>NC_134596.1:34130000-34730000 GCF_037038515.1 Microtus pennsylvanicus
TCCTGGAAACTTCAAATGTCACTTCGGGAAAAACTCATTGTTCATTGTGAAAAACTTAAACATTAATCATATAGACATATATATACATACATATATATATATACTCAATAAAAGGCATGATATATATATTCAATGAAAAGTATGATAGATATGAAGAAAAGCAAGGATGTTTTCTAAACTCATATTTCTTTCTGTCCCATATCATGGCTCTTGACATGAGACAGAAACTCCAGAAACTCTGGGTTTTTCTCTTACTAACAGGCTTGGAATTGGAGAGGGACTGAGCCAGAGTCCAACTTCAAAACCAGCTCTATATATTTATAAAGAAATGTTTAATAAGATATATAAATAAAAATTAATACTTACAAAATGTGTCCATCCATCAGTAATTAAATATTCAGGGTCCCTCAATTTCTTTGAAGATGAGTATTTTCCTGTGGAGATAAGAAAAGAACCCTGCCTCCAACCTATCTGTATTTCTTACCATCAGTATGTTCGCCATCCTTATGAAAGAATTGTTATTTATCTTTTCCAAGTGGCTTCTCTTCTTCAAACCGAACCTTTATTAATTTTGATGGTATCCACAATTTTTCCTCACCTGTGGAGATAAGAGCAAAACCCCTTCCCCAACGTAGCACATATCCTGGCTTCCATTGTGAGGTCAGCACATCCTTGAAATAAACTGGTTGATTTAGTTCAGTAGACTTTTCCATTATCCAATGTCTTTCTGCAGCCGTTGTTCCTTTCTCATTAGCGTTGAGAAAATTCAAGGTTAACAAAGCATTATGTAGCCTATTTCTGGGGGTGGTTTCCACCCCTTTCTGTTTGTTCAACATATCTTTTATAGTTCGATTTGATCTTTCTATGACTGCTTGACCTGTAGAATTGTATGGTATACCTGTAACATGCTTGATATTGTAATAATCAAAAAACCGTTTCATTTTCCTAGAAACATAAGCAGGACCATTGTCCGTTTTTATTTATGTAGGTATACCCATGATAGCCATGACTTCTAATAAATGAGTGATTACTGAATCAGCTTTTTCTGAACTTAAAGCAGTTGCCCACTGAAAGCCTGAATAAGTGTCAATGGTGTGATGAACATATTTTAATTTGCCAAATTCTGCAAAGTGGAACACATCCATCTGCCAGATTTCATTCCTTTGGGTGCCCTTTGGATTAGCCCCTGCAGGCAGTGGCGTTTGGTTATAGAAAGAGCAAGTAGGGCATTTCTTTACAATCTCCTTAGCTTGTTGCCATGTAATTGAAAACTCTTTCTTCAAACCTTTGCTATTAACATGATGTTTTTTATGAAATTCAGAGGCTTGTAGCACACTACCAATCAGTAATTGATCAATTTCTGCATTACCTTGTGCTAGAGGACCTGGCAGACCCGTATGGGATCGGATGTGTGTTATGTACATAGGGCAAAGCCTGTTCCTGATCAAATCTTGAACCTGGAGAAACAATGAGGTTAGTTCAGTATCATCAGGTATAAATTCAGCAGTTTCAATATGTAAAATAACTCTTTCTGCATATTGTGAATCTGTAACTATATTAATAGGTTCTTTAAAATCCCTTAGCACCATAAGAATGGCATATAATTCTGCCTTCTGGACAGAATTATACGGACTTTGTTCCACCTTATCCAAGTCTTCTGATTTGTAACCTGCCTTCCCTGATTTATTGGCATCAGTATAGAATGTACGGGCTCCAGTTATTGGAGCATCACGGACGATTCGAGGAAGAATCCAAGAAGTTCTCTTTATAAAGTTAAGCCGCTTGCTTTTTGGATAGTTGTTATTAATGTCTCCCAAAAAATTAGCACAAGCTCTTTGCCATGGTTCATTATCTTCCCATAATTTCTTTAGTTCATCAGCAGTGAAGGGCACTATAATTTCTGCTGGGTCTATGCCTGCTAGTTGACGAAGTCTCAGCTTGCCTTTTATAATTAACTCAGAGACTTTTTCCACATAAGTTTTCAGTTTCTTACTTGGTTTATGTGGTAAAAAGATCCATTCCAAAATAATATCATCTCTCTACATTAAAATTCCTGTAGGAGAAATTTTTGATGGTAGTATGACAAGAATACAATCGAGCTCTGGATTCACCCTGTCCACATGTGCCTGTTGTAATTTTTCCTCAATCATTGTCAGTTCCTTTTCTGCTTCAGTTGTTAATTCTCTGGGACTGTTTAAATCTTTATCACCATCCAAGGTTTTGTTCAAATGAATTATTAGATCAGGTGTTATTCCAATAGCTGGTCGTAGACTGGAAATGTCTCCTAACAGTCTTTGAAAGTCATTAAGAGTCCGTAGGCGATCTCTCCTAATTTGTGCTTTTTGTGTCTTAATTTTTTGCAAACCTATTTTATAACCTAAATAATTAACAGAATCTCCCTTCTGAATCTTTTCAGGAGCGATTTGCAATCCCCATTTAGGTAAAAGTATCTTTATTTCTTCAAACAGTCTGTTCAAGGTATCCATGTTTGAATCAGATAACAAGATGTCGTCCATGTAATGGTATACTATAGATTTGGGAAATTTCTTGCGTATTATTTGCAATGGTTGGTTCACAAAATATTGGCACAGGGAGGGGCTATTTAACATACCCTGGGGGAGAACGGTCCAGTGGTACCTCCTCGAAGGTTGAGAATTGTTATAAGTAGGCACTGTGAAGGCAAATTTTTCTCTATCTTCTTTTTGCAAAGGTATAGTGAAAAAACAATCCTTTAAATCAATAACTATGAGAGGCCATCCTTTTGGTAATAAAGAGGGCAAAGGAATTCCAGATTGCAGAGGGCCCATAGGTTGAATAACCTTGTTGATGGCCCTGAGATCTGTCACCATTCTCCATTTACCTGATTTTTTTCTTAACCACAAATACAGGAGAATTCCAAGGGCTGGTAGATTCTTCTATATGTCCAGCATCTAATTGTTCTTGTACCAGCTGTTCTAAAGCCTGTAACTTTTCCTCAGCTAAAGGCCATTGCTTTGTCCATATTGGTTTCTCAGTCAACCATTTTAGAGGCAAGGCTGTTGGTATCTCTGAAGGGACATCAATTGCTTGTTCTTGTACAGCCCGAATGGCCGGTTTTCTCCGTTTGTAATATCTTTTAATATTATTCTCAGAACTATAGGCTCTAGAAGTAGCAGGAATGTTAATTTCGGTATTCCATTGTTGTAATAGGTCACGACCCCATAAATTCATTGCGATATTGGCTACATATGGCTTTAATTTTCCTATTTGTCCCTCTGGCCCTATACATTCAACCCATCTCGTGCTCTGCCTTACTCGAGATAGGGTTCCAATTCCCAGGAGCTGAACATTTACATTCTGAAGAGGCCAATATGAATGCCAAGATTCTGGGGTAATGATACTTACATCAGCACCTGTGTCCAGCAGGCCAGTAATAAAAATGCCATTTACACACACTCTTAGTTTAGGTCTTTGATCATTTATAGAAGTTTGCCAAAACACACGTAACTTATCTTTCTGATCATTATTGCTTGTAACAGTAGGCATGGGGCTTCCTAATTGTCCTGATGAGGCACATTCTCTGCAGAAACTGGATATGACTGAACCATGTTTGCCATGGGGGCCTGTGAGGCCCCCCCCTCCTACGTTTCCCAACTGTATCAGGTTGCCTTGTCTATCTCTTGTAGACCTGCATTCATTCGTCCAATGTCTGCCTTTTCCACATCTTCTACATAAACCTGAAGGCTGAGTCCTCCTATTTCTGTTATTTCTAGAAGATGCATTATTATTATTATTTCTGAAAGATGCATTATTATTATTATTATTTCTGAAAATCCGTTGTCTACAATTCCTTTTCATATGACCCATTTTGCCACAGTTAAAACATTTGGTATTCTGGTGTCTCCTTTTACCATTGGAAATTGCTTCTTCTACCCATGCTTCAGTGCCATAATCAAATGTATCAACATTGAGTGTATGCAAGACCCATTCTTCCAAAGGCGCTGATCTGAGCTTTAAAGGCCCCAAAATCCTTTTGCATTCCACATTTGCATTTTCATAAGCCAAAGACTCAATCATTATACGTCTTGCTTCTGGGTCAGATATCCCTATTTGTACAGCCTTAGTTAATCTTTGTAAAAACTCACTAAAGGGTTCTCTCTGACCCTGTTTAACTCTAACAAATGATTCTATTCTCTGTCCTGGGTCTTGTACCCTGTCCCAAGCCCTTAAGGCTGCTGTAGTACACATGGAGAGTGTGTTTTCATCCAAATTAGCTTGTTCCTGAGGGTCGGAAAAGAGCCCTTCACCTAGAATTTTATCTAGGGAAATGTCAATTCCCTTTGCTTTTTCTTGCTGTTCTAAGAGTTTAGCCTCTTGCCTGAATAAGCATTGCCATTTCAATTGTGGTCCACTCTCAAGTACTGCAGAGCTCAGCTGGAGCCAGTCCAAGGGGGTTGCTCTGTTTGTCGTGGCCCAAGATCTTAGCATCTCTTTAACAAAAGAGGCTTGCATCCCAAAAGTCATGACAGCCTGTTTAATTTCCTTGAGGTCATTCATACGGACAGGCTCCCATGTATCCTCCTTGATGACCCTAGGGTTTCTGGAACCAACCACCTTCTCTGTTGTTATTACTGGAAAGGCAGGTAGAGCTGTTGGTAGAGCTTTGTGGAAATTGTCCCGGAGAGATTTACCCACAGATGTAGTTAAAATTTGCCCTTCTACCCTTTGCTCTTCTTCATCAGAATTTAGAAATTCCTCAATCTTTTCAATTCTATTCACTATTGCCTTCTGCAATGTCTGAATCTCCTGTCCAGAATTATGTTCCAAAGCCTTCATTGAGGATTCTAAAGTATGAAGTTTGTCTGTTAGAGATAACATATCATCTTTGGACATAATTTTTATGGCATAAACCGTGCCTTCTTGTATTGACAATCTTTCCATCAATCTGTCATAAGCTTTAGACAAAATCCAATTGTCACATTCAGCAGTTTTGATTCTCTCAGTTAATGTTTCATTTCCTACAGAAAGGGACTGAATCTTATTGTCCAAATCAGCTGTTCCCTCTTCCATAGTAATGAATTTCTCCTTAATATCAGCCACTAATGTTTCAGTTCCTACAGAGAGGGACTGAACTTTATGATCCAGATCAGCTGTTCCCTCTTCCATAGTAATGAATTTCTCCTTAACATCAGCCACTAATGTTTCAGTTCCTACAGAGAGGGACTGAACCTTACGATCCAGATCAGCTGTTCCCTCTTCCATAGTAATGAATTTCTCCTTAACATCAGCCTGGAGAACCTCAAACTGATTCTTGAGAAGATTGTTATCAGCCTGGAGAACTTCAAACCGATTCTCGAGAAGATTGTTATCAGTCTGGAGAACTCCAAACTGATTCTTGAGAAGATTGTTATCAGTCTGGAGAACTTCAAACTGATTCTTGAGAAGATTGTTATCAGTCTGGAGAACTTCAAACTGATTCTTGAGAAGATTGTTATCAGTCTGGAGAACTTCAAACTGATTCTTGAGAAGATTGTTATCAGTCCGGAGAACTTCAAACTGATTCTTGAGAAGATTGTTATCATTCTCAATTGTTTTTAAGCGTTCTATCTCTGCCTTAAGAATCCTGGATTCGTCTCGTAAAGACTTTATCATATTTCTATTATCAAACCATTTGGTGCCAATGAAAACTATGAATCCCAGAAGGATCCATAGAGGTGGCGTGATAGACACCTCTTGTAAAATCTCCCACATGGTACAATTAAAAAAACTGTTAAATTCTTGAACAGTAATGTGTTCAGACATTTTATTTATGAAAGAAAAAATTTTTTACCTGCAATGATCGGTTCTTGCCAGTTGTTGGTCTCTGTGTTTTTGGAGCCTGTCCTAGAACTAGCTCTTGTAGACCAGGCTGGCCTCGAACTCACAGAGATCCGCCTGTCTCTGCCTCCCAAGTGCTGGGATTAAAGGCGTGCACTACCACAGCCTGGCAGGCCTCAAACTCACAGAGATCCGTCTGCCTCTGCTTCCCAAGTGCTGGGATTAAAGGCGTGTGCTACCACTGCCTGGCAGGCCTCAAACTCACAGAGATCCGTCTGCCTCTGCTTGCCAAGTGCTGGGATTAAAGGCGTGTGCTACCACTGCCTGGCCGGCCTCAAACTCACAGAGATCCGCCTGCCCTTGCCTCCCAAGTGCTGGTATCAAAAGCGTGCGCCACCACTGCCCTGCCAAGTCACTTTGTGTCAGACCAAATCTGCCCCTGTGGCAGCTTTTGTTGCAAAACCGCAGGTACTTGAGCTTCCGCTAATTCAGGCAGTGGGGTTCCGCTGTAAAACTTAGCCAAGGCAGGCAGAATGGGCCTGTGTGGCCGAGTATGTCTCGGACTCGGCACTGGGGCCGGAGTCACGAACTGAAAAACAGCACCCAGGAGGGTGCTGTGTTAGCTAGCGGGCTACCCGCTTGAGTCAGGGGCAAAATAGCCCGACGTTGGACGCCAAAATGTAGCGGCGTAAACGAATGCAGACAGTTTGTAAAAATATATATAGTTTTAATGTAGAAATAGACTTACAGAACCACCATTCCCGCGGAGACCAGGAAAGTAGAAGAGACAGCTCGGAGCACGCTCGCCAAATTTATAGGCAGACATTAGCCCGAGGCGAACACGCCCCCTAAGGGGCGGGACTTATCCCTACACCACCATCATCATCATCACCACCATCATCACCATCATCATCACCATCATCATCATCACCATCATCATCACCATCATCACCATCATCATCACCATCATCACCACCACCATCATCATCACCATCATCATCACCATCATCATCACCATCATCATCATCACCATCATCATCACCATCATCACCACCACCATCATCATCACCATCATCATCATCATCACCATCACCATCATCATCACCATCATCATTATCACCATCATCACCATCATCACCACCATCATCATCACCATCATCATTATCACCATCATCATCACCATCATCACCACCATCATCACCACCACCACCATCATCATCACCATCATCATCACCATCATCATCACCACCATCATCACCACCATCATCATCACCACCATCATCATCATCACCACCATCATCACCACCACCATCATCATCATCACCATCATCATCACCACCATCATCATCACCATCATCATCACCATCATCATCACCACCACCATCATCACCATCATCATCACCATCATCATCATCACCATCATCATCACCATCATCATCACCATCACCATCATCATCATCACCATCATCATCATCATCATCATCACCATCATCACCACCATCATCATCACCATCATCATCATCATCACCATCATCATCACCATCATCATCACCATCATCATCATCACCATCATCATCACCATCATCGTCATCATCATCATCATCATCACCACCATCATCATCACCATCATCATCACCATCATCGTCATCATCATCATCACCACCATCATCATTATCACCATCATCATCATTATCATCATCATCATCACCACCATCACCACCATCACCACCACCATCATCATCACCACCATCATCACCATCACCATCATCATCACCATCATCAACACCACCACCATCACCATCATCATCATTAGTCTTAACAGTGCAGATAAAGAATGCAGTCGAGATGTGAACACAGGTTAGCTGATAAACTCTCCTCTGGTCACTATTGCAGCACAACTATAGGTAGCAGCGGGAAGAAAGATGTCTCAGGAACCACGCATGCTTACCTGGTAGCCCCAAACTCGGGACCCCAAGTTTCCAATTGTTGTTTCAGAAATATTGTTGCATTTGGACTGGCCTGAGTAATTGTAATATACATTCAGAGCTTGGTAGATGTTCTGAATCAGCAGGGAATCTGACATGTACGGGTTTGTCAGATACTGGCACACGACCTGTCATTTTGAAGAGATAAACAAAGGAAGAGTCAGATACTAATAAAAAAATTACAGCATAATAACACAAAAACACGATTCACTTCACCAAACAAGCCATTGCCTCAGCCCATCCATAGCAATTCTTCTATGGACTATTAATTGGTACTTCATGTAACTTCAAGAAGGCATGTATTAGCAAATATGGACTGCTCTCTCTTCTTTCATGGTGTGTGTGTATGTATTCACATGCGTGAGGCACACATCTATGTAGGGGCATGCACATATGTTTGTAGGTACATGTGAGGCTCAAGGCTGGCATCAAGAGTCTCTCTAAGACCCCGTTGATCTAATTCCTTGAGGCAAAGCTTCTCAATTGAACCCAGACAACACTAATGTGGCCAGTCTTGGTAACCGGCTTGCTCCAGAGGTCCATTGTCTCCTCTGAGTGCTGGGGTGACCTGCAGGCCATAACATCCACCCGACTTTTCATGTGGGTTTTGGAGATCTGAGTGCCCATCTTGATGCTTGCACAGGCAAGTGTTTTACCCACCGAGGCCTCTCTCTCCCCACAGGTGAATAGCTTTCTTGTCTGCGAGATTTCTCAGAGCCTCTAAGATTTAAAAAAGGGCTTTTCCCAAAGGAAGGTGGCTGTGCACAGACTCTAATAGCAAGCTTTAGAAATTCTAAATGTGAGAAAAATCACAAAATATGATATCCAAATAGCTAAATACGCCTTTAAAAATAACTATGAGAGCTGGGTGTAAGGGCACACATCTTTAATCCCTGCCCTCAGGAGGCAGAGGCATAGGCAGATGGAGCTCTGCGAATTTGAGGCCAGCCTGGGCTACATCTATTCAGTGAGATCCAGACTTTAAAAAAAAAGCAAAAACAAAAACAAAAACAACTATGAGGTCTGGTATGATAGATCAATGGCCAAAGCTACTTACTGTAAAACCTGAGAACCTGAGTTTAAAATGAAGGACCCATGTGGTAAAAACAAAAGAGAATCGACTCTCACAAGTTGGCTTCCAGATGCAAAGCATAGTAAGTACACCTGCAGACACACCACACACACACGCACACACACATGCACACACACGCATGCATGCACACACATACATATGCATGCACATAAATAAAAAATAAATGTGAATATTTAAAGGAAAAGATACCCAGGTAACCATGAGGTCATAAGTATACTCTGTGCCCACGTTCAAGAGGTACTTAAGGAAACAAATCTGAGCAAAATTGGAAGTAGAAACTTGTTCTGCCTGAAGCCATAGACAATGCCAGCTGCAGAAAGTTAAAAGTCAAAACAGTGATTTACTATTCTAAAAACTCTTTAATTATTCATGGAACATCAACAGTTACCTAGCATTTAACAATACCACTTTTCTCAGAAAGCAATCCTAAGACAGACAGCAGTTAGAAATACATAAAATGGTACGGATGCTAAGAGTCAATCACGGGCTGTACTGGGCTACCCATCACCAACTACCGAGCCCTACTCCCTCCCTGCTGAATCTGACACCCTCAGCCAACTGAGCTCTTTCCAAGGCCAGCACAGAACTACAGAGTAGATTCAGAGGAAAACGTTCTGTTCGAGCAGTGTGGCAGACACGGCCAGTGGATGATGCAAGCTAGGCAGGAGAAAAGAGGGGCTGATGATGTACAAACACCTAAAACCCTTGGGAGGCACAGTAGCCAGTGGGGCTGACTCATATGCTGGCATTAGCCTCCCCCCGCCCTTAGAGCAGGAACACTGGGCCTCTGTTGAGGAAAGAAAAGGAGTCCCCATGAATAGCATCTCTGCAAAGAGCAGTTATTGTCTCTTAAAAGACACAAGCGTGGCTGGGGGCTGGCACCAGATAACAATACATGGTTTTCTGCAGCCCTAGAACATCTCGGACACAGCCGTGGCCTCTGCTGATGGAAATTCCATGACCTGATTAGGGCCAGTCCTGGGTCCACTGCCCTTCTGAAGGCAGATCCTCCTGGGAGGACAGGGTCCAGTTCTGACCACCAACCGGTCAGAAGGACACCCACCTATGTAAAACAATCCGTAGAGGAGCAGTGAGACTTGGGAGTTGAGCAACAGAGAAAGCCTTAAGGCTATTCATTTGAAACATTGTTACTCTTTTTTTTTTCAAAGTAACTTCTTACTGGAATTACTAGTTCAAAAAAGAGAAACATTGTAACGCCTTTACTAGCTCCCGTCTAGCTGCCTTTAATTTTTTTTTTTTTTTTTTTTTTTTTTTTTTTTTTTTGGTTTTTCGAGACAGGGTTTCTCTGTGGTTTTGGAGCCTGTCCTGGAAATAGCTCTTGTAGACCAGGCTGGTATCGAACTCTAGCTGCCTTTAATATGCAAGTGAAAACCCTATAGTCTCCTCATATGTTACTTAGAATGTCAAAGCTTCAACAGGGACCACTCTCACTAATTCATGACTGCTCAAGAGTACAGGGATCCAGAGGGAGACGGTCGCACGCTTTTTAATCAGTTGTGTAATCCGCATAAAGCACGTAAATATTAAGTCAAAGGGAAACCATAGGGAACTGTCACACTTATGAGTCAAACATTATCGACTTTGGCACAACCTCATGGAATACTTCAACTCAACGCTGATAGTTTGCAAATATTAGCCAACTGGTCAGGGCAAGCGCTTCCACTGTTAGTTGTTTACTGAGGGGCTGTGATTTAATTAGACGGGAGGAAGAATGCCCACGGCAGCACGACAAAGCTTCTCTCCAAGTCTCAGCACACAAATATCCCCTGCATCGGGCTATTCGTTTGTGTGTTGTGAGCTTTGTTTGGAGTGTGTGTGTGTGTGTGTGTGTGTGTGTGCATGTGTGTCTCTGTGTCTGTTTAAGTGGGAAGGTATGTGCATGTGTGCGTGTGTTTGATTGTGTGTGTGTATTTGTGTGTGTGTGCGTGTGAGAGAGACAGAGAGTTCACCAAGTTGCTCAAAATGCCTTCAAACTTGCAATCTTCTTGCTTTAGCCTCCCAAGTAGCTAGGATTACAAGCCTGTGCTCCAAGGTCCAGCTTCCACATTTATCTTCATAAACCCATGTCTTTAATTGTTTGGGTTTTTTTATCTTTATATGTTTTTAGTTTATTTGATTTTTATAAAAACTTAGAGTCATTTTGTTACAGGATAAATTTAAATATATTTACACTAGTTTAAAAGAAATTAAAATAGCAGATTAACAGGAGACTCAGTGCCAGCCCCTTGAATCAAATAGACAATTTATTTTCTGTTTCCTAGTAAATGTAAACACTCAAGGGACAGTTCTTTTTAAAAAAATTACAAGACAAAAATAAAATAAAAATGTTACGAGACAGGAGAGGTGGCCCAGCACAGGTTGCTCTTGCAGAGGACCTGGGTTGGGTCCCCAGCACCCATATGGTAGTAAGTCCTATTCCTGAAGATCTGATGGTCTCCTCTGAACTCCCTGGGTATCAGGTATGCACACGGTGTGCCTACTCACATTCAGGCAAAAAAAAATAAATCTAAGAAAGAATTTCTTAAGAACATTGGATGCCTACTTTAATAATTCTAGTTTTTAAAGGTGGGGGGGGGTAGTGTGGAAGACAGGCCTCAGCACCAGGGAGGCCAAAACTGGAGGATCACAAGTTCCAGGCTAGCCTGGGCTACAAAGCTAACCTTTGCCACGCAAATGAAAGAGGAGAAAGTAGAACATTCATGCAATGCTGGAGTGGTCAGATCTGCACTCCAATGTGGTCTGCGCTTCTTGCCAACACAGAGGCAAGAAAGCAAGGATAATGGTTTGCTTAAAAGCCCTCGGTGCCAGTACCTAGGAGGCTAAGCATTAGAATAAAAGAAATAGCGGGCGGGGGCAAAGATACAATTCATAAAAAGGGGGAATGATGAGCTTAAAAAAAATCAGTCTTCTCTCCAAAGTATGATCCCTCCATTAGAAGAAGGATTAAATGGATACATTCAGCTTTTAGGCGAGATTTTCTTTCTCTGAGATTTCAACTCCACCCCACCCCCCCACCCCCACCCCTTCCCCTCCCCTCCCACACTGCCTCAGATAATCACATTGGTTTTGTCAGTAAAAGCTCTCCTTTCAGAGAATGCATCGAAACCGCTTAAACCACCCAGAGAGGGTGCATACATTATCAAACACCGAGACAAACGGAAGAGATTTTCCCTTTTATGTCTTACTATTTCGCTATGCCCGCGTGCTCAGAAGACTGGGCTCAAAGATGCTAAAACGTTCACTAGGTTATTAGCTAAAAGAAAGACTACAGAATTTAACGAACTTCAGCCTCCTTTAAAAAAGCGCTTTTAAAGCCAAGAAGAGGCGTAGTGGTTTGTAATGTAACCCGAACCGTCAAATGACAGAGGGTTTTCTATTTCCTTTTTCTCTTCCTCCCTGTGTTCTGCCAGCCAAGTCCGTGATTATTTCTGCATGACTGTGGCAGCTTCTGTTACCAGTAAACAAAAGCAAATAGGGACAATGTGCAGAGACAAATTAGGGAGAATGAGCGCTGAATTGACGTGGAAAACAGCATTTAGTCGCTGCCCGAGGATACTCCAGAGATGTACGTGGCGCAGACAGCATGGGAAACAGCCTGCTCTCTCTCGCAACCCAACCGTTATCTCACGACGCTAAGTCTGAGTTAGGGACTTAAAAAAGGGTCTGTTTGTCAGCCCTTTAAAGAGGAGGAAGTGCATCCGAAGGAGGAGGGGTTCTGGTTAAATGGAACCGTCCAAGTGAAAGAGCAGTCCCCAGCTGGGTAGTGTTCAGGGATTAGAGGGGGTTGAGAGCACAGACAGGGTCAAGAAAGGAGAAACGGAATAAGCGGAGAACAGAAAGCGATCTGAAGCTCGGTTTAGGAGCGAGGGGCAGCGAAAATGGAAAAAAGGGATCCGTGAAAATTAAATGTGCAGCTAACTGTGGAAAGAGAAGAAACAGGCAATGGGAGGCTCTCGAACCAACTGCAAAAGAAGTGGGTTTGGGGTTTGTTTTTTTAAGTTTTTTTTTTTTGGAGGGGTGTGGGAGGGCATCCAGACAAGAAACAGAATCATAAATATATTCCATAAGCTATCAAGAATTTGCCAGTATCAGGCTAGAAGTTTAGCTCAGTGGTAGAGTGCTTGCGTATCGTGTATGAACCCTGGATTCTGTTCCACAAAAACCGTTTCACAAAAGCAAACCCCTTAATAGAATCAAAAATAAAGAAAAAAATAGAATTATTTTGGCAAGAAATTATTAAAGAGAATGACAAGAATTGGTTTCGGTTTTTAAAAAGTAAGAGGCAACTATAGGTAAAAAGAAGTTATTCTACAAAATAAACTTCCGAATCATATACACACAGTGCTTAAAGGGGGCTGTGCTGAACTGGAAAACAGAAAAGACTTCTGAAAGATACTCCACCGGTTGCAGCTGATTCCTTAAAGAGGATGGAGGAACAGTGGGTTCCTCTTAAGACTAAACAATAAAGCTCCGTAGAAGGAACCTTGAGAGCCCAGGTATACTGCTGCTCTCTAACCCAAGTCCTAATGAAAGCTGGTAACACGAAGAAGCTCTCCCTAGGGGTCTCTTAAGATGATGAGTCAGCAAACTAACCTACAGGCCAGCTGCACTTCCCAACAAAGCGTGATTGGCCGTTCTCACTCACAGATTACCCACGGCTGCTTTCCCGCTTCAGTTGCAAAACTGACAGAAACTCTTGAGGCCCCACCACACCTAAAATAGAGCTCTTTATAAAATGGAGTCTGCCAATCCCTGTTTGGCACAGTATCTAACAATTCATTTGTTCTTCAAGAGGAATGGTGATATATGTGTAGTTATTACATTGTAGAACAGTAGAATACACTAGGTAAGCTTGATGCTTAAATCCAGGTTTTCTTAGGAAAGAGAGACAGCTGTTTTTAGTAACACCTAAAATAGAGTTCTTTGTATATGGAGTCTGCCAATCCCTGCTTGGCACAGTATCTAACAATTCATTTGTTCTTCAAGAGGAATGATATATATGTAGTTATTACATTGTAGAACAATAGAATACAAAGAGGTAAGCTTGATGCTCAAATCCAGGTTTTCTTAGCAAAGAGACAGCAGCTGTTTTTAGTAACTTTGTATTCAGGTGTAGGGGTGCACCCCTATAATCCCAGCACTTAGAAATGCAGGCAAGAGGGGGTGAGTTTGAGGCCAGACTGTGCTACATGGACAGTTCTAGACCACCCTAAGTTACAAGGTGAGCTTTGCCTCAAAATCATAATAATCTGTCTCAAAATAGTAATATTTTAATAATAACAACTTTGCCTTATCAACATCCACCTTAATTCAATGCATGTTAGTTTCCAGTCTGTTCTGTAGAAGATGTCCACTCTATACATAAAGAGAAATAACTCTGAGAGCAAGTAGACTTACTTTATTTTAATTATAAATTTTTAAGTGAGGTATAGTTTCATCAGTGCAGTGGGACACTTGAAGAGCTGTTGAACGTTGGCTCGCACATAACTAATTAAATTTTCTTTTCCCGCTCTCATTCTAGTTGTGGAGGTAAAAGTATTGTAAAAACACAACTGTCTTTTGCTTTTTAAAACTCTTGTTCTTAACAAGAGATTACTTAAAGAACATATACATATAAATGATGTGGCAGCAAAAGAGTCTTTAAAATAGAAAAGAATTTAAGTTTATTTAATTGTTTGTGGTTGCTTGAATGTAATTGGCCCCCATAAGCTCATAGGAAGTGGTGCTAATAGGAGGTGTGGCTTTGTTGGAGTGGGTGTGGCCTTCTTGGAGAAAGTGTGTCACTGTAGGGGCGGGCTTTGAGGTCTCATACAAGCCTGAGCCATGCCCAGTGTCTCAATTTACTTCCTGTTGCCATCAGATCAAGATCTAGAACTCTCAGCTCCTTCTACTGCACCACGCCTGCCTGCATGCCGCCATGTCCCGCTGTGATAATAAAGGACTAAACCTCTGAACTGTAAGCGAGCCACCCCAATTAAATATTTTCCTTTATAGGAGTTGCCATGGTCATGGTGTCTCTTCACAGCAACAGAAACCCTAAGACAGTGTTTGTGCATATGCAGAACCTATAAATCGGTGTCTTTACACTTCTCAGGTCCGTATTGTTTGGATCTTACTGAAAGCATTTGTAACTGATACCTTGTTCTTCTGAGGCTGACAAGCAAAGGCATAGCAACTCAAGGAGGAAGAGGGCCTTGTCCAGGATGTCCGTTCCTGGGGCCATGCCCTCCCGGTAGTGCTATTCCCACTCTGTGGCTCAGCATAGCGATCACCCTTCACGGTGTGTAGCGTTTAGAAGGCTTCGCAGCTCACTGACTATGTTAGCACTTCAATAAATAGGTCACTTATCAAGTTTCTACCATGTAGTGCATACATTTAGGCATAAAACATATATCGCAAAATTATATAAACTATATATACAAAGTACAGCCTTGGATTTGGTAATTATTACATTAACAGCAACCACTAATCTTATACGATAATCGATGCATTTTATCTCCAATTCTCAGAAGAGGAAGCCAAGGATAAGAAAAGTTACCTAAAACATCCAAGGTAACACAATCAGAAAATCAGCCCCAAACTGCATGCTCCACAGACCCCCATCACCAGTATTTCTTCTTCTGATGAAAGCCACACCGTCATTTATAAACGAGGGCAGGGCATTGTCCCGTTACCTTGATAGGCCAAGAAGGCAAAGGCTTTAAAAAGCTGGCTGGGTACGGGTAGTTCACCATGGCCAGGTTCACCCAGGTCTCAGCCATCCAGTCTTTCAGGCGTTGGATGTCCCCAGAGTTTAGGGAAGCACACAGGTGTAAGTTTCTGGTGAGCCATGGTAGACCACTGCCTGGAGACAGAATGACATTGCCGAAAACTGCAAAATCCTAGTCAACGTAAGTCTTTAGAGATCTCTCGTTCTTCGTGTTGCATTACAGAAAATACAATTTTCTGTGCCACTTCACCAAGAATCATTGCACGATTCAACAAAATGCTTTAATACAATCTGATAAGTCCATGGCAGACAAATTTAACTTCATCATGGGACTTGCCAAAATTAGTATGCTTTATTACTTCCCATTTTAATTTGAAAAACTTAATATTTATTTAATTTGAAGTAAGCAGGAATACCATAGAACAATGTGAATGAATAAGCAACCACATAAAGCAAATGGATGCAGCTAACGTAGAGTATTGAACAGAAGATACCAGGCCCAAAGCCCCACACATATGCACTGTACGATTCCAATTACTGAAGAATTGAAGAACAAGGAAAATCAACAGGAGATGGAGGCAAGAGGATAGTGACGGACCATGCAAGCTTGCTGATACGACTAAGCATGCCATGGCTTTCTGAGAGTCTGATAATGCTCTCTGTTGGTGTGGGTGATCATTGCATCAGGACATTCATTGGCCCAGAAATTTTGATTTCTCTTCTTTTTAGGGTTTATATTGTGCTTTAGCAAAATGCGTGTTTCTTAAGAAGTGGGAGCTGAGAAAATGGCTTGGCGATTAAGAGCACAGGCTGCTCTTTCAGAGGATCAAGTTTCAATTCCCAGCACCTACGTGGTGCCTCACGACAATTTGTAACTCTAGTACCAGGCGATCAGATGCCATCTTCTGACTTCAGTGGACATCAGGCACACACATAGTACACAGATATACATGCAGGCAGAAAATCCGTGTGTGTGTGTGTGTGTGTGTGTGTGTGTGTGTGTGTGTGTGTGTACGTACGTGCAATTAAGTGGAAGCATTGAACAAATAAAGCTCTATGAAAACACATTCTTTTAGGTAAAGCTTACCCGTATTTGAGAGTCGGTTAATGGCGCCCCAAGACCTGAGGATGCTCTCCGAACATTTTTCTCCACTTTTCCTAAAATCCTCAGTTACTATCTTCATAAACACACCACAGGGAATCAAGTCTTGAAACTGCCAGATAGGAGCAGAAGCTGCAAGAGCTCTGAATTATCAGGGAAATGAGAGAAGAAACAACACGGGACTCAAGTAAGTTTTCCAACAACAAGCTCAAGCCAGACAAAACCCCGCCTGGAGAGGGGAGGTGATGTGAGTCCCTGCAGAACTGGCAATGGGCAGTTGCTAGGAGAGGGAGAGTCGGGTATCTTTAACAGTGTGGCCAACGAAAGTCAACCACCCTCCATATCCAAGAGGTAGTACAAATAGGACTTGATGGGTTCAGAGAAGGAGGAGGGAAGAAGAGGGGGAGGAAGAGGAGAAAACACAAAGTTGTGTAAGTCAGGAAAGAGGGGATGAATCAGGAAGGAGTTGGAAGAAAAGGGTGAAAAGGATGAAAGGCATTGTATAAAAGATTCAATAACTAATAAGAACTAATGCAAAATTCAAATATAAATATTCCATAATACTATATACATTATTTATAATTTTGAAATAATTTGAAAAAATAAATTAGAATGGAAACTGAGCCTTAACAAGATGGTTGGAAAGATAGCATACCTGTTAATGGGAGGATCCAGAAACATCTATACTACAGCATGGAACAATTTACTCAGAATGAATCTCTTGTCTTGATCATTAAAAGCGCTGGTGAAGCCAGAACCAAGCATGATGACTTTAATCCCAAGCACTCAGGAGGCAAAGACAGGCGGATCTCTGTGAGTTCGAGGCCAGCCTGGTCTACAGAGTGAGTTCCAAGACAGCCAGGGCTGTTACACAGAGAAACCCTGTCTCGAAGGAAAAGAAAAAAATACAAGTTTTCCAGTCCAGTATAAATGCACTTACCCAACTACTAAATGAGGATATTTCATCCTGAACCAGGCTGCAAGCACACCGCCGTAAGAGCCTCCGATGGCGATGAAGGGTTGACCATCGGCGCCTGGGACAGTTTTTCTCAAGTGTCTGATTAACTCTGCAAAATCAGCCAGAGCTTGTTCTGATGTCAGGAAATTCAAATGCTTGGAATCCTGAGGGTTGGAAGGATGAACACAGATGTAAATGTGGACACAGTCGCCACATAGGCGAAGCTTACATCCGGAACAGAACTTGAATCGTGTAAGCTTTTCTCCAAACAGTTTCTAGGAAGTTGAGTCCAGAAGCCCAGTGAAAGCCAAGGTGTCAAGATTTCAACAACTCGTGAAAAGTGATTTGAGTTTGTGCAACATAATTTATAATCATGAGTTCAAGGCTAACTAGAGCTGGTAATGCCACTCTGTCTCAAAAACAGTAAAGAGGAAGAGAAAGAAAACTAGGAAAAACATGAGTAGTGCTGGGGATGAGTTGTGTTGGAAAGATGGCTACCTGTCTAGTATGAAACCCTAGGTTCAATCCCAGAAGGTAGCACGAATTCTAATTGGTCTTAATAATAAAAACTCAGAGTCAGCTATCAGAGGGCAAAAGCTGAAGGATCAGAGAAGCAGAGTGGCCAGTCACTAAAGAGCTCTTACTTCTACCAATGTTCAGACCAAAGGGCTGATCCTGTCCTCAGACTGACTGCTCCCCAGACTGTATTGAGCTCATGTCTTCACCCAGCCATATCACTCCTGTCTCCACCTCCCTAGTGCTGGGATGAAAGGCCTGTGATCTCAAGTGCTGGGATCACCTTTGCATGAGCTCTGTACTCTTTTTGGATCAATTTCCTGTAGCCCAGGGTATGCACTAACAGAGATCCATCTGTCCCCTGAGTACTGGGATTAAGGATGTGTACCATCACCACCAAGCCTCTAGTGGCTTAACTCTGCACTTGGGTCTTCAGGCAAGCTTTATTTGTTAAAACACAAACAAAAGACCACTACACAGGCCCACATACAACCAGACACACTGTCCGTTGCACACCCGTATCTTAACACATGAAATGTGAAGGTAGGACACAGTTGGATATATGAGACCCTGCCCTATCCACCCCCCAAAAAGGACAACCTTAAAAATAATGTGTACGTACCCTGAAAGAGTCCTCACCGAAAGGCAGGGACTCCCCATAGTACCGATGTTCAGCAAACACAAGCAAAGCTTTCAGCCTCTCAGCCACATCCCACATGAATCCCTGGGAAGAGATCACAAATCCAGGAGTAAAACTGAGGTGGAAAAAATATCACGTTGAACTTTTGCAGACCATACAAAATAGATATTAAACCACACCAGAAAGAGTTCTCTGAAAAAAATTGTGCAATTTGTGTTGTGTTCCACCTATACGTGATCCTTGTTGTGCATTTGAACATCACACCACACTATCTTAGAGTGAAATGAAAATGGGTTCTGCAGCCAAGTGTGGCAGGCCAGCAGTAAAGAAACAGACAGAGGGTCCCCCAGCCATTAGCACGAAGCCAACCTATATAACATCGTAACTTCCAGATCAGCCTGAGCTGGCAATGATGAACCTGTCTCAAACGAAGAAATAAAAAGCAAAAACTAGGTTTTAGTTGTCTTTGCACTACAAATGTCACCTCCTCTTCTGATTCCCACACCATTAGGAAACTAGCTAACATCAGCTGTTAATAACTCTGGCTTCCAAGGTGTCCGACACTGTTCTAACCAACTACGTGTAATAATTCACCTAATTAGCGCAATAAACAGAGACCAGGCAGTGTGGTTTTACAGACACGGACACTGAGACGCAGGCTCAGTGTTCACGCAGGCGGTAGAGCCAAGATGAAATGCAGGCTGTCATGTGGAGCGGTCACCCAGGGCCACTGGACTTGCTTACGTCCCCACACTGATGGCTTCTCACTCATCATTTGCTGCCTCTTTCCCTTTGACTGGATGGTGCCCTCTGGATCCTTCCTAAGAGAGCGTGCCAGGCAGACAGCATCAACTGATTAGATGTTTAGCGTGGATTAAAGCCATGTCATTCCTGACGCTGCTGCTGGAGTTGAATAGGTTAGTAGTACTCTTTAACAAAGTATAGGAATCTCAAAATGGCTTTGGTTGTTTGGAGCAATCTCTCAGGAATTAGAAGAGCTATCTGTGATGATAATGGATATGTTGGCCTGATACCTGTGGTTTTCAAGACCCCGCTTCTCTTCTGCAGAGCTGCTCACTCCAGCCACACCCAGCTCAGGCACACCTAGCTCAGGCACACCCAGCTCAGGCACACCCAGCTCAGGCACACCCAGCTCAGGCACACCCCCCTCTGCATGCCCCAGCCCAGCAGAGCTGTCCATCTCTCCTCAACACAGAGTGCTGCAAGAACCCCTCCACCTGCTGCAACAGGAACTCACAAGTCCGTCTTACACCACCAGGCTGCGAATGTCTGAAGGGTGGAAACAGACCTCTGTGGAACTGACCTCGGGCTTTGGCAGGAAGCAGCTTAACTGAACCGATGCCTGGTGCAATCAGCGATCATTTGCTTGCATACATTTCAAGGGCATTTTTAATTTTCAAAAGAGGGCTAACTAACGTGTTACATGTATTAACACTGCAGACAGACTGTCTTTTCTTCCGTCAGTCCAAATAACAACACGGAGACTTCTTTTTTTTTAACTTTAAAAAAATACCAATCCAGGGGGCTGGAGAGATGGCTCGGTGGTTAAGAGCATTGCCTGTTCTTCCAAAGGTCCTGAGTTCAATTCCCGGCAACCACATGGTGGCTCACAGCCATCTGTAATGAGGTCTGGTGCCCTCTTCTGGCCTTCAGGCAAACGTACAGAAAGAATATTGCATACATACATACATAATAAATAAATAAATATTAAAAAAAAATACCAATCCAAATTCCCACTCCCTCCCCTCCTCCCACTCCCTCCACACATCCTCCCAACCCACCCCCCTCCAGTCCTATAAGAGGGCAAGGCACCCTGCCCTGTGGAAAGTCCAAGCCCCCCCCTTACTACATCTAAGTTGAGCAAGGTATACATCCAAAGAAAATAGGATCCCAAAAAGCCAGTACATGCAGTAGAGACAAATCCCAGTGCCACTGTCAGTGGCCCCTCAGTCTGCCCCAACTGTCAACCCCATTCAGAGGAACAAGTTTGATCCCATGTTTGTTCACTCCTAGTACAGTTGGAGCTGGTGAGCTCCCATTAGCTCAGGCAAACTGTCTCAGTGGATGAACCCCTCATGGACTTGACCTCCTTGCTCATACTCATGGAGACTTCTTATTAATTGTGAAAGCTTATTCATCTGGTTTTATTAATCTACGTTTCACCATGTGGCTTTCATTCTGTATGCCTGACTCCCTCAGTGGCTCATCGGCATTTCATATTTCATAGTTGATGATCTCCTCCTACCTCATCTGTCTGCCCAGAAGCCCCTCCTATACCTCCTGCCTAGCTACTGGCCGTTCATCTCTTTATTAAACCAATCACAGCAATACTTCGTCACAGTATACAAATATCCTACAACATAACACTGGATTTCTACAGGTTCCTTAATTTTATTTAGTCTTCCAAACAATACTAGGAGATATTTTATTATACCCATTTAACAGACGGGAAGACTGAACTGTAGAGTTAAAAGCTTACCCAAATTCAAACAACCAAGTTATAAAGCAAGAACTGAAACTTCTGCATCTAGCTAACATTGTCTCTACTGTGCAATCTCTCAGGAAATCTGTACACAGAGGTGAACACGCAAGCGTGAGGTTTTAGTTTGTGAAGGGAGCTCTCTTGAACTCAGAAGGGTGAGGCTCTGCCCTTTCAGGATCTCTTTCTGGTCGACTGTCTGGACCTGCTCCTACCCTGAGTGTCTTTTCATCCTTCCTTCTAGCGGCAGAGATGCCCTGCGAGCCTTAACTCCCACTGAGGAGCCTGTACCGCAGTGGGGTCGGCTGGAGGCAGAACCAGCTCTCCGCCTAGATTAAAGAATGGGCCCTGGACAGGAGAACTTGCCCTGTGGCCCTGGCACAAAAGGGAAGTCACATCTAAAGAAGAGAAAAGAGAGGAGGCAGTTCTGATTTCTCACGGAGTAACAGCAGGAGCCTGCCGGGAAGTGAGTCTTGATCCTGCTTGCCATTGACCCATGTCCGGGATCTCCTTTCTTCTGCTTTCTACATAGTTAGACTCTTAACAGTTCTATGGGGGTGGGATCACAAATGAGGAACTCAGAAGCTGTAGGAGAATTCACATCTTTATTTCACCTGACCGAGCAAGCATTTTCTGTGGCTTCCCGAAAGCCCGGCGCCGTGGCAGACACTCCCATTCTGGATAATACGATATTCTCTATCATAATTCAGCCTGCATTTTTGCGGAAAATTGACATTTTCTGCTCCCAGTCCTGATGTGCTAACAAGGGGGATGTCATGTTT
The DNA here is from genome assembly GCF_037038515.1 of Microtus pennsylvanicus. NCBI lineage: Eukaryota > Metazoa > Chordata > Mammalia > Rodentia > Cricetidae > Microtus > Microtus pennsylvanicus. The sequence continues at coordinate 34,152,103 of NC_134596.1, forward strand.
TCATGTGCTCTAATTTAGGTTTTACTAACAGATTTAAGCCTAGTGAAAGGTGACCAGAAACACGGGTACGGAAGCAAGCTAAGGATCTTACTGTGTTAATGCGTGTGAATATCAGAGAACAGGAAGAAGACTAACTAAAATACACCGCAATTTTACCTCTGCCCCTCCCCACCTGGCAGTGAAATTTGTATCTTCTTACACTCGTTTACGCTTTTGCTTTCTTTTTGTTCGTCTTTTTTACAAGTATTTATTAGACACCGACTCCATGCTTAATATAATACCATCCTCCACATGCACAAGGCTGAATAAATGTATGAAAAATCCCACTCTTCTATTTACCTAGCAGAGGCCATAATCAAAACACAAGATATGTGCCGAGCGCAGTGGCACATGCCTTTAATCCCAGCACTCAGGAGACAGAGGCAGGCGGATCTCTGTGAGCTCTAGGCCAGCCTGGTCTAAATAATTTTTAGAACAGTCAGGGCCATGTAGAGAGACTTTGTCTTAAGTCCAGCACCAAAAGAAAAAAATAAATAAAATTTAAAAAAATAAATAAAAATAAAGCACCAAAAAAAAACCCAAAGCCTCTATATGCAATAAATCAAGATTTTTAACTTAAAAAAACCTGTTTTCTGAAAATAGAATTTTGTCTTTCTCATTTATAATTTAAGTGGAATATGGAGGCCTCTTGAATATATTTATTCCTTGTAAACTTGCTCATTTGTGCAAATTTGCTATTTTTTGAATTATTAGTGAGTTTCTCTTTCTTCTTAATAGCTTCATAAGTAGGAACAATAATAATAACCGAGACCTTGCAGTACAGGCTTGTAATCCCAGCTACTTATGGGGCTGAGGTAGAAGGATTGCAAATTCACATACTGCCTAGATTACAGTGAGTTCAAAGCCAGCCTGGGTGTGTTTGTCATGCCATGCCTCAAAATTACAAATGAAAACAGGCCTGGGGCCACAGCCCAGTGGTCGGACCCTTACTCTGAATGTGCAAGGCCCTGGGTTCAAGTCCCAGTGCCACAAAGGGAAAAATAAATCTCGTGATGGATCTCAGAAAACATCTCCAGTTCATCAGAGTAAAAGGCAAATTGTTGGAGCCACCTGACGATGTCCACAGGCCACATACCGTGTGATTTGCGAACCAGGTAATGTCCCCTTCGTTGCCAGTGTAAAAAAGGATTACGCCATCGTACGTCTTCCAGTACCTGTCGGCAATCAGGTACCGCTGCTTGAAAGATTTTGTGTTGTAAAACCCAAAGTGATCAACCTACATTGGAAACAAGACAGACGAGACATATGTCAAAGAAAGTCATCAGGCTAGCAGAAACAGGAACTGAAGAACATCAACCTGGATCATTAAATAATCAAAAAAAAAAAACTTGAAACTTCATTTGGTTTTATCAGTAGTAACAATTATGGTAATTATTTTTGCAGTAATACAGTGTGCAACATATTTTGAAATGTGTGTATGTTGTGGAATGTCAAATTGAACTAATTGCATAAGCTTTATATACTTACTACTTCTTCTAGTGAAAGCACTTAGGATCTATACTCTTAGCAGTTTTGAATAAATCACCGTAATTTTCAAAATGAAGATGGTGTAGGAGGTCCTTCTTTTTATGTGTTGCTTGTATTGGTTAATAAATAAAGAACTGACTTGGCCTGATAGGCCAGAACTTAGGTAGGCAGAGAAGAAAGAACTGAATTCTGTGAGGAAGAAAGCGGAGTCAAGGAACACCATGTATCATCCACTGTCCCACCAATAGACATTCTAAGTGGAAGGATTCATGCCCAGTACTATCCCCCATCAAAACAAGACTCAATAAAAGAAGCAAAAACTTCTTAGTGAGGTCTTTCCTCAATAAGTCTCTTTCCTAAGAGACTTTTCACAACATGACTTTCCGGCGTCCTCCTGGCTCCTTCCCTCCATCAGCAGCAGCTATGAGGCTGCTTCCAGTACCCAGTGGTCACAGGCACACGGTACAGTGCGCCCTCTGCCGTCCAGACTGAGACCCACAGGTCTCTTTCCAAGGCCTGCAGTGGGCACTTGAGAAATCACAGCGTGAAAGGGCTGCAGAAGCAATGGGACCTGCCCTGCTCTAAGCAAGCTGAGCTCAAAGAGCTCAAATGCTGTGCCCGGGGTCAAGAGAGATGGAACTTCGAACTGTTTCTACAACTTGCCTTAACAAAAGTAGGTTGTATGCCGTGAAAGCCTCACAGGCATGACCTGAAAAAGGAAGCACATCTCTGGTCACACACGGCAGCTCTTTCTAAAATACAGTAAAAAAGAAGAATTCAAGAGATGCTTCCTGCCTCACCGTGTGGAAATGTGGAAAGGATCTGAGTGCAGAAAGGGCAAGAGGGAATGAGGACTCCCTCTAAGTAAAATCTATGTGGCAAAGATTCGTTTGCATTTGCTCAAGAATCAAGTATACATGCAGAAATAACACTAAATTTATTAAACACCGTTGGGTGACAATTTGAGGCAGCCAGGATAAGACAGAGCACTGAGCTCCAGCCTGGCCTGGCCACCTCCGGTCAGAGCCGGCGCTTTGGTGTCCCCGGTGCTAGAACGGGATCCCTGGGCAATACCACATGACTTATTTATTTCCACTTTAAGCCTTTTTAAGAACTTGTCTCAATGCTTTGCCGCTGTTCTCCCGGACAAAATGGATGTGGGAGCTTCAGGGATCAAATATTTACGGAGAAAACAATATCACCTGGGAATATCCACGTGCTATTCCACGTGATCACCTGGGAAATAACAAGACTGTCGGAGAGGAGAGCCCTGCCCTTCCCTTCTCTTCCCCAGAGACTTCAGAGGTCTAATACCCGCTGCTTGCTTTTGTGGCTGTGTTTGATTGAGTTCTGAGGACTGGAGCCGGGGCCTTGTGCGTGGTAAGCATAACCTCTCAGATAAGCTGCGTACCCTCCACTTTGAAAAAGAAGGGGGGCGTTTCTGTTACCCTCCCACTGAAATCATCTGTCTGTACCTTATTTTTCACACGTCCTTTTGCCCTAACTAATCGGGATACAGAAAAACACTCTCTTCCTCAGTCCTAATCTTGAGGAGACACACAGAAACGCTGGTTAAAAGAGAAACTGACAAAACGCAGAAGGAAGAATATAAATCTTGTAGAGGAGTCCATCACTGAAAAAAAAAAACGTGGCACTTCCTCCTTCTATGTATTGAATAGATATCTTGAGAGGCAAGATTGAAAGGAGCTACCGTGGTGACCATAAAAGACAGATATTGTATTAAGAAACTTGGATACAGTTCAAAATGACTGGCTCCTCCATTCTAAGGATGTGATCCTTGTTGCTATTAAATTCCTCATATGTTCATAAAGATGCTGTAACTTTAGCAGTTGCGCTAATGCTAGAGACTGAGAATTCAGTAGCATTTGAGAAAACACGGTCTGCTGGGTAGGAAAATGAACACTGTCCAATAACTCAAGCTATTGAAGTGCACACAGCTTCCTTATGGCGGACGACTGGGGCCCTGAAGAAAAGCTGACAAAATTCCCTGAAGGCAAATTGTTCTCTTCTCTGCTAAGTGGAGCTGCCTAACCTCGGGGCACCTAAAGCACGGAGGCAACCAAAACTGGTGTGCTTGTAACAGCTAACAGTGTCATCAGAAAGATTCTGGCGTCTCAGTTTGGTAAATAACTCAGACTAGCAAATGAATTTCCATGACTTCAAGAAGCTTTGACCCCCTTAGACTCCAACGAGAAGCGATGAGTAAAAGGCAGCAACTTTTGTACCACCAGAGGGCACTGTTGCATAAGCTGTAAAGTGAGAAAGACATTTATTTGATTTGCTTTAGTTTTATGAATAATTTTTCCAGAATATTTTATTACGTCTTTATTAGTATACATATATTGTACAAAGTGATGGTATCCTATATAGAGAAAGAGAGGGGGGAGGGAGGGAGGGAGAGAGAACTTGACACAATCTGGAAAGGGGAAATCCATCACCAATCGAGAATCTGCCCAACGGATTTGCCTAAAGTCAATCTGATGGAGCATTTTCTCGATTGATGACTGATGTAGGAGAGCCCAGTACACTCTGGGCAATGGCACCCCTCGTCAGTTGGTCCTGGGTGATACAAGAAAACAGGCTGAGCAAGTTAGTACGCATCACTCCTCCAAGGCTTCTGCTTCAGCTCCTGCCTCCAGGTTGCTGCCTTCGCTCCCTCAATGGACAGCAGCCTGGAATAGTAAATCATCTCAAGTTTCCTTTTGTCATGGTCTTGATCACGGCGAAGAAACTAAACCAAGACAGGTGGATTTCATGCAGCGCTTTGACTATATTCACACCTTATACTACTATGTCAACTGTCAGAATCTGTCCTGGGACTCCACCTCATCATGACTTCAACCGCTCTCTTGCAGGCTCCTGCTAGTGCAAAGGCTGCAGAGTGGCTGCACCTGCTGCCTGGGGGCTGTGTGACATGGGCCCAGGGACTGCACCTGCAAAGAGGCTGCCCACCAGTGCAGCTGCGCCACACGGTGCGGGATGGCCTCGTGACCGAGTGTAAACACGCAATGTCCACAAACGTGGGTTTTGCTTTTTCACCCTGATCCATTCTCAACACCTCTTTTCCAATTGAAACCGATAACTTGTTGATTTAAAAAAAAAAGAAAAAAGAAACACAGCCTTCAATCTTGCTAAATAAATCACTGTGAGTGACCGTTTCACATGTGTCAGGGTTTGTATAATCTGCAGGTGGTAACGGTAGGCAAAGACACGGAGCAACAGATCCCTTGTGTCCTTGTATAATTAACTCTACAGTTGCTTTGCAGAGCACCCTAGTATTAGCTACTGAATTACACATTATCGTCAATATTGCTAATAATTTTCCATAGAGTGTAAAGGTCTACAAACTTTAAAAGGTCACTACAGCATTGTTTGTAACACGCAATAGGAAATTCTTTACTTCTTTATTGTGGTGCTGGGAATTCTATCAAGGGTGTGGTTTTGGACTGTGCCTTCTTCTCCCTGCAGTGCCCCATGCACAAGCTGGGAATGACACCTGTCACATATCATGGCACTTATATTCCTGCCCTTGGGAAACTTCACCTTCGTCTTCCAAGAACCGACTGTTAACTGTCAGGAAACTGGAGTTGAGGGGAGCTCAAAGGAAAGGAGTCCCCTGCGTCAGAGCCCAGTACTGGACAACAGGGTGTTGTCCATACAGCTAAGTTAACATGGCTGTAACACAGGGCCAGCCCCTGTTCCCCTATTAACCATGTGATCTGATTACAGTTTTTAAACTAGTTTTCCATGTGTTTTACACATTTTACCCTGACATCTTTTAAAAAACAAAAGGACGCACACATTTGCGTCCATCAATGTCCTTTCCTTTAAACACGACTTCACTTCCGTCCTCTGGGCCCTGCTCTCCACACTGCCCATTGGCTGGGAGATGGGAGGGCGCTGTCTTCAGGGGCCCTCTGCTGGATGACTTTCCAGTAGCTGCACAATTTCTTCTCACACATTTGCAACAAACACGACATAGACAGGAAAATTCGGTTTGGTTTTTCCCTTGTCTGCTTTTTTTCATTTTCTTTTTTAAAAAGCCTGCTTCTGGGTTCTCATATTTTCTTTCCTTTGAATATATTGCACAGCATTTTCTTATTAGAAAAGGTTTTATGTTTCAGGCAAATAGCTTTCCCCACTAAGGAGGTGCTGATGTGTTTTATTTTCTAAAAGACGTCAGTGGTTGTTTGCACGGCCATCTTCAAGGCCATGCAGTCATCTTCCCTTGGCGGCAGGGTCGCTGCTGCACTTTAAAGCATGTCTGAGAACCACACCTCGAAGGGGATGTTCTTCTTGCGGCCCACTCTGAATCAGCTGCAGCATCCTCTGCCACCCTCTCTGCCGAGGAGAAAGGTCAGACACTGCTAGTTCGTAGGCTAGACCATCTGCAGGGGCAACCACAGCCTCCACTAAATCCAGTATGTCTGCTCTGACATACTGACGCTTCCTGGCAACTTCAAAGTCCGTGTTGATTCTCAACGTGCTAGAAAAACCCGTGTCTGCTTTATATTTGTGGTATTTTGGTACACTGTGGATTCCATTCTTATTAATAAAGCCATATTAGTGAATGCTATTAGAAAAACTGTTCCCCTGCTGGCTGACATCTCCACTTAACTCTCGGGAACCTTGGGAAAGGCATCTAAGTCTTTCATGAAATTTAAGGGTTTTGGGGGCTTTTATTTTTCTGATTCAGTTACCTCATCTTCAGAAAAGCCTTCCTCTTCCTTCATACAGTCACGCTCCTAATGGAATCCTAAAATTCATATGGAAGCACCAAACACCCTGGCTAGCCAATCCCAAACGCAAAGAATAATACCTGATCACAATAACTGATCTCAAATCACACTGCAGCCACACTAAACATGACATGGTACTGGCACACAGATAGATGAACTAGAAAAGAAGGCCCCAGAAATTAACTCACACAGTTGTGAATGCCTGATGTCTTACAAAGGCTAGAACAACACGCTCTGGGGAAAGGACACTCCTTTCCACAATGGCTGCTGGGAAAAATAGACAGCTATGTGTTAAAAGATGAAACTAGACCCCCATTGCTTACTCTGTACAAAAATCAATCAAAATGTATGTGCATTTATGTGTGTGTGTTTATTGCAAGTAAGTGTGTGTGTTTCTGTATGGGATATGAAAGTCGAAAAGAGACCATAAAAGAGGCAAAACATATCTTAGGGGTTGGGAGAATTAAAAGAGTGGATAATGGAATATGAAAATATATGTGAAATGAAAGCCGGAAGGCTATGTGGGAAGGGGATGTGAAACAGAGAGCATAGGAAGGCTGTGGGCAGGTGATAAATAGGTCTGGAAACGCATAACACAGCCCATTGTATGATGCTACTTCAACACTGTTTTTAAATAGTAGTAGATACAAGCCAATTAGTATACATTTACCATACATCAGAATGTTACAATGTAAATCTTCCCTACCCAAAGAGGATCTTCTATAAATCATAATTTGAGAACCACTGAACAATGGTCTTGGAAGTTGTTTGAATTTGGTGCTAAAGAGATGCCTCAGTAGTTAAGGGCACTGAGCGCTCTTGCAGAGAAGCCTGATTCTGTTCCCAGACCCATACGGTAGGTCAGAACCACCTGTAATTCCAGTTTCAGGATATCCAACACCTCTTTGTGGCCTCCATGGGCTCCTGCATGCACACGTTGCCCTCCAGCCTCCATGAACGTGTCCCTTCTCACACAAGCACACACAGAGACACATCAATATTTTTATACAACACCGCATACTGGTTTTTTCACATTGAAGAACAATTTTTTTTGGGGGGGGCGTTTCGAGACAGGGTTTCTCTGTGGCTTTGGAGCCTGTCCTGGAACTAGCTCTGTAGACCAGGCTGGTCTCGAACTCACAGAGATCCGCCTGCCTCTGCCTCCCGAGTGCTGGGATTTAAGGCATGCGCCACCATCACCCGGCTTTGAAGAACAATTTTAAGACACCCCTGTAGAAAGCAAACCTTACAGAGTCTCCACGTGAACAGGCTCCAGAAAAGGAAGCAACCAAAGAAAGTAAGGCCTGAGCTGCCCCCTTGGGAACTCCAGCATCAACTTTTCCTTACTGATTCCCTGTAAAATAGTCCCCAGGCATCGCTCATCATGGTCTGAAAAGCTACAGAGCACGCATTGTTTGGAGCGCCGTATGTCAGTAAGGGGAGGACATCCTCAGCCGACACTGAAACGCCCAGAACAATAGCAGTAAGTTCAACAATGCAGCCAAGCGGCTTCCTTGGGTTGTTTTTAGGTGCCTTTGGCACCACATTGACATCCTGGATAACAACTGCCTGGAGCTAATAGGATGCATACACAGAAATGACAGCCAGTGGTCACATGAACTCACTGGGCACATGCTTCTTGAGTAGCCGCTGTGGGATCAGTGGTAAAGGTGCAACAGTAAGCAAGCTGCATACATGTGGTCATTGCCTTAGCAGGACTTGCGGTATAGTGACAGAACACAGGAAACAGACAACAAAGAAACAAACTCCCCAAATGAGTTCCACTCTGACCGTGTTCCAGGGGCAGGCCTAGTGTGGAAAGCATGGTTACAGAATGGCTGCGGGCAAACAGATCTTTCTCGAAGGAAGCCAAAGAAAGTTCAGCTGTTCATGCTGAAGGCTGCCCATTGATCCGGGTATTCAATGTCACTTTCCGTGTGAAGCATTTGTTCATTCTTGGGCTCCCATGTCAAGCTTTGCTCCAGTCAGAGCTGTTCGCCTGCAGTCTTGCTCTGTGGTTACTGACATAACACACATCGCCTATCAGAGAAACTATTATCAAGTCTGAAATACAAGGAATCCAATATAAGTGTAAAATCTGTAGATTCTGGTCTTTCCCTGCTTCCGCATGAATTTTAAGATTGTTTCTTCAATTCGCAGGAAGAATTATATTGCAATTTTGATGGAGATTATATTGAATCTATAGATTGCTTGTGGTAGGAAGACCAGTTTGACATTTTTAACCCTACCAATCCCCATGCATGGGAGTTCTCTTCGGTTTGTGGTGTCTTCTTTAATTTTATTATTCAGTATTTAAAATTTTTCATCGCAGAAGTCTTTATTAAATTCGTTGACTAAGTATTTTAGGGTTACTTTTTTAGGCTGCTGTGAATGGGATTGTTTCTCCGGTTTTGTTTGTTTGTGTTTTTCCTGTCTGACTGTCTTTAGGATAGAGGAAGGCTACTGACTTTTTTATCCTGCCACTTTGCCAAAAGCGTTGACCAGCTCTACGAATTTCCTGGTGGAATTTTTTAGGTCTCTTGTGTATGGTGGGAAAACAAACTGGTGCAGCCAACACCATGATCAGTGTGGCAGTTCCTCAAACAACTAGAAACAGACCTAGCACACGACCCAGCCTCACCACTCCCGGGAATATACCCAAAGGACTCAGTTTCCTCTAACAGAGACATCATATCCATCTCTGTCTTCATCTGCTCTATTCACAGTATCTAGGGCACGGGAACAGCCTACATGCCCATGATCTGATGAGCGGATGATGAAAATGTGCTACCTAGATAACAGGACTGTAGTCAGCTATAAAGAAAAATAAAACCTCCAGGTAAACAGACAGAGCTGGAAAACATTGTATCCAGTGAGGTCTGTGTTACCACCAGAGATTCTCTGTGACCTTTCCCTTAGAGGCAGGTCAGCATTGGGTTATGTAAACAGAACCTGAGATTATTGAGGAGCAATTCGACCTTGAAAAAGTAGAAGAGTAGCATAAACATATAAATGGCTGCAATTAATACTGATCCATTCTCCCAACGGCTTTCTTCCCAAGCGTAAGGCCTTTCTCACCCTCCCAGTTTTGAGTACCTATTTTGTGTGTCTGGTTAAATTTAACCTCTTTGTTTCTCAAGGAAGATGTCTTAGCCATGGTTGCTACTGCTATGATGAAACTTCACGATGAAAAGCAACTTTGGGAGGAAAGGATTTATTTGGCTTACATATCCTGAGTCACATGGAGGGACACCACTGGCAGGAACTCAAATCTGACAGGAACCTAGAAGCAGGAACTGATGCAGAGGCAGTGGCAGAGTGCTTACTGGCTTGCCCCTTCTGACTTCTTCAGTTGGCTTAAAACACGCATCCTAGAACACCAGCCCAGGATGTTCCTGCCCACAATGGACTGGACCCCTCCCCCATCAATCACTAATTAAGAAAAACACGCTTGCCTGCCAATAAACTGGATCTTATGGAGACATTTTCTCAATTGGGCTCCTTCCTCTCTGATGACTTTAGCTTGTGCCACGTTGTCATAAAACTAGCCAGGACAGAAGGCTGGCAGGTCAAAGGAGGTGATAACAGGGCAAGAATAATTATTTTTGTACAAGAAACACATGTGATGAACGTGGGTAAGAACAGCTAAAAGGAAACATGGTCTGCCAATTGCGAACTAAGAGGCTGCAGGGAAAGCCAGTTCTCTAAGTGGATGGCGCCTGTCCACCCTCCTCTTCTTCACCTCCTGCAACCTGCCCCTCTCACCTCACATTTTTGCAATAACACATCCCTCCAGTCTCTGGGCTTCTGCGCACAAACCAGGACGTCACTGTTAGAGGAACATGAAGAAACATAAGCAATATCCTGCCTTTAAAGTGCTGACTACCTGGGGGAACCAAAACCATTCTTCATCAAGGTCTTCAGATATTGAAAGGCTTCCGTACCACTTGGCAAGTAACTACCTGAGCACACTGAAACTGAATTCTGTACATATACATTATATTTACACACACACACACACACACACTCCCAGAAAAGTACTCATGAGCTTGAATTCTTTTCTTTTTAAAGAGCAGCCGTATTTTAGAGCTAGACCATATACATAAGCAAACAAAAATGATCCTAGTCTCTATCATCCATCTGCACAGCTTGGTATCATCTAAAGTCAGTTGTTCGGGGAGGGAGGGGAGAAAGGAAGTCCATCAGCACCAAGGACAAGAGAGCTGTCACCCTGCTTTTCCCTGCTGTGTCCCTCAGAGGAAGAAGCCACCAGCCTCAGGAAGGGGCAGAGGTTTCCGAGTGTTTAAAAGGACAGTGTCTGCAGCGTGACCCTGCCTCAAACTACACAGAAATAAAAATCGACCAAGAATAACAAGTCCTTACTCTCCTATCTGATGAGTCAGAGTCATTGTCTGGCCTGCAGTTCTTTGTTTAAATGGGGTTATTAATGTAGTTGGCCAGACTCACTGGGTGTAGACAAATATAGCACACTTTCTATTGCACGTGGACCCCTATGGAAAACGCCCATAAGGTGCACTTGTATCATGGCTCCAACATATTTGAAGGGAGGATCAGTTCCTGTGATACTTAGCTAAAATTTAATGCTATTACCTTTTAAATTTTTGATTTTCAAGACCACATGTATTCTGAGATATAGTGGAAAGAGAGAAGAATTAAAATACCAACCTGATCCTAACTGTCCACTCTACTGTGTATTAGCTATTTGGATTTGAATGGACTTGCTTTGTGTCTTTGGGGTTGTTTTCTCATATGCATGATAAAAATGTCACAACTGGAGATTTCTCAGAAAATTAGGAAACAACTTTCCTCAAGACCTCAATACCACTTTTAGGTATATATTCAAAGGATGATCAATCGCGTCACAAGGGCATGTGCTCAACTATGTTCATAGCAGCTTTGTTTGTCATAGCCAGAACCTGGAAACAACCTAAATGCCCCTCCACCAAAGAATGGATAAGGAAAATGTGGTACATTTACACAATGGAGTACTACAGAGCAGAAAAAAAAACCAACATCTTGAATTTTGCAGGCAAATGGATGGAGCTAGAAAACATCATTTTGAATGAGGTAACCCAGACCCAGAAAGACAATTATCACATGTACTCACTCATAAGTGGTTTTTAAACATAAAGCAAAGAAAACCAGCCTACAAATCACAATACAGAGAACCTAGACAACAATGAGGACCCTAAGAGAGACATACATAGATCTAATCTATATGGGAAGTAGAAATAAAACAAGATCTCCTGAGTAAATTGGGAGTATGGGAACCTTAAAGAAAACCAGCCTACAAATCACAATCCCAGAGAATCTAGACAACAATGAGGACCCTAAAAGAGACATACATAGATCTAATCTATATGGGAAGTAGAAATAAAACAAGATCTCCTGAGTAAATTGGGAGCATGGGAACCTTGGGAGAGGGTTGAAGGGGGAGGGGAGACGCAGGGAGGGGAGCAGAGAAAAATGTAGAGCTCAATAAAAATCAGTTTAAACTATGTGATGACTAAGGGGTCTTGTAGTAACTACATTGGTAATATATGGATGCAGAGGCTTAGCCAGAGTCTGTAGGAAGGAGGCTCTTGATGGAATATTAACATATTGACATGAACTAAGTCTGAAACAATTGGCAAGCATATGCATAAACACACACAGACTGTCAGTGTCTAATTTGTCTCCACAGCAAAGACCAAGACACTTAGGGAAAGCTACAAAAGACAGGGTGGGGTGGAAAGATTGTAAAAGCAGGGATTGGGGACATGTCCAACATCTCCTGGACAGGACAGGACCGTATGCTAATGAACTTACAGGAGCTGTGGTTGCCTGCACAAAACCTCCCCCATGACAGACCAGTCAACATCCCAGCATGGAGAAGGAAGGGGCATCTGAGCCCCACCACCAACCATGGCTGCTAACAGTTGATGATAACTGTTAACAGTTGCTCAGAGAGCATCAGTTTTCTCTGGGGGGTTGTTCCTAGTGGCTTTCACACCCTCCACCGGATGACCCCACAGCAAGACATATACATGGGCAGTGTTCAATAGACACCACGAATTGTAAAGAGAGGAATTTAAAAGATGACGGCAACGTGGGGGAGGGGACAGAGTGGGATCTAGAAGGAGCTGGGAGGAGGTGGTGGTGGTTATAACCAAATGCATTGTCTGGATATATGAAACCCTCAAAGAATGAATAAAATGTTATACTAAAATAGAATAATTGTCCTTAAAATCATAAAAGTGAGATTGCTGACCAGGCTTTTAACAAATACAAATGCTGGACCTGACTCAAGGGGCAGATAGATGTATAAAAGCAGAATGTAAACCGGGCGGTGGTGGCGCACACCTTTAATCCTAGCACTAGGGAGCCAGAGGCAGGAGGATCTCTGTGAGTTCGAGGTCAGCCTGGTCTACAAGAGCTAGTTCTGGGACAAGACCCAAAGCTACAGAGAAACCTTGTCTCAAAAAAAAGCAGAATGTAGGTAGGGGATGTTCAAAGTCTTCCCCAAGTAGAAAAAAAAAGATGAATACAGGGCAGTGGCTCACGCATGCCACATCCGTTATAGACATGTGTCAAGAATAACACAGTTAGCACTTTCCACTGTCTCAAAGTTATTCCTAAATAAAACTATTTGGCATAAATGTGAAATGATGACGTTATTCATATTTGAAATATAACGGTGTGTACCATGGCATGAGTGTGTTGTGTAAGTGTAATTTACATGTACAAAATTCAGAGTGCTCAGTTACAAAGTAAATACTATCTTATAATTATTACAAAAATAAGTGTGAGGACTGGAAGATGCTTATTTGATAAAGGTGCTCGCCACACAAACCTGAAACGTAGACCTTTACACAGTGTTAATTCTGGTGACCCATGAGCATGGAAGGTTTTTGCATCTTCTAGCTTCTTCATTTTTTTCTTCAATCTGTCTAAATTTATATTATAAAAATAATACAGCTCCTTTCTTAGCTTTGGTCCTGTGTTTTGAGTCTATTGTAATGGAATGTTTTTCTGGCTTTTTTTTTCTACATTATTAGTATAGAGAAAAGCTACTGTTTTTTTTTTTTTTTTGATGTTTTGATTTGTGTCTGCTATTTTGCTGGACGTGTTTATTAGATTAAGGGGTTTCAACTGGGCGGCAGTGGTGCATGCCTTTAATCCCAACACGGCAGAAGCAGATAGATCCCTGTGAGTTCAAGGCCAGCCTAGTCTGCAGCGCCAAGCCCAGAACAGGCTCCAAAACTACAGAAAAACCCTGTATCAAAAAACCAAAAGAAGGGCTGGAGAGATGGCTCAGAGGTTAAGAGCATTGCCTGCTCTTCCAAAGGTTCTGAGTTCAATTCCCAGCAACCACATGGTGGCTCACAACCATCTGTAATGGGGTCTGGTGCCCTCTTCTGGCCTGCAAGCATACACACAGACAGACTATTGTATACATAATAAATAAATAAATAAATATTTTTTAAAAAAAAACAAAAGAAAAAAGTTTTCTTGTAGAGTTTTCAGGGTCTTTTAAGTATAAAGATCTTATAGATACCTTTGGATAGATGACAAACAGGAGATAAATTCTTGCCTATAGCCTTTGTATTTCTTGCCATGTTGCTGTGTCTAAGAATTTCAGTATTATATAAAAGGAAAAAGTGAGTACCCTTGGCTCTTCCCCGGATTTTACAAGATTATTTTTGTTTTTTTTTGTTTGTTTCTAGCTTAGTATAAGGTGAGCTATAGCATTTATTAGGTCACATGTGGCCTTCATTTTATTGAGATATATATCTAATGATATATTATGTTCAAGCTGTCCTTAAACTCATTTTGTAGCTAAGGCTAAACTTGACCTTCTAATATTCCCTCCTCTACATGTTCTGTTCCCTGGACAGATGTAATGACAGGCAAAGAAACCTTAGACAGAAACCAAACTCTAACTATAATGATAATTATATAATATTATAATTATAGAATAATGATATTAGATGGCATAAAATAGTTAAGAAAAGCAGTTAGGGTGCCTTTAATTTCAGCACCCAAGTGGAGCCAGGACTGGGAGGCAGAAAGGGCTAACCTAAAGTTTGAGCACACACTTGCCCACCTTTGTGGGGAAGCCAAGACAATCAGACAATTGGAGCTAGCTAACACACTTTCCTAGCCTGCACAATGCCTGAGTTTAATCACCGGAGCTGCCCCAAAGGGGTGGAATAGTAAAGAGATAACATAAATATATTTCTATTAAAAAGATTAACATAGAGTTAACTTTTAACCCCATAGCAGTTCTGTTTAAAAATATGGAGACCATAAATAGACCGCTACTGTGGGGATGCAATAAATACATGGATAGGAGCTTTTCTTAAACATGTGGCAAACTTCGGTCAGCTAGTTTAAGAAAATTTCCTCTGTGATAATAAATAGACATATGGAACCTATGACCTGAAATATAAACTAAATCCAAACCTGTAGGTAAAAATTGCTGAGTCGAGCCAAACAGATTTTGCAAAACCACCCAAAATGGAAACTGATAAGAGTATTAAATACATTTCTAAAGAGTGAAGGGCGGCCAAGGAAGCTATGGTGAAGAAACATCAGCAGAAACGGATTTCCCTTTCCGTTCTCTTCTTACAGCTTCTTTTTATGATTCTCAAGGGGACTTTGGTCTGTATCTATTCCAACAGTCTTCTCTCAGTTTGACTTTTAGCAATAGGATGCCAAACGAACAGAGAACCCCACGCCCGTAAAACAAATAAACACAGAATGCTCCTGCTGAGAAGAGGTCAGAGGGAGAAGGGGCTCTGCGTCCCCTAAAACCCTCACCACTTTACCCAGCTGTGGTCCCTTGGGGCTGGCTCCACCCAAAAGTCCTCCATTTCCTCAGCAATGTATAAAACACACTGGGGTTTTACAAAGTCAGAAACTATGCTGTCTAAAGGATTGAAGCAGTTGTCCCAGGAGAGGACTTCCGTTTCTTGGTACCTCTGCTAAGATTAGAATATTTCCTCTCCTTCACCAGTCCAAAGTATTTGATTAAAAATCATTTCCCAGCGGCTGGTGGTGCGATCACCTTTAATCCCAGCACTTGGGAGGCAGAGGCAGGCGGATCTCTGTGGGTTCAAGGCCAGCCTGGGTCGCAGAGAGAGTTCCAGGACAGGCTCCAGAGTTACACAGAGAAACCCGGTTTCAAACAAACCTTCTTCCCTGCCCCCAATCATTTCCCATAAATCATTCTGGAAAGCCATGGCATGCCTTTATTCCAACCCAAACTTAACACAGGTCTGTAACCATTCATTGGTAAATGCCTATTTAAGATATCTAAACTTCCTCTGCTAAGAAACACATCAGCTCTTATTTAACCAACATTGACCACCACAGCACGGAGGGAAGGAGGCTCAGGAACTGTGAGTTGTTTTGTCCAAGGTTACAGCGTTAGCAGAGTAGGATTCTTGACCTGCCTCTTCACAAGCAGAGTCTGGCACTTTCTAACCCCACTGTCTTCCTCGTGCATGCCTTTCTCTGTTCTCACTCCTAGAAATGCTAACTCGCTAGGACTCCTTGTCACAGGTCCTGAGGTCCTCTTCCATCCAGACTTGTGGGACGATGCTCCATGCCTGAAGACAAGTACGAAGCTTCCAGAAAGCTTTTTGTAAAACCCGGAACTCACCCACGTCAGATCTGGTCACAGACCTGCAACCCCCGCTATGAGCCCAGGCTGTACGTGTTCAGCCTTAGAAGGAAACCGGCCCTGTTCAACACTTACTAAATGCCCAGAAGGCCAACTGTGGCCTGATACAAAGACGACAGGCTGGCACTCCAGATTTGATTAATATTCTGCATTAACTCAAAGGTAAAGGCATTGGAATTCATATTTAGGGGCTGCCACAGGACAAAGGGTGATTGCCATGCTAAGCTAGGGGCCAGAGCTGACCCTCAGCGGTTTGAATTTGGAGAAAGTAAGGGGAGTTCCGGTCGAGGCCCTTGGCAGGGCGCTCGCAGGGTTAGTGGTAGCCAGTCAGCTACAGATAAGCAAAAATCTAAAGTGTTGGGGGCCTGACCTCCAGAACCGGAAGAGAATACATTTCCGTTGGTGGGGGAGGGGCAATATTAAGTAAGTGGTCATGGAAGGAGAAATTTGAATGCCTGGTTTCTGTAAACTGTGAGCGAAAGACTGAACAGGTCCTAGGCATTAAGAAGTCTGGGTTTCGGGGTGTGTACTGGTGTCTAACCTCCGAGGATAGACGATCTAATAGCTGGGATCTGGGACCTTGAGTTCCCAACCCCTATTACCTTCTGTTCGAAGTAAAACACTGAGTAGTTATTGACCTCATTAGGTTCGAATGTGGGGAAGATTTGCAAGTTTAGGTTGGCGAGGGCACTCAGGGCTGGATTGACGGCTGCGGTGGTCACAGGTGCCAGGAAAGGCAGGAGCAGGAAAGCCAGGCCGCCCATGGCTCAGGCTGGCCGGCAGGGCGGGTGGCAGGGAGAGAAGGCCACCGGCAGAAGCGCGCGCCTGCCCAGCCCACAAGCTCCAGGCTGCAGGCTCCCTTGAGAAACCCAAAACCAGGCAGCTCGGTTCCCTCTGGCCCATCTGTCCTCCTTCCAGCCCCCCTTCCCTTTGGCGGTATTCTGAGTCAGCCCTTACGAAGCTCGCACCACCGTTATCTCAGGCTTCCGGAAGCCTACTGCTCCGTCAGGTCAGGCTTTAGGATTGCCTCATTGTCCCTGCCAAGCTGCTAGCACCGCAGCAGCCCCATTGCAACAGCTCTGTTCTCAGCAAATCCTACATAAGGGCACCAATAAAGACTCCAAGGCAATTCACTGGCGATCATCACTGGACGTGGTAGCATTATGTAACCTCCGCTCACTCAACCACCGGTAACAACCGTGTGCACCACGCATGACCGTCATTTCTACTCACAAAAGAGAAAGCAGGTTAAAAAAAAGTGAAAGGGCCTCAGCTTTGTGGCTCGCGGGAAGTAAAGACTGGAGCTAGACAGATGGCTCCGCCCTCCTGCAGGCTGTTCAGGCTCTACACCTCCCGTTATGCCCGCCTAACCGGTTCCATGGTCCTCTGCCTCCTTGCAGGCACAACCCATCCTTTCTGAAGTAACTGGGTCTTCCGTGCACCAAAGATGGCAGATCCCTCTTCCAACAGTTCCCCCTCCTTCCTTCCTAATGGTGCCTGCTTCTCTGCCTTTTCCTCATTTTGACAGCCCTCAATCCCTCAGGCCCTCCCCTCTAAGACAGTTCTCCCCACTTCTGGCCTCTTCCTCTAGCACAGTACCTGGTCCAGGGTTGCACTCCCCAGAAGGAACAGCCGTTCCTGTAACAGAAGAAGAACATCCCTCAGATTCTGTCTACGCCAATTTGACAGAAAATGGTCAAGGTGTCCTTCTCTTCTACCCTGCCACCCTCAGCAAGCATCTCAAATCTTCACTTGTCAAGAATCTGGAATAATTATCACGTTGCCTGGATTGGACTGCTGTGATTTCCCACTGACCTTAATCACAGGACATCGTAACACCAAGAGATGAAACAGAAGATCTCCTGGACCACAGACGTACCTTCCTCACCTCCTTTGGTGGGGAGGCAGTCTGAGTTTCTCTTTACAGGCTGAACCAACCGCTCTTGCTAACACTGTAAACACTCCTTTGTTTTTTTTTTAATTTATTTATTTATTAAAGATTTCTGTCTCTTCCCCGCCACCGCCTCCCATTTCCCTCCCCCTCCCCCAATTAAGTCTTTCCCCCCAGCCCGAAAAGCAATCAGGGTTCCCTGTCCTGTGGGAAGTCCGGGGAACCCCCACCTCCATCCAGGTCTAGTAAGTTGAGCATCCAACCTGCCTAGGCTCCCACAAAGCCAGTGCGTGCAGTAGGATCAGAAACCCATTGCCATTGTTCTTGAGTTGTCAGTAGTCCTCATTGTCCGCTATGTTCAGAGAGTCCGGTTTTATCCCAGGCTTTTCCAGACCCAGGCCAGCTGGCCTTGGTAACTCCTTTGTTAGCGTGTTGATTCAGAGCCCCGGGAGTTCACGGTTATCTGTGGGGTGGGTGACTTTAGTTTTCAGGTCAACGGAATTTTGGTTGTGCCTCCTGGTAGAAACACTCCCTGCTCCATAAACAATGTTTCTAAGCCATGAAAACATAAGGTCGTAGCAACACGAAACAAAATTTAGCTAACTGGCGATTATTTTTACCTCTTCATTCCAATTTCCACCCCTTGGTTTATGGACACAGAGTCCTGGTGATGGGGGAAATGGTACATTATGTTGGGTTCCAATCCCAAGAATACACTGCCTTCTGGAGAATCTTCCCTAGTCCTCTAGATTACTGGCATCCAATTGGCACTGTAACCGTCATTATGAAACCATTCCACTGTTCTATCAAGCCATTGCTTCAGAGCTATAAGGAATAAGGTGAGATGGGTAGGTCCCATGCGCATGAGACCGCTGCCACACTTCTTTGGCTATGAAGTCAATTCCTTAGTCAGAAACAATGCTGCCTGGAACACCATAACAGAGTTAAGGCAGTCTTGGGTGCCTTGTTGGGGGTTCAGTATTGCTCTCTCTGTTGACAGATC
Source organism: Microtus pennsylvanicus (assembly GCF_037038515.1). Lineage (NCBI taxonomy): Eukaryota > Metazoa > Chordata > Mammalia > Rodentia > Cricetidae > Microtus > Microtus pennsylvanicus. The sequence continues at coordinate 34,170,972 of NC_134596.1, forward strand.
TGGTACTCAGCAGCATCTATAGCCAGGTCATCTTTGGTAAATGGACATCCATGCTGTTGAACCTATTTATAACCTCTATCTCTTCCATCACGACCTCCCTGCCTCCTCCTGACAAGACTGTGAGCCTGTTAAACTTCAGTTATTCCAGCCTATTTCCCAGATCTGTGTATTCTGTGCAGTGTTTGAGCACCCAGAAAAAGCATTGCTGCGTTAAATTACACATGTAGAAAGGGAGCACAATTCTAGAAAAAGAATTTGCAATTTGCAATGAAATAAAAAGCATAGATGTCACACGTAAATGACACAGATGAACCACTATACCTCCATCGTCAATTCCCCATTTTCATTCTCAAAATCACCTCCTGGGACAGGTTTTACCTCTAGCTTCTGAATGAGAGAGCTGACATTTAACTGTGACCCCTCTCAGACAGTTTGCCTAGTTCACCTCCCTCTCACTTTTCCCCCTCATGCTCCCCCTCCTCATCTGCCCTGACAGGGAGTAAGTGGCTCAGCCTTTCTCCCAACTCAGGTGTGAGAATTTAAATGTCTGCAAATGCTCTGTCACCTGCTACTGAGAATGGTGCTCTCCAAATGCCCTTCCTCCTGGTGACCACAGTCCTCACTTCCAGGGAAGCCTAGGAAAAGGCCGGCCCTGGACCATGTGCTCTGCTCACGGTACCCAAAAGAGACAGGTCCATCGATGCTGCGGGCCTCTCCAGACCTCTCCTGTGTTGCTGTGCAGCTGAGAAGGTGAAACACAGGGCTACCAAAAGCTGCCAACAGCCCCTTCCTCTGGAGACAGGCATTTACTAGGAGACAGAAGGACCAATAGCTTCAGGAGCATTGTTCAGCCACATTGGAGAGGGGATTAAGCAGATACATTCAGCTATTCTAACAGATTTCCTTTAAGCCTTGACTGCGCCTCTCACACTCGGATAATCACATTAGTTTTGTCCTTAAGAGATTCCTTTTATAGAAGGTACCTAAACCGCTTACGCCACCCAGAGAGGGTGCATATTTCATCAAGCACCAGGACAAACAAAAGAAATTTATATTCTCATGTTTCCCTTATTCCGAGAGAGGGAAAGGGGAGCGGGAGGAGAGAGAAGAAAGACCAAGGTAGAAATGACTTTGCAAATGGCCAGCGGCTACATAGCCATTCCTGGGCACTGGGAAGACTGGGAACTCCCTCAGTGTGACGGTCAATGGACAAAAGCAGAGAGTGCTGCAGAGGCTGGGGCGGGAGGGTAAGGAGTGGGTGCTGCAGGGAAACAAGGAAGGGCAGAACAGCTCACACCGGAATTATACAACTGCTGCTCACTCGCTCTGTGGCCAGGGCTGTAACCTCTCGGCTCCACAGACACTCCTAAGAAGTTCTCTAAATGTATTTATTCCAACTGAATCTAGGTAATTAAGGTAACAAAAGACAAAAAAAAGTCACTCCAATTTTAGACAAATAAGGCACTCTATTTTGTACAATTCCCATTTCGTATGTGTTAAAGTAATCGCATTATCAAACATAAGGACAATTTAAATATTTTTGTTTGTTTGTTTCTACAGTGGGGTCTCGCTTTGTTGTTCATAATGGTTTTAAATTCCTGGGCAGAAGTTATCTTCCTGCCTGAGGTTCTTAGTTACCAGGGGTTACAAGCAGATCTGCCACCCTAGGATAAAGATTTAATAGGGCTTATTTTATATTCTGATTCTCTTTCAATTTAAAATAAACTTAAGAACATTTAAATAAGGTCAATATAGGTTAAGACTGTTGTTATATACATAAAAGATACAGAAGTAAAACAAAATTACACTTGCATAAATTCTTTTGCAATGTATTTCTTCAAAAACTTCAATTTCAAATGCCAAAGTATCTTAAAGCTTGCAAATTAGTAAAAAGATTTTGTGGAAAACCACCTAAAATCCCAAAATAAAAGTAATAATATCCTCCACTAGACCTTGTCCAATCCTAAGCGTGAGCTAAGCAATGACGACACCAAATTGGATGGGAAAATCCCATAAGGCCTCATCCTATGCAAAGAACTACAGAAAACTAAGGAAAGTGGAGAGATGGAGGGAAAAACACATCAGCTGGTTACTCATACAAAACGGCCAATCCCGAAGCCATTCATACAGTAACATGACACAGACTGTGCAGTCGGCAGTTAGGAATATATATGTGTATACATACATGTATATACATGTATACAGTAACAATCAATTAAAAGAGAGCTTGAGCTTAAAAGAGAGCAGGGAGGGTATATAGGAGGGCTTGGAGGGAAGAAAAGCAAAAGAGGAATTTTGTGATTGTATTATAATCTCAAAAATAAAAATGGAATAATAAAATAAGACCTTCTTGAAGGTCTGAGAATATTTTTTAAAAATCAAGAAATGGTAAGAACATGACTGAGAAAATAATAAGAAACTGGGGAGAGAAGCTCTTCAGCAGAGACGAGACTGTCAGTCTCTGTGTCCCTGAAAGGTCTGGACCCAGCCTTATTTTCTATCCTAGAAAAATCCTTTGGAAGAAAAGCCTCAGAACTGCTTGGAAGTTCCACTCCCCTGGAAACGGGAAGGGTCCGTCATTTGTTAGCGTCACATAGGCCACCTGCGTACATTACTCTGCCTGTCGCCTGGAAGCCACTCGGGAAAGTCCCCACACACCTGCTGCTCGGTGTCCTGACGCTTAAGGCTTTCATGATAGTAGTAACAATGACTAGAACGTGAAATTCCTTCATGAAATAAACAGTACATTCTATTTTCTCAATAGCTGATTTGCCAATTTTTAAAGGATTTTTAACAGAATTTGTGCAGTTTTAAAGTAAAAAACAGCACATTTCCTAAACTGACAGAATTTAGCTGGTCACCACAAAACAAAGAGCAATGGAGCAGGAGAAGCCAGATTTCTTCCTGGCAGTACCACGGTGGCAAATATCCAGAACTAAGGAAAGCTGCCAAGGAGGGGAAGAGAAAAAGAAAGGACTTTGCAAAGGCAGCCGACTCAGGCACACTGCCTTCCCAAAAGCGGAGGAGATGGAGCAACACACAGGTAGGTCTGCCACGGTCTTTATTGCAGCGCAGTTCAAAGGCCGCCATGGAGCTCACAGGAAGCCGCCCCGTTTCCTGGATTGGCACCACACAGCCCACCAGCTGCACCGGCAGCATTTCTAGCCCAGCTTCTGCCTTTCCTTTGGTGCCAGGAATGGGGGCTCACAATGGGCCAGAGAGACGACCACCTCAAAACCAAGGACACGTCCCCGCTTGTGAGAAAAGTGGCTCTCCCTCTGCTGAAAGACAGTCAGGAACCATGCCAGTTCTGATGGCAGGAGAGCCGCCATGATGACGTTCTTCCTGGGGAGTGACACAAAGAAATGAGGACGGAGCAGTCACCTGCGTGGGATGGCTGTGCGCACCCCGTCACTCTCTTCCGTCTCAGCCTTGGCCCAACAGATACGACAAGGGAGAGAAACCAATTATATACAGGAAACCACAGTGAGAGGGAATGTGGGTGGAGCGAACATAAAAGAAGAAAACAAAAAGTTATTTTTCTTAAAGTTGCTCAGGACTGCCGTCTGGCATTTTGATAAAAATCTGCGATCCATTTCTTCATGTGTTTAACTTCCAATGAGCGCGATAACAGCACAGTGGAAGGATCGAAGGCGGTGCTGGCTCGAAGATCTAAGTGATGGGCCCCTCCGGGGATATTGATCGCCACCAGGGTATCTGTGATGTCTTTGGTTACTCCACCTCCTGACCACGGGTCTAAGTCACCGTTGCTGCAAATGAGGGGAAGGAGAAAATCAATATGCCTTTATATTGTCTCCACCTTTCGGACCTCACGAGCATTGCACATGTGAACGCTATCACTCTTCAGGCTTCGTGGACATGCGCATCTTAATTTCCCCTGCGTATATCTAGGAATGGAATTTCCGAGATATGTGATACCACTTAACTTCCTCATGAACTGCCAAAAAGTTTCCCAAAGTAGCTTCACCATTTAATAGTCCCGTTAGCAACCCAGGATTTGGATTGTCACTGTGGATGGAGGTGGGATTAGAGGGGAGCTTGACCACTAGGCTACAAGTCAGTCTTCGCCATGGTCTTGGTCTTCACGCACAGGCCCAGCTGATACTGATCATCTTTTCATGTCTTGTTAGGTCACTTAAATAAACCATTTGGAAAATTTTCTGAGACTATCACTTTGCCCCCTGTGGTCCTAATAAAGGTTATCAGCTCATAAATACCCACCCTCTCCTTGCCTGTCCTCCCTGACCTTCACTGTGCAGACTTCAGAGGTGCCATGTTTCTAGAGAAATATGAACACGACTCCTAAACTTCCACACTGTGGTTGTCACCTGTGTACGTAGATCCCAGTGGGTGTTTTTCTGTCTGGCTTTTAGTAGCTACTAAGGACAGCAATGGGGTAAGCTGGTGGAGGGATTCAAAGAGATTCGTTTAATATACTACCGTGAAAATGTTACTACCGGGAATGGCTGCATATGTCAGCAAACCCAGCGATGGAAAGGTGGAAGAAGGAGAGTCAGGAGTTCAATGTCTTCCTTAGCTACATGAGGAGTTCAACGTCAGTCTGGACTACATGAAGCCTTGTCTCAAAGAACCAAATGAGTGCTATCCTTCCAAATATGAGAGCATAAGATGTTTTCCTATTAAAAGGAATATACTTAGATAAGAGTTGAGGGATACGTTAGTCTGTGGGTATAAGGACATATCAAGTCATCAGAAGCTGGTTTGATACGATGTCCACTTAGCAGCACAGCAGCAGGCGGTCCTTCCTTAGGGTCTATGATGTGTCTAATACATGTTCTTAGCTGATAAAGGTGCTAGGCATGGGTTTCACCTTGTGGAGCTGGCTTTAAATCCAATGGGAAAGTGGCTGGTAGCTCCCATGATGTTTGTGCCACCACTGCACCACTGGGCATGTCTTCGCCTACCCAGTCGTTACTGCAGCTCACAGGGTTCGTAGCTGTATGACTGACGATTGCTTTCTTCCTCCTGCAGCTCGTATAACACCGTCCAGCGTTATGAATTCTGCTTGACTTTGCCGTGTTCTATGACTCAAGTACGTGGTGTCTGACTACCGAGTTCTTCAGGGTAACCAAGGGCAATGGCAATAGCCTGCTGGTTTGGGGGCTCTTTAGAACATCACCTGCAACTCCAAAATAATCAACTAATTCCTGCCACTGGACTTTTTATTAGTTAGACTTTGTTATGATTGTTGCCCAATCATAGGGAAATTCTCTTTTGTGTGTGTGTGTGTGTTTGTGTGTGTGTAAGCATAAGTTTTTATAATAGAAATTTTCGCGTATTTTTCATTTCTTCCATACTCACCCCCTCCCCTTACGTCCTTGTGTGTGCACATGCATCCATGCACTTGCATGCCGTTAGCTGTGAGTAGCAGTGAGAAGAACAATGAACTAAGTCTGCAAATACGAGTCTTACATCCTTACTACCTGCATAATTTCAGTAAGAACCTAGGAGAACCTCAGTTCTCACTGTACCATAGAAAAGAAATTTTTTTTTACAAGATCAATTGTCCCAAACTAAATAACACGTGTGGCATATGTGTATACTACATATAGCACAAAGTACAAAACACTAACAAACACCAAATCGCTATAATTACTATAGTGTTATACAAGGATGAGAAGCATTAATATCACCAACGGATAAAATAATAATAAAAAATAGATGTGAAGTATTTCTCAGAAAATCAATCAAAGTATTAATTCAATGAACATGTGCATATGTGTGTTGTGGTAGGTGCATGTATGTAAGAATGTGGTGGGGGGAGCAGGAGCCTGTGTGTGTGCAGAGGCCAGAATCAGTGTTCGGTGTCATCTTCTGTCTCTCTCTTTACTCTTGAGACAGGCTCTCAGGCTAAACCTGAAGCTCACTATCTTGCCTAGACTGGCTAACTAGAGATCTGTGCTATACCAACCTACCCCACAACAACTAAGGTACAGGCATGTACCACTACGCCAGCTTTTACATGGTGCTGAGGATCTGAATTCAGGTCCTCTGGCTTGTACAGGAAACATTTTCCACACTGAACCATCTCTAATTCCCATCAACCAACTCTTTCTAGGCAAATGTATAAATAAATATTCAGGTATATTGAATATATCTGCATTTGAAATACAATTTTAAATTCCCTGCCCTATTATTATGTATTTCTCCTTTAAGAAAAAAAGCAGTATTTTAATTGCTACTTAATGTAGAATTCTAGGGAAAAAATTACTCTAAATATATACTTTTGTTTGTTTTATTACAAAGCAAATAGGAAAACTCCTATGCCCAATAGAATCCATATACTCTACAGTATAAATGTACATAAACCACACATAAGATGGATTCTCTTAAGTATACAAATTTCTTTTTTTCATTTTCCAATTAATACGCACAACCAGTCAGGAAATGCTCCAGCATTTGCAAAACAAAAAGTCGCTGCAGCCAGGTGAAGAGCAAACTGCATCTGCTTCGAAAGGTCATCTGCAGCACCTGGTCACTTAGCAACAGTGTTTGGAGTTGCCCAGAGACCTCCTCTGCATGCAGACTTGAATTTCTCAGTTCAGATCAATGAAAGCTACCCCAGCCTCTGGGAAATCTCAGGATAGAGACTCTTTTCCCAAGGGACTCTAGATACCTGGGTAAAATCCTCACATAATCACTGGCCATAATTAATTTGCCTGGGAAATGATGTTAGTTAAACAGTTCTTCATGGGGTCTCTTCTGAATTTATACTTAAATAACTGAGAATCACCATTGGAGAAATAATCCATGGGTTTTAGAAAACCTAAGAAAACAGTGAAAAGAACTGCCACGGTAGGACTATAGCAGCTACTTTTTATGACTGTCTCAGCTACCCAACCATACTTACTGAGTGCCCACCCTGTGTCTGGTGCTCCATAGCAAAGGAGAATGGCAACACTTTATTGTTACTTTATTACCGAGCACTTTCTTACATAAATGTTCTCGGCCATTCTGCAAGTGTCTCCACCAACCAACAAGCTCACCTGAAAATGATGTTCGAATGTGAACTGATGTTTTTGCCGCCATACAAGGTAGTTATCCAATGAGGCCGTGGTTTCACACCCCACTGGCTAAAACAATCATGGGAAAACTTCTCCAAGTCCCACTGATACGTTTCAAACATGTCATCAACACCATTAGCACAAAAGGGCATGACCATTTCTGTGCAGGACTGAAAAAGCAAAGCCGGAAAGGAAACAAAGGGAATGTGAGGTGAAAAGAGACAAATTATGCAAATTTATTCAGCTTCTATGTCGTAGAGCTAGGGTCTGAACCTGCAATCCAGCTTCAGCTTCAACCCACCCTCAACTTCCCTGTCACACAACCCCTTATTTCTCTAGAAAGACATGGTTGAGATGTCAAAGAAGTTAGCACTGTTTTTTTCTTCCTTCCTTCGTTCCTTCCTTCCTTCATTTCTGCCTTTCTGTCTTTCTTCCTTTTTTTCCTTCATTTCTTTCTTTGTTTCTTTGCAAAAACCCTTCCTTCATGTCTTTAATCATATTTAGCCCTCGAGACAACCCTGGCAGTCTTACTGTGCAGGTCACAGAATGGAGACTCAGAGTCAAGTTAGACTTCCCTTCCTTCATACAGCCTTACAGTGCCTCCTTTTCAGGACTTGTCAAGGTCTATTATTGTGTTATTTTATCTTTCTCATCAGGCTATATTTTACAGTAAAAAAATCACAATTATTCATTTTGAAACATAAGAGATTATGATCAATGATAGCCATGCATTATATATTTACTGATGATTAAATATAGGAAGAAAGGGAGGAAAAATTGAAGAAGGAGGGAGAGAGTCGTTACAACTTCACAGTGGCCAGGCTTGGACGCAAGTTGGGTAGCACAATGACTGGTTTATATGGCAGTGCAATAGTGAAGAGCCAATTGAGCTCAGGGAAATTATGATGCTCACCTGATAGCTCCAGCCCAAGGAGCCTAGACTGCTGGTGGTTGTTTGTGAAATATTCAGGCATTGCGCTTGGCCTGAATAATTATAATATATATTCAGAGCTTGGAAAATATTCTGCAGTAGCACTGTATCTGATACATTAGGATTTTTCAAGTACTGGCACACTACCTAAGGAAGAGTCAGATATGAATAAAAAATTAGTTATTCTTCGAAGGTAGAAATTGTTCGGCAACATGTTAAGATGTTTATCAATGTTTTATGACAAAATTGAGATATTTCCTCTTCATCTCACTCATTTGCTATTCATGCACTCACCCTAAATAATTTTTAACTTTACACCCCATTCTACAATAGTCATGCCATTTTCAGTTTTATGGTAATTAGTAACAAAGTCTATTTCTCCATCTTGAATGGTTGATGTAACAGTACACATTCTTAACCAGAGAGCCATCTCTTTAGACCTCTCCTTCCCCCTTGTCTTTAGATAGGTTGTCCAAACTAAAAAGTACTAGGGAAGTCTCAGAGTTCAATTACACCACAGACTAGATAAACTTGACATAAATTTATGGACTATTCCATCTAACAAATACAGTGTTCTTACCACCCATGAAATCTTCTCCTAAAGTACCATCTTCTAGGCTTCAAATTCTATCTTATGGAATATTAAAAATTCTTATATATTTTTATATAAAGATTCTTATATATTTCCAGATCATAGCACAGTAAAACTACAAACCACACAAATACACACAGAGAGAACATTACACTTATGGATGACTAATGGGACTGAAAGAAATTGGAGAGGAAATTTTTTAAAATTCTAGAATCAAATGAAAAAGAAATCACAACTTAACCAGAAACTTCAGGATACAACTAAGGCTGTTCTAAATGGTACTAGTTATGAGTGCTTATATTTTAAAATCAGAAATATCTCCAGGTAAATAATTTGATGACATACCTTAAGGTATCAGAAAAAATGAGAAGATTGCAAATCCAAAAGTAGCAAATAGCAAGAAATAATAAAGACCAGGGCAGAAATTAATGAAATGGAGACTAAAAGAAAAACTCATAGAATCAATCAAGGGGTTGATTCTTAGGGGAAAAAAAATATAAACCAGATTGACAGGACACCTAACCAAACTAAGCAAAAAAAATAAAAAAATAAAAAAAATAAGGTAACCAAACTGGAGGTGAAAGACGGAGGCTATTACATATGCCAATGACATCCAGAAAGGTTTCACTGAAGAAGGATCTATCCTAACTATGATTAGCACCATCCCAGAGGCTGGGGTCTATGCTGAATAAAAAAAGAGAATGAGAGCTTCCTGGTGAAGACGCAGTGTGACCATCTTCAACTGCGCTGCTGGTGTGCCCCCATGACGGACTGCATCCTCTCGAATGTAAGCTGAAATACAGTCCTCCCTACCTGAGTGGAAATACAGTCCTCCCTACCTGAGTGGAAATACAGTCCTCCTTACTTGAGTGGAGATACAGTCCTCCCTACCTGAGTGGAAATACAGTCCTCCCTACCTGAGTGGAGATACAGTCCTCCCTACCTGAGTGGAAATACAGTCCTCCTTACTTGAGTGGAGATACAGTCCTCCCTACCTGAGTGGAAATACAGTCCTCCTTACTTGAGTGGAAATACAGTCCTCCTTACTTGAGTGGAAATACAGTCCTCCCTATCTGAGTGGAAATACAGTCCTCCTTACTTGAGTGGAAATACAGTCCTCCCTATCTGAGTGGAAATACAGTCCTCCTTACTTGAGTTGCTTCTTGTCAGCTACTTAGTCACAAGCTGTGAGACCAACATACCAACATACTTCAAAAGAAGAGATGCAAATGTGTGTGTGTGTGTGTGTGTGTATTTATATGTCACAAGGAAGGATGGAAAAGCAAATACTGAGAGCAAGAAAAATAGTCTTCCAGGGAAAGCATGCCGGTTGGTTGTCCAAAATAAAAAGGTCAGCCCTGAAAACATCATGTTTATATATTTGGGAACACACACACAGCAAGTGAAGAAAAGGAGGCCACGAATTTGAGAGAGAGCAAAGAAGGCAATACATGGGAGAAGTTGAAGGGAAGAGAGGAAAAGAGGGAAATGATATATTATAGGCTCAAAAATAAAAAATAGAATAAAAATACTGGAAACGTTAATAGTTGCTTAGTCCTGATGAAGGCATATCAACTTTTATGGAACTATTTTTGCCTGTGTTCTGTGGATTTAAAACTTTCAAACTAAGCTGGTAAAATAAAACAAAACTCTTTCATTTATACTAAAGCAAAGAAATATATAAAGGGGAAGAAAAGAAAAGAGAAAGAAGGAGAGAGAAAGAGAGGTAGAAAGGAAGACAAATGGCCATAAATACTTAAAAAGTGACAATTGAGCTGACACCAAAAATGATATTTATTTTACCTGGTTTTTGTTGGAAACACTGTATATGAAATATACAGAGGAAATAGATGTTTCCTATCAATTACAAGGTTTTAATGAAGAGACTTTTAAAAGTCCATGTGAACCTGTGGTGACACAGGTTTGTCATCCAGTGCTGGGAGGCCTGCCTGGACAACAGAGTGACTTCAAGACCAGGCCATGTCTCAAAACAGGAAGTAGAAAGAGGATCAGCCGTATAGTTCAGCACGTGAACGGTCCCAGGGTGGATCTGTACTGAAGGTGGGAGGTGGGGAGTTGGTACTTTTGAAACCCGGTGCTCACATGACTAATTCTAGTTTCATTTCCAATACTGTACACCATGGAAATACCATCAATTATTTCCTCAAACCTTAACCATGAATTCAGCCAGGCTTTGTTTTAAAATTAAGAAAGACATTCTTAACAAAAGAATGTCTAAGTTGAGCATATGTAATAAATACTTTTACTATGAAAAGAAATTTAGCATTGTGAAAGATCGAAAAATGAGTGTGGTATGTTTTCACACTGGAAAAAGAACATAAAATTATCATAATTTACTACTCCTGGGTGTCCCCAAATCTAACAATTTGCAGGGTCTGCAGCAGAACTCCGTACATTTACTTTCGTGCTATTGCACAGAGGAAGACAGGGAGCCCTGGGGAAGAAGCCCCTTGTCTAGGATCACAGAGAGGTAAGCAGCAGCTCCAGGCCACTCCCTCGCCACCAGCAAGCCAGGAGATTCTCTTGCACGCTGCTGTTTGGCATGTGGATCATCCTTTACGGTAAGTGTGGCATTTAGGATGCCTTTAATGGTCCACTGACTCAGAACAGTGACAAAAGCTGCCACTTGTTCAGCTCAGCTAATGTATTACGCAGATCTAGGCATGAAACATATATCACAAAGACGGACACATTATATATCAAAGTACAGCCCAGAATTTGACACACAGGAGTTATTCCATTAGCACCCCAACTATTGGTCTTATTTCTTATTCCTATAATGCTGTGACTGATGAGATTTATCTCCAGTTCTCGAGTGAGAAAACTGGGGTCAGAAGACAGAAAGCTGACATGTGTAAGATCAAATAATCAGAAAGCTGTGGAACCCAGGATTCCTGCCCACAAGCACTAATTTCACAGAGTCTCTTAGTAATTGGAATTTTTCCTGATGTTGAAAGTCAACGCCTGCACATCAAAAAAAAAGAGAAAAATATTTTATATAAAAAAATAGAAGACACTTTCCCATTACCTTGATAGGCCAAGCAGGCAAGGGCTGTAGAAAGTTGGCTTCATAAGGGTAGTCCACCATGGCCAGGTTCAACCAGGTCTCCGAGATCCATTCTTTTAAATATGAGATGTCCTCAAAAGACAAGGGGCTACAGAGGTGAAGGGCTTTTGTGAGCCATTGGAGACCACCACCTGAAGATAGAAGGGCATTGCTAATCTGTAGATCAACCAATCATGTATTCTCTACTTGGTATTACAGAAAACACAGTTTCTACATGACTTCTCCAAGAAATTTTCCAATCTTCAACAAAATATTTTAGGACAATTAGATACACTCATAAAATTTACCAAAATTAATATTATTTCCTGGTTTAAGATACTACTGAAATAAATAAGAATACTAAAAAATGCATAAACTACAATAAAATTAAGCAAATAGATACACTTTAATTATTAGAACAGTGGTTTCAACCTTCCTGATGCTGAGACCTTTTAATACAGTTCCTCATATTATGGTGATCCCTAACCATAAAATTATTTTGTTGCTACTTTATAACTGTAATTTTGCTACTGTTATGAATTGTAATACATATATCTGATATGCAAGACATCTGATATATGACCACCAAAAGGGCTGCAACCCACAGATTGAGAACCACTGAATTAGACTATTGAGCACAAGACAGCAAACAAGAAACACACAAAATCCCACACACTATGGAACTCCCATGACTAAGATACCAGAATAAGAACATCAGCCTATGGTTCAAGATGAGATTGACTGTGTAGGTGTGAGGAAGGACTGAGGACAGCAATAGGCTGATATTACTGACACCAAGCGTTTGCTTTTAAAATATTATTTATTTATATTTTGATTGGTATGATTCTCTATAGGTAGAGTGTGTGTGTGTGTGTGTGTGTGTGTGTGTGTGTGTGTTAACGTGTGGCAGTATTAGATGAGGAAGACTCCTCAGTAGGTAAGGTCCCAGCTATGCAAACATATAAGACCTGAGTTTGAACTCCTATAACCCATATAAAACCCCAGAAGTGGTAGTGTGTGCTTGTAACTCCTGGTTAGGTTGGGAGGGGCAAATATAAGCAGATCCCTGAAGCTCACTGGCCAGCCAGCCTATCCTATGAATGAGCTTCAGATTCAGTGAGAGACTATGTCTCAATAAGAAAAAAAAAAGGCAGGGAAAGGACTTGAAGAAAGGCACCAAAAGTGACCTCTGACCTCCACATGCACACACATGCATGCCCACTGAACAGATACAGCAGTGATCACATACTAACAGGCACATACAAAACAATACACAAACATTTAATACATCATACACACACAGACAGACAGACAATACAACAAAGACACATGACTACAATTAAAGAAAAAAGTCACAGTGGGGGCTGGAGAGATGGCTCAGAGGTTAAGAACACTGACTGTTCTTTCAGAGGTCCTGAGTTCAATTCCCAGCAACCACATTGTAGCTCACAACCATCTATAATGAGATCTGGTGCCTTCTTCTGGCCTGTAAACATACATCAGACACTGTGTATATAATAAATAAATCTTCAAAAAAAATTTTAAAAAGTCACAGTGTTAGATTTTTGGTTTTTTCCTGGGGTCAGGGTGCGTGTCTGAGAAAAGATTTCTTGGTATAGCCCTGGCTGTCCTGGAACTCGCTCTGTAGGCCAGGCTGGCTTCGAACTTACAGAGATCTGCCTGCCTCTGCCTCCCGAGTGTTGGGATTAAAAGGCCTGCACCGCCACCCAGTGGCCACATGGATTGTTAAAGGGTAAAGAAAAACAGACAAACTGCAAATTCACTCTCTTAATGAAAGCGTACCTGTACTGGAGAGTCGGTTAATGGCACCCCAGGATCTGCGGATGCTCTCTGCACAGTGTGGACCACTTTTCCTAAAATCTTCAGTTACAATCTTCATAAATATACCACAGGGAACCAAATCCTCAAACTGCCAGATAGGGGCAGAAGCTGCAAGAGCTCTTAATGATAGAGGAAATGAGAGGAGAAAGAGAGAAATTAATTTGTCTACTCATTCTTGGTTATTGATTTTGCCTTTTCAAATGTGTGTACACATGTGTTTGTGCCACATGTGTGCAAGTCCCTGGAGACGAGAGAGGAGGTTAGGTCAGCTGGAACTTGAGTTACAGGCGAGCCACCTGACACAGGTGCTAGGAACCAAATCCATAATACTATTGCTAATGAGAACGAAACCAAAAATGTCCATACACCACACAGCATGGAGCTTTACAATCCTCTAATTGTTTCTAGATTGTTAACTGTGTCCAGCATAAATGCACTTACCCAACTACTGAGTGAGGATATTTCATTCTGAACCAGGCTGCGAGCATGCCACCATAAGAGCCCCCGATGGCAATGACAGGTTGATTTCCAGCTCCTGGGATTGTTCTTCTCAAGTGTCTGATTAACTCTGCAAAATCAGCCAGGGCTTGTTCTGACGTCAGGAAATTCAAGTGTTGGGAATCCTGTATATGTGTGTATTTATTCATTTTAAGAACAAAGACAAAGAGACCAGGAATAAAGGAGTACATATTGGCAGCCGAGGCCCAATGTAGATTCAGAACAGTTTTCATTCCTTGAAATAGATTTCCAGACAATTGAGCTAGAATCCTACATCATCCACATCAAAGCAACCCACGAGAAGTAACTAAGTCTGTGAAAGAACATGACATATTTTCTAATCGAATGTAATTCTGTTACTTTTAAAAGTTTTTTTTTTCAAATGCAAAACAGAAAGCAAGACCTAACACACATTTAAACATTTAAGACGATATCCTTAAAGAGCAGAGACCTCACTATGGCCTACTTGAACATTTAGCCAGTTGGATTCTTTGACCACAGCTCTGATTCTGTTGAGAAATGTAAACTGTAAATATGATACATAGCTATTTTTAAGTTACAGAACTCCTTATTTGTAAACAAGATAATACATTTGAGGAAGGTTCATAAAAGGAACCCTCCTAAGGATGTTCCTGGGCAACAGGAACCGTATCTGTGAACCATACAGAGGCATTGGTCAAGCCCAAAACGTCTCCATTTTCCTAACTGGATGGTGGTCCTCTTGTCTCCAGCAGCCAAACAGTGATGGTTTAGAATAAGGATATGGGCACCCACAGGGTCTGGAAAGGGAGGTTTCTTGAGCCCTCAGCTTATGTCTCAGGGATGGATGTCAGTAATCTTATGAGGTTTGAAGGATACTTTTGTTTCTGAGTGAAATAAAATTGCAATAAGAGTTGTCACTATGCTGTGTCTGAAACTGTTAAAAATTGCTGCCAAGTCTTCAACCCTAAAATTTAATTGTCCTTCTTGCCTGGAGTCCACCAGTTCTACCCAGACAGAGCCTGGTTGTTTGGTTTACAAACAAACACAACGACCACAAAAAGAACTGAAACAACTGCTAAACCCAAAGATCTATCAGAAGCCAGGGAGGATGGACGAAAGGACTTCAGAGCTCCAGTCTGTCAGACACAGGGCAGAGAGCAGGTGTGAGCCGGCAGCGTAACCGAGGAAAGCCCGGGCCCCAGGTCCGAGCTCTTGTGCATGGAAATCACCACAGCCATCCAGACAGTGGAGAATACTCGGGACACTGACAGACATGTGTCCCTCCCCTTCTCCAGCCCCTTCACCCAGTTTCACCTCAGAGAGCACCTTCAGCAGGACCACTGGCCATGGGGGAAGTGAACCCACCCTATGTGACTCCTGAAGGAGCTTAAGTGCTACCCTATCACCTCCCTGGCAAGGCAGCCCTGGCTTGGCCCTACCCTGCAAACGTCACCATTTCAATCACAGCACAATTCACAAGCTTGTTCATCAAATAGCCCTCAAAGATGTTATTTGCTCAAGGCCTCGTTGAGGTTGTAGAAATGAAACATTTAGCAATAAATGTCATGGAATACAAAACTAAACTTAATATGTGGCTGTTATAATTTTATTTCAAGTCTTGACATATTTAAACTATCTAAGATATATATATTCCAATATAAACTAAATCCTGCGGACAACTGAGAAGAGGATCCTGAGTCAAAATAAACTCTCTCCTCTTTACCAGAAAGACGATATATTCACCACAGCACCAGCGGGAACTAGCTCAGCTGCTGATTACAGACAGCTATAAAGCTGGAAGGGAAACAAAGTGTCCCTGGGAGACAATGATCCCCAAGTAAACAAAAACCCACTCCGCAAGTTTCATGATGACTTAGCTCTCTGCGCAGTTCCATTTTCCTCTGCGAGATGAAGAAGTGCCGAACTCGGAAGGCTAACGGGCATTATTTAAATGCATCTATAAACTTTTCACATGCCGTTTTTGTAAAGATATAACCTAATCTACTCCTTTGGACTTGGGCTACACTTAATGACTTGGTTCTAGTGAACAAAATATGGCCGATGTGATGAGTCTAATGACTTAGCAGGTCATTAGAAGTCACTTCAGCGTCCACCTTGGTTTGCAGTGTTGAGAGAAGCTACCAACTACTTCACAACAGTCTCACACAGGCACACTGGACAGTGCAGGTGGTGAGGGTCATCGGCCTCTTGCCGGTGTCCACAGCAGGTCAGCACTCCTCTGATGACGTGCTATGAGTGGATACAAGCCTTCAGGTGGCCACCACTTTGTCTGACATTTAGCCTAGAGAGACCCTGAAGCAGAACCTCCCAACTAAGCTCTTCCTCACAGTAATGAGTGTTTTCTGCCATTCTGGTGTGTTTGCTCATACTTGTATTGAAATAAGAGACAGAGCAAGAGGAGTATGAGTTCAAGACCAGCCTGCATTATATCACTAGACCCTATCTCTAAACGATCAAGCGCAAATCATAAACTTACTACTCTTTTCGGTCAGGACGCTTCATTTATCTGGCACTAGATAACGGATACGGCTGTATAGCTTTGTTGGATTTATCTATTTGGCCTTCATTCTAGTTCTCACTACCTGACACTTTCAGCCCATTAGCAATATTACTGTGTCCCAGTCCCGGCATTCCTTATCTCGGGCATACTTCACCTACTCCATTAACCTGAACCCTCATCCAAAATGTATGTTGACCCTTCACCTCCTCTCTCTGTTATACTTCACTTCCATTTTATATGGTACTATATATAGTTGAATGCAGCTGTTTTCAATTCTCATATGGTAGGTATAACATCTCTTATGCTATTAACAACTTTCATGAGCACAGAAAAAGGAAAAAGGTACACCAAGAACAGGTACGGTTCCACTGCTGATAGAGTCGTGATTGTAGCTAGCTACGGGCACCACGACTCTACTGTGTCCCCGTGTTTCGGGGGCCTGCTCAGTCCCCTAGCCACACGTGTCTGTAAAATACTAAAGAACAAAATTGGTCATCCAGCGCAGCACGTTACAACACAGCACTCTGCCACTGACTTAGAGCACGTGTGCATTGTGAGCTCATTTTCTACTCACTTCACTTACCACCACGCAAACTCAGTCAACTATAAATACAAAATGTTAAACGCTCCTTTCCAAACAGCCTAAAATGTGGCGATTCCCAAATTATTTTAGATGACAATTTACACCAGGATGGTTTCTCCCTATCAAATGAGATCAAAGACATCAGGTACCATGCAAACATTTAGACAACATTGTCATATTTTATTGGGAGCTGTGAACCCCCAGATCCTGAATTTCTTGTAAACAACTTGTTTTCCCCGATCTGAGTGCCTACAGCTGCTATGAGCACGAGACCCTCGGGAGTTCCTGATGGCAGGAGAGTGGTCTCTGGTGCGTTTGGCTGGGACGTGGCTATCCCTATATAAGCTACCCCTGGACACAATAAAGGCATTCTTGGGGCATTCCTGTTTCAAGGATGACTCATGTCTCTGTCTGTGAGTCTTTGTGTGTTTCAATATCCAGCCCCTTGCCCGGTTCACGAACTGTACAGTGGCGCATAGAGCACAGACGGACATGGTGTGCCGCAATATTTTAATGCAATTTTAAAAAACCGTCACCAGTACAGAAGGTCCTTGGTTAATAGGATGCTAATTTTACAAAACTGAGTTTCCTAATATTCCTATTATTAGTAATAGTGGAAGTGAGAAATTACTATAGTTAGAAGGACAAGGGTAAAATAAAGTCATTCACTGGAGGGGAAAGTATCCTGGTTCATTAAGTTTGCAGCCTGCCAAAGGCCAAGAGTTCTCATTAGAAAGAAAGAGCTAATAGGAACACCAGGGGTAGCATGACCTCATAGAACTCATTTATATACTGACTACATGTTACTGAAAAATACTTTTCATCTATTTTCATATCTTTTATTCCTGAGACAGGAACAGAAACTTAGCACCTACTTTATGGAACAGAATTGTTTACTGACAATTTTAAAATAAAGAAAATTCCCTGCACTGTGTGTAGCAAAAGCGTAAGACTGACCTAGCTGAAACCGGCCTGGACGACTGAACTTTAACTGGGGCTGGAGATGCACCTTGATGGTAGAGCCATTACATGGTAGGCCTGCTCAGGTCCCCAAAACCACAGACAAGGCAAAACAAACAAACAAGAAAAAACTGGCAGGGAGCTGGAGAGATAGCTCAGCAGTTAAGAGCACCTATTGCTCTAGCAGAGGACCTGGGTTTGGCTCCCTGCACTAACACTGCCCGCTCGCGACCATGCAGAAGTGCAGTTCCAGGGGATGCAGTGCCCTCTTCTGAGCTTCTCAGGCACCGCACTCCCACATGGTGCGCAGACAAATGCAGGCGAAGCGGTCAGCTACATAGAATAATTCTGAGCTTTTTAGAATAAAATATGACAGAAATTACACCATGGCTTTAAAGGCTCTGGAGGAGGACTAAGAACAGAGCTTGGTGGGAGTGTTTGCTCTGCACACTGCCTTGGGTTTGATCCTCAGCACAAAAAGGAAGAGAGAAAGAAAAACTTTCATTTCACCTAAATTGTCCATATCAAGGAAAGGTAAAGGACAATTATTGAGTTTCCAGGAAGTTCAAGTTAAAGTGATCTCACACTCGGTGAGCAAACATGCTCCAAACTTAAACAAATCACTACCAAAAGGGTGCCCCAAAGCTTTGACTTTCACAGAAAAATGTGTACGTACCTTGAAAGAGTCCTCACCGAAGGGCAGGGATTCCCCATAGTACCGATGTTCAGCAAAAACCAGCATCGCTTTCAGTTCCTCAGCCACTTCCCACATGAACCCCTGGAAGAGCCACAAATTTACAAGGAAAACAAGGCCATGAGCCAGTGCCGCGGACCTTTGCAAGCCATGTGAAATAGATGTTAAATCAGATCAGAAAGGGCCCAGAAAAACTGTGCAGTTTACGGGTGTTCCACAGAAAAATCCACAATAGTTGCATCAGATTGTACTAGAGTGGAGGAAATCAGACCAGATTATTCATGTACTAGTCGCTTCACGTCTCCTTATCCTGACCCTCTGACCCTGAGTCAATACTGTATGTCAGTCTTGGAACCACACTATGTCAATATTCTAGGAAGGAGGTAAAGATACCTAAGCTGCCCCCCAAAGACATACACAGACAACATAAAGGAATTAGCAGAAAAATAGGCATATTAAACTCGCTGGGGATTTTAGTCATATATGTTAGGAAACTAGCTAACATCAGCTGTTAATAACTCTGGCTTCCAATGTGTCCGACACTGTTCTAACCACTATGTGTAATATTCACCTAATTAGCGCAATAAACAGGGATCAGGCAATGTGGTTTTACAGACACGGACACTGAGACGCAAGGCTCAGTGTTCACACAGGCGGCAGAGCCAAGATGAAATGCAGGCTGTCATGTGGAGCGGTCACCCGGGGGCACTGGACTCGCTTATGTCCCCACACTCATGGCTTCTCATCATTTGTTGCCTCTTTCCCTTTGACTGGATGGTGCCCTCTGGATCCTTCCTAAGAGAGCATCCCAGGCAGACAGCATCAACTGATTAGATGTTTAGCGTGGATTAAAGCCATGTCATTCCTGATGCTGCTGTTGGAGTTTAATAATTTACTATTTCCTAACAAGGTATAGGAATCTCAAAATGGCTTTGGTTGTTTTGAGCATTCTCTAAGGGATTAGAAGAGCTATCTGTGATGATAATGGATATGTTGGCCTGATACCTGTGATTTTCAAGACCCCGCTTCTCTTTTGCAGAGCTGCTCACTCCTGCCACACCCACCTCAGGCACACCCAGCTCAGGCACACCCAGCACAGGCACACCCAGCTCAGGCACACCCTCCACTGCACGCCCAGCTCAGGCACACCCAGCTCAGGCACACCCAGCTCAGGCACACCCAGCTCAGGCACACCCAGCTCAGGCACACCCCCCTCTGCATGCCCCAGCCCAGCAGAGCTGTCCATCTCTCCTCAACACAGAGGGCTGCAAGAACCCCTCCACCTGCTGCAACAGGAACCCACAAGTCCGTCTTACACCACCAGGCTGCGAATGTCTGAAGGGTGGAAACAGACCTCTGTGGAACTGACCTCGGGCTTTGGCAGGAAGCAGCCTAACTGAACCGATGCCTGGTGCAATCAGCGATTATTTGTTTGTACCTATTTCAGGACTATTTTTACCTTTCAAGAGAGGTCTGCGTCATGCGTCAACAATCTGTACCAGCGAGCTCCTTAATCTTATTTATTATTTAGTCTTCACAGCTCTAGGAGCTGGGCATTCTTACTATAACCACTGAGCAAGAGAGGTGAAGCCGGAGCTACTTGCTCAAGTGAGACAGCAAAGTGCCAGTCAGAACTGAAACCTCGTCAACCTGCTTCAAGTCTTTACTGCTTCTCCAAAACTCAGTGTCCAGAAGCGAATGTGAATTGAAATGCTTTAGTCTGTAGGAAGATGTCAAGGACTGGGGAGGTCTAGGATCTGCTTCTGATGCTTATCCAGGACTGTTCCTCTCCTACATGGCTCTTCCTTTCCACTTGTCTGAGGACACGGATACCGAGCAAGCGCTCAGCGGGGTTATGGAGCCTGAGGAGCACTGGAGTCTGAAGACTGAACATCTCTCTGCCTGTATTAAAACACAGAGGAACTGGGCAGGGGAAGTTGCCTGTGGGTTTGGCAGAGAAGAATAGGTAAAAGCAAATTAAAACCCAGTAGAGGGACGGAGCTGGAGAGTTGGCTCAATGGTTAAGAGATTTGCCTGCTCTTCCAAAGGTTCAATTCCCAGCATCCGCATGTGCTCACAACCATCTGTAAGGAGATTTGGTGCCCTCTTCTGGCCTGCAGGGATACATGCAGGCAGAACACTGAATACATGAATAGATAGATAGATAGATAGATAGATAGATAGATAGATAGATAGATAGATAGATAGATAGATAGATAGATAGATAGATGATAGATAGATATAGATAGATCTTTAAAAAAAAGTAGAGCAAACTCTACTAAATGAAACTAAAGGAAAATGAGGTTACTTTGCTTCTGCCCTCCCTACATGAGAGAGTCAAACTTATATATGTTTTCCTTGTTGGGAAATATTATTTTCAGGAGTGTGACTTTTGTTTACGCTGCATTTGTTTAACTCTGTGAAGCTGTGTTACCCTGCCTGTCTAAAACACCTGATGGTCCTAATAAAGAGCTGAACATCTATAGCAAGGCAGGAGCAAGGTTGGGCAGGGCTGGCAGGCAGAGAGGATAAATGGAAAGAGAAATGAGGAAGGACAGCGAGAGAACAAGAAGAAGGGACCAGCCACCCGGCTACACAGCAAGCCATGGAGAAAGAAACAAAGAAAGATATACCAAAATAGAGAAAGATAAAAGCCCAGAGGCAAAGGTAGATGGGATAATTTAAGATAAGACAAGCTGGCCAGAAACAAACCAAGCAAAGGCCGGGCATTTATAACTAAGACTAAGCCTCTGTGTATGATTTATTTGGGAGCTGGGTAGTGGGCCCCTCAAAAAGTCAAAAGAGTGAAAGAACAACCAACAACATTTCCTTATTTACATGGGGTTTGTTTCAGTCTTACTCACTAATTGATAAGTCTTTATTGAACATCTACTATAAATACAGCACAGTTCTTCACTTTAAAAATACAATATTAGTTAAACAAACAAAAATTCCTACCCTTACATTTACCTTCTATATGCCATGATCCTACTATATACAATAATGTTCCCATACCTGCTAGCCTTATAATTAAATTTCCCCAAAACAGTGGTTTTGTCTATCTGTCTGTCAGTCTAGCCTTGAACTCTATGGCAGCACAGGTTGGCTCTGAATTCCTAGCTGATGACCCTGTCTCCCTGACATTGTCCATCTTTCTATTACAATGGAATTTATTTTGTATTACATTTATTTACTTATTTTGAGGAGGGCACATGCCATATCACAGCGGAGGACATCAGAGAAGAACGTGCAGGCATTGGTCTTCCCCTTCCATCATGGGGTCTCAGGGACGAAGTCAGGTCCTGAGCCTTTGCCAGCTGAGCCACCTTGCCCACTCTCTTGGTCATCTCTTCTGCTAACCGTTTTCCCCAGAAGCTACGTTTCAGCAGAAGAATCTCACTCGTGTGTACATACCGTATTATTGCAAAACCAGGTGATGTCCCCTTCATTCCCGGTGTACAACAGTATTGACCCGCCGTTTGTCCGCCAGTGTTGATCAGCTATTAGGTACCGCTGTTTAAAAGTTCTCATGTCGGAGAATCCAAAGTGGTCGACCTATAATGGAAACAAAGCAGGCAAGACAGATGTCAAGGAAAAGTAATTCGAATTAACATGCAGGCGACTCATCCTTCCACTGAAATCAACCTATACAAAAAAAAACAAAAGAAAATCCAAAGTTCACTTGCTCTTATTAATACTAAGTCATTTTGAAATTACTGTGCTTATGTACTAAGATAAAACAGTATTTGTCATGGTGGTCAAGATTTTCAGTTAAAAGAAAAGATATAATTACAAAATCAAGTAGTTACTTAAAAACATAATGTCAAAATTATAAATTTTTAATTATTTGCTTTATCTGATTAATATCAATGGAAAAATTAAAACTGTATATACTGTTATACTATATATAGTGCTACAACATAATCTGAAATATATATATATATATTTTAGAGTGGATAAACTGTGAATATAAGTGTCACTTTTCATATTTACCTTTTTAGTATGGTGAGGACATAATCAATGTCTCAATACTTTTCAAATCGTCAACACATCATATTAGTTTTCGAAATGCCTTACTATCTGAATTTTTGTTATTCAAACTTTTAATATAAAAGTCAAGGACTAATTAAACCACCGAAAAGATCTGTGAACTGAAGATACCAATACTAACAGATATTCTAAATGTTGGGATTTGATGTGTAATACAGCTTCTAAGAAAAGGAGCCAATAAAGGAACTAAGGCTTGTTACCAAAGCGACTGATGGACATCCGGGACAGAGAAATTACAAGGCAGGTCTATGCATCCTACTGCACAGTGGCTCAAAGACATGCTTACCAACAATGGAGTTGAATTGATAGATGAAGGAGCCAGAGACAAGGAGCCATTTATTATTGGCTCACATTCTAATAAGCTTATCATAAAACAAATTGACCACAAAAGAATAAAGGTTGTAATTGATTGAAACATTCAATTCATGAAAATCAATAGTATATGTGCTGGGTGTTTTCATGTGTCAACTGGCTGCAAGCTAGAGTCTTCAGGGGAAGGAGAAGGAGCTCAGCTGAGGAAATGCTTCCTTGGGATTCAACTGTAAATTTTCACATTTAGTGATCAATGAGGGGGGCATCCCATTGTGGGTGGTGCCATCTCTGGGCTGGTGATCCTGGGTTCTGCAAGAGGGCAGACTGAGCAAGACAGGGGAAGCAAACCAGTAAGTAGCTCCCTTCCATGGCCTCTGCATCAGCTCCTGCTTCCAGGATCCTGCCCTGTTTGAGTTCCTATCCTGACTTCCTTCAGTGATGAACAGCAATGCAGAAGTATAAGCCTAATAAGCCCTTCCTCCCCAACTTGCTCTTTGGTCCTGGTGTCTCATCGCAGCAATAGAAACCCTAACTAAGACAGCATATAAGAAAACAATTTTAAGCTGGGCAGCGGTGGCACACCCCTTTAAAACACCAGCACTCTGGAGGCAGAGGCAGACGGCTCTCTGGGAGTTCAAAACCAGCCTGATCTACAAAGCAAGTTCCAGGACAGGCTCCAAAGCTACACAGAGAAACCCTATCTTGAAGCCCCCCACCAAAAGAAAAGAAAGAAAAGAAAAAATTTTATACAAGAAAAAAGTTCACTTGCTGACATTTAAGGCATCCATCGGGCCACCATAAATTACTTCCTTACTTTGAAACTGAAAATTTGTGGTTAAAAATTCCATAGTAAAACTGCCTTTCTGATAGAATTGTCCTTCAGGGTACCAAACTGTCCCAACTGATGATGAAGAAGAGCTATTAATTAAAAATTAATGCAGAAAGATGACTATGTTAGAGACATGATAGTTCTGCAAAGTTGCTGATTCAGGCAAAAGTTATTAATGGCATTTAAAAACACCAGAAAACTAATTTTCATATGTGTAACAACGGTATCAGAAACAACATTCTTGTCACCGGGGCTATCTATCATCACCTTAATCTAATGATCAATATTGACATCACGAGTGGCCAGACAGGCAGGGCATCTATGCCTTCTCATGCAGACAACATAAAATACATATCATGTATGATTCATTCTTGTCAAAAGCTTCCATTTTATCTTAATCCTGACTTCAGATTTACTCCAAAAGAGAATATACAGAGGGTGGCAGAGGAAACTGGAGTCTCTTAAAGGCAATTGGGCAAATCTGAGTGTGGGGCATTTTACAGGGCAATGGATCACCAGAGGACTGCTTTAGAAAAGAAAAGGCCCCTACCCTGGAACATGCGAACCAGCTGTGGCTAGGATTGCAGCAATAGCCACCCCAGAAAGGTGTCCCCCAACAGTGGTGGATCCCCACAAGAGTCAGAGAGTAAAACACGACCAACCGCCGAACTTTGGGTATATCTTTAAGGTTTTATTTTTTTGCCTTTTGAAATTGTGAGCTACCACTGAATTAAGATAGTAACATTCACACACAGCTACAAGAAAGAGCTGTACTAGAGTTTTTAGGATGGTGGAGGCTGAATACCTCCGTGACTTGAGGGGACAATATTAAAGATGTTGTGCCACGTCTGAAGCACACTAATCCTAAGAGGGAATATTAAAGATGGGCAAGAGATAACGAATTACAAGAATTATTCTTACAGTCCCAACAATTCCCTTTTTTCCCTTAAGTATATATTAAGAAATATGCTATGAAATGTGCTTTTCACAACATGACTTTCTGGCGTCCTCCTGGCTCCTTCCCACCATCAGGAACATCAGCTGCAGATTTGAGACTATTTCTAGTACCCAGTGGTCACAGGCACAAGGTACAGTGCGCCCTCTGCCGTCCAAACTGAGACCCACAGGTCTCTTTCCAAGGCCTACAGTAGTGGGGACTTGAGAAATTACAGCGTGAAAGGGCTGCAGAAGCAATGGGACCTGCCCTGCTCTAAGCAAGCTGAGCTCAAAGGGCTCAAATGCTGTGCCCGGGGTCAACAGAGATGGAACTTCGAACTGTTTCTACAACTTGCCTTAACAAAAGTAGGTTGTATGCCATGAAAGCCTCACAGGCATGACCTGAAAAAGGAAGCACATCTCTGGTCACACATGGCAGCTCTTTCTAAAATACAGTAAAAAAGAAAAATTCAAGAGATGCTTCCTTCCTCACCGTGTGGAAGTGTGGAAAGGATCTGTAAGCAGGGAAGGCAAGAGGGAATGAGGACTTCCTCTAAATAAGATCTGTGGGGCAACAATGCATGTTTGCATTTTTAAATTGCTCAAGAGTAAAGCATCCTTCCAGAAATATATTAAATCTACTAAGCACAGTTGGGTGACAATTTGGGAGCAGTGAGGATGGAAAAGACACAGAGCACCTGTTTCCTGCTATCAATCACCTGGCCATCTCTAATCAACTGTGGATATTTTCATAAAATCTTATTATAGGATGACGAGCCTCAGAGAGGTCACAAAATTTCTAAATAACACAATTCTTTTTTCGTGCTCTGACAAACACTGCTTCCTAAGTTCTTTGTGTTTTTTTTCATAACATGTAGTTAGTGATAGGCAGGGCTGACAACAAGCTTCAGGCCTCACCAGGAGCCACTCAAGAATCCTCCTCTAAATCTGTGGATACAACCAGAAGCCATTTGCTAAGTTACATCCCAAAAGTACAAGTAATGTTGGTTCGTCTGCTGACCTTGATGATAATCACTGCTACAGTGCTATATTTAACTAAACTAGGTCAACTGATTTTTTTAAAAAAAAAAATCAAACTCTTTCTCCATGGCCTTTCATTTTAGGAACTCGCCATATGGTGGTTTTATTTAGGAACTCAGACATGCAATAGTAGCTAGCAGAAATTTTGTTAAAGATATTAGAAGATATCCTCAGAGATAAATATGACAAAAAAGAAAAACCAGACTCGCTTCCAATGAGTCAATAGGCCTTGAGGGAGGGCTCTCTTCTGTGCAACCCTAATCCAGAATACGGAAATGAAGATCTTTTCTCTCCACTTAGATGTGTGTGTTGTGGGTGGGCTAGAGATCGTAGCATTATTCTGTTAGCTTCTAAAACGGGGTGTGACAATGTTCCCAAGCACATTTGACTCCTGAAGGGAAGGACATCTTCAAATAGAAAGGGCACAAGTTCTCAAAGAAGGAGCCAAACCTAAGAATGGCCAGGAAATAGAGGCAGGCCCTGTGGCTGTACCTGGAGAAGCCTGTGTATCCGGGGTCAGTCCTGAACTGCAAGCACTGGCAATCCCAGAGCTAGACCAAGAATGGAGAGCAATGCCATGTCTTGTGGATGACATTATTGTTGGATACGACTCTCTATTTAGTTCCACTTTATTATGTCAATGCTTTCAAAACCTGGTTAAACACTCTAGATTTATCTGTCTCTACAGCAGGAAGTCAGGAAGCACTGGAAAATGAATGTAGCTGAATTCAGGGGCAACAGTTTTCCTGGATGGCAATGACAGCAGAGAGACGATGGCAAGAGGAAGATGAATCTTACAAACAGGAATTATTCCTCCCTCCACCTCTCTGCTAATCCCCGAGGTCCTGCTTCCACCCTTTGTTTTGGTGTCGGGGTAAAGACTTAATTCATGCTTCGCACACACACTACAAAACCCTGTATCCTAGAGATCACAAGGATGGATGGGGGTCACTTCCTCAGCTCTTCTTCAAATGCAACAACAGCCTATTCTTTTTCTAAATAAATTGAGATTTATCTTAGGTGTATGAGTATTTATCTGAATGTATGCCTGTATACCATGTGAGTGCAGTGACCAGGGATGCCAGACGACTCCCGGGACTGGACTTTTAGATCATTGAGTCCTGAGGAACCATGTGTGGCTGAGATTTGAACCCTGGTCCTCTAGAAGGGCAGTCAGTACTCTTACCCACTGAGCCACCTCTCCAACCCTATGACACCTATTCTTGACATGCTTTTGTCTATAATAAACAGGAGAGACATAGCAATCCCTTCCTTCTATTTCTTCACATGTTCTTTTTATATAAATAAAATATTATGGGAAGACAAAAAAGGCAGGTAAAAGGAAGACAAAAATAGTCATCCATCATAGGAGTGGTTCTTAAAAACACAGGTGGGATTCAGTTTCTTGTACTGAACTGTCAGTTTGGAAGGCAAGAGGAAGTAGAGTAGAGACTGTTTTGCCTTCACGGCATTTTGGCAACTTGGAATGGCAAGAGCTACCACAATGCCTTTCTGTAAAACGGTACTTCATAAATAACACAATGCAGTTCTAAAGCAGAAGCTCATCATGTTTCTAAGTAGGAGGTTCCTTTGCTAGCAGTAAAATTTTGTCTAATAAAAATTAAACTATGAAATTTCCTTTTATTTATTCTTTAACTGGCAAGGCCATTTTTTTATTTCCATGTTTTTACTTTTTTGTGTGTCTGAGAAAGACAAGTCTCACTACATATCCCAGGCTAGTCTCAAACTCATGGTACCCTGTGTCTGCCTCTTGACTGCTGGGATTATGAGCAGCTATGACACTCACTTTTAGTTTTTCATAGATGTTATATTCTGGTATCCAATATCTGAGAAAATATGAGACGTTATTATAAATTTAACAGTGTTGTAAGTAGCATCTACTTATGGTTGAGGAAAGTGTATTTTCCTATTTGGTAGGACTACAGATTCAATCGCTCCCCAATAACTCTGAAGAGCCCAGTAACTTTCCTTTGGCCAGAAGCCCAATCATTTTCCAATTTGCCAAAATGTTATGAAATTAAAAACTTTATGCTCTACTGCTAAAACAGGTGGAGACCTCCTACTCTTAGAATGCTTCAGATATTCCTCCGCACGTGAGCGCCTGTACGTGTGTGTGTGTGTGTGTGTGATTACACAATGGGCAATGGTTTCATTTAAAGATTCTGTGGTCTAGAGGAGCACAACATGATTGATAACCCACAGGCCTCAGGGAACTTTGTATCACTACAGCTCTCAGATGAAAATATCACTGTACTGATTAGACACACAGTAATGTAGGAGAGCCCAGTAAGTTTAAACTGGATCATGCATACAGGACAAGATGGAAACTTAGACCTCTCTTAAGTAAGGAACTACATGTTGCAAGTATGCCAAGTCTTTTCCATCTCCTCCGCTCTGGTCTTCCTCCTCCTGTTGCTTCTTCTTCTATTTTTAAAGACAAAGTTTCTCTCACTCTGTAACCCAGGTTGGTCAAAAGCTTGAGAACATCTTGTCCCAGTCTCCTGACTGCTAGGATTACAGACACCATAATGCCCAGCCTAAATTTTTCTTGCCTTTCTTAAACACATATTCATATCACTGAAATCTGGCAATTGGTCCCCTTTTAACTTTGTTTCTCGTGTTTGTTTGCTCTGTGACTTACACTGGTCTGTTACTCACTACGTAGCCCAGGCTGGCCTATGAACTCAGCACTCCTCCTCAGTGTTGGGATAAGAAGGCGTGCCACCATAGTTGGCTCTGTTTCCCCTCACTTTAATGACAGAGGTCAAAACATTGGAAGTCAGGATAGTGGTTATCATTGCAAGGGGCAAGTGACTCAAAAGAGAATTAAGGAGTTCCAGAATTAGAATGAGACATGCTTCCATGGTAAATAAAATAAACTCATAAATAGATTTTTAAGAATTCAGAATTAAGGACTGGAGAGATGGCTGAATGGTTAAGAGTATTTGCTGCTCTTTTAAAGGACCCAAGTTCAATTCCCAGTACTGACATGTTGGCCCACAACCCCCCACCATAACTCTAGTTCTAGCATATGTGACATAATCTTCTGATATCCACAGACACCAGGCACATATATGGCACACATACACCCATTTAGGCACTGCGCTCATACACATAAAAATCAAAAAATAAATCCTTAAAATTCTTCAAAATCTCATGAAATCATACAGCATTACATCTTTCTTTCATGTAAAATATTTATTTTTGGAAATGGTTCAATCAATGCTCACTAAACAACGACCTGAAGGAAAGAACTTAGTAAGACCCTATTGAGAACTTGGCAAAGGTGACGGAGGCGCTAACAAGCACACCATAACAAGGTCGAGTCCTGTGTCTGGAATGTTGGGAGAATTCAGAGGCAGAGATACTATGCTGCCCAAGGAACCATGGGACGCAGAGTGTAGAAGAGTAACCTGCATGCTGAAACTTGAAGCCTGATCAGAATGCTCTTGGGTATAGACGAGGAACGCAAGCAAAGAGAACAACATGTATAAATTCTGTGGGCTGTACAGAGCACGCTCCAAGTAAAAAGCTGTTGGTGGCAAGAAGGATATGGTTTTGTGAGGGGAAGAAGTAGGAGATGAGATTAGATTCTTCAAGCGAACGTCAGATTTAGATAAAAATCTCTCCACAAAGAGAAACAGCTGAAATCTGAGATTGTCTCTCAAACAAGCAGTGAGTGAAATAAGATCGCTGGAACAGAACTTGAGACAGGGACTTTTTCTTCTTTGCCAGTCATCAGTGATTGGAATCCCGCATATAGTAGGTTCGTGGATACATATGGAATACATTATGTGCCTTGGCTCTGCAGTTCTATGAAGAGAGCCAGCCCTCGGTTCATGGATACATAGGGAATACACGAATACATTATGTACCTTGACTCTGTAACTACTGTGAGAAGAGAGCCAATCCAACTTCAAGAACATGACTCAAAACAATGAAATGGAGTGCTTGATTCTCAAGATCAAATTTGTGCAGACAGATTCACTGCATTTGCCCAATGGCTAGATACACTAGGTTGAGATTTTCTACAGAGAGGCTATGATAGAGGATGGGCAAAACAGTCACTATCAATCTTGACCTCCATGCATCAGGAAATACTCAAGCTGCAGGTCTGCGCTATCACAGACAAATGCAGGCACTATCTGCTTGCTAGAAACAGGAACTTAACTAGACTTGTCTGTTAACGATGCCTGATATGGATATGATCAGTGAGTGTGTAGAAGAGGAATTCTTGCATTTATTGCAAGAACATTCCATTTTGAAGAGTAAACTTCTTGCCAGGACAAATAGACACAACATAGAACATACAAGCATTTCAAAAACAGCCCATAAATAGTGTATGATGCCATATCTCAAGACAAGTACTTATGTTTATAATATCCTGTTTTATTAAATTTATTAAATATTATTAAATGACATAATACTAATGTTCTTCCTTTATAATCACTTGTTCTAAAGGTTACTTATTATGCAAAATATTCTCCTGATACCATTGTTATAATTATGTGCCAGGCCATATCCCAGAAATGGAGGTCAGAATCTACTGTAATGAAAATGGATGAAGACGCTCCCCTCTAATACCAAAACCAACCACACATCTTGCATAGAGGTAAGATTCATGCAATTTACAATCCATTCTGATAATCTACTACTTAAGGTGTGGGCCTGTACTGACTTCCCAAATCTTCATTAAAACTCTGTTTCTAAATTCATCAAAACCCTATGTACACTCCAGTTTATTTAATATCCCCTTACAAATATAGTGGCCAAGATTAAATTCTTTAGTGATATATTATTTGTGTTTTAATAAGTAAAGCTTGCCTGAAGATCAGAAAGCAGAGCAGCCATACTAGTTACCCACTAAGGCCAGGGAGTGGTGGCACACATCTTTAATCCCAGGACTCGGGAGACAGAGGCAGACAGATCTCTGTGAGTTCAAAGCCACCTTGGGCTACCCAAGATTGAACTATCTAAAAGAGAAACAGAGATCACACAAAGATGATCCCAGCACTTGGGATCACATGCCTTTAATCCCAGCAGTAGGGAGGTGGAGACAGGAGTGATATGGCTGGGTGGAGACAGGAATATAAAGGGGAAGAGACAGAAACTGTAGAGTGTGGAGTCTGAGGATTTATGGAAACAGAATCTCACCCTTTCAGTCTGGAGATTTAGTAGAGGTAAAAGGTCTCTCCAGTGTCTTGGCTGCTTTGCTTTTCTGATCTTCAGGTTGAATCCCAATATCTATCTCCGGGTTTTTATTGCCTGTGCTATGAATAGTATAATTTGTATTATTTGGGGAAATGAATGATAGGGATCATTTGGCTGTCAGTACCTCTCAACCTATTGGCCACAACCTCTATGGGGGTCGACCAACCCTTTCACAGGGGTTGCCTAAGACAATCAGAAATATCTGTTATTTATATTATGATCATAACAGTAGCAAAATTACAGTTAGGAAATAGCAATGAAAATAATTTTATGGTTGGGGTTCACCACAACATGGGGAACTGTATTAAAGGGTCACAGGATTAGGAAGGTTGAGAACCACTGGGTTAAGTGAGATATATCAGACTCAGATAAATGTAAATGTTACTTGCTTTTTGTCATACACACAACCTAGTTTTCATATATATGTGGGGGGGATCATTTGAGTGGAAGAGGGGGATTTAAAGAGAATGGAGAACAAGAGAAGGTGATGTGGACAAAAAAAAACAAGTATTGCCTGTTTTCTCTGAAATGCAGAGTCTAGATTCAAATATCTATATAGATAGGTGAAGATATTTTACATGACAGCAGAAGGGAAAGTGAATGCGGCAGGAAGGGGACCAGTACCGTATATACTTTATTTCAGTATGGCAACTAACAATCAAGATGGGGACTGGGGAGCAAGCACCATGCTTCCCAGGAAATTGCTCTACCACTGACCTTTATCCTCAACCGAGAAACTGCATGCATTAAGGAAGAACATGCAAGAACAATACTTTCTCATGATGCTAAAATATGAATCATCCTTGCGCTGGGAGAATCCTCTGCAAACCAAACTTGTGACACACAAATTTAGAAAACATGCAAGGCTTTCCTTGTAGATGATTGTACTGAAAACACTATTTTGTTACACTGAAAAGTGCATGACTTTTTAAAGGATATGGGGGGGGATGAATTTTACCAAGTCCCCACATGAGCAGTATCCGCCAAAGGAAGCAACTAAAGAAAGCAATCCTAAGTTCCTTTCCTCCCGGGGAACTCCGACATCCAATTTTCAATACTGATTCACTATAAAATGACCTCCAGGGACTTCTTATCATCGTCTTAAAAATACACTCTACAGACTACGCATTGTTTGGAGCACTGTATAAAAGATAAAGGAAGGGCAGAGGACATCCTCAGCTAAACCAAAACCTAGAACAATCACAGCAAGTTCAAAAGAGACCCTGTGGCTTCCTTTGATGACTTTCAGGTGTGCTGGCACTACACCAACATCTTTGATGACAACTGCCCAGAGTTAATAGGATGTACAAACAAATGGCCGTCACTGGCTAAACACACTGACAGGACACGCGTTTCTTGAGTCACCGCCATGGGGCAATCAGCAGAAATGTGCGGTGAACAAGATGCACACGGTCTTGTGTTCACGGTGCTTAGTGTCTGGCGGCAGATCACAGGAAAGGTGAGCACGCCATCAAATCCACAGCTTTCTTCTGACAGCATCACAGAGGTCAGTCAAAAAAGGGATAGGATAGCCTAGCATCAAAGCCCTGGGTTTGAGCCTCAGCACCCGAATAAAACAAAGCAAGCATGCCTTACAACTCTGCTAGTACAAACTCCAAGAGAGAAAAAACAAAGTGGCACATTCTGAGGCAAGCTGACTAAGGTACAATAATTAGTCTGCCATTTATACTTAATAAAGCATCCCCTCCCTTGAAAACTACAGTGCTGGCACCCCGCCATGAGATGGCAATCACCATCATTTGCAAGTGAGATTTTCCTCCATGCCTCATCATTGGAGCTCATCGTTGTGGAATGACCACTTTTAGTCATCCTCAGAATAGATGAGATCCTGCTCTCCTCTCTCCACATGCAAGTCAAAAAACTTCAATAAGCCCTGCAGGTAAACAAGCACGTGAACACCGAGGGAGAGCAAGAAAGAGAAATCAAGAGCCTGAGGAAGGCTAGAGGATGGAACTGTGTGTTATACACCTGCTCTTGTTGAAAACAAAAGGAAAGCTTTGGCAAGGAAGATCTGTAAACTATTGGCCCATGGGAGTACGGAGCAGGAGACACTGCCCAATGGACCACTCAGCATCCTGAACAGGTCTTTTCAGATACTTTGCCTCTACACAGGCAAGACCAGGATTTATGACTTTGCCATAGAAAAGTTTTATTTGAAGTTTATATTCAGTCATAAGAAGAGAAAGGCACCTAGGAAAAACCTGATACATACCTGAGAAGGGTGTGGGGGTTCAAAGAGAGTCTTGCCATTACGTATATGATTTTTATAGCCTGTGCTGCATTTGTTACCACGCTCACCTGCTACCCCTCCTGTCCAGTGCTCACTCCCAGTGAACCTCTCCGCTTTCCCGGTTAGTACCCCTTCTACCTTCACATCGCACCTCTGGAGAAGGGCACTCACGTGCCACAGCTCATGTACGGAAGTCAGAGGATGACTGGTCGGTAAGCCTCACACTACATCTTGAAACAGGGCCTCTTTGTTTTTTCAGCATTGTGTAGACTTGGCTAAGCTGGTCCACAAGATTGTAGGGTTTTCCTGTCTCCAACTCCTATCCTGCCATAGAAGCCCTGGGACTACAGAGGCACTGCCATCCCTGGCTTTTTGTGAGCTGAGGGGATTCAAACTAAAGTCTTCACATTTGCATGACAAGTGCTTTGCCCATTTTCTTCCTAATGACCCAATGTTTTTCACTAGGGCTGCATGTTACAGGAACAGGGGCACCTTTCCAGCAACTACACCACTAAAGAAAATGTTTCTTCCTTCTCTGTAAGCCATTACTACTGACGAATCCTCAGGGAGGGAGGGTGGGGCTTCATGAGGTGGGACATGGACCCCATCTTGTGCAGACAATTGCAGTTTCTGTGAGTTCAGAAGTCTAACTATAATCCTTCCTTGGGCTTACATTCTTTCTACCCCTCTTCTGCAGTTTTCCCTGAGGCTAGGACAGGGCAACAGAGATGTCTTGTTCATGCCTAAGCATTCAACAGTTACTGATTCTCAGCCCTTTGACGAGTTATGAGTCTCTGCAGTTACTGCTTTACTCTATAAGCATAAACACAATTATTAAGGATGCAATTTGACAGTTACATCACGCCCATTCATCAACCCAGCATCAGCAGCTTCCCCACGGGGGAATCTGACTTCCCTAGACAAGGGCTTTCCCGGGGTTTATAGAACCAGAAGTGGAGCCTCTCCTTTGGAACGAACCAACAGAAGGTTGCTTCCTCCTACAGCAGACTAGACTAGTGGCTCTGGCCAGCGAGTAGCTGCACAAAGGGTGCACACTAAGTAGGTCTGCTGATGACAGTCCTCCCCTCTGAAACCACGAAGGCTAGCAGGCTGGAAGGAAGCCTCCATCTCGTTCCAGTTTGTTTCCTCTGTGTCCTGTAACCAGTGGCTTCTTCAGCTATAGGGTCTTATAATCTAGTTGTGGTGAGAAACCAACAACCATGGCATTGGCTTACAAGGTTTGGAAGCTTAAGGGGCCACCCTGACCAACTCACAGGGAGTCCACTCCTAACACTGGGATTTTCACTTAATGAAAGTGGCTTCTAAGAGCAGCATTAGCCATTTGCCCAGGGTATCTCCAGCCAAACTTTTTTTATTAAGTTTTAAATTAACTTAGCAAGTGTCAGGATTGTTTTCAGCTTTACATACATCTTAACTCCGGCTAGGCCTCCCTAAATCCCATTCTCTCCTCCCTTCCTTGCCCCCACCTCCCCACAATAAACCTTAGAATCCTTTTTAAAAATCTCTTTATAAAAATACTGTCACTATGGAGGCAAGGTTTACAGTAAACTTTTTTAGTTGTAACAACACTCTGGACTCTCCGCTGGTGAGAAAGTTCACTTAGACTCTAGAGTGAGGGGCTCTTTTTGCTCCTGATGCCCCCTTAATTTTCCCTGTGGAGTTTGTCTAAGAGATAAATGCCAAAGTCTCTTTTCCTCAAACAGAACCATCTTCCTGCAGAGGAAGTTGTTTTCACCATGAATTGTGTCTCCTCTGAATTCCCATCCTCGCACATTTCTATCCAACCTTATGCTCTTATCTTAGGCTCACCCTGGGGTAGGCCCGTTCCTAGCCTTATTTTGCCATTATGAGAAACATTTATCTTTGTATGAGCTAGACAATGGTTTTTTTTGTTTGTTTGTTTGTTTTTGGTTTTCGAGACAGGGTTTCTCTGTGGTTTTGGAGCCTGTCCTGGAACTAGCTCTTGTAGACCAGGCTGGTCTCGAACTCACAAAGATCCGCCTGCCTCTGCCTCCCAAGTGCTGGGATTAAAGGCGTGCGCCACCACCGCCCGGCTAGACAATGTTTTATAAGGTAATAGTGGACTATAAAATCAATTTATTGGGTCATGGCATCTTTTAAACAAAAGTGCATACCACTGAGCAACCAACCTACAGGTTTTCAAATTATTTTTATCTTAATAGAAAGTCAAAGTGCATTATGCCCCTGTGAGTATAACTCTATATAAAGAAAAACTACCTGTTAAATTACATTCCAAGAAATAATTACAGCTCAGACAGTCTCATAAATTAGAGCACATTTAGCAGCCAGGTGTATACCACAGACAGTAAATTGTAGGGTGGTGTAGAGAAAGATAGCTCCTACCTGGCCAGGTCAGTTGGAGAGAGTCTTAGAGGAAAATTAAAACTGAAGCGAGGTCCAGTAAGGTTGGACTAGAAGGGAAAAGCTAGTCTGGGGGTGGAAGAGCAGAGAGACTAAAAAGCTATTATAATGTAATCTGGAGTTACATGGAACAGGAGGTAACCCCGAGAAATGTAGACAAGTGGCATGAATGAGGCTGGGGAGTGGCTCGGTGGCACAGCATTTGCCTAGTTTGCAGCAAGGTCCTAAGTTGACTGGCGAGCATTGCAGAAAGGAAGGCACTGACGTGAAGAGGCGGGTATAAACCAGGAAGACATCATGAAAGCCTACGGTGGCTAGATCTGGGGGATAGCTGTGAAGATGATGAAATCAGGCAGTCCCAAATGATGAGGCTAAGAGAGACAGGAAAAACAGCAGAGCGGTTTTTAGAAAGGATTGTAAACACACTAGTACTTGTTACAATCTTTACTAGTCTGGGATACCTGTATCTGGGAGGATGTTAGGGAATATAAGCATTTAGTCTTAAGGTGTTCAACCTGAAGAACCAAAGCCAGTTTCATCAAGGTCTTTAGGTAGAGCTTAAAAATCACTTGCATTATTATTTCTGTTCTCCAAAACTGAGCAAAGGTGGAGAGTCAAGACTTCTTAGAAGGTCAGGGAAAGATGGCTCAGAACGTACAAGTCAAGCCAGGGAATGCATGTCCTCACCTAGAGTTGCCTGTACTTGTGAGCTGTGTGTTCAGAAAGATGAGTCTCGGTGCTACAGAATTTCCAGGTCCTCAGACAAGTAAGATAGAGGCAGATGCACTCAGGATCGGAAACACTTGTGTACAAATTAGTATCCATGGGCTCCTGCCTTATAAAAAGTGGTTACGCCTTAGAAATTAGAGCACAGGCTTGGGCAAACAGAAGTCCCCTCTTAGCAGGAACTTCTCATTGTCAGGAAAAGACAAAGGTCGAGGGAAAGAAAGGAAGTCCATCAGCACCAAGGACAAGAGAGCTGTCACCCTGCTATTCCCTGCTGTGTCCCTTGAGCTGCTCCCTCAGAGGAAGAAGCCATCAGCCTCAGGAAATGGCAGAGATTTCCGAGTGTTTAAAAGGACAGTGTCTGCAGCGTGACCCTGCCTCAAACTACACAGAAATAAAAATCGACTAAGAATAACAAGTACTTCCTTACTTTCCTATCTGATGAGTCAGAGTCATTGTCTGGCCTGCAGTGCTTTGTTTAAATGGGGTAATTAAACCACAGTGTAGTTGGCCAGACTTACTGGGTGTAGACCAATATAGCACGCCTTTTATCATCTGTGGACTCCTATAGAATACTTCCCTAAATGACACTTGTATCAAAGTGTGTATGTACACACACACACAACACACATGGTGGGGAAAAGAATGTGAATTAGTAATAATGGCACTTATTAAAACTTAATAACTTTTAAAAGCATTTTCTCAAAGCCACAATGCTGCATAACAGAGTGGGAAGAGAAAGGAGTTAGAAGGCACCAGAGGACATGAAAGACCTTCTGCGGGGACAGAATCTCCATCATTGCTGGGACCCCAGAGCCCCATCTCAAACCTCACTATCTATAACAAAAGGAAGACTGGGAAATGAATTTCATCTCCAGATAATGCCTGTCCTTTAGACTCATTCTAATTCCAAAGAGAAACATTTTACAAGCTAGTTAATTTCTGTCTTCAGATTAGGAGCCCTCTGAGTTGTCAACAACCTCACATCCTTTCCAGAGTAAGTACCTGAATCATACCGAATTATCAGAGGTCATATTCCTGTGATACTCCCTGTGCATGTTCACTGATTTGTGTATATTTCCTCCAATTTCATCTGTGCTCTAATTTATTCCAGCAGACCTTCAGGGAGCAAAGGAAAGTTTTCTTCTCATCTCCAAACAGCACGTCCTAAATGCAGCACTGCTCAAAGGAAGCTCCCGAGGAAATCAGACATTGACATCCTGGGTTTTCCTGACATGTCCGCCTATAAAATGTGAGTGGGAAGATGCATGACACCGTGGGCTTGGCGGAGGCGGGACTAGCTGGAGACCCATTCTCACCAGTGGTAGCACAGCTACTTGAGTGAGGAGTGCATGTGAGGACAAGTGAAGATTTCTACAAAATTAGCCTTGTGCTTTAACAAAATCATATTTCCTTTAGCTCTCTAGTGCACTTGAATGGGAGACAATTAGCCACCATACAAGTATTTTTAAATGTGTATGTGTGCACACACATGTGTGTACATGTGTACACACATACATGCCATGACCATGCTAAGTACAAACTCCACCAATGATACACCCCCTGCCAGCAATGACCTTTAAGAAGGCATTTTTCTCTTTTGTTTTATTGTGCGTATGTGTGTTTCCATCCATGTGTAGAAGCCAGAGAACAACATCAGATGTCACTCCTCAAAACCTATCTACCTTATTTTGAGACAAGGTCTCTCACTGGCCTGGAGTTACCCGAACAGCCAGTCGAGAAGCCCAAGGGATGCTCCTGTCTCTGCCTCCCTGTGCTGGAATGACGAGCATACACCAGGATGCTCATATTTTTTTTTTTGAAACATGAGTTTCTAGGCATCAAGCTCAGGTCCTCATGCTTCCAAAGCAAGCACTAAACTGAGATAGCTGCTTGGCCCACCTTTTTCTTAATGTTTTAATTTTCACCCTATCAACAGCTACAATCTATATGCCAAAGGAAGAAAAGCAGCGAATTAATTGTCAGCATCTGAATCTCCTTATAGGTGAGCTGGAAGGAGGACTAAAATAAACTTCTAGGGACAGCTTGAGGACTGTCAAGAGGAGCACAGTGAAAACAAACAGACCTTTTTATCTGATAATTAGTTCATCAAGAAGAAACAAAAGCTAGACATAAATTTACGTAGCTATCACCATCTCCATACAAACGGCTCTTTCCTACTTCAGTGTATATCAATGTGGACGAGAGGAAGAGCACAAGATACAGATTAACAAGACTTGTGGAGACAATATATGCTAAGTGCAATAATGTGCGGTGCCATGGGAGAGCACAGGTGATGTCAAAAAACATGGTCCAGTTTTTCAAAAGGAATAGTAGTCAGGTATAGAGGCACACCCTGTAAACTAGGCACGGTGGATGCAGAGACAGGTGGATCACAGTTTGAGGCTATATGCACTGAGAATCTATCTCAAAACCAAAGGGGCAGGGGCACTAACAGAAGGGTACAAAGCAAATGCCCTAACATAAGGCAAGGTAAGACACCTGCCACCAGAAAAGTATGAAGAGCTGCCCAGCCGTACGCTACAGACTGGCAGTGGTAGTGTCTGCGAGGGAGCTTTAGAAACGGATGAGTGGATGAGGCTGATAAGGGCAGGAAGGGGCTAACCAAGAGACAATGGGAGGTAACAATGTGGGCTGGGAACGGAGACGGGAAAGGAATGAACGTGTGTGGAGAGCAGATTAGAAACTGGAGGCACAGAGTGAAAACCCATCAATGCAACCAGATTCTGTTCCCCCCCCCCCCATTCCTCCCTTGGCCTAAGACAGCATCTCACGCCGTAGTTCAAGCTGACTTGAACTCATGACAACCCTCCAGTCTTGGTCTTCCAAGTGCTAGGATTACAGGCACGAGTCACCAAGCTAAGCTCAGGATAGTGTTCTTAATAGGCAACCCTGGCACATTCTGAGCGCAAGAGTGACTTGATTTAGATGATGAACGTGACCCATGGGGACAATAGTAGAAAGGGATCTACGGAGACAACCAACTGGTCTTCTTTTCCACAAGTTAGGGTGCCACAGCAATGGGGTTACAACAGTGGGGGTACACAAATGAAAATAATAGACGACAGATGGAATCAACACTAACATTACAAGTGAAAAGATTACAAGAGAAACAAGAGTCCAAAATAACTGACACCTCAGGTTCTCAGGTTTTCTTTCTGCTCAGGTCCAAGATCCTTTCCTCAGAGAAACTGTCCTCACACACAGGCACACAGACACATAAACACACCACCCCCTCCCACATATTTGTTTCAAGATAACCATTCCAAGTGTAATCGTTTTAATTACTTTGTGTGGATAGGTGTTTTGCCCTCATGGGTTCTGTGCACCTGTGTGAGGTACCTTTGGAGAAGAGAAGAGGACATTAGACCCCTGGAACAAGGTTAGATGGTTGTGAGCAGTCATGTGGGTGCTAGGGATTGAATCTTGGTCCTTTGAAAGAGCAGCCTGTATGTAACCACGGAGCCATTGCTCCAGTCCCCCAGCTATAATCTTCTTAGCTTGTTATACTTTTATGGCCCAGGCAGAAAATGAGCCTTCTCTTCCTAAGGAGAAGTCAAACTGCTGTGTCCAAAGCCATGTTTAATGTATATAAACATATCCTCAAATGTTTTGTAATAATCGGCCTGCAGAGAGTCAAACCTACAAGAAACTTCACATAGAAATATCAGGGGGGCAGACTGGAATAGTGATTAAAATAGCTAACCCCTGTGGTTACATTTCCTCATGAATAAATTAGAGATATTGGGAC
This sequence comes from Microtus pennsylvanicus, assembly GCF_037038515.1. NCBI lineage: Eukaryota > Metazoa > Chordata > Mammalia > Rodentia > Cricetidae > Microtus > Microtus pennsylvanicus. The sequence continues at coordinate 34,211,240 of NC_134596.1, forward strand.
CAAGATAGGGCCACTTTGAAAATGACTGAAGTGCTTGGAACACTGCCTGGCACACAGAAATAGCTTAAATGGTATCTATTATTTATGGCTGGGATTATTTGTGCTGGGGGGGATGGACACAAGGAGGAGAAAATTAAGTTGGGGGCAGAACAGTTGAGGTAAGGGACCACCTAGAAAGGGTTTGACAATGGCCTAAAAACAGCCGCAGGGGAAGAGGGGGGATGGAACCGTGGGGGAAACTGGGAGTAAGTGTGTGCATCTTGCTGCTGCAGTCAGACTAAAAGCAGACAGATGGGAGAGTTCAAAGGGTTGGAGCAAATGCAAGCTCTGGTCAGATTTCTGTGGCTTTCACTCCCTTTCAGATACACCCAAATTCCTCTTGGCAATCTTTCTTACTGTTTCTTCCCCTCTATGCCTCTTGTAATCATAGAGAAATGAGGTAGGAAAGGACATTTTTTTCCTCCTTTTATTAATCCTTGTCCTGGCTGTAAACAAAAGACAGGAAGTAAAAGAGAACAGATGCGAAGCTACCGTGGAGGCACAGTAAAGGAGAAACAAGAGAGACTACGTCTACCCAGGTCAGAGCCATGGTACTGATGGCCTCAGAGTGCCCAGGCCTAGGCACTGTCAGTCAAAACAAAGCAAATTTTTATTATACCTTTTTAAACCGATCATTACATGATTCATTGTAATTTGAAAGATATTGAGAAGTAGAAAGTACAGATGAGATTTTACCGACTGCTGATATTCCACCACTGCTAAACCACCCTTCACTCTGTGCAGTTATAGACAAACTTGCGAGCGCACTGGGACCTGTCAAGTGATGGTGTGGCTCTCGGTATCATCCCATTACTGCTCCCTGAGTTGGGGTGGCCTTCTCTTTGTTTTTAAGTCTTCCTTCTTCCTCCCCAGCTCCTGCACTAACATGTCATCATGGAGCTAGCCAACCTTGCCTGCCCTCTCATACAATCACCAGTGACCTGTTCTTTTCCCCTCTTCCACATGAGTACCTTGTTTACTACCATTCCATGGAACACCTTTGAATTTTTTTTTCATTTATCTTGCTGCATTTTCTTCCATCTTCCAATAATTCTGTCTTCTGCTTGATCACTACCTCTTCTTCAAATCCTAGATCTTGTCATTCCCAATAACTCCAATCTTGAGTACTCTGAAATGTCAGGCATTCATCTTTCTTCTTTCATTGAAGCTTACTATTTCTACCATGAGTCCCTAAACCCTTCAACCTCACGATTGTCCTTCACGCCACTCATCCTGACTCCCCTGCTCACACAGCTGAAATACCATGGCCAGTGGCTGCAATCATGCCCTTGACATGCTCTACGGCCCTGTCGCACTGATCTAGGCTGGCCAGGTCACCAAGTGCTCCTCCCGCCCCTGCTTCCTGACTGACAGGAACTGCAAGCGCTCTTCACCATGCCCAGCTAAGATGAGCATCTACAAGAAAACATCTTCGCTGCCTCCTCGGTTGTTCTTTTCCATCCGTGACTTTACAGCTTATCTGCATATGAAGAGGCTCAAATGTTTCCTGCTCCACCTGTCAAATAAACTCCTGACTCAAATAGCAAGTCTAGGAACAAGTTCTTCATCTCCTCCCATGCCCAAACTTACTCCTCCCGAAGCTTTCCTCATCTTAGCAAGTGACAATTTCATCTTCCAATCCTTTCGGGTCAAGAAACCATGGAACCATCAACCTCTACTTACCTCCCAGCCCACATCTATACCTCAACTGTACCTCTCTACTGTATCTTCAAAGAAATTCCTGACCTTGAACTCTTCTCACACTTCAGCTACTAGTCTACTAATTTAATCCAACACTGACATCTGAATCCTTTCTCAGTAGCTACTCTTTCTGCTCCACCCAGTTCTCCTCCATAGTCCATTAACACAATAGCCAGATCACATCTGTTAAAACATATGTCACTCTGCTACTATGGATGCTCAAAAGGCTTCTCACTTAATCCTCAGTAAAGACTCAATTCTTTACAATAGTCAAGGTTCCCATGCAGTCTGTCCCCCTTTCTACCTTCCTACCCTGATTATGAAAGACACTGGTCCATGTTCAGCACATGGGCTGGTGGGTGGGTAAATGACCAAGTACAGCAGTCATGAGTACCATCTCTACCTCAAGGCACTCCAAAACTTCTTGTCTCTCTACTCTGTGGCTTAGGACCATTGATTAACCAGCCCAAGCCAAGAAACTGTGAAAAAGAAATAATCTGTGTTAAGTTCTCTGTGGAGCATGTGCTTGACTTTCCATGGTCCCTTTTTATACTTTTCCAGTCATCATGAAAACACATGTTGAAAGGAAGACTCGGTCAGCCTGGTGACCTGTGCCATCTGTAGGGCCAGGTCACACCTGGCTGCCCCAGACTCTTCCTCCCTAGACCTTTATCTTTAGAGGCATTCTTCTCAGTCAATAAAACCCATCAGCATGGGAAATGTAACTTATACTTTACAACAGCCTAGGTGACTTCTGTTCTGCCTGTGAGGCCAGGCCAAGCCTGACTCACCCACAGACTATAAGGTTTATCTCAGTCATTTTCCCTATACCCTTTATCTTGACCATTGTTTCTGAGTTAACATTACCCATCTTTTTTTTTGAGACGGGTTTCTCTGTGTAGCTTTGGAGCTTGTCCTTGAACTCACTCTGTAGATCAGGCTGGCCTCAAACTCACAGAGATCTGTTGGCCTGTACCTCCCGAGAGCTGGGATTAAAGGCATATGCAACCACCACCCAGCAACAATACCCATCTTTATATAGAAGAGGCCAAAGAGTTTGCAAAGAGTTTCAATGTAAACATGTCCTAAACTTTGTTGTATACATGGGATTGTTAATTATCATCAGAAACTTTTTTCCAAAATTCTGCTGTGCTTAATTTAAATATGACTAAAATAAACTGCCGAGTGTCAGACTCTAAACCAACACCATCTAAGTAGTGTTGAACCGGATTTCTTTCATGCCTCATGCGGATCATGACTCGGCTAACCCTGGGGTTTGCAGAGACCCCACAATACTGTCGGGGAATATTATTTTCAGGTGTGTGACTTTTGTTTATTCTGCATTTGTTTAACTCTGTGAAGCTGTGATTCTTTGCCTGTCTAAAACACCTGATGCTCTAATAAAAAGCTGAACAGCCAATAGTGAGGCAGGAGCAAGGATAGGAGGGGCTGGCAGGCAGAGAGGATAAACAAGAAGGAGAACTGAGGAAGAGAAGCAATGCGAGAACAAGGAGAGGAGGACTCAGGGGCCAGCAACCCAGCCTCTCAGCCAGTCATGGAGTAAGATATACAGAAGTAAGAAAAGGAAAAAGCCCAGAGACAAAAGATAGTTGGGATAATTTAAGTTACAAAAGCTAGAAAGAAACAACCAAGCTAAGGCCAGTCATTACTAAGTAAGAATAAGTTGCCATGTGTGATTTATTTGGGAGTTGGGTGGTGGACCCCCCTCAAAAGCCAAAACAGTAAAGATCAAAATCAACACACAACACAGTACTCTTCCTTATCAAGTAGGATAGTAGTAGCATCTACTCACAGTATGGCTATTAGGATTAAATAAGTGAATGTTTACTAAATAGTCACCATATTACCTAAAACACATAAAGCTCTCAGTAAGTTCCAGCAGATTTCTACAATACCAATATTCTAGACACATGCTCTATATTTCATTTTACTCTTCTGCTTTTTTCACTTTAATTTGTGGTCAATTTTTTCAATTCAAAGTTTCTTAATGATCTGTACCATGTAAATCAAGTATCTGCCTGTGATCTCATCAGGGAGTCTGAGGGAAGAGGATCTCAAAATCGAAGTCAATATATAATTGGCAGCAGGACTCCATCTCAAAAGGGGGTGGGGGCAAACACCTACCTACCACGTGGTAGCACGGTACAAGTCATTAGAAGCCAGGATAAATAAGACACACTGTAAGGACTTTTCCTTACTGATGCTCTTTCTTCTCCAACTGGCCTACAACCAAGCAAACAGAAGCCACAAATATACTGTACTAAAAATGACAAATGTTGAATTGAAATCTACTTTGTAGTTGTATTTATATCTCCTTCAAAGTCAGGATGAAAATACTGCCTAGGAGCAACTCACCAAGGGCAATGAACATTACGGCTAAACCCAGAACCTGTGCCACCCTGCTGTCCTCATGCAGAGCATCACAGGCTAGAGGCACTCGGTGGGCAGAATTCAAGGCGCATTAGCGATGGGCACAGCCAACCTCATTCCAAAGGTTAGTAAAGGATAGTTGAGAGAGTTAAGAAATTGGCCAAGACCAGGTCACAAGTTAGTGGAAGGGCTGATTCCAGAACACAGACTGAAGTGTTCTGTGTCTAAACCCCATAGAGCACAAAATGTGCCAACAGTGAAAACCCTAAAGTTGATTTGTATTTAGTAGCATTTTAACATGGGCTGGAAAGATGGCTCAGCGGTCAAGAGCACTGCCTGCTCTTCCAAAGGTCCTGAGTTCAATTCCCAGCAACCACATGGTGGCTCACAACCATCTGTAATGAGATCTGGTGCCCTCTTGAGGAAGAGTTGTCCTCATTAACTTAGACCATGAAACAGAACCGCCATTTACAGGGTGCCCACACATGCGTCAGCATTGCCAGGGCATAAATTACATTCATCTCATTCATCCACATTTTAATATTAGCTGATAAAACAGTAGGCACTCAGCTACTAGAAAGAATTACCATTTTAGTAGTCTGATTAATAAAAGGTCATTCTAACAATGTCCATTACCAAATTTTCCCTTCACATTTTGCCAAAACTCAAAATAGCATAGAGAAAAAAATAACAGTTTGGTATTCTTTTTACATGTCTACCTGAGAGAAAAATTACTTCAAGAAAGAAAAGCATTAATCCCTTTGCTACAATCCTGTAAGCTTATAAACAAGAGTTTCAAATAAAATGCAATAGAAAAGGCTCAAAGAGATCTTCACATTTCCCAGAATAACAATTTTAGCTATAAGGAATTGTTAATATATTATTCTGGGTGGAAAGAAGTAAATTAAAGCACTAAGCAACAGAAAGATAAAAATAATTATTGCTTAGCTGTTACTGACTGGCCAGTGGTTCGCACTGCTAGAAAAGCACTTTGCATGCTAGAGTGTGCACACATCAGCACATTCCTAACAAACACGTGAGGTGTGCAGTACAGTTATTACCACTTGCTAACTATATAACAGGGGCTACCTCCGAGCAGCTCATCAGTTTACTCAGGGCAAAACCAGAATTCATTCCAAAGCTGTTTGTCTCTAGAGGTTGGGCTGCTAATTATTACCATGTTTAACTTCCACCCAGCTCCCTGCCCTCCACCATGTAGATCAAGCACATCATCCCTAAGAGGCCAGCTCCATGAGCTCCAATACTCCATCCAGAAACTCCATCGTCAAACATAGCAACAGCTAACAATTCATACAACACTAGCTGTGCTCCAGGTCCAAGGGAAGGTCAGCAACAGAAACCAAAAACGAGGGGAAAGAAGAGAAAAAGATAATTATCCATATCCTCTTGCAAGCAGCTCCCGACAGCTTCATTTTAGTGGACATGGGTATCTGGGGCAAAAGTTGAGAAGGGGAACCACAAACAGGAACAGAAAGCAGAACTGAAATGATGTACATACGTCAAAATACCCCAGCCCACTGATGTGCTCACCCCACAAATAAGGAAGGAGCTGGGGAGGGCCTGCAGGAGCCAATGGTCATGAGGCCCACGCTGGAACGAGAGACAGACTTACAGAAATGCTGGCCGACAGTTAAGGGGAATACAGCTGGGTGCAGATGACCAGCAGGCTCCAGAAGAGACATAATCACAACAGTCCTGAGTTAGGCCAATGACTGAGCAACCAGGTGGATAAAGTACTCGAGCAGAAATAAGAGATAAGAAATTTGAGGTGATAAAAACAAAAGACGCCATTCTGGGCACAGGCAGAATTAAGAAATCTGGCAGAAAAAAAGCTGTTCTTTGTGCTGGGGGTCAAGGTGACCCTTGAGTCTACTCCTATTTACACATCTGCCTTGCTTGCTAAGACATCTTTTGCCACCTACACCTAGAATGACATACTGCCTTGGAGCCTTGTTCTACTTTTAAGAATACACTTTTAGCCGGGCAGTGGTGGCGCATGCACTCGGGAGGCAGAGGCAGGCAGATCTCTGTGAGTTCGAGGCCAGCCTGGTCTACAAGAGCTAGTTCCAGGACAGGCACCAAAAACTACAGAGAAACCCTGTCTCGAAAATAAAAAAAAAAAAGACTTTAATTAAGAATTATAAATGGCTGGAGAGATGGCTCAGAGGTTAAGAGCACTGGCTGCTCTTCCAGAGGTCCTGAGTTCAATTCTCAGCAACTACACAGTGGCTCACAACCATCTATAGTGAAATCTGGTGCCCTCTCCTGGTGTGCAGGTGTACATGCAGGCAGAACACTACACATAATAAATAAATTTTTAAAAAAATTTTGTATGTTTAAGTGGGGGCTAGACAGATAGCTATCAGTAAAGAGCCTGAGTTCTGAATCTCCCCCATATTCACACTCTCTAAAAAACATGGCTTTTGTCTATAATCCTAGAGCCTAGGAGGCAGAAACAGGAAAATCTCTTGAGCTCATGGGCCAGCTAGCCTGAATTCAGTGAGAAATCCTGTCCCACAAAGTTAGATGGGGAGCATTGAGGAAGAAAACTCCTGCAAACATCCACACATATGTACAGGTGTATACACCACATGCACACACCCACACAAACATGTACATGTAACACAATTATACATACAAAAAAGTATAAATGGGGTGGAGATGTAGCTCAGTGGTGCTTGACTGACAAGCTCAAGGCCCCGGGTCTAATTCCCAGCAACACATAAAGCAGACATGGCAGTAAAAGCGTCTGACGGTATAAACTCTGTTCAAGCCTACAGGATGAAGTGTTACTGAGTAAAGTCAAACATACTTGCCAACTGCTGAAAATGTCTTTTAAAGGTCTTAAATTATATTAAACAGTAGAGGGGATGGGGTGAAGACAGGGGGATCACTGGGACTAACAGCCTGCTAAACTTCCAGGTTCAATAAGAGAACCTGTCTCAGGGGAATAATGCAGGGAGTGATGGTGCATGACACCTGACCTCCTCCTCCCCGATTCATATGTGCACTCACTAGTGTAACTTAACATGCGAGAGAGAGAGAGAGAGAGAGAGAGAGAGAGAGAGAGAGAGAGAGAGAGAGAGAGAGGACAAAGGAAAACAAATTAGCATCACTCTATCCCTCCACCCTTCCGTTCCCCCATGCATTACTCCCAGAGAGAGTTTAGAGACCGCATGCTCTATACCCCACCCCCTAACTTTTCTGCTAAGAACTGGATGCTATAAAGAGCTACATATATGTAACAAAACACTCAAAAAGTTCCAGTACAAAGATTAGGGATAGTGAAAGGCCTTGAGTACAATTTTGTTTTTTTACAATAACGAACAAAAAAAAATGTGTTTATTTTTAAATCCCAGTCTAAAGAAAGCAGATAGAAGCAGAACACTTCAAGGATGGGGGGCAGGGAAAGAGGAGTTTCCAGGGTTCCTAACACAGCTTTCATTCCAGGGAGACCCAACTAGCCTCCACAGCAGCAGGCTCCACAGAAAGGGTTTCTCAGGGAAAGTATTAGAAGCAATGCTCTTGACTCCACCTTCTCAACGTACAAATGAGGAACTATACTGCAGGAGACTAAAGGAGCTGCCTCAGAAAGACTCTGCTACCTCTGCTAAAATTACAATAGTTTCTCTTTTTCATAAACCCAAATTTCTAGGGTTTTTTTTTAACTTCAAAATTAAACTGTTCTACAACCCCATGCCGTTCCTCTTCCCCAGGCTCCTATTCAAACTTCCAGTCTATCACCAGGCATTGATACCTGCCAACTTCAGACAGCTTCTCTGCTAGGGGAGTGATATCCGCCTTCATTTCACCATCACTAGAACCTTCAGTAAGTCAAGAAACTAACTGTAACCTGTTCAGATCCCAAAGTTAGGCCAGAGCTTGCTGAGAGTTCTAAAGCCAAGCTCAGGCTCTTGGATTCTTTTTCTAAATCCAGCGCCTTGCACATTCAAGCCTACAGCGACTCCTGGAAATATATCTAGGGTTCCTTGTCATTTCAGAGGACACAGGTACTTTAACACTGAGACTGGTGGGCCAAGTACAAAGGCACTGGAGAAGCCTGGCTTGAACCGGTGGACTCAAGCTAAAGAGTAGAGACCTGATCCTGGCACGCTCCTCAGATGTGGCTGCAGACCTTCAACCTCCAGAGGTAACATTGGAACTGAGAGGAGCAGTTTAGTGAAGAAAGCAGGCTGGCGCTTCACGGTGCTGGTATTATATAGTAGGTACTTTAGAATTCGTGTTCAGAGAACTAGAGGTCAAGGTTAGTCGCCACACAATAGAATTCCAGCTCCAAGACCTGGACTCAAGGTTAGTCTCCAAAATTTGGTTTTGGCCAAGGAAAAATAAAGAGTTTAGATTAAGGAATCCTCTGAGAGCTGGTTGTGAAGTGTGACTTTTTTTTTTTAATATAACCCGGACCTCCACAACTGGAGGAAGAAATTTCTTTTGGTCTTTGTTGGGGAACATGGAAACATTTTTATTGATAAATTTTAAATTCGGGCTTAGGGCTACCCTCCAGAAACTGTGAACTAAAACCAAAGTAAGTCCTAAGCATTAGAGTCTGAATTTGGAGGTGGGCGGCGGTCTCCATTCAGTTTTATCAGCCAAGCAAGGTACGGGCGGTTGGTACCTGGGACTTGGAACCCCTACTTCCCAGCCTCCGCTTACCTTCTGTTGGAAGTAAAGAACTGAGTAGTTATTGGCTACGGCAGGGTCGGATGTGGGGTTGGTTGGCAAGTGCAGGCTGCTGAGGGTCTTTAGCCCAGACCGGATCGTCGTGGCGGCCCCAAGTGATAGGAAAGGCAGGAGCAGGAGAGCCCGGCAGCCCATGGCTCACGCTGGCAGCCTCAGGCTGAGCAGCTAGAGAAAGAGGGCTACCGGCCAGAGCGCCCAGCCTAAGCCGGGCCCAGCTCGGAGCTCCGCCCGCTGCAGACTAGCTCCTCCCTCCGGGACACCCAAAGCCAGGCAGCTCCTGACCCCACCGGCCTCGCCGCCGCTACCCTTGTCACTCGCCTTCCCACTCCTCCCCGCCCACCTCCACTGTGGTCGACGTCTACGTCGGCCTTTATCCCGCAGGGCTTTGGCCCGTCCTCATCTCTGGCTCCCCGAACCCTATCGCTTCTCTAGGTCACGCCATATTTCTGCCTTTATAGTCACATAGCCACCTTCACACTGTTCCCGCAAATCCTACATAATGGAGAGGGAGGGAGGGAGGGAGGAAGGAGAGAGGGAGGGAGGGAGAGAGAGAGAGAGAGAGAATATGTATTGACAATCTTATTGACAATCTTCACTAGGCATGACAACACACACACGTGACCTCTCGCTCAACCAGCACAGCAACCCTGTCATTTCTACTTCGATCAGGAAACAAGTCCTCGATCGGCCCTAGGTCTCTCAGGCAGCAGGAAATGGAAGAAAGTTTGCAGATCACCCCATGTGGAGACTCAGTCTTTGGGCCACCCCATCCTCTGCTTCCCCCGCACAACCCATCCCTTCCGAGCCAGCCGGGTCCTCCGAGCAGACGACGTCTCCCCTCCCACCCCCTGCAGGCCCCGCCCGGCCGACCGCGACGGCGGATCCCTCGCCGACAGCGCCCCCTACTGCCCACCCCGTGGCATCACGTCCGCCGGAGGGGCGCCGGCGCCCCTTCCCACGCCTCGCGCCCTCCCGGCCTCCCCCGCCATTCGCCCGAGGAACTCCAGCTCCAGCAGCCCGGGAAGAACGTCCTTCCAGAGCCGTCTCCACCCACAGCCTGACCAGAAGGGGCGCTCGCCGGAGAAGCGGCCCGCCACCGCGGTGCCCTGCTCTGATTGGCTCTCGGGGAGCTCCGTCAGGCGGTACTTCCGGCGGAAGGGAACGCGGGAGATTCGAGTGCTGGCGGTCGGTGCGCGGCTGAGGCTGAGGGGCCGGCGTCGCTTCCTGGTTGCCTGGGCTCGTCCCGATCCTTTCCCTCAGGTGAGAAGCTGCAGAAAGAGGTCCCTGAGGGACGAATTTGTTCAGGACTCCGTCACCGTAAAGGGCGGAACCGGAGTTGGAGGGGAAAGTCAGTCATTTTCGTGTTCCTTGGCGAAGGTTTAGCAACATTTACAGTTGCCGTAGAGCCCCAGAAGCCCAGACAGGAAAAGACTCGACTTTCTCCAGGGAGATTCAAACTGTGTCAGCTGGCTGCCGTGCAGAGTCCTGCTGGCACAGATTTTTGTTTGTTTGTTTCCTCCTCTGATAGCTTTGATTGCCTAGAGATAATGTTTAGCGGAGTAACGCGCGCCATGCAGACATGGAAAGATTTCCAGACTCCTTGGTCTCTCGTATCTCATCTGAAATCCTGCTCTCCCCAGAGCTGCCCTTAACGTAATCGAAGCTGTCCCCGTTGCCGAGCTGTGACAGTCGGCTTCCAACCGTTTCCCCTGCTTATCCATTCCCCGAATGACCAGGAAAATAGATGAAAATTTTGCCCAAGATCATCCCCGTTTAAATTATTTGAAATGCTCCTGTTTCCTCCGATGTTTTAAGTCCAAATTCCTTAGGTTAGAAACCCTTTGGCCTTGCCTGCCTCGCCACCTTCAGCGCTAGACCTTGCCATCTGTACCGACACACACACCTCTCGGTGTGGGAGAGCAAACCCGGAACATCGCAGTCCGTTCATGCCACGTCACTGGATTCTCCCCAACCCTCCAGACGTTTGCTTATTCCCATCCACACCCCAGGCTTGTTCTGACTCATTTGTTATTTCTTAGTTTGCAAAGGTTTTTGTTTAGTTTTGGTTTTTTTGTTTTGAGTTGGGGTAACAGCATTTCATGCCCAAGGCTGGCTCTGAACTCCTTCTGACTACCTTTTGAAAAGTTAGATCTTGTATATGTCCTTGAAGGAAATTATAGGTATTAAGAAAACTATCCAAATTTCTCCTTCTACAGTGAGGCCTCTGGGGCTGTAAAACAGGAAATTAGAAGTCTAGGGTTATCTTACAGGGCATGGAAGATTTTCTTCTAGGTTTTGGGTGGCAATGGCTTGTGTCTTTTTTGTATTTTTGTGTTTAGGTTTGCTCTACCACTGAGCAGTACCCTGAATCAACATGAAAAGCGGAAGGAGTAAAGAAAGGGAAGACTGCCTACCCCCTCTTCCTCATCCCTAGAATGGAGGGTTGACTTCCTACAGGGGTGAGTGTGTCCTTTCAGAGGTCTGAAAAAGATGGCTTGTTACGTGTATGGTGCTGAGAAACAGTCCTGAGGACTGGAGAGACTGTGACCTACCTGTCAGAAGACAGGACATGCAGACATGATCCACCTGCGTCCTATCTTCACGGTGCCTGTGCTGTGTGTGCACTCCTGGTTCCTACAGCAGCCAGAAAAGTGTGATGAATGTCTGTTGACTCTAGTTATTAACAGACAGTGGTGAGCTGCCGTGCACGTGCTGGGAATCAAACCCAGGTCCTCTGGAAGAAAGACCAGTGCTCATAAGGAATGAGCCATCGCTCCTGCACAGCATCCTCACTTTTAGTTGGTCTTTTACATTCTCTGGGTAGATCACATAATGATGTAAAGACTTTGCACACAAGAACGCATTCAAAAGAAATTGTGAACCCGACTGAATTAAAAACCTTAAGATAGGAGCCACATCTTTTTTTTTCTTTTTCTAACATTTTTATGTTTATTTAATTTTTTAAGAATTTTGTATCATTTATTTTGATCATATTCTTTCCCCTTCCCCAGCTTCTCCCCCAGTTCTCTGCCTACCTATCTTTATGCTCTTTCTCTCTCTTCTCTCTCTTTTAAAGAAAAAGCATTCCATTTGCATTGGCCATCTCCTTCTGAGTATTGACTTTGCCGTGGTGTGTGCTTAGATACACATTGTCGCTCCACTGAAGAAAAGTGATCTCCTCCGGAGACTGTCCGCTTTCCTTTCCCATGCTGGGATTTTTGTCTGTGTTGAGCCTGTGCGGGTCTTGTGTGGGCTCTCACAGTCTCTGAGCTCTTGTGTCTGTTGACCCTGGTGTGTCTGGAAAATGTGGTTTCCTTGAAGTTGTATGCTTAGGATATTTCTGCTTCTTCCAGGTCCATCCTTGAAGTGAATGTTTTTATGTAAGGTTTTTCATGGGCTTGCCTTCTGACAAGTTAGTAATGAGAAAATAAACTGGAAATTGGGGTCCAGCAGTCTGTTTTCTCAAATGTGAAGTCTTCGGAACATGTACTTATACACGCAACTTTGGCTTATCAGTTGCATTGCAGTTTCAGGACTCAGTGACAAAGACAAACTAGAGGGGCTTCTTTCCCTTCTATGTCCCTACATTTCCCCTTTCTGTCCTACCTCATTGCCATTGACAGAATGGTCTGTAGTCTGTAGAGTGAAGAGGATGCTCTGCACATTGATTCATTCTCCTTCATTAAGTAACTTTCTGTTTACAGTTTATAGCACTTCCCCTTCCATGTTACTATTCTCTCTCTCTCTCTCTCTCTCTCTCTCTCTCTCTCTCTCTCTCTCTCTCTCCCCCCTCTCCCCCTCTCCCCCTCTCTCCCTCTGGTTTTTTTTTTTTGTTTAGTTTAAGTTTTGGTTTTTTTTCCAAGACAGGTTCTGTACATCCCTGGCAGTCCTGGAACTAGCTCCGTAGACCAGGGTGGCCTTGAACTCACAGAGACCCCTTGCCTCCACCTTGAGTGCTAAGCTTAAAGGCTTAAAGTGTGTACTACCACTCCCAGCTTCCCTGTTACCAACCATTCTTTTTCATGATATGTAAGAAAGTAACCTTGGTTGTGGTGTAGTTCCCCCAAATAGCTTTAAGACTGTGCCCGTGCCTTCCCTCTTGGTCACTGACCTAGGCAATCACTGGAAAACAAAGGAGGAGAACAATTAGTTCTCCTCAGTATGCCATGTCACTTAGACTTTCTCCTGTCTCCCTCCCAATCTCTTTATTTCTACTCTTAGATGTATGAGATTAGGAGAAGCTGATGTTTCCTTGTGTCTTACTGCTGTATCCTGCCTAGTATTTTTATTATGGTTTTACTTATTATAAGAGCTATACATTTAGGGAAGAGATGGCTTAGCTGTTAAGAGACCTTGCTGCTATTATAGAGGACCTGGGATCAGTTTTCAGCACCCACATCCAGCCGCTCAGAGCCACCTGTAGCACCAGCTCCAGAAGATGGTGCACAAATACACAGAGAGACAAACACATACATATAAAGAAAAATAAAATATTCTCCCAAAAATTATACATTTAGAAAATATTTTAGGTGTATAAAGAATTTTAATGAATTTTTAATACCATCACTCTGACAGAAAATACTTTTTTCTAAACAAAAATTACATTATCCTAATCCTGTCTCTCTCCTTATCCCACCCCCAAGCAAAGACCTGACCAGTCTCTTTTTAAATTTTCTCAAGGTATTATGTACATTTCACTTATATAGCTTGTCAATCATTTTCTGTCATCTCTTACACTAGAACATAAATCTAGTAACTAGGAAAGGACTGTGTCTGGATGCCCCTCACTACATATAGCAACACTTGGCATTTAACAAGTGTATAATATATTACAGTAAGTAAATATATTGGAGCATGGTTTTCTGACTGATGAAGCTGAAAGAAATGTGATACTGTACCGCCTTCCTTCCCAACATAATAGAAAGAATATATGTATGATGAGCCAGATAGGAAGTTGTTCTCAGTCTATAATGTTTTCCTAACTTTAATGCTTACTCAGTCCTGATACTTCATCAAGCATGCATTCACCATAACCCATGCAAAGTAGTAGAGATATAAGATAGGAGACACTTATCATGAAGGAAACGGGTTCTGAAAACAAAGAAAAATAACAAACTCGTGGGTGCTGGAGAGGAATTTCAAAAGTATTGTCCTTCACTCAATGAATGAAGTATCTTTTTACCATTTGGGCTTGCCAGGTGAAGAAGCACCAACAGTAAAAATAAAAAAGAAAATGAACTTGTTCATTTTAATTCTTAAATTTACTTGTGAATTAGAGTTTTTTTGTTGTTTTTATATATGTATTTGATCCACTAGAGGGCAATAAACCCTTAAATAAAAAGCAGCAACCAACCTTCTTAAAATGTGTGCAATTCATACTTGCATAATTTATAAATTAATTCTAGAACGTCATGTTTGTATTGTTTTTCTTGTATTGGTAAGTTGTATTATCTAGACAGGCCTGGTGGCACATATCTGTCATCCCACCTACTCAGAGGCTGAGTCAGGAGAGCCACAAATTCCATCCTTGGGAAACTTAGAGGCCCTCTCCCAAGAAGACACTGAAAGTATAGCTTGGTAATAAAGTGCTTGCCTAGTACATATGAGGTCCAGGGTTCCAACCTAGTACTTCAGGGGGAAAAATATGTGCCCATGATACAGCACAGCATCTTAGTTAAATTACAAACCAATCCATCTACAATTCCTTTGTAATAGAATTCATAAAGTTTTGATGGGGAGGAAGCAGTTTATTTGTCTTACAGTTTATAGTCCATCACAGAAGGAGGCCAAAGCAGAAAGCAGGAAGCTAGAAGCAGGAACTAAAACAGACCATGGCAGACCCCTGCTTACTATTTGGCTCCCAGGCTCACATTCAGCTGCTCTTCTTAAACAGAACAGACCTGCCTATAAACAGATGGTACCACCCACAGTGCATAAAGAATAATTTGAATGTCCATGTAGACTCTAAAATTCTGTGTTAGACCCACTAAAGGTAGGCCCACAATAATCTTTTGCCTTCTCTGTTTTGTTTTATTTTATTATTATGCCTTAGAAGCCTGTTTGTTTTCTAATGGGAAACAGGAAGGAGGTGGGTTGGAGTGGGAGGGAGGGGAGGTACTGAAAGGTGTAGAGAAAAAACCAAAATCAGGATTTATTATGTGAGAGAAAAAAAATTATTTCCAATAAAAGGGGAAAATTGGTGGGAAAATAAAAGAAGAAACAATCAAGTAAAAAGAATTTTAAAAAAGAAAAACACATACCCACAAAAACAAAACTCATAAAAATCCAGAAACCATAATGTACAAGCAAAAGATCAATAAGAAAAAATGCCCTAACAAAGAAATAGGGTACTAAAATATCATTGATTTTACTTTGTGTTGGCTGTCTGGGCATGGGGTCTACCCATAAGTGTAGTTTATATACTTAATGAGACTTCCATGGAAAAAGCAGTGGGAAAATCTTATTTTCATGGAAATGTTATCCTGACACAGGATCCATGTGAGTCTTCACAGTCACTTCTGTAGGCTCTTCAAGTGCTGTGCCTAATTGAATTCCACTGTCAGAGTTTACTGGAGGCAGTCTCCGAGACGGGTCAAACATTTTTACAAATTGATCTAACTCTCTGAACACTAGAGTTCTTTATTTGAAAACAATTATTTTATTACCTTATTAGCATAAGCTAATCAGTGAGGGAAAATGGTAAGCCAATGTACAATTGAAAGAATTCAAAGTCAGATTATAAAAGTAGAGACTATTGCTCTTTTATTTCTTTGATATGCTTATATAAACAAGAATTGTTTTAAAACTTTGATCTCTTAGACCTTATAACATTTTTATTTTCTAGTTGTAAGTCCCTTTTCTACCCCCAAACTGTGAAACTCTGCTCAGTGAAATCTACTAAAGCAGTTTTCAGCTTCTGAGCCAGTAATTGAAGCTACTCGGGATCACTTTAGCCCATGAGTTCAAGACCGGCCTAGACAAAAATAGGGAGAACCCTCAAAAGCTCAGGGAGGAGGAAGAAAGAAGGTTCATGGAATATCCTTCCCATTAAAAAACTTCTATATCTTTTGTAACGAATGTGGACCCTATTCCTCTCACTGCGTTTCCTTGCCCAGCCTTAATACTTGGGGAGGTGTTTAGTCTTACTGCAATTTGATACGCCATATGTTGTTGGTACTCATGGGAGACCTGCCCTTTCCTAAACAGAAAATGAGGAGGAGTGGATTGGGAGGACAGGGGAGTTGAGGGGAGGGACTGGGAAGAGAGGAGGGAGAGGAAACTGGCAGGATGTAAAATAAATAGATGAATAAATTTACTTAGTAAAAAAACATGAATGAGCTATGTGAAGTCTCTCCTGAATTACTAGAATAGACTACTTACTCTGAAGTAGTGGTTCAGTTTTTCAGTACATCATCATAGGGCTAGGGATGTAGCACAGTAATAGGCTCCTTGATTACCATGTGTGTGGCCCCAGATTTAATCTCCCAGTACACTGACACTTAGCTGTCTTCACTTTGATAATGAAACAAACGATATTATTGACTGATTGGTTTTCAGAAGAGGGATAATTCACATGTGATTTGACATTTGCATTAAGCCCCATGCTTGTTTTCTAGGACAACGGACACATGAATAGAAGACGGAGATTCCTCCTTGCCTCAGTGCTTGCCCTCCAGAACTCAAGCTTTATATATCCATCATGTCAGCGGTGCTTCTCTCGGATAGTCCTTGACTCCCAGAGGTAAAATTAAAGACTGAGTTCGCTGTGCAGAGCATCAGATTCTCTCAGGAATTCTCAGGGTTGGTTCTTCTGCTATCTTAGAACAGAACTGAGTACTAATCTAGTTTTTGGGGCAAGTTTAAGAGTATTTGTTTTTTAATGGTCCTCACCTCAGGTTATTTTTTAAGTAGATATAAGTAAATAAACTTAGTAGCTGGTGCCGTGCTTATTTACTTATAAAATGCTTGGGCACAGATGTGTTTCCGATTTCACAACTTTGGAGGTTTAAGACTATTTGCATAAACTTAATTAGTTGAATATCCCTGGCCTAAACCTGAAAAAGAAGTGCTCCAAAATGGATGTGTGTTTGCTCATTAGTGAGTGAGTCTCTGCAGCCCAAACTACTCTGGAATTCACAGTTCTGTATTGCTACCCTTGGTTTCAAAGTCTACAGTGTTTTAAGTCATGCCAATGCTCAGAAACTTTTGTAAGTACTCTGAAGTTCAGAATTTCAGGTTAGATGTGCTCAAATTCTCATAGTCTTTTGTATGACAATAAGGCTGTTTGGCTACATCTGATTACCGTGATAAAATCATGGTACCGAGTATATTTGAGAACCCCAGATATACCACCTATCATTGTAGAATAGAAGCGAAAAGTTGGATTTGAAATTCTTTCACAACGTTGTGTCTAGACATAAGACAAAGATATTAGTAACGCCTAGTGATACGGAAATAAGAGTAGTGAGCTAATAATGTTAACTAGTCTCAGGTCAAGTTAGAATTGAATGGGGTATGAGGAGGAGTCAGGAACCTTTCTTAAAACCATTCTGGAGTATTTAGAGTTCATGCTGCATAGAATTGCAGAAGGGTGCTAACATCTACTGAGAGTGTGCCATGGGGCAGGAGATGTAGCGTCTGTGGTCCTAATTACTTATTTGTAAAGTAGAATAACTACAGAGATAATGCTCAGAAGTCTAGTACCATACATGTGTGTGTGTGTGTGTGTACATATGAGGATTTCTAAAATGGAATCCTTTTTGACTGAAGAGCTTTTCCAAGTGTACTTGTCCTCTTGCAGTATATCACAATGGTTAACAGCACTATTCTGTGGAACCAGAATGCTTGAGTTTAATCGGTTGGCCTGGAACTCACTGTATATCACATTCTTGTACCTTGTAGCAGTTCTTCTGTCTAAGCATTCCTAATAGGGAGATTATAAGCATTAGCCACAGTATTGTTCCCCAACTCTCAAGGCATAACTGTGTGATCTTGCACAAATCACTTAAATAGTTTGGGGTAAAACTAGAGAAAAACCATTAGAATTTTTATGTGGATCAGGTAAGTTGCTATACATAACATACTTAGAACATTTGTATAATATATAATCAATCATATAAAGCTTTTTAAAAACTTTGTGATTTTTTTTCCAAGTAAGATAGAGTATCACTATCTAGCCCAGCGTTAAACTTGTGATCCTCTGGCCTCTGCTTCCCAAGGACTAGGATCACAGGCCTATATTACCATACTCAACAGGCCAAGAGTTTATCTTGAGGATAATCTTTCACAAAAATTTGAGTTGAACAATAATACCACTGTTAGGCCTTTAGACTTGTGTTACCAATATATACCATTTATGAATGTTTATTGTGTGCGAAGCATGATGCTAGGAGCTTTGTAGATATTATATCCCTTTAATACAAGAGATTTTTAAGAAGTAGGTGCTACTGTTGATCCCAAATTAGGAGACAATGAAGCTTAGAAAAATGAAGGACTTGCCCCAAATCACACACCAGAAACAAACATTCAAGGCTGAACAGTATGACTAGAGTCTACCTCCTACCTTACCTCATTACCTCTGAACTAACAGTGCAGTTTATATTCAAATTCCGTCTTAAAATTCCATAGGAAAAGAGCTCCAGCTAGATGCATAAAACCCCAAAGCACACGGTTCTTTCCTGTGGAAATTGAATCCACTAGAAAGTAACAATGTACCTACTCATATTAAACTAACAATTCCACAAAACTCAGTGCTGATGCTTGACCTTTTCTGTTTTCGCTTCTGCTCTCCTTTTTTCTTACTGGAAATAAACCAACATAGAAAACAGAAATTCTTCCTTTTCAGTGCCCCACTACTTTAGCTAAATTTGTGGTGAGTCCCCTACCTAACCTTTATAGGTCCTGTTTTTACTGCAAATCCTTAGCAAAGACAACTGCAGTAGGTAGTGTCAGTGAAAGACTCTTATCTCACCAATATAAAGTGTTCCTTTCAGGGACCTAACATTTATTGACTGTAAACAGCAGCAACCTTGGGAGTTTCTGCAGCTGTTGCTCCCGTGAGCTTCCCTAAGGACGTTGGAAGACAATTTTACAGTGCCTAGTCAGGTCTCTTATCTCAGTGCTTTCCCCAGTCTAGCCTCCAGAACGGTGTGTTGGGTGCCTTTGGGAAGCCTTAGGCACAGTGACTGCCCAGGTCCTCACGTACATCCACACCAAGCTGAAGAATAAGGAACATGTGATTGAGGCCCTGTGTGTAACCAAGTTCAAGTTCCCTGGCCACCAGAAGATCTTAAAGAAGTGGAGCTGCACAAAATTTAATGCAGATGAATTTGAAGGCATAGTAGTTGAGAAAAGACTGAACCCAGTGGCTGTGGGATCAAACATCTCCAGTGTGTTTCCCTGAGCAAGTAACAGGCCCTGCACTCCTGGGGATTTAAGGACATTAAGTCACTTAAGTTCTTTATACTTAACTACGAAGTGTATAATGCACTTTCAGCATAAAATATATGTAAAATATATTGTGCCAAAAACTATAAGTAAGATTTATTATCCACATAGGCTGTCTATGCTATATATAATAGATATAGTATGTACCCAACTCAAACATGCAAATTGTCTCCTGAGTAACTTAATAGGGCCAATAAATAATTGCTTTAGTCTAAGGCTCTTTCTTAACACTCATAAATTCCTTTCCCTCACTGAAAATGAGAATCATAGCTTGTTATAAGGCACTATTACTGGAGATACCCAAACAAATGTCTTCTTACCCCACATAGGGACACCATCAAAGTCCAGCTGGTGAACAGCCATGGTTTTACTGGGGTTACTTGCAGGAATTTGGGTACAGGAGCAGAAATGACTCAAAGACAACTGCATAACCAAGGCCCACCCCAGCATGGATGACTTCTCGTGATAACCGGAAACATGGGGCTCACTGCACAACCTGTAGGCAGTTCAACAATTTGGAGAGAATCCTTTCCAGGTAGATCAGTTGGTCTGAGAGTCTTCTAGGCAGCTCAGCTTGTCAGGAGTCTCTGTTTGGATTTTTTTATTTTTTTGAGACAAGATTTCTCTGTGGCTTTGGTGCTGCCTGTCCTGGAACTAGCTCTTGTAGACCAGGCTGGCCTGAACTCACAGAGATCCGCCTGCCTCTGCCTCCCAAGTGCTGGGATTAAAGGTGTGCACCACCACTGCCCGGCTGGAATATATTTTCTATGCCCTTGCTTTTCTGTCAGTTTCACATGGGCGCTTATTAGAAGTATAGAATTAGGAGTCTCATCACAGGCTTGCAAAATGAGTATTTTAATTTTAACAAGATCCTCAGGCGATTGGGATGCTGTTTAAGTGTGAGAGGTGCTAATCTATATTAACCATATTAACATTTATTTCAAAGATTAAGAACTATATAAATAAATATCTTCGATGTATTTGTTTTATAAAAGTATGCATATAATATAGTATATCCTTGCAGTAAAACAAATAGGCCTGGGTTGTCAAGCTATCAGTGCTGTTCTATTTGTCATCATATTTTTTATAGTTATGATAAAAATGAAAATCAAGAACTTCAGAATAGGAAGCCAAAGTTTCAGCTTTGAGTCAGAATTCACTGCTACCTTCTGCAAAAATCCAAACTAGTTTTTCCATTTGTACAGAAGGTAAACACATGTCTTAGAAACTTTTATAGATACAAAATATTGATGCGTATTAATTATTTTAAGATTTGCTAGTAATTCTCACTATATATAAATACATTATTACTTTAAAACCCTAAAAGATTTATTGTGTTTATTTGAAACAGTTCACTTTATTACACCTTGGAACTAATAAAAATGGGCTATATTCTAGTGAGTCAGTTTTCTTTATTCTATGGCCATCTTACAGTACAGACTAGCACATTTGAATGAGATTATATGAATGGATTCTTACAGATTCATCTTCAATGTTGCCCATAAAAAGCAATAATAATTAGCCTATGCTAATAGTATTTATGATGTGTTGAATCATTTCACTGAATCATGTTGCTTGTTGGCAACAGTCAAATGATAGCTAACATTGATTTCTGTTTCTGCTTTGCCACTCTCTAAGCCAAATTATTAGCAGCATGGGAAAGTAAGATCCTAGTATCTCCCATTACCATGTTTTAAAGGGTTGTTTAGAAAAACAAGAAAAATGAAGATCACAGCTGTAAGATTACAGACAAGAGCAGGAAAATACCGCCTGGGCCTATAGCTCACTGGTGAGGAGTTGCCCAGCACAGACACAGCAAGGATTCCTGAGGAAAATACAGTATACTCACTGCAAAAAGAAGCAGACTGACACTTTAGCTTGATAGATTTGTGCCATGGTGTTTGCTTGATTTTGTTTTGTCTTTCCTGTGCGTTGGAGGTTACAGATCCAGTCCTCAGAATTCCAGGCATCTAGTAACTAACCCAAGCCCAAGCCGTATAGAACAAGAGTTTTTAAGTACCCTTTGGTTACAATTACATATTATCTTATTATCTTGACAAGTTAACTTGTGTGCCTTTGATCTAGTTTTTATAATCTAATAATAATCTAATGATCGTAACATATCCTGGTGAATTAAAGTAATTTTTAGAGGTTGGAGAGATTATGACTCTAGCCCCAGAACATCCAATACCTCTATACTCAGAGGTCACCTGTATGCCTATATACACATGCAGACACATACACATATTGAAAAATAAATCTTTTAGAAACTAATAAATTTCAAGACATTAAGAAGAATACAAGTAACTTCTTTTTTTTGTTTTGTTTTGTTTTTTGTTTTTTTGAGACAGGGTTTCTCCTTAGCTTTGGAGCCTGTCCTGGAACTCCCTTGGTAGACCAGGCTGGTCTCGAACTCACAGAGATCCGCCTGTCTCTGCCTCCCAAGTGCTGGGATACAAGTAACTTCTTTAAAGAAATTTTATTTTATTTAATTCTTCAAGACAGGGTCTTTCAGTGTATCCCTGGCTATCCTGAAACTTGCTTTGTCGACCAGGCCAGCCTCGAACTCTGCTTCCCAAGTGCTGGGATTAAAGGTGTCTGCCACCACCACCTGGCTTACAAGTAAATTCTTGGTGTATAATATTTCAAGGTTATTATTTTTGTTACACTGTTTCCCATCAGTTTCTTCGCAGTTTAGTATATGTTTCTTTCAGTTTGGTGGTACTAAAATCTCTAAAGTTCATCAACCTAGCCATATGTATGTGCATGACTATAGTCCTCTCTTCCTGGAGGGAGAGGTCAAGGATCTACGTGTAACAGTCTGGGGCCAGTTTTGTCACACAAGACCCTGCCTTGGGAAAGAGGAAAACAAAAAAAGTTGTTGATTGTAAATAGTTTAAGAATGAAAGTCACTATTGATATGCAAACTATCACCCTAAATTTGGACAACTCTTTGCTGTCTCCCCAACTTTTCTAGGTTTACTTGTCCCAAGTGTGGCTCTTGTGGTGAAGCTGAAAGTGCCAGTTACAGATACAGACTGTCCTTAAAAGTCGCGGAATCCAGCAGATTGTGTGTCGTTACTGTGTTTGGGAGCTGCTTAGACACTTTTTTTGGACTCACTGCCACTGGTTTGAAGAGGTGAGAGTTTTTAAAGCATTCTTTTACCTGACTGCTCTTCTAGCAAGCCCGTAGGATTCGAAAATACATGTTTTGAAGGTGTTTGCATTTACTCAGAAGAACCCCTTTATCTCAGGCCATCAGTTTCCTTAAAAGATAATCTGGAAAGGGAAAATTTAACTATGTAAAATATTATAAAACTGTAGCCAGGCAGTGGTAGTGCATATGCCTTTAATCCCAGCACTTGGGAAGCAGAGGCAGGAGGATCTCTGTGAGTTCAAGGCCAGCCTTGTGTACAAAGTGAGTTCCAGGACAGACTCCACAGCTACAAAGAAACCCTGTCTGGAAAAACCAAACAAACAAACAAAATATTATAAAACTCTAATACAAGTTAGTCAATTCTTTCAGTCACTTTGCAGATTTATCCCTCCAGTTTGACTGTCTTAGTGTTTATTGCTATGAAGAGACACCATGACTGTGGCAACTCTTATGAAAGAAAACATTTAATTGGGGTGGCTTACAGTTCAGAGGTTTGGTCCGTTATCATCATGGCAGTACATAGTAGTGTGCAGGCAGACACGGTGCTGGAGAAGGAGCTGAGAGTTTTACATCTGCATCCACAGACAGCAGGGAGTGAACTGACTCTGGGCATAGATTGAGCATAGGAGATTTCAACACTTCCTCCAACAAAGCCACACCTCCTAATAGTGCCACTCCCTGTGGGCTTATGGTGGCCAATTACATTCAGTCTACCATATTGACCTAATAAGACCCAGCCTTAAGACTTTAAAAATCCATATAAGTAAAGAACTTTCTCCTTATCACTGTCTTCCCTCCCCTCTTTCCCTAGTCATCAATGCTCGTATCATTGTACCTTAGAGCAGACTCATTTGAAGGAAAGGGACAGCAGAAAGACTGTTGCTGCCACTGCTGCTTCCCTTAGCGTACCTTTGAGCTCTGCAGATTAAGTAAGCGTGCACTTTTTTCCCTCACGGTGCTATAGCCGGAACTTAGGGCAGACGTTCCACATGCTAGTCTACCCCTACGCTCCTTCCCCAGACTTCACAGGCCTCTCATTCACACGAGATAGGTTGGGTTTTCCTATGGCTTTAAATGTTTTTTTCTCTTTTTATACTTTTGAAACCTACTAGGGCCAACATGCCAAGGTCATACTTCTTTCTCTCTGAACGTGACTAACAAGGTTCATACCATATTTTAAAATAATTGTGTCTCCTGATTGTACTGCAAAGTAAAATTTCAAAGCTCATCACTGTGAACACTTTCTCTCAAAGGTACCTTGAGGATTCTGGTGAAACCCCAGAAGCCC
The DNA here is from genome assembly GCF_037038515.1 of Microtus pennsylvanicus. Lineage (NCBI taxonomy): Eukaryota > Metazoa > Chordata > Mammalia > Rodentia > Cricetidae > Microtus > Microtus pennsylvanicus. The sequence goes on from NC_134596.1 coordinate 34,234,981, forward strand.
TGGACAGTGGTGGGAGGCAAAGCCTCTTGACCACAGCGGTGGAGAATTGTTTCGTTGGGCAAAGCTTTGTCTTTGGAGTGACGGTAATTGAAATCAACTTCCTTTTGGAATGTCCTCTGATCCCCATTGAAATGAAAAGGTTGTAACTCTCCTTGTTGTTTTTAGAACAAGTTATATAGATATTAGAGTTGATAGATGCATATGAAACTATAGAAATAGCTTACATGAGATCTATTTCAATATTATAGGTTACAACTCCCTATTACAAAAGCCAAAGAAGCCCAATTGAATGTTTTTAAAAGGGGGAATTTACTATGAATTGCAAAAGGTATTAGATTTTTGGTTCTGAAAGATTACTTTTCTTTTACTCCAAATTCTATACAAATTACTTAGTAAAATTTTGTGTTTTCTATCAAAAGAGACATGTCTCAAAGACAAATGTCTAAGTATTGTTTAAAAACATTAAAAAATATATTAAGGTCTGGTATGGTGGTACACACCTTTAACCCAGCAGTGGGAGGCAGAGCCAGATGAATCTCTTAAATTCAAGGCCACCCTGATCTACAGGGCAAGTTTCAGGCCAGCCAGGGCTACATAATAAGGCCCTAAGTCAAAAAGAATAGATTAAGAAGAATGTTCTTAAATTAAATACATATACTTAAATACATAGTAGTAGAAAGAGTTAAAATGTACTAACTCTGAAGGAGTAGTAAGAAAGTATTCTAAATTAAAAAGAGCAAATGGAAATTTGATTACACTCTAAATGGAATGTAGTCAAGAGAATATAGTACTACCAAATGGGCACTAAGGAAAACCCAAAGACGGAGAAACCAAGAACTAACAAACTATACTTTGTTAAAATATTACATAGTTTAGTTTTCTTTTTTCTGTTCTTCTTTTACAAATATAATAGTATACCAGCATTTATAGAATAGATACTATTTTCTAAGTATCATCCAATTTTGTTATTGTTAATCAACAGCCTTTATTTCATAAGTGAGAAAGTGAGGCACAGAGGAGTTAAATAACGTACCCAGAACCCCAGCGTCCCTAGTAGCTGCTGGACCGAGTCTGTGTCCCAGCCAGGGGTCTTTGGTATGTGCTGCTCTTTCAGTAACAGTGCAGGGCTTGGAGTTAAAGGAGTTAGCATCACTCTCATTTAGCCTTTAAATTCCTGTCTCCTTGTGCCAAGAGAAGCCATCTTCTTCTCATTTAAATGCATTTACTTCTTTCATAGAATTTTGGAGATGTATGTGAACATGATTCAGACCCCAGTAACATCTTGCAGCCATGCTGTCAGCACAAAGGAGAAGTCAGAACGCTGGTAGCTTCCCAGATGGTTCTGCCCAGTCCACATGTGACAGGCTTTACTGTCATTGACTACTTAAATCAGCTTTTGCACAGTTCCAATTTCAAGAAACAGCACTGCGACTCTCAGGAGTGCGGCAGTCACTCGCTCTCTTTAGATCACTCGGACAGTGATCTTAGCAGCAGGCGTAGCTCTGGGAAAACATCCTGCTTTCTGGAGTCCTGTGGCAGAGATGATTTTCTCAGATTCTGGCAGCCATCTCTTGAACTGACTTCTACTGATTCGCAAGTAACAGCTAATGATGACGTTTCAGCTTCAGAACAAACCACGGTGAGTGGTACTCCTAACCAAAACAGACAGTACATCTCCTTTTCCAAAACCGCTTCTAAGAACTGGCATGATCCCCTTCAGAGTTCTCAGAGCCGTGTTTCTTGTACGGACAAGAATAATACAACAGGAAAGTTGGGCGGAGACTTTGGTTTACAAGCTGATCATCTGAGTCCAGTTTGCCCCGGTTTTCATGAAACTAAGCTCTCTGACTCTAATAGTTTACTCCCTCCACAAATGCAAGACTCCTCTGAAGAAGACAATGCAGAGTGCTACAGTGAAGCAGCAATTAAAAGTGAGTATTCCCAGGAAGGCATCCCATGTTACCAGCATCGTGACATAAATACTACCTCCATCCTTCAAGAGAGATCTGCATTTTCATTGTCATCACTGAGATCTAAAGAAACACCAAGTGCTTCCCAGACCTTGACTTGGGATGACCTACCATTCTCTGAAAGCCTGAACAAGTTTCTGGAAGTTGTTGAAAATGAGATTGCTATCACTGAGACAGACCCTAAGGACAGAAAACAGATTTTAGATAATGGCATTGATAAATTCCACACCGACCACAGCAGGTTATCTGTGGCGCCCAGGAGAAACACTGGAGCCTTGAATGCACCTCCTTTATACTTAAGATCATCACAAGCAATGATGAAAGAAAGCTCTAGGAAAGAGATATTCTTTTCCAGCTGTGAGTCTAATCCAAGTCCTCAAATTGAAAAAGAATCAAAACCCAACAAGACAGCAGAGCCTGTCTCTACAGGCAGTAATAGAAGTGATATCTCCGAGTGGTTTCTGGATACTTGCCTGTCAGCTCTCTTTACATCTCCAAACGATATGGAAGCATCAGTTACCCAAAAGCGAACCCTACAACAAAGGGATGAGATTTCACTCAGACCTAATACCTCAACAGGTGACTGTTCTCATCTTAGTAACAAATGTTGTAATGGATGTGGAGAAAAATCATGTTCAGATACAAAAGGGAAATTGGCAAGCTTGTGTTCTAAGAAACACGGTGATGTTTCTTATCTTCAGAAATTAGAAAATAAGCAGTATTATAGATGGTCAGAGAACCAAGATGACAATTTTACAATATGCCGGAAACTTACATATCCTTTAGAGACTCTTTGCAGTAGTCCAGGAAATACAATTACTGCAAAAGAAATACCTCACAGGCCTATCAGTAGTAACTTAACACAAAGTTTCTCTGCTGATCATGAAGGTAGCTACAATGCTTCTGCTGATCTTTTTGATGATGTTGCTAAAAATAAGGACATTGGAACAGAAATTACCAAAATGTCACAGGATGTTTTGTTACCCTGGGAAGCATCTTGCTCTGAAAACTGTGTTGTAGGTGAAAACTGCAGCCAGCCTTCACAAAAACTACCCTTGCAGAACATATCAACATCAAGGTATCCAAGAGCAAGTTCTCAGTCAGACTCAGAATCTGACTTCTCAGAAAGCCAAGACTTTGTTCCATGTTCACAGTCAACTCCAGTTGCAGGCTTCCACCAGAGAATTCATGGCTTACGTGGAACTTTCAGAATATTGCCTTCGTTATATTCAAATCTTGATGCTAACTATAAGAAAACAAAAATTTCTCCTGAAAATGACAAACAGCAAGCCACCTCAACCTTCCCAAAGAATGTAAAAACACCTAGCCAGAAATCTAAAAGTCCTGTTGTATCTGGTTTGACACAACCGGAGATCAACCACTGCCCTACTGCTGAGGGCCCTGAAAGTGATGTGGATGAATGGGTCCCCCCTACCACCCAAAAAGTATTTCTTTCAGATACTCTTGGATTCAAAGCCATGTGTTTAAGAAAATGCCTTGCTGACCAAAAAGAGTTACCAAGAAAGAAACTGATAAAAGTTGCACATAAAACCAGCATGTTTAAAATTAAAAGTAAAGAATATGTTTACAGCAACGGTTGCAAAAACAGAAGTGTCCTAACTACGCACAATTATAAATAGGCTGAAAACAGGAAAAGTCCATTTGGGGATGTTTTTTCAGAAGTCAAATGTTGTCTTCTTCAAACATTGCCACTTTTAGTGTCTGAAACAAAAAGAGCTTGGTCACCAAAATTATTTTCATATAAAGTCATTTGAACCCAATTCCCAGAGATTTTAAACAGAGGCAAATCTGCTTGAAAATTTTTGCTTTCCCTGACACAGAAAACAACCCTTGTATTTTGAACACTTAACGGAAAATCATTAATGGAGAATGGACTGCACTGAGTGCTGTTGGACCTTTCAAGCTTTCCTTTCCGCAGCTGTTTTCTCCAGAATACTATGATTTAGATAACTGAGCACTTTATCTTTTATTGACTAATCTGTTGATTTTGTATTTAAAAGTATTTGTTAAAATAGAGACATCTAGAAATAAAACTTTTGCAAACCAAAATATCTTTTATTAACTTTTAGCTAAGGTAAGAACATAACTCCTGGACTGAGGTTGTAACACACGGCTAGTTAAGGTCACTAATCTCAATGCATTTTATTCCATTGACTAAGGCAGCATCAATACTATACAGGACGTGCAGTGGCATTGACGTGTTTCTTTTACATGAAGGCTAAAACCTGACTGAATCTTTGTATTTCAATACAAAGGGCATCTTAAATGGTTTTCACAGTTGATTACTATTCTGACCTTAGAATTGTCACTGGTGAGAGTGAAGCTTTGCATAAATGGGTAGTACAAAATGACAGAAGTATTTTTAGGATCATTCAGAGATGGCTGGAAATTTTATGCTTACTCCAAGCTAAAAATCATTTTACAAATCTTGAAGACACTCAAGGCACTGGAGAGATGGGACAGTAGCTGGTATCACTTGCTGCACAGTTATGAGGATCAGAATTCAGATCTCATCACCCACTTAACAAGCCAGGTTTCTTGCAACACCCATAACTACAGCCCCTGGCTAGCCTTTGTGCCCACCACAGGCATGGGAACTTACACATGTGCACGTGCATACACAGAGTTGCACAGCAAACACATGTAAATCTTCTCAAAAAATAAAAAGTCAAGTCTTCACAGTTTTTAAAATCAAACATTCTACAGACATTCTGTGAGTCTAAATATACATGAATTTGTCATTTACATATCTAGGAATGATCGTAGAAAATATTATTCTTTGTTTTTCACAAGTAAACTGTAAGAGCAGAAAACCATATGCAGTGAAAACACTGCAGTTCACAACATACAACACTTTGGCACTGCGTGTCGTAACATGCATAGCTCAGAGTGCATGTTATATGTTTCCCAAAAACCTTTTATTGCTACCAAAGGATTTTTTTTACTTCCAATATTAAATTGCATGACCCTAAATGGGTTTGCGACCCATTGTTTAGAAACTGTGCCTTTTTGATATATATAATCAAACAGTCCACATCTGGTATGTTCTTGGCAGGAGAGAAACTTAGAGTGTTAATAGCCAAAAAGAAGAGCAGTTCCCAGGCGAGTCAGTGCCTCAGCTGTCTGTCAAGACTTGTCAAGTCTTGCAATCTCCTAGTCACTTCCCTTTGCCATTCCATGCTGGAGCTATTCCATATCTTTATCCACCCTATGTCAGCAGCAGACAGCTATTCTCTTTCCCTCGTTTTGTATGTAATATTCAGATCACTCTTGTGGTTGTTTCAATGGGATGTCTCCCATAGCTTTGGGCATTTGAACACTTGGTCCCCAGTTAGCAGTGCTGTTTGGGGAAGTATGGCCTTCCTAGAGGAAATGTGTCTCCGGGGAGAAGCCTGTGAGATTAAAACACCTCTGCCATGATTTGCTGTCTAATTCGGCCTTGCACTTCACAATGTAAGCTTTAGCTCCCCGCACCTGCCTGCTGCCGTGCCTCCTCCCTGTGAGGGTGATGGACTGTTAGCCCTTTGGAACCCTAAGCCCAAGCAAACCCTTCTTGAAGTTGTCTTTGTCATTGATGACGCATCACAGTAATAGAAAAGTAGTTGATACAACTCTCAGCTTGCCACGTTGACATCTGTTCAGTTTTCTAGGTCTGTACCTCTCACTCCACAGTTTTCTTTTATAAAACAATGCATAGAATCATAGTAGTAATCTTTCTCTTTGGGCTATGAATTCATTGTGTCTATTTCTTTTTTATCTTGAACCAAATAATGCCTCCTACAGTTTACTGTGTCTCCTTCCCAAACTCTTCATTTTGACATATACAAGCAAAAGAGAAGAAGAATACAATCCAGTAGCACCTAATTGTATTGCCTGGATTCAATTTCAGCCATTGGTCTTTTATGTGTGTATGTCCTCATGGTAAGGCCATGATCAAAAGCAACTTGGAGAGGGAAGAGGTTTATTTTGCTTACACTTTCACATCCCAGTGCATCAAGGGAAGTGAAGGCAGGAACTGAAACAGGGACCACAAAAGCACCCGGTGCAACCAGCTTTATTCTACTTTTTTTCGAACTTTATTTATTGTACAAAGTTTGGGGTTAACGTATTTATGATTTTCTAAGTCTTTGACTTGTTGGACTTTTCTTTTTGATTTCAGAGCTGAGGACAGAACCCAGGGCCTTGTGCTTGCTGAGCTAAATACCCAACCCCATCATTGGGCTTTTTTATTTGAAATCTTGTTTTTTAATGTAGGTACCCATTGCTATAAAGTACTTTCTTAGTAAATGTTTTGTTATGTCCTTTTTAAGTTTTGATATGTTGAGTGGTCATGAATTTCCTCAGATTCCCTTGACTTTGAAGGTCTTTCTTTCACTTTAATTTTTGAGGGGTAGCTGTCTTGCTTAAGGTTTCTATTGCTGTGAAGAAACACCATGACCACGATAACTCTTCTAAAGAAAAACATTTAATTGGGGCTAGCTTACAGTTTCAGATGTCTAGTCCATTATCACAGTGGGACATGCAGGCAGACATGGTGCTGGCGAAGAAGCTAGGGGTTCTACATCTTGATCTACAGGCAACAGGAAGTGAATGTGTTACACTGAGCATGGTGTGAGCACAGGTGACCTCAAAGCTCACCCCCACAGTGACACACTTCCTTCAACAAAGCCACACCTGCTAATAGTGCCACTCCCTTATGGGGGCCATTTTCTTTCAAACCACCACTGTAGCTTTGCTGGCTACGACAACTTTAGATGGCTGTTACTTTCTTTGGGACTTGTTTCCTATCATCCTGTTGCCTTCTTGTCTGGTAGAAGTTTCTGCTAAAGGATCAAGTAGACTCTGTTGGAGTTGCCCTTAAGTGTAACCTGGGACTTTTCTCTTGCAGATTTTACATGTCGAGCTGTGATTTGACAAGTTTGGTAACAGCATGCTATGGGGAAGATCATTTCTGGCTGTTTGTACTTGGAGTTACATTTACAGAAAAGCCTCTTAATTTTGGGTGCCTGAGTCATTCTCAAGAATAGAGAATTTTCTGCTATTATTTCCTTAAATATGTTTGCTGTTTAACTTTATTTTGTTTTGTTTCTTGAAACGGGTCTGTTATGTAGACCAGTCTGGCCTCAAACTCATGGTCTTTAATTTTTCAAGTACAGGGATTACGGGCTGGAGAGATGGCTCAGAGGTTAAGAGCATTGCCTGCTCTTCCAAAGGTCCTGAGTTCAATTCCCAGCAACCACATGGTGGCTCACAACCATCTGTAATGGGGTCTGGTGCCCTCTTCTGGCTTGCAGGCATACACACAGACAGAATATTGTATACATAATAAATAAGTATTTAAAAAAAAAAAGTACAGGGATTACAGGTGTGTACCACCACGCCCACCATCATTTATAAGTTTTCTATGTGCTTAATCTCCTGAGTATCCTGACAATACAGGTGTTTAACATTTAACCATACGCCAAAGCCCGTGAATTCTCTCTAGATTCTTTGTTTCCACTTTTTTCTTCTTTTGAAACAGGCTCTGACTATGGGGCCCGAGCTGATATGGGACGCACTTATGTAAACCATGCTGACCTCAAACTCAGAGCTCCATCTGCCTTTGGCTTTTTAGGGCTGAGATTAAAGGGTGTGCCACTATGACCAGCTATTTCTACTTTTTTTAATTAGTTTTTCAAACACTTCAAAGAATTATAGAATATGGTATTTAAATAACCTTTAGGATTCTGTTCACGTGAGACACGATTGCTCCTGGCAGCACTGATCTATTCCTGAGACAATGTTGATTGTTTTCTCTTTGGCAAAACTGGTCTTTGGGCAAAGAACTGTTTCTGCCTCGACTACTGACAAAATGCATGATATCCAGACTGGACAAGCAAGATACAAGCAAAAAGACTTCCAAACCTTCCCAAGACAGGGTAAGATGTTTTTAAAATTTTCTTGCCTCTAAAAATGGTCTGTGAGATAAGAGCTTTTGTTTTGTTTTTTTGCTTTTGTTTTGCTTTAGCTAAAGTTGATTGCCTCAACTTTGCAAATGAGACTTTGAGTGATTGCCCAGATAGCCAGTTGTCTCTGTCGTTTCTTGTACCTTTTGGAAGTTGCTTGATTGCACGTCCTGCAATTATTTCCCTTCTCAGGTCTTTGATGGGGTTAAAGACTATAGATAGTCATAGTTACTTTCCTCTCATGACCTTGCCAAGTCATTTTTAATATAAGACTTAGTCTCCTTAGGATAGGGTAACTATTGAAACATTTCTTGTTTGAAGCTCTTCATGCTGGTTGTAATTCTAATTTTTATATAAGTTTTTGCCTCTTCTTTTTCCTTGGACAATACTTGACATCTGTTCTTATTGTATATAGATTTATATTAGACTTAGAACTCTTATTTAGACAAAAGGGGGAGGTGCTGTGAGAACTTCTTCAGCCAATAGCTTTTAAGTTACTGGCCAACTTTGGGCATGGTCTTATGCGTTAAAAATACAGACAAAAAGCGTGTGCAGCTCTCTTGGCTGCTAGATTTGGTTCCAGTTCCCAGTACATTCAGAGGACTTCAGATTGCTACTATTTCTGTAGGTTTATCCCCTAATAAGTAAACCTTTGTTATTGTTATACTAAAAAAAAAAATCTTTGAGCTGAAGTGTGGAGACATGTGAGCTGAGTATGTCACATCCACTCCCAAGGAAAGTTTCTCACTGGACCGTGTAGTACAAGACAGGGCAGCAGCCCAGAGGCGGGACATTGTTTTAGCTACCTTAACATGCCCTTGTGAGTGTGCATCCATAGAAGCAAAACTTCCCTCTCCTTGTTACTGACACCCACGCCCTGAATGAAAAGAGGTACGAGACCAGCACTAGTGGCTGACAGTTCTGAATCTACATGGTTTCTCATCTCAGAGGGTAAGTGTGTTGATCTCGCTATCCTTTTCTTTTCCCTTGATAAAGTCGAGATCTTTCTTGAGCTCGCCTTTCTGAAGGTGCAGGGATAGCACCAATACCGACTAGGGCTTTTATAAAGGCAGCATTGTAGATAGCATCATGATGTCAAGAGCGCAAAGGGGAAACTGTCATCGTTTGGTAAGACAAGAAGCCAGAGAGGATCCCCTCCCTTCCTTCCTCCTTCCCTCCTCCCCCCCCCCCAAAAAAACAGGGTTTCTCTGTATAGCCCTGGCTGTCCTGGAACTCACTAAGTAGACCAGGCTATCCTGAAACTCAGAGATCTGCTTGCCTCTCCCTCCCAAATGATGGGATCAAAGGTGAGCACCACCGCTGCCCAACAGAGTCTCCCTTTTGACCTTTCCCTTCCCCTGTATTTTGCATCATCTCCTCCACCTACAGTATAAGTGCTCAATGGCATTTTATCACAGTCATTTCACTGAGCCAAGTGTAGTTCTCAGGGAGACTAAGCACTGAGCTAGTACCATAGAACATGTGTGTGCAACATCCCAGAAATTGTATATGCAGGGGTTTTGATATTCCTTTTCAAGAAGACTCCTCACTACAGCTCATGGTAGTTTTACTGGAACAATGATATGAAATCCTCTTCCAAAGCAAGGCTACTAAGTAGATTTCAGGTTTATCTAGTTATACAAGCCTACAAGGTTTGCAAAACTTTGCAGTAGCCAGTATTGTAAGCAATCTTGCTGGCAGTTCATTGGAAATATTTTTTTTTTACCTCTCTTAACCCACCAGAGGGGCAGCAGATGCCTGGATATTTCTCTTACTATACTGTTGTCCCAAGATTCTGACTCTTTGAAGGTTCCAGCTTCTGTTCTGATTACAGTGATCGTCCATCATCACCCATCTCAAAATGCAGCTATATACCTGTTGCTTTTGTTTTTCTTTACAGTAGAGCAAGTGGGTGCTTCTAATCAGCTGTTGCATTCAATCTAAGTCATGCATCTGTCATGCAAATGTTACCAGGCAGAAGGTGAGAGCCAAGTATTGGAGATGGAAGGACGTTTGTGAAAGGGTACATATCTTTGACTCTTGCTGTAGTCGTGGTATGGGGCAGGATGACTCCAAAAGATAGATTCCTACTCGCCTTATACTACATATTCAATAAATGGTAAATATATAAAGGAATGTATGGATACCTCACTAGTAATTAATACTTATTATTATACTCCCATTTTCAAATGTCTAGGAAACATTTTAAGTGATCTCTCTTCAGAACTATGTAACGTATTTAGCTGGAAGGAAACGTAAAAAGATACCCATGCTTTGACATTGAAAAATTAAAGGTTGAAAAACATTATTACCCTAATGTCACACTGAAACAGGAATACAGTGTATACTCCTAGTTACTAGTGTATTACCCAATCTAATGCATCATAGGACAAAGAACTTTCTCATCACTACCAGTAACTAACATGGATGATTTTCATATCCTGAATATGACAAGAGTAGTCTTATTTAGTGTTATAACCTAGGGGAGCTTTAAAAGTAAAGCTTATTATAGGCTCTTTCATAGAGGAGAAAAAGACATGAAACATTCAATGACTTGTCACAGATCTTCAGTAGAGAATCAATACTCCGAGGACCTGGAGGCCCACATGCAGGCCACATCCCCTGTTATACTGAAGGACACAGCTGTACTTGAAGCTGATTTGGTTTTAACATATTGACATGGCATATAACCCTCCAACTGGGGGCAACAGGAAATGTTTATTTATGCACAAGTACATGGGAAATCAATCTCCATTCAGCTTTTAAAAAATTCGTTACAAATAAAAAAATGTTGTTAAATACATTCATCCTTTATGCACAAAATACATTCTTTTACACTTTTACTCTCATTATGAATTACTTCTTAATAATAAAAACTTAAACTACAACAGTCAGTAAGTTTGGCGATTAGATCATCTTTTTTCCAAGAAGGAAAATCCAAATGTTGAGATAGTTGATTAATAAGAAACCATACATTTCAAATGCTCCTTCATTGATTGATCCTACAAGGTTTAATGAATGCCCTCTCCAGTATGATTGGCAGCTGTCTTTAAAGGAAAGCTGAGCACTTTGAAATTCTCAGTGATGACAATGTAATTTTTACAAAGTCTGAAGGAGTCCTCATGAAATTGATAACCATATCAAAATGACACCCTCACAGAAAGATTCTTACAAATATACCTGACAGCTAGGCATTTCTCAGGGATCCAGTTGACCAATTTAACAAAGATTGTAACTTTCATCCCCCAAGCAGGGCTTTAAGAGGTTCTATTTAAATAAATACAAATGGCTTAATTTGTTAGTCTAATTATGCATGAGATCTGTAAGAAACAATATGACCATGTACAAAAATTACATAAATGTTCTAGCAGAATTACTTATACTAACCAGAAAGTAGAAACAATCTAAATGTCCAAAATGTGATTAATTCACAATTAAAATAATAAACACATACATACACGCACATACACACACATATACAAACATACATACAATGGAATACTACTTAGCCATAAAAAGAATATACTGACTTATGCTACAACACAGATGAGCCTTGAAATCCTTAACAGAAGTCAGGCACAAGAGGCCACACATTGTATGGTTACATTATACGCAAGGCAAGTCCATAGAGAAGGAAAGCAGATAGACTGTTGCCAGATGCTGGGGGAGGAGGAGGTTTGGCTGCTATGGGATACAGAACCTTTTCAGAAAGGACGCATTCTGACCTTAGACAGTAGTGACAATGTACATATAGTGAGCACACTGAGAACACTGAATTTTATACTTCACTGTGTGTGAAGTGTGTGAATTTTTAATAGATAAAATTAAACTTTAAAATGTTTTGTTGGGTTCCTGGTTCCTCTTTGTCCCCTTTTTGAAACTTGGATTGAATTTTTTTTAAAAACCTTCTTTCTACACAATGTATTTAACTAACTGTACTTGGGTTACCAGTGGCTTATATTTCTAATGGCCTTTTTGTTAAGTAAAAATAATACATGGACACAAAATATATATTGTACTATTAATATCTGCTCATTGACATTTAAAACCAAGAACTATGCTTATGTTAAAGTAGATTATTAGGATTTATATAGTGATATATTTATATATATGGAGTTTATTGAGATCCTATGCATAAAACCAGTAACCATATATTAGGAATCAAGTTCATAAAATTCACTGGTCAACCTGTTTGCTGAAACTGTATATGTAAAATATCTGCGTTTTAATGGAGAGATAAGAAAATGGAGAAAATCAAGGATTTTCTAAGCCTTTACAAAGCAGCTCCTGTAACTATTTTAACTAGCTGCTGAGATTCCCCAGAATTAAATATTTTGCATTTTATTTCATCCCTATGCTAAAAGTCATGCAATAAAGTGTGTGCAATAATATACAGGGCATTCTTTTCTCAAATTCTTAGTTCTTTATTGAAATTTTTAGCAGAATTTTTTCTTTTCTGAAAATAGCAACTTTACTCATGCACTAGTTAAGACAGTTTGGTGTGTCTTGTTTACACACCATCAAGGGAGCTCTCACCATCTGGTATGTCTAGACGGACACTTCAGTGAGTAGAAGTTAGAAACCAGCATTCCAATCATTTGAAATCTTTTATATCGGGAACCTGAAAATCCCAAGCAATCCTTAAAGGATAAAATTACTTTAAAAAACTTCATTTAGTAAATCAACTGACATTCATTGTCAAGTAGTCTACAAGGAAGTTCCATTAACATTCTGTAATTGTATAGAACATGAGAATATTTATTCCTAATGATTACATTCCAGAAGCAGTATGCTTAGCAGCTGTTTTTCAGAGGGCTTAATCAAGTTTATTATTATTATGTGATCCAGGCATAACTGTGTAATCTTAAACAAAAGCTATGTGTCATTCACCACCTAATGAATTATTCTAACCAAATGATTCTTTTCTTACTCTGTATATGAATTTTTGCTCTTTTGGGAGATTAGTACCCCAATATTTCTTTCAAAATGTAGCACACACATAGAAAGGGGAAGAAAGACATTTTGGAGTATTGGTAACACATTCATCAAGTCATATATGGAATTAAATTCTAAAAGCAGATCACGTAACTGGGATTTGTGATTCCATTTTTTGTTTGTTTTGTTTTTCAAGACAGGGTTTCTCTGCGTAACAGCACTAGCTGTCCTGGAACTCGCTCTGTAGACCAGGCTGGCCTCAAACTCACAGAGATCCACCTGCCTCTGCCTCACGAGTGCTGGGATTAAAGGTGTGCGCCACCACTTCCCAGCTGTGATTCCAGTCTTACCTACAGATGGAAGGAAGAGCCGCACAGCCAGAATTACTCTCACTTGGTCATCCATTATACATTACTAGTAAAGGGAGAACTGCAGGGATAATTGAAGAGCTAAGCAACGGCATAGTTATCTAAATCTGATCCGAGTAAGAAACTAAGAGTTGATCAACAACTACCCTGATGTTCGCCAAGGGGATGACAATAACCACCTTAACAGGCTTTTATGACTTAGTTTTCAAAAATAAACAAAGGGCAGGAATAGACAGCGAATGTGACCCCTTAAAGATAACAACCGGCTGGGATCAAGAGGAGGTTTGCATTGCACTGTGAGGTATTTCAGTTCCAAGAGAGATTTCCTGATAATAAGGAATTTACAACCCTGGAATCGGCTGTTGAGACTGAATGTCTCTCAAGATGTATGTAAAGAAACAAAGTGAATCAGAGATTTCCTTGTAGAGATGGAATTCTTTGTCACAGACTGCCCCAAACCATTTCTTAAAATCTTGCGATGGAGTCTCCCTTTGTGGCCTTTGCTCCCACCTCAGCTTCCCAAGTACCTGGGACTAAGGTCACTATGTCACTGTCCCTACTTACAAAGTCAAGTCTAATCTAGGTAGAGGAAAGACAAGACAGAACAAAAACAAACAAAAACCCTAATATTTGAGTTCGTCCTGTTTGCTGAGCAACATATTTTTAGTGTCGCTGATCTAACTTCAGAGTATTTCTAACAGGTCCAGCTCATAAATGAGAAAACTCCTGTTCAAGCTTTGCCTACAGCCTCCACTAACCTTACTATTGCAGGGCTGCGCATAGCTAACCTAGAAGTGTTCCACTTCTGTACCTCTCCCTGCATCACCCTCTAGAGTCGCCACTGACCAGGAACTTTGTTGGAACACAGCTCAACATCTGCCATTCTGCTTCAAACCAGTGGGAAAGGTTAAAAAAACAACAATTAAATTAACTCATACACCTGATGAAGCCAAAGAAGCACTGCTAACCAGTCTTTATCTTCAGATTTCCTATACACGGAGTCAGAGAAAGTCCCACCCAAATTCAAGTATGTTTCTCCCCGTACTGATTCACATACAATGGTTTCCTTTTGCAAAGACTAAGGAGGAGGCACCTGTCAGACTGCAAAGGGTGCAAGCTATTTTACAAACAGGATTTTATACATTTTAAGTCAGCAAAAAACTGCTTTTAGTTTATTTTCCAGTTAAAGGCCTGTTTTGTTAGTTTGCACGTGAAGCAAATTAGCCTTCGCCCTTTCAACCTCACTTTTCCCAGAATCAAGGAAACCTCTCAGATGTCACTGGAGACTTCCTCGAGCAGATCTTAGGGGTGGATTTCTACCAGGGGCCTCCTGTCCTCCTCATGGAGCACTGGTCTACTGGAGGACTCTGGGACGGAGGATCCTCCTCTGCTAGAACACGTACAAAATCCTGAAGAGGAGGCACTGTTTCTTAAGCCAAACGAGATGGATAATTCCCATGATTCCACATACCTCTGGCCTAAATGATGATACCGCTTCCATTTTTAACACAGAAGCCACTTTGTTCCAACAGTGGCTCATAAGGCATGTCTAGTTTAGGACTTAATGGCAGATCAGTCTCTCGGCCTAAGGACATGCAGCCAACTTTTCCCCTAGAGGACAGTGCATTTGTGACAGAACAAAAAAAAAAAAAAAACAAAACAAAAAAAAAAAACCTTTGCTTTTTTTTTTTTAATGTTGGTTCAACATATATTTGAGCATAAAAAATTTACAATTTAGATATTTGAGTTAATAAAGCATCTGGGTTAATCCTCAGTCAACAATGTTGGTCATCTCCACATTTTCTTTACACGCTTTGTATCTACCCTTTGCTTGACAGAAAGGCAGCCACTACCAGAGAGTTCCAATTTTTTGAGAAATTCTCTCTGACACACAGCCCAGTCTGTGGCTCTCTGGCTTCTGTGTGGTGGACTTCATTCTTCCTCTTTGAACTGTGAAGTTATAAATTTACTCCACTCTCTATGCCACAGGCTATTAAAAAAAAATCCTTCAAATAACGTCAATTATCTTAAATGTTAAATTCGTTTAAACAGCTATCCCTCCATTTGTTTTTAATTTCAAAGATCACCAAGCTAGCCACGGTGGCTCACATCTATACTCCCGTAAGACTGAGGCAAGAGAGTGAGTGCTAAGCCAGCCTTGAACTACATTGTGATTTCTATGCCAGCCTGATTTCTGGAGCTGTAGACTGAGATCTGGTCATAAAAAAAAAATAGACAAAAGGTAAAAAGCAGTGCCTCCCAGGAGTAATTATAGCACGAACATCCTGAGATTTAGGAAGGAGATGAAATGCCAGCTCCATTATCCAATATTAATGACTGATTGCCTTGTGTACAGTAAGGAAAGGCAACTGTTTCTTCCAAATAGAGATAGACTCATTCCACAGGAACAGAAAGTCCAGAGAAGAAAATATATCTTCGTTTACTGTTAACAATAATTGCTGTGTGGAATGCATTTGTTGGAAGGATGAGATGTGAAACGTACCTATCAAGACCATGGTTTAGGGAAGAAAGTAAAACACGGCATTTAAAACTTCTTAAAAACATGAAACATCCAAACCTACTTCTTCCAGAAGCTAACAGGAAAGTGATCCTTCTGTATGTATGGCCACATGATGCACAACACTCTGTAGGACTAAGACTTAGAAACTTTCCCCATCTTTAAGGCCACTGGTACGATACATGGTGGGGGTAGGGTTCGTGGACAATATCAACCTGACTTACAAACTGGTTTTTTTTTTTTTTTTCAGAATTAGTCTAACTGAAAGTGGATGCTGTGGATAGCTCCAAGAGTAGACTGGCAAATCCTTGATCTAACACTGGAAGTCACTAGGGTCCTGCCAAGGTCTATTTCATGAAAAGATCAAGATTCTGCTTCCTCCCTCCATCAAGTCTCACTGCTTTGAATCATACTAGTCTCAGCATCCTGTCTTGGTCAGTGGTTTCTTAATAATTTCACAACCAGAACTTGACATACTGTCATGCTAATACATTTATTTCATTTTTAGTTATTGTCTTATCACCTAGGGAAAGATGCTGACATCAAAAATGACAAGAATATGGGGGAGAAATGAAAGCCAGAAAAAAAGCCAATGATGTAAACGTAGAAGTCTACACAAAAGATAATTGGCTCTACATAATTAAATATTAATGCCATCTAACAGATCTAATAAAAGAATACAAAGAAACACAGCTTTGAGTACGGGAGAGAGAAATCACTAAGTTCTTTGAGAATACGGCATATGCAAAGCTGAGCCAGAAAACTGGATGACGCCGTAGATCTTTTCTAAGCTTGGCTCTAGATCCTGAACATATGTTTTCATTGAAAGCTACGAAATATTGCTGTGTATTTAATAATTCTATTAAAAGAAGAAAAAAGATCATATCACAAACGGAAATAAGAGACGGTCTTGTCAGGATAAGACAAACTACATTACAATAAGACAAATCTTGTTTTTTTTCCACTATTAAATAATTTTGTGTACAAGGGGCTTATCAGAGCAGATATTTCCCTGCCAATAAGAATTATTAGGCAAAATTATATTCATCTCCTGCCCTAGATTAAGATGATTTTTTTTCAGTTACCACTTTAAAGACCTTCATTTAAACAAACAAACAAAAAACATCTTGGCAATGAATCATTTATTCAACTGGTATTTATTGCACCTATAATATTTTCAAGGATTGTTCTCAAATTTGAGATACATCGCTAGACGAATATCCAAAAGGCCTGATCTGAAATTCACAGAACTGTGGAACATAAGGGCCCAGCTTTTTAGGTGTCTCCACTAACGGGCCAAGGATTGATGACTGTGATCTGCTGAAAGCCTGCTTAACCGGGAGGGTCAGAAGGGGGCGCTATAAGTCTAAGGAATAAAGGAATGAGAATACCATAACATAAGCGTGACCAGTTCCAGAAGCTGTTCCTCCGGAACTAAATTAGTCCGCTCTGACAAAGCCTTAAAGTTCACCAAGCATCGTTATTTTTAACGCTGCTGTGAACCAAGGCTGAGCCATCACATGCTGAAGAGATCAGTGGTAAAGAGAAGTAATAAGTCTAAATTTAGGGACATTCTCTCACAGTAGAAAGATAAATTCTTCTGTAATCTTGATTAGTTTATCTTTTGATGCCTTTGGTTGCTGGCTTCATAGAGAAGTCATGGTAATTAAAAATTATTTTGATTTTTCAATTAAAAGTGATTTTTCTCTCTTTCTTGAACCCAGGACAGGCAGTTAGAACTTTTTAGGAAGCCTCTCTCTTTCTTATAGAATCAGGAACACATAGTGAGCCAATCGCAATCCCAAGGACGGGTGGTAACACCCACAGTTCCAGGTGAAGGAGACTGGACATGATGGAGTCGCTAGAGGGACGCCAGAAACGTGTTAACAATATCCTCCTGCGCTGAGTCACCGCTTTATAAGTCAGCTTCTCGAGGGCGACGCCTCAGGTCCAAGACCATCAACACCAACAGCGGAACTACACGTCACATCCTCCCTCAGTGATTCATCCCTCAGCTATGCTATACTGCAAGCCACAGAAACACCTGCCGGCACCCACGGCATACAGATTTAATTACGGTCGCAATCCACATTCATGAGCATGAACAACTTGGAAGGTAAGGAACCATGGCACTGGAGATCAGGACCTCATTCAGCAGCACTTCCAACGTGAGACCTGTGAAGTTGGCTAAGTAAAGGCATTAGACCTCCATCTGAACTGGAGATCTGCAGTGACACGTGCATACCAGGATGGGAAGGAAGGAGAGGGAGAGGGAGTGAGAAAAGGAGAGCAATAAGGTGAGACCAAGGAAAGACAAGACAAAGGGAAAAGAATGAATGGCCATGAATCTGAGATCAGATACATTTATATGGTAAATGACACCTCAGCCTGCTTCCTAAGCAGGCCTTTCCTAAGCTCACTGAAGATACAAAAACGGTTTGCAAAACTTTTCATCTGTTGCTATCCTCACTTGTCATACTACAAAGGGCTATAAAATCCCAGGCCTTGGTCTCTCCAAGGATAGTTCCAGAAAGGATAAGGTGGGACTTGATATCCAGGACTGTGCTCTGTCTGGAAGCCTGCTCTGCAGTCAGTCCATATTCCACAGTATTTTGGTCATGTCTGCTCTGTTTCCTCATCTGCTCAGAATGTCTCATAACTCATCTTTTTTTTTTATTACAATGTCATCATCTATTGTGGTTTTCCCCATTTTTTTTCAGACTCTGATTACCTTCAAGGGCAGGAAAGGTGTGACAGAATAGAACAAAGTTAAGAAATTCCCAGGAGAATACGGAAATTAAAAAGAGAGTCTCATGTCCAAACCCATCCTAGCAAACATGGTAACGAGGCTTTGAGAAAGACTGCTGATTCGTGGGTTTTCCCCGTTTTCTTTTTATTTGTAGGTAATACATTTAAGGGTATCAATATAGTAAAACGTTTGGTCTGTGAAATACCATAATGATTAGCACCAAAAGGAGTCATGGAGCTTGTATATGTTATTATAAACAATAATTTTTACTGTTGGTCATGAGATGAGTTTTCGTTTTTACATCCCAAAGGTTTTGAAAGTGCTTGTGGACCGAAGAAACAACACTTTTCAAAATCTCCATGGGGTTATCAGTAAGGACCACAGAGACAGTACTTGGCCTTTCCAGTTTTGGTTTACCTGGTAGACAAGAAAATCATGGGCACCAGATTACCACTGAAGTCTAAAGAACAGCCCCACATGTACCCGCTGACACACAGGAGGGATTCCCACAGTATGTGATCCCCTGCACTGTGTTCAGGAATAAAAGCAACATGCTCTGCAGATCATGGAGCGCTTAGTGCAATTTTCTCTTTGCTCCAATGCCAGACTGCAAAAGGCTGGAACCGTTATGTGTTCTGCTGATGCTGGCCTGCAGTCGAGGCCCTTGGCCTGCATGCTTTGTAAGCTCTGGAGCCTACAGGAGTCAGAAGGTCCAAGAGCGGGAGCCACTGTCATTGCCAGACGGCCCACCAAGGCAACTACTGATTCCCTTTGATTCTCTTTGCCTCAGCCTTTAGTTGAAATTACAACAAGTCAAATAGCTGATGCTTTTTCCCTCTCCGGGTAAGGGTGAAGAAACATTGTTCACCAGTGTGTTCTGTCTTGCTTCACTGATGAGCCGGCATGCTAAGTCAAGGAAGAGTTTCTCCACGTTATCGGATTCCTTGGCTGAAGTCTCCAGGTAATACATGTCCTGAGCTTCTGAGAATTCCTCTGCCCTCTGCTGGGAGACCTCTCTCCTTTCAGCCAGGTCAATCTTGTTGCCTAGAACGATGGTAAATTAGAGAAAGAATAGTCATTGGACTGTGTAGGCGGAGAAGCATCAAGATTCAATTCCAGACCTGAAGTCAATGGGCAGATTACACAGATGGGCAGGCAAAGAAAAGCAAATGTGTCCATGATCGCAGGAATGTTCATTCTAACATACCAGTGCCATTTGTAAGGACAAAGACTGGAAACAACCCACATTACTTGTATGAAGTACAATGCATGCACACAAGTATTCAACCCAGTAAAGAAAAGAAGCCAGGGGCTGGAGAGATGGCTCAGAGGTTAAGAGCATTGCCTGCTCTTCCAAAGGTCCTGAGTTCAATTCCCAGCAACCACATGGTGGCTCACAACCATCTGTAATGGGCTCTGGTGCCCTCTTCTGGCCTGCAGACATACAGACAGAATATTGTATACATAATAAATAAATAAATAAATGAATGAATATTTTTTTTAAAAAAAAAAGAAGCCAAAGAGAAATATTCTATACAATGTCATGAATCAAAAAAGCAAAGCAGAGAAAAAGCATGATCAGCAACTGCCTAAATGGAAAATTTAAAAATTCCACTCTTATTTTTTTTAAAAAACTTATTTATTATGTATACAATATTCTGTCTGTGTGTATGTCTGCAAGCCAGAAGAGGGCACCAGACCTCATTACAGATGGTTGTGAGCCACTATGTGGTTGCCGGGAATTGAACTCAGGACCTATGGAAGGGTAGGCAATGCTCTTAACCACTGAGCCATCTCTCCAGCCCCCTCTTTTCTTATTTTTTAAGAAAATAATAAACCAAGATTGTAATTTAAAAGACAAAGGCTACAGCCCGGGTGGTGGTGGCACATGTCTTTAATACCAGCACTCCGGAGACAAACAGGAGAGGAGCTCTGTGAGTTTAAGACCAGCCTGGTCTACAAAGTGAGTTCCGAAACAGCCAGAGCTGTTACACAGAGAAACTCTGTCTTAAAAAACCAAAACAAAAAAGACAATGGTTGCCCAGAAAGACAAAAGGTAAAGAGCACAGGGGCAGAAACCAGACCTCTCTGAGCATATTCTGCCTTACAGATTTGACTTTAGAAGCTTACATTTTACATAATTAAACAATACAATTATGTAATTAGCACAAAATTAAAACTTAAAATCAATTTGTAAGTATTAAACATATTTGTCATATAGAGAGGCATGGGTATAGACAATTATTTCAAGTAAATTGAAAACATGACTTAACCCTGCGTCCTTAGGTGTTTACGGACAAAAAGGATTTGAAGAACAAAGTCTTGGGTTCATTCAGTAATCATGTAAAGGCAGAGCTGGTATTGAGATGTGGAGGCTGTTGTGTATGTATTACGGGATAAAACAAGTCATTAATTATGCTGACGTCACTTGGCACTGGTATTTTTGACAAGAGAAAGATGAAATAAGGGTATGAGATTAATGATGCTAAGTAAAAAAATTGCAGTTTTAAATTATAGATCTAAGTAGCTGTATGAATAATTCATGGTATAATTTATATTTTATCTTTTAAAAGTTTCCTACACCGTTTTCTAGGCAGGCTGACAAGAGTCAACTACGCTACCTGGTAACACTGCCTAAAAGAGCCAATTGATAAGTTCCTCTGTGCGTGGATTAAAAGCACCAGTAGAATGCCATAACATTGGAGGTTCCTGACTGTTGATTCCCCATTGAAAAAGAACTCCCATAAGTTTATGTTCTTGGAGCTGCTCCTATGGGACACAGAGGCCAGTGCATCTCTTGTACCTGTGACAGATGGACTTTGTCTCCTCATTCCTGGGTTGTCCAGGCCTGCCAAGAGGACTGTGACACCTAATGCCAACCTGCCACTGGGTCAGATGAGCTGTCCTGAATCTCCCTAAGTGAACATGATTTCATACGTGGTTTAAGATTGTCCTGTGAATCAGAACACAACTTGCTGAACCTAATAAGACAACACAATTCACCATATTCATGCATACATGTCGCTTCCAATGCCAAGAAGTTTAGAAATGGTGACCTACAAGTAAGGAGAATCCAACAGTGAGGCTGGGGCTTCTAATTATAAACTCTCTATTAGACAGACATACCACCTCTTAAAGACACGGTCACTTCTAGGTCTGGGGCATGAAATGGTATGCCTGAGAATTTGCCTTATGTCACATCAGAGAGCAGGGAAATTATCTCGGACTCCTGGAGTTACATCAAAAGGATTTGGGAGCTTATTTGAAGATGCCTCCCATGTCAATGAGGGAACAACGGGAAGCTGGGTGGTAATTTTTTACTTTTACACCAGCAGTATCCACCATCTGGTAACACTTTCACCTACACTGATAGGAAAATCAGCAATATTTTTGTTTATTTTTCTAAATTATTACCATGGGATAGAACTTACTTCATGTCCTCCTCCGTTGTACAACTGAATGATGATTATATAACTCAGGTAACCATATAGCATGTTCTTGGAAGGTACCAGCACATAAGCGTTACGTGAGCATACATTGTATGATGCACTCCAATCAATCCCCTTCCTGATTAGCCTTTACTTACCCACTAGCACAGTGATGACCTTATTGCTAGCATACTGTTCTATCTCTCGCAACCACTCAGGAAGGCAACGGAAGGATTCCTCACAGGTGATGTCATAGGTAAGGATCAAGGCATTGGCGCTTCGGTAATAACTTTGGGTAATTGAACGAAATCTCTCTTGACCTGCAGTGTCCCAGATCTGTAACTGTAGAGGCATAAGACAGGGATCAGCTTGGCAGAGCAGAAAAGAAAAGAGCTTTAAAATTGCATTGCTATAGCTCAGAAATGGGAACATCGCCCAAACAATTTCATCTTTGTGTTCCGCCCTGAAAACATTTATTCTTTTTGCAGTGAAGTGTTTCTGGTCCAGGGAAGGGGCATATTCTCTTTCCTATTTTTGTTTGTTTGTTTAATTTAATGTTGACAGAGGTTTCTGTCCCTCCCAATATTGCAGTCGTTCAGTCCCAAATAAACACACAGAGGTCTACATTAATTATAAACTGATTGGCCTATTAGCTCAGGCTTTCTTATTAATTAAGTCTTACATCTTACAGTAACCCATAATTCTTGTCTGTGTTAGCCACGTAACTTGGTACGTTTTAGCAGTGAGGCATTCTCATCTTGCTTCCTCTGTGTTGGTGTGACAACTGTAGACTGAGCCTTTCCTCTTCCCAGTATTCTCCTATTCTGGTGGCCCCGCCTCTACTTCCTGCCTGGCTACTGGCCAATCAGCATTTTATGAAACCAGTACAACTGACAAACCTTTACAGGGTACATGACCATTGTCCCACAGCACACTTGTGTTATAATAGGGCATGATAAGTCATCTACTATTTCTAAATGTAGCAAACTGGTGGTTAATAAGAAAGGAAAACATTTCCCAAATCTTTTCCCTCAACCTCCCCACACAGATCACACAACAAAGGAGACCTGTTCTCCAGACACAACCCTAGATATAGAACAGAGTGTTTAGGGAGACAAATTATCACCATCAGCTTCCCTCCTAACTATAAATCCCATGGGTCACAGGTAAATTAACCTCTTTACTATTTCCTCAGGTAAGGCCTTCTAGAACCTTCTGCCATCATCATGTCCCTTGCAATACTTCATATCATTTTTTTTTCATAGCAACTGACATATCTTCAACAAGTATTTGAAATAGTTTGTCTAATGCCTGTCTGGCCTACTTGATTTACAGCTTTATAATAGGAGGAGGCAGGACCTTTACTCATCAAATACAGTATGCCTGAGACAGAAGGCAGATGCTGACGTTCTGAACTGATGATCTCGGGTGTTCCTGATCCCTTCCCAGTGAGGTAGGCAGGCTTAGTAAAAATTGTTTCTTCCACCCAGGTACTCACAAAGCTGGGACTCGAACTCCAGGTCTTCTATTCCCAGTTGAGAACTCAGCTGAGCACACCCTGTTGCTTTTGTCATTGCACGCTCATTTAAACGTACATCCACAACCAGCAGTCCCTTGGTGTCACCCTGGCCCCATGGCAGTTTGGCTGAAGACACTGAGTAGTGACCGACAGCTCCTGCCGCAAGCGAGTGCACACATTATTCTTTGATTGGAAGCTGCGGCAGCTCTTTGATGATATAAACCAAGTCTGTGTGTGCTAAATGCAAACGTACACGTGACTGTTTGCGCTGGAACAAAAGCTATTTCTGTTCTCTGCCTCAGAGTAGGGTCATGGTCTTCTTTTACCAAGATGTGCCTTAGCATAGCAGACTATTGTTTTAAAGCCCGATTCAGCCTCTAAAACACTTTTGACCAGATTTAGATACTGTCGATCATGAGAAAACAGTGTTCATGATAGGAACATCTTGGGAACTGCTTTAAGCATCAAAATATTTACCAAAATAGAGATTACATGGCCTTGCCAAGATACATGCCACCTTCTCATAGAAGACTGCCTGCGCCTCGCCTGACAGCTGACGATTAAGGATGTTTATCTTCCATCGTCTATCGCTCAAATTAGTTTCATCACATTTCTCTATAATCCATCGTCTCCCTTCATCCTTTGCAGAGCACTAGATATAGCACGACTAAAACACAATCCCTGATCTAAGAGAAATCACGGTCCACAAAGAACCCAAACCCACCAAGGATTAGCAGCATCCTCTCAAAGAAGAACCAGAGTGTCTCCAAATGTCGGTCTACCATCTGTCAGTATGTCACCCACATGGCACTCACGGGCTTCCTCGCCACGCTCACCTACACAGCACAGGGCTGCGACACTGTTCACCTGTCCTCCCACTGTACCGCTACTGCCTGCCCATGACAGCAGCGTCCTGTCATGGGGTTGCTAGGCTGTCCTCTTAAGTAGATTATGTTCTTGGAGGATCAACGTTATCTCTTTGCCTTCACATCTTAGTTTTCTTCCTAACGTAGTACATCGTGGGCACAGTCGAATGATGGTTAACAAGATGAACACAGGATTGCAGAACCACAAAGGAGGAATTGCTTGGCTATTCTTAGACAATTAGTGGGGTTTGAAAGAGCTGAGAGCTGAGACAAAATGTTATCGGAGCAAGATACCAGTAAGTCCCAAGAGTCAGTGATGCTTCTCCTACCAGGCTGCTCCGCATAATGCATCTACTATAACACGAGATGGGCAGACAGATCACCAAAAGAATGAACATTTATACCTAAGTTCATGAATCTCCTATCTGTGTAACCTAGGTGTGGTTCAAGATAAAACAACTTCTTAGGTGGCTGTGGTGCAGTGCAGGCCTTTAGTACCTGCACTCTGTGAGTTCAAGGACAGCCTGTTCTATAGAGCTAGCCAGAGCTACACAAAGAATTCCTATGTTGGGGGGTTGGGGGAGGCTGACCTCTTCTAATCAGTCTAAGGTTAAATACGTTTTATTTATTACTCATTAGCTTGTGATAGGCTGAAAAATCAAAGCATAAGATTGAATAGCATCATTCTACAGCTTTTTCCTTCTCCACAGTTTTTTTATGTTTATCTTATTTTACGTGTTGGGTTACAAATAAATCACAGGCAGCTTGAACTGGATCGGCCAGCTCCCTTTTCCTATGAAATGCTAGAAGTCTTAAGAGATCTTAATGGTGGGGGCTGGAGAGATAGCTCAGAGGTTAAGAGCACTGACTGCTCTTCCAGAGGTCCTGAGTTCAATTCCCAGCAACCACAGGGTGGCTTACAGCCATCTATAATGAGACCTGGCGCCCCCTTCTGGCTTGCAGGCACACGTGGAAGGAATGCTATACACATAATATAATAAATAAATAAATCTCTATTTAAAAAAAGAGAGAGAGATCTTAATGGCAACAACTGAGCTGTGAATATAAAGATGAGTAAGTTGAAAATCCCTGCTCTTGGAGAACCTGTGGTTTTGTGGTGGAATCCAATGCCAAAAAAATAAATAAATATATGGAACTTTGGCCATGTAATAATAAGCACTGAAAAATAAGGTCAGGGCTAGCAAAATGGCTCAGTGGGGAAGGGCCAAGTTTGATGCCCACACTCCACACGGTAGAAAGAGAGAACTCTTATGAGGTGTACTTTGGCCTTCACAAGTAAGCTGTGCTCATGTGCACACACATATACACACAGAGAAACAAAAATAAATATTTAAATTATTGTTTCCAAAAACAGAACAAATGGAATGCCAAAGCGTGGAACGCATGGATGGAAAAGAACCTGTTCTGTAACCACAGGACCATCCCTTTCTTTCTCCTTGCTCTTGGCCCAAGCCTGGTACATGGTAGGCACTAATATTTCAGGTTTAAAAAAAAAAAAAGACTTCACAAGTACATATGCAAATGGGAACTCCTATGTAGGAGGGAAACACATGCAAAGGTGGCCATCCTTTCCTGACTCCGCAGGCTGGCAACTACCTCCTCTAGAATAAAAGAAAACTATGCCAGTGTCTCTTCAGCCTGCTCCTGTCTCCTTCCAGTCCCCACACCCTTCTCCTCCTCTTCATTTTAAATACTTCTCTGGCCTTCTGGTTGACATGAATGTAGATTTTTTTTACAACCAGTGTCCCAGATTTCTGATCCCCATTATACTTGATATAGCTGTCTCTATGGTAAGGAACCATTGTAGAGTCAATACATAAGGAGATAAAGGTTCCTGTCTCTCATCAGGAGCCTCATCTCAGCCCTTACTTGCCATGGTATTCATGACCTGATGGAAGAATGCCAGGGAGCTTCTCTGACCCTTCCCAAGGCACTCATAGGATGTGAAGGGTGCAAATAACACAAACCAAATGTGGGATGCTCAGGCCGAGACTTGGGTACCAACTCTAGTACCACTCCCCATCATGCTGCAGAAGACGGGGATCATCCCACGGGATCTGACTCTGGAGACCTGACCAAGAAGTTTCAACAACTGAACGGCCGTATTAAACATCAGACAACTTACCTCCTTGCATGCGTGTGTGTGCGTGCGTGTGTGTGTGTGTGTGTGTGTGTGTGTGTGTGTGTGTGTGTAGCCACATGTGCAGGTGAGTATAGGTGCCTGTAAGTGTAAGCTAGAAGAAAGTATCAGACAGTCACGAGCAGCCCTACATGCTGGAGACCAAACTCAACCTCTAAGCCTTCTCTGGGACCTTCACTCCATCTTTCTTCCATCACCTCCTTCTCCTGCTGCAAGGTGATGAGCCTACTGCGCCTCCATTCCTCTCTTAGCTCTCAGGAGACCCCATGGAACTAGAAGGGTGCTAGCATACGAGGTTTAGACCCTGCTTGTCTCCCATCCAGGCTACAGCCATGATTAAGTAAATTAACTAAGTAACTGGTTCACCCGCTGAGACAGTGTGCCTGAGCTAATGGGAGCTCACCAACTCCAGCTGGACTAGGACTGAACGAGCATGGGATGGTGACCCTCTGAATGTGGCTGACAATTGGGGCAGACTGAGGAGCCAATGATAATGGCACTGGGATTTGTCTCTATTGCATGTGTTGGCTTTTGGGGATCCTATTCTCTTTGGATGCATACCTTCCTAAGCCTGGAGAGAGGGGGGAGGGCCTTGGACTTCCCCACAGGGCAGGGTACCCAGCCCTCTCTTAGGACTGGAGGGGTGGGAGAAGAGTGTGGGGGGAGAGCGGGAGGGAGGTGAGAGGAGGGGAGGAAGTGGAAATTTTGATTAGCATTATTTATAAAGTAATTTTAAAAAAAGTAACCTCTGAAGCTTGTGTACTAAAGACAACATCATCCACTTCCCAGAGATCATACTAAGAACTAAGGTGACAATGGCAACATATGTAAAGGCATCTATCAGAGACACTCACTCAGGATACATACTCGAAGCACATATTGCCTCCTGTTTCTGGACAGACTATAGTTCTTCTAAGTACCAAGCCATCTAGAAGCCACCGAGTGGAAGACAGAGTAGAGGTCAAAGGTTCTCTCTTGGACCTCTAGAGACTGACAGTAAAGACAGAGTGGGAGGAAGGATGACTTTCATAAGCAAGTCACATGACTGAATCACCTACACTGCCTACAAGGAAATGAGGGCATCAGGAGGCAAACAGAAGAGAACAATATTGATCCAGCTTTGAAATCCAAAAAGAAATTCCTACTCTGTCTTCACATCACTTCTGACACGACAGGAAAAGGTGCTTTCCCCACTGTCTTCATCAGGATAAATGTGTCCTCCCTAAACTTCTTCAGGGTATTTTCTTTCTTTTCTTTTGAGTTTGGACCACAGTAACCTAGGCTGGCCCCCAACTTGCTATTGTTAAGGATGACCTTGAATTTGCAATCGCTCCACCCGACTCCTAGGTGGGCTGACTGGTCTGCCCTACCACGCCTAGACTTCCGTGGTGCTGGTGGTTCACTTCAAGGCTTCCTGCTTGCTAGGGAAGTACTCTTGCCAGCTGAGCTCCACCCCAGTGGATCCATTGCAACGTAGGGTTGAATGAAGCGGTTTAATAAATGTCATGAAAACTGCCTGTGCTTCCTCCCCTAAACTCTTAGAGAACACGTCAAAGGTTTATTAGAAATTTAGCTTCTTACCTTTACTTTTTCACCATTAATCTCCACTGTTTTAATCATAAAATCGACTCCAATTGTGGCTCCTTGACCTGGGGGGAAAAGACCCTAAGGAAGAAACAACGGCAGTGAAATTTAAGCACAGCTTCCAACTCAGTGGACTCTCCTCACCGCCCACCCCATCCTCCGACTGAGGTAATTGGTATTAGAGTACTCTGCTTGGTGTCCTGTTTGGAGGGGAAGGGAGGAGGGGATAGGAGGATGGCAGGAGTAACGCTGGCAGGAGCAAACACAGGCTTTGCCAGCTATATGTCTCAAGATCATAAGCACGTCACTGGGTCCCTCTGGATCTGCAAGAGAGGACTGAATAATTTCTAAGGGACCTTTCAGGAAAACGACACCGTCAAGCAAACTCTAAAAAAAAAAAGCCCTAAGAAACAAACCTTTCTCTGTGGAAAATCTGTGGGCGTGTCCTCCTTACAGAAGCAAGAAAGACTGCTAAAGTTAGGTGGATGTAAAACCAGCTGGAGTTTCCAGTGTCTCTGCGTGACAGCTGTCTGAACTCCAGATGCTGCTTGGCTTTTGACTTTTGATTTCATCAGACCGAGACTTACTGAATACATGGGCTCCTGTCTGAGGTCATTCCGCACAGGAAAAACCTTGACATTTCCAGCAACTGTGAGCCCTGAAGCTGTCTGGGTTGCCCAATCTGTCACTCCAGTTTTCCACAGACAGACAGACAGACGGCAGTGAAGGGGGGCTGGGAGCTCACCAGCCGGTCACATGCAATGGGAAGGTCTGGTTAGTGAAGGTAGGCGCGGGGATCAAGACTACCACCTGGCCACCGCTCTTCCTATGTTCCCAAGGCGCCTGTCACAAAATCATGTCATATACATGATGATCCAGAAAGGGGCATCCTTTGGATTTTTCAGTGGTGAAGAAAATCAACTTCAGAATGAATTTTTTTAAATTTTACTAATTTCTATATAAAAACAAACTTGTAAACCTTGACCAGTGATTCTCAAGAGGTGAACCCTGGGGGGACTTGCACTTGGGTTCTACGAGAGAGAATCAAATCAGAAAGCATATTCAGTTACGTTCAGGTTCGTCTCTGCCCTCAGCTCATCCCTACTTAAGAGACTTACTTAGACAAGCAGGTCGTTTGGTTATAAACCCAAAGGGTTCACTGTGTTGTCTGGATGAGAATGGGCACAAGCAGGAAAGTTGAGGTTTAATCGGTATTGGACTCAGTTTAATGCCCAGATTAATTTGTTTCCACCTTTAGGTGATTATCAACTACAGATCTATTTTTTTCAAACCCAGTCTATTTTTGATGCTGCACACTGAAAACAAAACCACCTGTCCCTTTCGTATGAGGAAGCAAGATGAGGTGAGGGAGAAGCCCTCGGCACCATGCTCTCTCGGCCGATTTAGAAAACCTTTAGCTACAAACTTGATGGCGCTTTCAAAGGGTGCCGTGAGAGCCTGCAGCCCAGAGGTCAGCACTGGGCCCAGTCACCCATCCAGAGATGCTCACTGGGAGACAGGTGAGACCAACAAACCCAACCCTGGATTCCAGACTCCCTTACCTGAGTGAATCGTCGGACTAGGCACGTCTTCCCCACTCCAGCGTTGCCAATTAAAACAATCTTGAAGAGGAAATCATAATCTTCCATACTCATTTACACGGCTGCAAGCAAACACAGGAAACAGTGAGCAGGGCCCAGCAGATGTCCCCGGGAACTCAGGCTGCACCAGCCCCTGCTCCGCAGAAGCAAGCGCTCTGACTCATGTGAAGAGCAGCTGAAGGCTCCCCTCTGGTGACGCTGCCAGCGAAAGAGGAACAGAGGTGTTTGGTCCCAGGTGGACTTCATTCTCCCGAGGTACCTCCAGCTGCAGGAGGCAGATGACACACATCGCCCTTCCACCTGGTAACCTTTAACCCTCCAAGCTGTCGGGTTATAGGTCTTCAAGCGATAAACTGTGTGTTTTCTTTTTGTGTGGAAAGCCAGGCTAGCCAGGAGGGCGGACAAGCCGGGAGAGAGAAGAGCCGTCCAGAGATTAAGACAGCTAGTAGGCTGTGTATGAAGAAAACGATAGCTGCCAGGAGACTATATGAAAGGGAGGAAATTATAAAAGGCCCCTCACTCTCACGCAAGTCCTAGGTTTTTGGGGCCAAAACCCTTTCCCGGCTCTCCCATTTCTGTCTCCTACCACCCACACCGGTGCTAAATGACCTCCAACGCTGCCTGTCTTCCAATTTCATCAAGCTGTGCTAAGTCCTCTCTGCCTTCTGAATTTTTCTTCAAGCTCTGAGTCCGTCAAAGACCAGCGCACGCCTCTCGTTTTCTCTGAATCTCGCTGGTCTCCCTCAAGAGGCTGGTAAAAACAAAGTGAGGACTGCTTACCATTCCTCCATGCCAGAACTTCACTTGCCATGCGGATTCATTTCGTCAAATGCCTGCCTTATTCTTGAGGGAAGGGACAATGCCTTTCAGCTCTAATTCCTAGCCCTGGAACAGAGACTCACCTAGTAAATGTCTACTCTGTAGACAGAAAGACTTATTAATGGGCATATCGCTTAGCTGTGGGCATCTGCTTCTCTGATTGTGCTAAGAATATCACCATTGTGTAACTTAGAGCATCACCAAGATTAAAACCAAACACAAAACTCAAGTCTCGCACAGACCTTGGTACCCACCAAGCCTGTTCTTATGGAGCCAATCAATCTGAACCCCACCTGTGCCCTTTTGCTAGCACCTGGAGACTTCTGCCCCAAGGCCAACAAGATAAAGTGTAAATACCAACTAGGAAGTAGAGGAACAATCTCAGACTCAGGAGGCAGAGGCTAGAGGAGGTTTGATTTGAAGCCAAACTGGGCTACGTAGGGAGACTGGATCGCAAGCAACAAACAAAAGTTAAGGAATAACTCTAGCTAACTGCTGAAGATCATTGTGTCTCAGGCAGAACAGGGCGAACTGTAGTGGCATTTCACTTGTATTTTAATAAGTAAAACTTGCATGAGGATCAGAGAGTAAAACAGCCCCACTGGGATTAAAGGCATGCACCTCCCGGTTTCTATGGCAACTAGTGTGGCTACTGGGATTAAAGGTGTGTGTTACCACTGCCTGGTCTATAAGGCTGACCAGTGGAGGGAGAAGAGAAAGACAGCGAGTCATGGAGAGAGGGGTTCTTAGCAGGCTGAGGGGAGGAAGCATCAGGCTTACTCGTACCAGGGTACCTCAATCTCAGCGACAAAGGATTGCAAGTGGAGAATCCCACGTGATGAACCTGCCAAGTAGGGGGATTTATATGTGGATTTCAGCAGTCCTTGAAAGATGTCTGACAAACAGGCAGACAGACTCCCAGGGTTCTGTCTCATATCCCTGGAACTGTGGAGGAAAACCACTTCTCTGTGCAAGAATCTGAGCCCGCGAACAGTGACTCCACCGCCTATATGCCTTGCACTATACTTAACCTTTTTTTCATGGACATTTTCAATAGTCCATGAGGCTAATGTCGATTAATGCTGTATGTAACTTGAGCAAGCTGAGGTTGACAGAAACCAAGGTTAGCTCCAATTCCTAACAGCCAGATTTCAAGCTCAAAGGGTATTAGTGATCAAAGAAATTCTAACTGTAAAAACCAAAGAGACCAAGGTTCAAATCCTGGCTGTTGAATTTTCTCAGCCTGTGCCTTTGGGCAAATGATTTGTCTTGCCCACTAACAAAAAAGAGCTCATAGCACCTATATCACCGAATTATGATGGCTAACAAGATCAGAAGTCTTGAGGACAGTATTTGGTTTTGGTAAAGCCCACTCCTTAAGATGGTTCACAAGTCTCCCACTGTCTACTTTCCGTCTCTGTGGCGAGAGTCACATCTCACCACCTCCTCACAACCCTCACAAGGTGCACTGGTTTTCCCCAGCTCCCAAACACCACAGCTCTGCTTTGCACCTCACCCCTTTCTGCAGAGAGACCTCCCCCGGCCGAGCTAGCTTTCACTTCTGTTTTAGAGCTCAGCTAAGCATCACATCCTGTAGAGCGTTTCTCTGACCTGAGAGGGGGCCTGGGCCCCCCTCATTTCCACTCCCACAATGCCTTCTTCCTCTTAGACACCATAATTTCCTTAACTCTGTGTATTGGTCTACACTCCACCACCATCCCTCGGCATCACAGTGCGGCTTAAACACAAGAACTCACAACGTGTGTATACTGTGTCTGGCTAAACCATGGCCCTGAAATCAGCACCATCATCACCATCCTCTCCATCATTTTCATCATCTCACCATATTAATTATTGAACCTCACAACAGTCCTACTGTTGACATTTTTAACTTGACAGTTAAAGGTGTGGAGGTACAAGAAAAGTTAAGTAAGAAAAATATCATGATGTATCCCTAGATTTAGTTTTCTATTCAACTGAAACTTGATAATTATATTGTCAGGGCCTTAAAATATTCCTTTGTTGGGGTAGAGAATGGGAGGGAAGGAGGGAAGGGAAACTGGTTGAGAAGTAAAATAAGTAAATAAATTTTAAAAATATTCTTTTATCTCCATATACTGTCCTGGTGAGACCTGTGCTGATATGATTTTTTAAGACAAATATAGTATTTCTTTATGAATAATTTTTTCTCTGAAAATATTTGAGAATGTCATTTTTCTTTGATGGCCCTCAGTACGGCAATTTAATGTATTCTTAGTTTGGAAATTTTTTAATAAAATAGGTTTCCAAGTCATAAAAAGAAAGCACTGAGCCCCTACAGTTTATAACTGGAGGATCTGAGAGTCTAATTCCATCTCGGCTCTGTTGTCAATAGTGACTTTCACCAGGCTGGTGCACAGGAGGGGCTCCAGGAAGATGTGACTCCATTGTCAACAGTGACTTTCACCAGGCTGGTGCACAGGAGGGGCTCCAGGAAGATGTGACTCCATTGTCAACAGTGACTTTCACCAGGCTGGTGCATGGAAGGGGCTCCAGGAAGATGTGACGGACTGAACAAAGCGGTGTGGGCCCTTTCGACGTGGGTCTTCCCTTTTCTATCCCCTCTCTCGTTTCAAATTCAAACCTTTCCTTATCACATCGTGCTACCTAAAGCAGACTCAAGGCTAAACTCTTGATAAATCCGTGGGAGATGGTATGTCGGTTCAAAACCTGCTGTGAAGACTGAAAAGAAGGAACCACATCGGTAATCCCAGAACGTGGGAGGTGAAGGCAGGAAGACTTGCAAACTCAAGGCCAACCTGCTCTACACTAGGAATCCCAGGCTAGCTAGCCAGAGCGACATACTCTGCCTCGGACACAGACTTAAAAAGTGAAAAGAAACCTCAGTTCCGAGCACAAGAACCTGTATGGAGCAGGACTTGTCCCTTTCCAGTCAGATGCTGGAATAGTGGGACGGGGCTGCATCCTTTTCCTGTGCATAGACGCCTGACACACTTTTATTCTAATTTATGACAGATGTCAAAGAAACAAAACAAGAAATTGAGGGGAAAAAATGCCCAGAGGAAGGTTATCCATGTCTAAATTATACATTTGATACGAGGGAAAGGAAGAGGACCAATTACAATCAGCCTGGGTTTGTGTGATTACCACCTGGACCAAATTACCAAACAAAAGATAAGATATTCTTTCTGTAAGAAATTAACTTTAACGTTTTGTTGAATGTTTCTGTGTATCTCTCTTTGGGTCCAGAGAGCCTCGCATGCGGACTACATGTTCTTCCACTGAGCTACGCTCCAACCCTGAACACTTTCTTAAGGGAACCTCGGGGGCTAACAAGTTTGGTCTCAGTACAGCTGCAGGCCGTGTGTGGTTAAGCCAGGCTGTGCACTCCAGGTTACATGCCGAGGGGAGGGCTCCACTTCCAAGAACACATTACATCTCTAGGGAAGTCCTTCTGTTTGGGCCATAAAGTAACCAGCCCAGAGGTTGCCAGTCACTGTGATGATGAGTATCCCAGGAGGGGGGACCCCAGAAACAGATTAGCCCCACTCCAGAGTGACGGTAACAATCGTACCTTGTCTACAGAGCAAGTGTGCTGCAGGACGTGCTACTGACCAAGCATATTATAAGAATTCCCATTCTGCTAACAACAGTAATAATAGCTGGCACTTGAGGCTTATTGTGTCCTGGGCCTTCTCCTCCACGTACTGACCCACAGGAGCTTCACAACAACGCTATGATGCAGGTACGCTTATCACCTAAGAGCCGTTGTGACTCAAAACAGAATACTGCCACCTCCAGTTTTGTGATTGACAGAGTGGCTATCTGAAGTTCAGGTCAATGGTCGCCATGCCCTTTGAACACAGTGGTCTAGAAAGCCCTTGCCGCTAAAGCATCAAACCCACACTGATGGTCTGCACGTGGACCCCAGGCCTTCCGCCGCTCTTCACCCTGCCCCCCTCTCCCCCAGCACACTCTCTCTCTGGGAGCTAGACTTAGATCCCCTCACATACCACTCCTGTAACTCATCTGCCATCCACCCACATAACTAAGTACCAGGCATGGGGGTCGGGGGGGATGATGGAGAATAAACAGGAACACTGAGGTGGACAAGTAAAGCCCCAAACGCTGTGATTAGCACAGTAGTTCTAAGCAAATGGGTACGCCTGTGAGAACCAAAAAGGAAAAGAGAATAGAAGAGGAAAAAGAGGAAGGAACTGTTTAAAGATATACAGGAAATGAAATTGAGTATGTTCTTAAAGGCTTTAAAAAAGTCATCCAGACTTGGCAACACATGCCTTTCTAAAGCATCCTTTAGAACCCTATGTTCACCGTTATATCCGTATAGTTTCCCCTTTAGGGCTCAGTACAACAGATAGGCTCAGAAGCCATGTCCCCTCCTCTCTGTTCTGAACCCCAGCTGTCCCCAGAACTATTGAGAGGACTTGTCTTTGCTCAAAAACTTTGTTCTTACGACCCCCATGGTAGATCCATGTGGTCCAGCTCTTGGGATGCTGAGGCAGGAGGTACACCAAGAGTTCCAGGCCAGCATAGGCTACACAGTGAGACTCTGTCTCCAAATAACTGGAAGAGGGGGAAGAAGGAATGGAGGGAGAGGGGGTAGGAAAAAGAGGGAAGGAGAAGAAGGGAAGAAGGCAAGAATGTGGGTCACACCTACTAGAACCTAGCACTGGGGGGGGCGGGTGTCAAGAGCCATCCTGGGCTCCATAGCTTAGGGCTACCCTGAGCTACAGAGTGAGCTTCTGTCGCGAAGAAGAGGAGGAGGAAGGGGAAAGAGGAAGAGGAAAGAAGGGAGGGAGGGAGGGAGGGAGGGAGGGAGGGAGGGAGGGAGGAAGGGAAGGAAGGAAGGAAGGAAGGAAGGAAGGAAGGAAGGAAGGAAGGAAAAAGAAAAAGGAAAGAAAACTGTGTCTCAGGCCATTTTCTCTTCCCAGGGCCTCCCCTTAGTCTGTAAATGCAGGAGGCTGGTGAATTCACACCAAATCCATTTCCAAAAAGCACACTTCATCCAGGTAATGAAGTTGAGAGCCGTATAAAGTTTCCTAACCCAGAAAATTGAGATGATACTAAATTCCCTATCGTCGAGTTGCAGAGCAGTAAATAAAATATGGCCATGTGTCCCTCTGAATATATAATAATCAAATGTGTTTCTGTCAATTCTCCTGACACTACAGACAAAAAGGGAAAGGAACTTAGCTATAATCTCTCTCTTCTGGGCACAACTCCTTTACATTTTTATACTCACTTTTCGAATCTTTCAATTTGCATAGCCTTTTGTGTATGTTTTATTGTCAAATTGTGTATTTAAAAAGCAAGGGTAGCATAGCATTACAGACGGGCTCTGGGGCTGCTGGTATTTTCTATCCGAACTCATGGTCTGCGTGGAAATGGCCACTAGACACCCTCCACACCGGCTCAGTGTCCCGGCTACTCAAGACAAGAGACAGTGTGTGCTGAGGTGGCCTCAGTGACGCCATCAAGAACTATTCAGTGGTGTCACCCAACCCAGGAGCTTTAGCTATCCTGACATAAGCAAGAAAAAAGACAATAAACAACCAACATTGTTTAACCTTAGATTTACTAAACATGACATCAGCTGGGAATCCTCACATAAACCTATAAATATCCCCTGCCACTGGGATACCATGAAGCATTAGGATGGTCAGTGCTGTTCTATAGAATTTGAAATCAGGACTTCCAGGTAGGGTTGCCAGAGAGCAGAAAAGAGAATGCAGCAGAGAGCCAGGACAGAACTTAAATTTCAATTTCAGATATTAATAAGTACATTTTATTATTTTCACACACATAATCGAATGTATGCCTCCCAACAAATACTGTGTGAGACACATAGAAAAACTTCCTTGTGTGTGTGGTGACAGGAATGGGCCCTGCACATACCAAGCAGAGCTACTTATGCATAGGAACAATGTTTTGAATATAAGTGTGGCCTGGATGTTATATGGGACATAGTTACACCAAAATGTTGTTTATCTGAAACTCAAAAGTGACTGAGTATCCTTTATTTTACTACCCAGGAAAGTGTGAATGGTCAGGTCATGCTAGAAACAAGCCTGTTTCTCCCACCCAGAAGCTGTGAAAGAGATGAACAGGGCATGACAGACAAGAAATCTCTGGCAGATCCAAAAGGATCAAATACTGAATAATGACGGCAACCAATAGAATTTCAAACTAGTATTACTAGGTTGGAGTTCTTCAGAATCAGGATGAGAGTCTAGCAGAGATCAAACTGGTTACCCAGCTCTGCAGGTAAGGCCATCTCCCCTCACCAGCCCCTGAGCAGTGAGGATGCTCCTCCAACCCCAGCCCTCCAGTGTCGGTCGGGTGAAGGCTGTGCAGGTTCTTCACCCTGCTGCCCTTAGGGACAAGGACGACAGTGCTTCAACACCTCCCTCTTCTTTGCTTAACCTGCTACTGTGCCCAATGAGTATATATTAAACCGAAAGCTTTTGATCCATCTTTCCCCCCAACAAGGGGCTGTCCCAGGGAGCTCATTATTGCTAATTACAAGGATGCAATTACTAACCATTACTATAATCAGTGCTGCAATCTCGCTTGCTTTACATCGGATGCTAATTTCGTATTATTGCAAGTTAATGACTCTCCTCAGCCATCGATGTCACACACCCACCTGGGCTGGGTTACTCCTCTTGCATCAGGATATAAAGCCCAACATTTTGTTACGTAGCCCTTTACAGGCTATAAATATCTCAACATGTGATCTAATGGGGCCCTCTGACAACTTCGTGATCTAGACTGCATCGTTCATCAGGTTAGGAAACCAGAGGTTAGATAATGGTGTGACTCACTTTGAGTCACACCAGTGAGTCACAAGGTAATGACTTCAGCCCTGGAGACTTTGTTTTGCCAAATACAATATGTTTTCTCGGGTTTCTGGGAATTTAGATCATGATCTTCACGCACTGTATCAGGAGCGGGGCTAAATTTTTCCATGCAGAATTTTATTTCATCTTTTCAGCAGCCCATTAGATAGGTATTGCTATTCCCAAAATGAAGATAGGAAACTGAAGCTTCTCGAGGTTAATCTGTTAAAAATCAAAGAGCTGGGAGATGGCCCAGTGGTTAAGATTACTTTCTGCTCTTCAAGAGAACAAAGGTAGGTTCTCAGAATCTACCTGTTGGGGTGACATGTCAGGGGGAGCCTGGACACAGAGACACCGAACACACACCTATCATTCAAGCTCCAGGGATCTAATGCCCACTTCCGGTCTCTGCAGGCACCTGCACATACCTGGCATACCTTCACACACACATGCGCGTGCACACACACACACGTTTTTAACATATATAGTATAGTTAATGAGTAAAAGGGCACCTACATTCATTCAATCCAGGTCTTAGCTGTGCGTGCTGGTGCATTCTGGTTCCAACACTCTAAGGGCTAGATAGACAGAGAGTTATAAGTCCGGGACCAGGCTGCTTACATATTATATTTGTGACGGTGCTTATATGAACAAACAAAAAGTCCATTTGCACAGAAATGGTACAGTGCACAGCAACCAGACGTTAATGAACTACACAGCTTCAGACATCTTTCTGCAAAATTTATTAAATAAAGCAAGGGGAAGAAGAGGAAGCAGTATATGAAAAGGGGGTAGGGGATAGAGTCCTACATCTGTAAATGCCATAAAACATTTCTGGAATGCTAGGAAACAAACTGGCAACAGCAGTTGGCCCTGGAGAGGCTGTGAGAGTTAGCTTTCTCTAGACAAGAACATAACCGCCAACTCTCAAATTACATCCTCTTCTCTTCCATGAAGGCTCCAGAGACACAAGGAGAGCGAGACAGCTTTTCTCATACATTGAGAGATCATCCTTTAAAGTAACTGCTTGGAGGCTGGGGCTTTAGCCCAGTTGGTGGAGTGCTTGCCTATATTCAGGAAGTCCCAGGTTCAATCCCTGTCGTGGCTAATCTTGGTTATCAGCCTGACTGCATGGAATCAACTAAAATACAAGGTGCTGGGCACTCCTTGATCAGATTATTGGAAGCACGAAGACTCACCCTAATGTCGACAGCCCCTTCTGGTGGCAGCTGAGTTAAGAGGATATGAAAGAGTCTTGCTTTGTGTCTGCTTACCTTCACTCTCCCTGGCAAGTCCACCTATCCTGCTGGCAGGACACTTCGCTGTTATCAGAACCTACTTCTTCGGACTCCGACATCACTGAAAATCAATAGCTCTCCAGGAATCTTCCAGGCCCTCAGTGCCAGACTGGTACTGCTGATACATCCAGCTAATGAATTAAGCAACTACCAGACCCTCGGGAGTCTACCAGTTCAGCCATTGTTGGACTACCTGGATCACATCCTGTCAGACAATCTAATAAGTCCCCTTTTGATACATATTGATAAGGCTAGAGAGATGTCTCCGTGGTTAAAAGCACCGGATGCTCTTCCAGAGGACCCTAGTTCAATTCCCAGCATCCACATGGTGTCTCACAACCATCCATAACTCCAGGAGAGCCAACACCCTGTTTTAGCTTCCAAGAGCACTGGGCACATGTATGTACTGCTCCTTTGCAGAACTTTGGCTAATATAGTCCCCCAAAACTGCATAAAACTTTTAATCACAACACTTAAGAGGTGAAAGCAGGAGTATCAGAAGTTCAAGATCATCCTCAGCTAGGGTAAGAGTCAGCTGAGGACACATGATTAACTTTCACCAAAAGTGGGGCAGGAATATCAAGACAACACAGCTTGTGACCACGTCGGATGACTAGAGTTTGCCCCACGTGGTAAAAGGAGAAAACAAACCTACAAGCTGTCCTCTGGTATCCACATGCATGCTGTGGCGTGCACACACATACACATTCATGCCACAGCACGCACACACATACAAACGCATGACAACAATCTGAAAAACAACCTGAGAAACAGTTCGGTAAGAATACTTCTCGTACAAACATGAGGACCCGAGTTCATACACCAACACGTGTAAAAAGACAGATCTGCCACACGTGCCTGAAACCACGGCACTGTGGCGGGAGAGACAGGAGGCTTACTGGCCACCAGACTAGCCGCCAGTACAGTGAGAGACTGTCTCAGAGGAAAGGGCTGGTGGCCCCATGTCTCTCTCTAACATCCACACAGGCAAACACGGACATGAGAATATGCACACCACAAACACCCAACTCCTTTCTTTGTCTGCCCTGCCCTCTCCCTTCCTGGGACCAGACTGTAAGGAGGAAATGGTGTCCACCTCACCTCTGGAGCTGCCCTTTCCAGCGCGTGGGGCACACCACAGCTGTCCCTGTTAAACCCTGCTGAAGGACAGCAGCGTCTCAAAGAAGGATTTGGGGTTTTTTGTTTGTTTGTTTGTTTGTTTTTAGACTGATATCTCTAGAAAGCAAGCCTCTACTCTCTGAAAGCAAAAGCCAAGAACAAACACGATTTTTGACACTAACAAAAGCAAAGCTCAGCCGGGCGGTGGTGGCGCACGCCTTTAATCCCAGCACTCGGGAGGCAGAGGCA
Organism: Microtus pennsylvanicus; assembly: GCF_037038515.1. Taxonomy (NCBI): domain Eukaryota; kingdom Metazoa; phylum Chordata; class Mammalia; order Rodentia; family Cricetidae; genus Microtus; species Microtus pennsylvanicus. The sequence continues at coordinate 34,274,991 of NC_134596.1, forward strand.
GGCGGATCTGAGTGAGTTCGAGACCAGCCTGGTCTACAAGAGCTAGTTCCAGGACAGGCTCCAAAACCACAGAGAAACCCTGTCTCGAAAAACCAAAAAAAAAAAAAAAAAAAACAAAGCTCTCACGCATTTGTATAGTTTAGGAATCTGGCCGCACTCTGCCAAGGCATCTTCACCAAGAAGCAGGCAGGAGGAACAGCACTGGGCAGCAAGGAGTGACTCTCCTCGGGCCAGGCTACACCTAAGGGATGTTACAATGGTCCCCTGACTCTAAACCAGAGCTGCTGCCTTACCAATAAGGTCTCCAATTATAAGTCCCTACCAGGCAAGGCCAGGGCAGCTGGCTGCTGTGGATCCGTGCTTTGGATCTGAAGTGGAATGAGATCTAATGTAGACCTCAGAATACAGGGCTGGGGATGTAGCTCAGAAGACAGAGTGCTTACCTAACACACACCAAAGAAAACCTGGGTTCGATACCCAATAGCACTGATGGGGGAGTGTCATATATCAATCTGTTGATTTCATTGGTTAAGCAATAAAGAAACTGCTAGGCCCATTTGATAGGCCCACCCTTAGGTGGGTGGAGTAAACAGAACAGAATGCCGGGAGGAAGAGGAAGTGAGCTCAGACTCCACAGCTCTGCTCTCGGGAGCAGACGCCTCAGCAGAGACGCCATGCCCAGCTCCCAGGCAGACGCACGTGATGAAGCTCCGACCCAGGATGGACTTAGGCTAGAATCTTCCCGGTAAGACCGGTGCTACACAGATGATAAGAAATGGGCTAGTCCAGGTGGGAGAGTTAGCCTAGAAGAGGCTAGGTAGAAATGAGCCAAAGCAGTGTTTAAAAGAATACAGTGTCCGTGTAATTATTTCGGGGCATAAGCTAGCCGGGCAGGCGGCTTGGGGTTTTGGGGACGTAGCCCCGCCGCTGCTCCATATTACAACATAGCACATTAAACCAGGCATGGTGGCAATCACATCTGTAAACCCAGGACTTAAGGGATGAAGACAGAAGAATCAGAAATTCAAAAGCAATCTCTTATATATAGCAAGTTTGAAGCCAGCATAGCTTATATGGAGATCCTGCCTTTAAAAAAAAGAAAAAAATTAAAGCCTAATAAAAAATGAAAATAAAGCAGGCCTAAGGTCTCCACAACAAATTTTCAAAAATCCAGACAAAATATCTTCTTCACATGCTGTATTTTATACTCTTATTTCTTAGAAACAGGAAGTAGATTTGAAATCAAACAGGTTAAGAAAGGTAAAAATTACTCAAATTACTCCACAAAATTGCATTTGATCGGCATTAAAGCCAGCAAACCTCTGACTGCTTCTCAGTGTGCCTTCCCCTGCACAGTGACAGCCTGGAGGGCACCACACTGGGACTCCATTTCCACCAAGAGTTGAAGAGGGAGCGCTGGGCAGAGCCAAAGTCCTTGAGCCGTCCCCCCCCCTCCCCCCAGTGGCTAACTCAGGCAAAACTCTTTTGTTTCGTGCCATCTGGGGGCAGGTGCTTGAGAAGATTTTTCATACACCTGCAAATCCTAGCATTTTGCTTCCTGGGGAAGAGAGAGAAACAGTCCTCCTGCTCGTTAATCCTCGCTGAGGTGGGAGCTACTGTCTGCAAAACATGTTTGCTGAACAGCTCTAAAAAAGGTCCTTCCAGCCCCAACTTGCTGCTTCCGGCGTCTGTACAGGCAGGCTCCCTCCTGTCCTCCATTTTCAAGCACAACACTATTGCCAAAGTCTGGGGTTGGCCCTGCAATCCTCTAATCTTTTCCCTGCAGAAGCCTCCCTGGGCCCAGCTGGACAGGAAGGGCATCCTTATCTACCTCTTCAGTCTCCTGCCTCAACCCCCATCTCCCACTGCCACACCCTACCCCACCTTCATGCCCCCCACTGCCACACCCTCTCCTGCCACCCACATCCACCCCCACCTCTGCACAGCTAATCATACAATGCAGCTGGTCAGTCAGCCTTAGGTCAGAGCTGGTCTCCAGAATGGGTTCAAGCACTTCCCTTGGTGTTCCTACATCCCAGAGGCCAGAGACCCACCAAAGACAGATGCGTCTCTTCCCTGCTGGAAGACTGCACGTCAGGCTGACCCCTGTTCTCAGCTATTTAGATCCCCTTTCCACTGGATGCAGGAGCAGCATTAAAAAAGAAGCGCTTCCAATGCTCTCAGAGACAAATGGATGAGGACAAACACGGGGATTCCAAGTCTGTCTCCCAAGCACAACTATTCGCCCAGAGCCTAGATGCTTTATACACTGGCCCATTCCATCTGTAGAACAGTCCTCTGGGGAAGGATTTACTAAACACCGTCACTACCAATAAATTTAAGAGCTGGAGTGGATAAAGAAAATATAACGCCTGCACAATGCATAAGCTTTAGTCCAGCATGAAGAAGAATAAAAAGTATGACATTTGCAGGAAAATGAAGAGAACTGGAGGTGATCGATCATGTTAGGCAAAATAAGCCAGACTCAGAAAATACTGCATGCTTCCTCTCGTGTGCAGAACCTGCATTACACGTGTATACACATATGTACACGCATGTGACATGCAGAAGACAGCTAGTGGGAGGGACAGAAGAAAACAGCAGGAGCGAATGTGGTCCAATAAATGTCATTGTCAAGCCCACCACTTCATACGATAAACATATACATTTTTTTCTATTATTTTGTGTAAGAGAGAGAGAGACAGAATGCACAGGTGGGCGTCAGCCACAGCACGCGTATGGGCCCGAGGACAACTCTCGGGAGCCAGTTCTTGCCTTCCACCACGGAGGCAGGCTTCCCTCTTGTTTCTGCATTCTGAACTGCATACTTCCGCTCTCTAGCTGGAGAGGTTGAGGACATTCCCATCTCTCCCTCCCAGCTTTCCACAGGAGTACTGGGGTCATACATGCAATCCACACCTGACTTTTCACGCAGGGTCCAGGGAACAGAGGCAGGTCGTCGGGCTTGCCACAATAGCACTTTCACCCGCGAAGCCATCTCCCTGGTACTGCAGGGGAAAATCAAGTGTCTACATCTGTAGAGCACTTCTAGATTCCTAAGTGCTTTTCGTGTGCATTAATTTACGTGTGTCCTGGCAAATTCCTATGGAAGAGATGGGGTACAAATTCTCGCCTAACACAGAGAGAGAGAGAGAGAGAGAGAGAGAGAGAGAGAGAGAGAGAGAGAGAGAGAGAGAGAGAGAGAGAGAAGAGAGAGAGCGCTTGCCCCAAGCCATATGTCACCTGCAGATTTTCTGTCAGAAATGCATCTTTAACACCCCCTCTGCTCCACCCTTGTCCCTCCTACACCATTGTGGCTCAGGCCTTCAATAGCTCGCCTGCAGCAGTCTACAATAGACTTCTAGCCCGGCTCCCTACTGCCTGTCTACCAAGTATTTTTACTCCAAGGACCTACTAATTCTCAGCCTTACAGACAGGTTGAGTTTAAATTCCTTAGGTGAATATAAGAAGACTCTTAAAGACTCACGCACACGTCCATCTCTCCAACCCCCACAGAACTCAAGCCACCACCACACAGGTTTGCCTCGAATACCTGCTGCGCTTTAGCCCAGCCTTCCTCTTGCTGAAGGGCTCCTTCATCTTCCCAGATGAAGCTCCCAAGACCTGTGGATGCGGTCTCTTTCTCCCTCCCCTAGCCATTGTAAGACAGAGCCCTGTCATCCAGCACACTGTAAATAGCATCCATTGTCCTTAGACTCCGAATTTCCCAAACTAGAATTCAGTTCAGGAAATAAGCTTCGGAAGTACCTTTCCAGGAATTCTAGACCTTAAGACATCAAGTTAATCAAGAAGCCCAGCATAGAGCTGCAGGATACAGTCACAGGTCTGTGTGAAAGACAGTGACGGATAAAGGTCACCAAGAGATGAAATCTGAGGAAAATCCCGAGTAAAACAAATAATCAAATTCTGGGAATCTTACCCCAGGAACAAGATGTCTAGGAACCAAAGGCAAAAGTCCAAACCTCGTTTAAGATAAATAGCTAAATAATTGAGCACTGGCATTTAACCTAGAGATGACAAGGTGACATCCAAGCATCAACAAATGAGGAACAAGGAACACAGCTCCCCATACCACACTGTCGTCGATATTCATCAAAGGCCTTAGCAAGGTCCTCCCTCCTCTGACCTTGCAATTCTGCTTCTAGGAATGTTCCCAAGAAATGATTCCAAGATATGCACAAGGAAACGTTGATAAGAAAGTTCATTCCAGGATCCCTGGGCCTAGGTCCTTATGACGGAGGGGCGAATAAACTTATCTCCTACGTTACACAAGCAGGTACACTTTCAGGGAGCCCATGAAGGATGTGTGATGCTTAATGTTGACAGGGCCTAGAAGCCAAGCCTCTGGCCAGGACTGGGAGTATCTAGAGTCCTTGACTGAGGAGGGAAGACCCACCTCAACGACTTGACCCAATCAAAAGGAAAGCTGAGTACTAGCATTCAGGGCTCCCTGCTTCCGCTGCAGAGGCTACGTGACTGTGGTCTCAAGTGCCTGTCGCTGAGACTCCCCGACTGTCATGGACTGTACCCTCAAACTGTGAGCCAAAATAAATCCTCCATGAGCTTTACGTCACTTCTGTCAAGTATCACATCAGAACAACAAGATGAGTAGCAATACGTTAAGGAATTCATGCTTGGGAAAAAGCACATTTTTAAAATGTTTACCTCAGAGTGGTGGTAATAGGGAGTTAAGCAGGCATTATCAGGCTTGGAGGCCATTGAAGAGAGACTTCCCCTTCACTGTGGGCTTTGGACCCCATCTCCCACCTTCCCAGGTAACTCTAAAAAAGGAACTACCACATCTTTCCCTGTTTAAGATTTAAATTATGATACGAACAGGTAAAGGTTTCAGGGCTTTGCTAAAGTCCACTAAGGAAAAGTCCCAGTCAAAAGAACAGAACATTAAGTTCTGCCTCTGGCCTTTGATGAAAAATGGGATCCTGATTCGCTCTAGAAATGAAAACATTACATACTATTGTCTCCTCCCTTAAGAGTTAACCTAGCCAGGCTTGTCAATCACCTGCTCCAGAAAGGACTCCCTCGGAAAGCGGATTCATCTGAGGACAGAGCTCAGGAGAGGGGAGGAATAATTATCCTCCCAGTGAGGTAATGCACTTCTGCGCACAGCACCCGCCCTCTGAGCAGCCACTCGCAGTCCCTAGCAGCACCCTGTGAGCCTGTCTGCCTTCTGAGTTCTGACTTCTTTTTCTTCTGGATACTGGTCAGAGCCTTTTGTGGTTTCCCTGACACTCTGGGCTTTCCCCACTTTTTCTGAAGTTCCCTCCCCGATTCTGTCATGTAGCTGCTTACCTCGACCTCCACAGCTGAACAACTGCCATTCTCAAATCCAGACTCAAATTTCTGTCATCTTCTTCTCCATCTCCCTCCTCCCGGCAGCTGCCAAGATTTACAGCTTGCCTACCCTGTTATTTTTTCTCCTTTCAAACTGTAATAAAATTGTTCTTTATCCTTTTTTAGTCCATTTTTTTTCCAAGACAAGGTTTCTCTATGTAGACAAGGCTGGCCTCGAACTCACAGAGATCCACCTGCCTCTGCCTCCTGAATGAATGCTGAGATTAAAGGCATGCGTCACCACTGCCCACCCTGAGGTCCATTTCTTTCTTTCTTTCTTTTTTTTTTTTTTTTTTTTTTTTTTTTTTTTGGTTTTTCAAGACAGAGTTTCTCTGTGGTTTTGGAGCCTGTCCTGGAACTACCTCTGTAGACCAGGCTGGTCTCGAACTCACAGAGATCTGCCTGCCTCTGCCTCCCAAGTGCTGGGATTAAAGACGTGCGCCACCACCACCCGGCTCCCTGAGTCCATTTCTAAACTGCTTCATTACCAATAAATATTAGGAACCCAGAAGGGAACCCTGATTTCCCTGGTAACAGTAAGATTAGGAATAACTTACTCTTTTGTTTATACATTTACATATTCCCCCTGTTTTCTTCAATAGACGACTCTAATAAGCAGGACTTATTTAGAAAGGGTGGGCAGTTATCAAACTATCATGGGACTCAATGGTGGTAAAAGAGACGCAGGTGGGTTCACAAGTACAAAGCTAGCGACCATTCATTCACATCCAGATGGCTCTCTAGGACACTGGCTAACCAAAGCCATAGAAGGCAGGGGGTTCCGCGCCGGGATTTCACTTTAAGGGAAGAACTGAACAAATGGAAAATGTTAACCGCACAAAACAACGCTCATTCGAGTAAAGAACTGGCAGCAAGCAACACACATGTCCACGGAGGGGGTCGCCATGCAGAACACACGCCATGCTATGCACGGAGCCGTCAGCAATGCCAGTTATGAAAACTGTGCAGGAACATGAAACAATGTGAGCACGAGGAAACAAACGCACAGAGCTGCATTGTCAGGGCCGCAGTTATGGATGTGAGCAAGGGCATTCTGAAATAAACAGCCTCTGTATTAGAATTAGGGGATTCCAGGCATGTTGTGGTTTAAATTTCATCTTTTTATAAACACTATCACACGTGTTTCTAACGTTAAGAAACAGGAAAATAAATTGACCATCACTGCCAGCATACAGCACGTCCCTCCATCTCTTTTTCCTCTCTGATGGCACTCACCTTCAGTACCATCACTTGGGAGGCAAAGGCTGCTGAAGTGCTTGCTCTGTGAGTTCGAGGCCAGCCCACTTTACACAAAGAGTTCCATCCAGCCAGGGTTGCAGAGTGAGACTGTCTGGGAAAATGAATAAATAAATGACAGCAGGGAGCTGGAGGGAGCTCAGCAGTGACTTGCAGAGGGCCTGACTGGAACTTGACTTGGCTCCCATTACCCACACCAAGTGGCTGACAACTGCCTGTAACCTCCGGCTCCTGGAGATATGACACCCTCTCCTGGCCTCCAAGGGCACACATATAGTGTACACATCCATACATATGAATAAAAATAAACTAAATTTTTCAAAATATACATATATAAATAATCCAAAATAATGACAATCCTTAAAAGATATTACATAAAATTATTTCAATTTTTAAAAAAAAAACAGGGAACATAACACATGTCCTAAATGAAAACATTCCAGTGATTTGTTTCAAGGTCTATAAAGAGACATCAGCTAATGTCCATTTTGAAGCAAAGAACAATAAGTATGCCACCGTGACAAAACAGAGAGATGGCTGCTCAACGTGTCTAGCACTGAAGATGGGCTCCCGTCGATACTGGTAAAGTCAGAGCGAAGAAGCACCGGTACTAGTGTGGAGTATCTGGAGAGCAGAAGGCATTTATAAGACTCTGAGAGCAGACAGAGTGGCATACTATGTCCAGATCAGAAAGGGCTTGAAGGGAACAGATCCAATCTGTCGTTTGTCCAGAACATTTACCCTCCTGTACACGGCTCACGTCCTTCTTCTGTTCTTCCCCTGCTCCGACCTTCACTGGGGCCAAACTCCTCTGCAGACAGCAGCTGCAGAGGCTTCTCCTCCCCCACCTCCCCCACCTTTCCTCTGCATGTAGTCCATGCTCTGCTCTGGGTCCTAGTGAGAGGGCGCTGGGTGCAGATGCCACAGAGCGGATCTATTTCTGCAGAAGTGTGAACCTTTTTGTGCTTCCGAACAATGGGTGCCCACAACGGAAACCTTCCATTCATCAACGGTATGCCTGTCTGCCTTGACACTGCCCTCTGCTTTTATGGACTGGTTGAGATGTAGTATGTCACCAACAGAGCAGCGTCCCTTGTGGTCAAGGAGGCACGGAACTTGGCGTTTGCCTTTCGAAACCAGCCCTGTACAAGATGCAATGTGACTCCAGCACAACCTGCTAATGAACCAAGCCAATCCGTCATTGCAACCTGCAAATCTTCCTTAGGGCTCCCCGCTGCCTTCACCCAGTCATCTGGACGGGGAGATACAGAGCTCTGGTTGAGAGAGAATTCAAACTGCTTAAGTCACGAGCCCATCTCTGTCAGGAGTTAGGTGGCCTTGGGCAAATTTTCCTAACCTCTTGGTGGCTATTCTTTTATTATTCCCCCGCCTCCGTGTGTGTGTGTGTGTGTGTGTGTGTGTGTGTGTGTGTGTGTGTGTGTATGCATGTGTGCATGCATGTGTGGGTGGGTACACTCACCTATATGCATGCATATATGGAGGTCAGATGTTGAGTTCAGATGTCTTCCTCTGTCATTTTCCACCTTATTTTTTGAGACAAGGACATAAACTGATCAACATCAAAAAAAATTATTTATATGTGTTATGTGGACATGATTATGTACCTACATGTTATGTTTCTGCAAATGGGTGCAGGTCCCTGCAGAACACAGTAGACAGCATTCAACTCCCTGTAACTGAAGTTACTGGTGGCTGTGAACCACTCAATGTGGGTGCTAGGAACAGAATTCCAGTCCTCTGAAAGAGCAGCCATCTCTTGCTCAGAGAGATGCTCTGAGCCATCACTCCAAAACCCCGATTAACACTTGAAAAAGATTTCCTGGGTCCCTAGAAGAGAGGGCATTGTGATAATATGTACAAGTACAAACAATAAGAAAAAAATTAAGGAGGCTACTCTGAAGGCGTAAGTCACAAACAATGCCACACCGGTTTGGAATTATGATTAATAGGGTGGTATTTATTTAAAGGGGAAAAAACTTACAGATCACTGTCAGCCCTCTGCGTAACCAGGAAGGAAGTCAAGTCACCGGCGGAGCAGGAAGTGAAGAGAGAGAGGAGAGGGAAGTGGCCGCTTTTTTAAAGGGAGAGAGACCACGCCCCAAGGGGCTGGTATCTCAGCGGCGATAGGCTGGAGGAGTGGGAGGACCTCCCGTAACACCTCCCCCTTTTGTTTAAATAAGAGAGTTCTAAACCAACTATGAAATTATATACAATAAGTACAAATATCCTATTCTAACTAGCTTAGGTCTTGTATAATAAATAAATTGGCCAAGTCATGAGAGAAAAGTAACTACATCTATATAGTCTTCAACCCCATCGAAGATCTGAGAAGGGAAATAATGTTACCTGGTTAATTAGGAAGTTCAGTAAAACAACTTCCAAAACATGCAACAAATCACAGAGACAACTAGCTACCTAGGCAATCACCCAAAGTCACATTAGCAGTGTTGAAGCAACCAACTTTGGCTAAGGCCTAACATAACTGACACACCATTTTCAAAGGCAAGCAACTTTTCAAAACTATCTTACCCTGTCTTGGCAAGATAAGACAGCCCTGTTTTATCCATTGATGCATGCTCTGTATCTTTGTCAGTGGTTGAGGTATGGGCATTTCTTTGCCCCAAGGCCAGTTCTGCCAAAAGGAAAGGCTCCAGGTGGAGTGTCTTTGGTGCTCAACATTCTCTCGGGAATAGAGTGGTGTTGCCAGGAGCAATTGTGTCTCACTACCACAAAACTCTGAGTTAGATTAAAGGCCATTTTCTACAGCTCTTTGAAGAAGTTGAAGACTATCTATACTGAGTATAATCTCTATATATCTAAAGAACCTGATTAGTCTAATTATAAATGACAAACTTAGATGACTATTAGTCTATATAATTCTCAATATCTATCTAACTTAAAGATTAAGACAATAAACAACTGTGAAACAAATGAGGACAATGACCTCCAAATATAAACAATGTACAAATATACATTGCAGTAGGTAAATATATATCAATACACAAACATTATATAAGTATCTTAATCAGAGGTAGAAATGTACACAGCAATATGGTAAATATATACAATACAATATATGTCAATACATAAAAATGTTTTAAACAAGGTAGAAACATGCATGCATACAATAGTCAATATAATTTAACTTTGTATCAATATACAAGAATCTATACCAATATATTTGTCTAAAAACAGTAACTCACAATTACAAATCTATTATCCCATCATCCCTCTTTTTTTTTTTTTTTCAAAATGATCCCTGAGCTTATAAAATTCCTCCCCCAACCCTCAATCGTATACTAATTATAATCAACCCCTAAATGATGTCCCTAAACCCAAGGGCAAACTTTACTGGGAGAGGGGACGTCGTCCTCTAGAATTACTTCCAGCTGTCATGGGGGCGACGTTCTTTCTGGGGGATCCTGTGAAAGTAAAATGATGGTTAAATTTCAAGATCAAGTCTTTTAATATTGCCAATAGTCTCTGAGTATTTTGTGCAGGTCTGGCCAAAATGTTGTATAAGATGTGCACCATTTCAGCTAACCAAGTTGGAACTGTCTTGTGCAGCTGGTACCCAAAGCAGGTCTTGTTGTAGCGCTATCAGTATCATGACGTCATATCAACCAGGTGGAGTTGTTGTTATGGGGCCCCATCTTCTTCCTGGAAACTTCAAATGTCACTTCAGGAAAAACTCATTGTTCATTATGAAAAACTTAAGCATTAATCATATAGACATATATATATATTCAATGAAAGACATGATAGATATATTCAATGAAAAGTATGATAGATATGAAGAAAAGCAAAGATGTTTTCTAAACTCATATTTCTTTCTGTCCCACATCATGGCTCTTGACATGAGACAGAAACTCCAGAAACTCTGGGTTTTTCTCTTACTAACAGGCTTGGAATTGGAGAGGGACTGAGCCAGAGTCCAACTTCAAAACCAGCTTTATAAATTTAGAAATATGGTTTAATATTACTTACACATCCCATTCAGTTTTCTTGATATTTCCTATCGGGCAGGTATTTTTCCATCTGTCAGTATCCAAACATCCAGGGTCCCTTGAATTTCTCAAAGATGAGTGTTTTCCTGTGGAGATAAGAACAGAACCCTGCCCCCATTCTATATGTTTTTCTTACCACCTGTATGAATATAATCATTGTGGATGAGTTGTCATTTCTCCTTTCCAAGAGGTTTCTCTTCTTCAAATCGAAACTTTATTAATTTTGATGGTATCCACAATTTTTCTTCTCCTGTGGAAACAAGAGCAAAACCCCTTCCCCAACGTAGCACATCTCCTGGCTTCCACTGAGAGGTCAGCACATCTTTGAAATAAATCGGTTGATTTAGTTCAGCAGACTTTTCCATTATCCAATGTCTCTCTGCTGCTGTCGTTCCTTTCTCATTAGCGTTAAGAAAATTCAAGGTTAATAAAGCATTATGTAATCTATTTCTGGGGGTATTTTCGGTCCCTTTCTGTTTGTTCAGCATATCCTTTATAGTACGATTTGATCTTTCTATAACTGCCTGACCTGTAGGATTATTTGGTATACCTGTAATGTGTTTTATATTATAATAATCAAAAAAGCGTTTCATTTTCTTAGATACATATGCTGGACCATTATCTGTCTTTATTTGCGCAGGTATACCCATGATGGCCATAACTTCCAATAAATGTGTGATTACTGAATCAGCCTTTTCTGAGCTCAGGGCAGTAGCCCATTGAAAACCTGAATACGTGTCTATGGTGTGGTGTACATATTTTAATTTACCAAATTCTATAAAGTGGAACACATCCATCTGCCAGATTTCATTTCTCTTAGTGCCCTTTGGGTTACTCCCTGCAGGCAACGGTGTTTGATTATAGAAAGAACAAGTAGGACATCTCTTTATAATGTCCTTAGCTTGTTGCCAAGTAATGGAAAATTCTTTCTTTAGGCCTTTACTATTGACATGATGCTTCTTATGAAATTCTGAGGCCTGCAACACACTTCCAATCAATAATTGATCAATCTCAGCGTTGCCTTGGGCTAGAGGACCAGGCAGACCTGTATGGGACCGGATGTGTGTTATGTACATCGGACAAAGCCTGTTCCTGATTATGTCTTGTACCTGGATAAACAATGAAGTCAACTCTGTGTCATCTGGTATAAATTCAGCGGTTTCAATATGCAAGATAACTCTTTCTGCATATTGTGAATCTGTAACTATATTAAGAGGTTCTTTAAAATCCCTTAGCACCATAAGAATGGCATATAATTCTGCCTTCTGGACAGAATTATAAGGGCTTTGTTCCACCTTACTCAATTCATCTGACTTGTAACCTGCTTTCCCTGATTTATTTGCATCAGTATAGAACGTACGGGCTCCAGTTATTGGAGCATCACGTACAATTCTAGGAAGAATCCAAGAAGTTCTTTTTATGAGGTTAAGTCTACCACTTTTGGGATAGTTGCTATTAATTTCTCCCAAAAAATTAGCACAAGCTCTTTGCCACAGTTCATTGTCTTCCCATAACTTTTTTATTTCTTCAGTAGTAAAAGGCACTATAATTTCTGCTGGGTCTATACCTGCTAGTTGACGAAGTCTCAGCTTACCTTTTATAATTAATTCAGAGACTTTTTCCACATAAGTTTTTAATTTTTTACTTGGTTTATTAGGTATAAATATCCACTCCAAAATAATATCTTCCCTCTGCATTAGAATCCCTGTAGGAGAAATTCTGGAAGGCAATATGACTAGGATGCAGCTAAGATTTGGGTTCACCCTATCCACATGTGCCTCCTGTAATTTTTCCTCAATCATTGTCAGTTCCTTTTCTGCTTCAGCTGTCAGTTCTCTTGGACTATTCAAATCTTTATCACCATCTAAGGTTTTGTTTAAATGAACTATTAGATCAGGTGTTATCCCAACAGCTGGTCGTAGACTGGAAATGTCTCCTAACAATCTTTGGAAGTCATTAAGAGTCTTTAACCGGTCTCTCCTAATTTGTGCCTTTTGCGTTTTAATTTTCTCTAACCCTATTCTGTAACCTAGGTAATTAATAGAATTTCCTCTTTGAATCTTTTCAGGGGCAATTTGTAATCCCCACCTAGGCAAGACTTTCTTTACTTCTTCAAACATCCTTTCTAAAGTATCTTTATTTGAATCAGATAACAAGATGTCATCCATGTAATGATAAATAATGGACTTGGGGAATTGTTTACGAATTATTTCCAATGGCTTACTTACAAAATATTGGCACAGTGTAGGACTATTGAGCATACCCTGTGGGAGGACAGTCCATTGATATCTCCTATTGGGCTGAGAATTATTATAAGTAGGCACTGTGAAGGCAAATTTTTCTCTATCCTTTTCTTGTAACGGTATAGTGAAAAAACAATCTTTCAAATCAATAACTATAAGAGGCCATCCTTTTGGTAACAGAGAAGGCAAAGGAATTCCAGATTGTAGTGAGCCCATAGGTTGAATTACTTTGTTGACAGCTCTTAGATCTGTCACCATTCTCCATTTACCAGATTTCTTTTTTACAACAAACACAGGAGAATTCCAAGGGCTGGTTGATTCTTCAATGTGGTGAGCATCTAGTTGCTCCTGCACCAGCTGTTCCAATGCCTGTAGTTTATCTTCAGCTAGAGGCCACTGTTTGATCCATATTGGCTTCTCAGTTAGCCATTTTAAAGGTAGGGCTGTTGGTACCTCTAAAGGTTTGGTATTTGCTGTATGTTCTTGTACAGCCTGAATGGCTAGTGACCTTTTTCCATAATACCTCATCATATACTTCCCAGAATTATGAGTTCCTGGAACTACAGGAATGTTAATCTGGGTATTCCATTGCTGTAGCAGGTCACGGCCCCATAAATTTATGGCAATATTGGCTATATATGGCCTTAGTCTTCCTATTTGCCCTTCGGGCCCTATGCATTCAACCCATCTTGTGCTTTGTTTTACACGAGATAGGGTTCCAATTCCCAGGAACTGAACATCAACCTCTTGAAGAGGCCAATTCGGATGCCAAGATTCTGGGGTAATGATACTTACATCCGCACCTGTGTCTAATAAGCCTTCAATAAAAGTGCCATTTATACAGACTCTTAGCTTTGGTCTTTGATCATTAATAGAAGTCTGCCAAAATATACGTTTACTCTGTCCAACTGGGTTTTTTGACTCATCCTCCACATGGATTTCATCATTTAGACCAGTATTACTTTTTACAGCAGAAATTGGAGCTTTTAATTTTCTTGGTGAGGCACGTTCTCCACTGTGACTGGGAATGACTGGGCCACTGTTGGCTTGGGGGCCTGCGAGAGGCCCCTCAAGGAGTTTCCCGACGGTATCGGGTTGCCTTGTTTGTCTGTTGTTGACCTGCATTCATTGGACCAATGTCGGCCTTTACCGCATCTCCTACATATACCTGAAGGCCTAGGTCTCCTATCTTTGTCATTCCCAGAGGAGATAATATTCCTAGAAATTCTGTGCCTGCAATCCCTTTTCAGATGTCCTAATTTACCACAATTAAAACACCTGGCAGTTTGATGTCTCCTCATTGCTGTGGAAATCGCTTCTCCTACCCAAGATTCATCGTTATAGCTAAACGTCTCAACATTCATCGTATGCTGAATCCATTCATCCATAGGTGCTGATCTAGACTTTAAAGGCCCAATTATCTTTTTGCATTCTATGTTTGCATTCTCAAAAGCTAGAGATTCAAGAAGTGTTCGTCTAGCTTCTGGGTCTGTTACCCCTATGTCCAGAGCCTTAATTAATCTTTGCAAAAAGTCAATAAAGGGTTCTCTCTGTCCCTGCCTAATTCTGGTATATGATTCAACCCTTTTTGCTGGATCTTGTATCCTATTCCAAGCATTTAAAGCTGCTTGGTGACATAGACACAGTACTTCATCATCATAAAGAGCTTGGACCTGTGGATCAGCATATTCTCCTGCACCAAGAATTTGGTCTTGGGAAACCTCAATACCTTTTGCTCTTCCTTGCTGTTCCATATGTTTGGATTCTTCTCTAAAATAAATTCCAAACATCAAGGAAGGTCCATTATCTAAAACTGCAGACACTAACTGATGGAAATCATGGGGGGTAGCTCTAGCATTAGAAGCCCAAGTCCTTATCATTTCCTTTACGTATGCAGAGTGCAAGCCAAAATTAACAATAGCTTGCTTAATTTCTTTTAGATCATTCATTGCTATTGGCGTCCATCTAGCTTCTCTGACTCCCTTTGAGCCTTTAGAAGTTGACGCTTTGTCAGAATTAAGTATAGGGTATGCTGCTAAAACCTTTGGTAAGCCAGTTCTAATAGCTGGTGTTGGCATTGTATCCTGTCCTTGTGCCTTATTACTCTGTTCACCAGCTCCAATCATTTCTTCAATCATTTCAAGTCTTTTTATTATTGTCTCTTTTGAATCCTTAATCTCCTGACCTGCATGAGTTTCTAGTAAAGATTGTATGGTTCTTAGGAGTGCCATGATCTTCCTAAATGATAGAATATGCAAAAGAATACTAAAACCTAGTAACCAGTAAATTAAGTTATCCCCATAGTCATATAAACCTTGCATGATATAACCCATTGTATTGGTAACCAGAACAGTAAAATTCGCGTTGGAAACGGGAACTGCCATATTACCTATTATCCAGCAGGTGGCGCTGTTGCCAAGTCTCGACGAAAACACGGTCCTGTTTCAGAGTCCGCCTAGTATTTGTTAAAAACTGGAAAATGTAAGTTGCTCAACAAAGTAAATGTAATTAAATCAATTCCAGAGATGGAACCAGAAACCAGAATCCAGGGGTAGAGAAGAGCAACCTGGAAGCCGCTTATGCCTCCACGTGACAGAGTCACCCTGAGGGGTTGCAGCTTTCAGCAACCGCGTGCTCTGGTTCGCGCCACTTAAGAGCTGTGCTTGCAAGGGGGATTTAAAAACGACTCAGAAAAGAGCAAACCAGGCGGGCAGAGACTACGTGGGCCTGTGGAGTTTAAATCCACAGGCAGCGGCTGAGGAAGCAAGGGCTCCCGCCAAGCTGAACAAGCACCCGCCAAGCCGAACTTGCGGCCGCCAAGCCGAACTTCCGGCTGCCAAGTCGAACTCGCGGCTGCGAGCCGGGAGAGGTTCTAAAACCAAACGTTGGGCGCCAAATGAAGGCGTAAGTCACAATCAATGCCACACCGGTTTGGAATTATGATTAATAGGGTGGTATTTATTTAAAGGGGAAAAAACTTACAGATCACTGTCAGCCCTCTGCGTAACCAGGAAGGAAGTCAAGTCACCGGCGGAGCAGGAAGTGAAGAGAGAGAGGAGAGGGAAGTGGCCGCTTTTTTAAAGGGAGAGAGACCACGCCCCAAGGGGCTGGTATCTCAGCGGCGATAGGCTGGAGGAGTGGGAGGACCTCCCGTAACACTACTCATACAGCCCAACAGAAAGATAATGTGGTCTGGAGGAGTAGAGGGGCTAAGCTGGGGGTTTTGAAGACAAGATAGAATTTGCTGGAAGATTGGGTGAGGATGGAAAAGAAAGAAGAACCTTGAAAAGTAAGGCTAGATATTTTGGTTTGAGTGTGTGTGTGGAAGGAGTTAAGTGCGGCCACTTATGGAAGCCAGAAGACTGGAGAACACAAGTCTGACGTCTCAAGTTCCAGCTAGACTGTGAAGCAGAAGGTCATTAGCAAAGGGTCGTTGTTTGTTATTTAGGGTTACTGGATTAGGAGGGGATAACTGTAAAGTAAGGAAGTAGAGAAGAGAGGGGTTATTTTGGAACAAAAGGGGGTGGGGCAGGCTCAGGATGCACTCTGACAAATCCTCAGAGAGGCGGACTGACGCTCAGAAAAGTAGAGTGCCAAAAGCCACGGTGATTCTTTTCAAAAGCTGGGGAGAGCTTAGTCAGTGAAACGCTTGCCGTGGAACAGCAGGGCCTGGGTCTGAGTCTCAAGAAGCCAGACATGGCGACTACCCGTGCTTTCAGTCCTAGCACTGGAGAAGCAGAGAGAGGCAGATTCTCAGAGGCTGGTGACCAGACCATTGACTTGGTGGGCTCCCATAAGAGACTCCCTCACAAACTAAGGAGAAAGGGCTGGAGAGATGGCTCAGCAGTTAAGGGTACTTGCTGTCCTTGCGGAGAGGCCCAGCTTCGATTCCCAGCACCCACGTGTTAGGCACATGAAGTCATGTAGGCAAACACACATACAAATAAGAAGATAAAAATAAGATGTGACTGAAGAGGACACAGATGTTGACCTCAGACCTTTATAGACATGCATTCATATCGACACAAACACATGTGCACCCATCCACAAAAGGGGCGCAAAAATCAATCAATCAATCAATATGTTCTTGCATCCAAACATGCTTACATAACTAAAAGAAGTAGCCTGAGATAAGACGCGAACGCTATCGGGTAACAGAGACAAGGACGGCTCTGGAGGAAGAGTGGGAGGTGATTAGGAGGAGGACAAAGAGTGAAGCCAAACCTACGGGCAATTTAGAAATCGATATTAGAAATGAGACGTAGAACGTTAAAGCTGTGATAGGGCTAGCATGTCAACATGTTTTTAATTAAGAAAGGAATTTACTTTCGAAGAGTTTAAGAGATAAAATTAGGCCCAGTGGTGATGGTGCACGCCTTTAATCCTAGAACTCAGGAGGCAGAGGCAGGGAGATAATCAAGTTCCAGGTTAGGCAGGGGTACACAGAAAAACCCTGTTGCGAAAAACAGACAGACAGAGAGAGAGAGAGAGAGAGACAGAGAGAGAGAGAGAGAGAGAGAGAGAGAGAGAGAGAGAGAGAGAGAGAGAGAGAGAATTAGAATCAGAAAAGTGGAAAAGTTCTTAGGAACTCCCAGGAGTTGGCTTATTCCTGGCTGAGAAACACAAGAGTGTGGTTACTTAGTACTGAGAATTCTCTGCATCAAAGTAGATTTAATGAGTGGAAAGGAGGGACATGACATAGCTCTAAATTGCAAAGGCCCTTACAGTAAAACTTAAAAGTCAGTAATGTCCCTCAAGGTTAAAAATAAACGAAACTAAACCGGTCTACAGAGGAGCCAGGTTCTTTCTAACCCCCTACGGCATCTTCTTGAGGCCACACCCTCACCATCACCTCCACTACACACAGCGGGTTGGTTCTCTGGAAAGATGCCAAGCCCAGGCTCTGAAGAGAACCACAACAAAGCTGAAAGAATCTTCAGCAAAGCTGAGCAGGCCAATGAAAGCATCCGTTCCCTTCTTGCATCCCTGCAAGCAAGCTCTGTTCTTCATTATAGACTGAATTTGCTTCCAAATGTCACTGATGTTTGCAATATAATATGTCAGTGGCTCCATTAACTGTGGGACCCTCAGTGGTTGTTGCCTTTTTATGTTCAGAGTACGGTTGTTAAGACAATGGAAGCACAGAAAAATTACGTTTCAAGGTTACCAGGAAAGCCAAGAAATTAACTCTCCAGTGCTTAAGAAAGCATCAGAAAGACTTTTGAAGGCCAGTGTACCTTCCAGAAGACTAGGATGGAAATGAAAGCATGCAATAGCTGGGAATTGTTCTTTGCTAGTTTTCTTAGGTTGCAAGTGGCCACATGTCCTATGAAGTGGCTTTTCAGACATGACCAGCTTGTCCCATGGCCACACAATGCCACTCTGCCTAGCTGCATCATTCCATAGCTTACCATTGCCTGTTCCATTCTATTCCTGATTTCAGGGCAATGAAGAGTCATCCCCTACAGAGTCCTTCTGGTCTCTCCTTCTCTGAAGTTTCATGAGACCAGGTTATATGAACCACACATCTTTAGCTCTTGATCATATCAAATCTTTTTTTGTTTTGTTTTGTTTTTCCGAGACAGGGTTTTTCTGTAGCTTTGGAGCCTGTCCTGGAACTAGCTCTTGTAGACTAGGCTGGCCTCGAACTCCCAGAGATCCGCCTGCCTCTGCCTGATCATATCAAATCTTAAAACTGTTCTCTGATTCAAGCATCAAAGTGGGCAAAGAGTGTTTTAGGAAATCTAAGACACTTACTGGCCACTGTTAACAGGAGTGGGGGCCTGGTAGTTGATTCAGATGGAGTGGGGTTGGAATTGCAGCTCTGGCCCTCTTAGTAGCTGAAGAGTCCTAGCCAGTCACTCTCCAAGGCTTGGCTCCTCCATCTAGAAAGTGGAACTAGTTACCTATCTCAAGGCCTGCTGTGAAAGCTGAATGGGATGCTGGTAAAACACCCACCATGGTACCTGGTGGTGCATAGCAAGTGCTCCATAAACATTAACTCTCTTGGCCCCAATGACTTGGTAAATGCCACTTTCTCCTATAAAAAGTTCAGGAAGACGGATCATACTCTATGTGTTGTATTAGGCTGTCCATAGTCCCAAGCACACAGCTCAACACATTTGTAGGACGTTAACTAAGCATTTCTTAAGTCTGATCTCACGTAAGAATGAGGGTTGTAGATTTGCCTTATATCAAACCAGGTAACGCCGGTATCAAGTAAGACAATATAAAACAAGCCTGCTATAGTCTTTTCCAAGGACTCTGATGAAAAGTCTGCTTAACTAGCTTCCTGTAGTGGGGGAGGAGGGGTATGCAACTTTCATCCTAGCACTGTGAAGGCAGAGGCTTCCAACCTGTAAACTTTCTAACCTGTTCACAAGACCCTCTCAAGTTCTCCAGCCTTGCCTCTAACTCACACTTAACGGCCAGTGATCCAGAGGCATCATGGTGATTCTCACTCTTAAGTTTAATTTTCAGTCCCTTCAATCATTGTACCCTTGTTCCTACTTGCTCAGCCACCATTCCCTCCCTCCCTGGCGCTGCCACCTTCCATCCCCCATGGATAGATAGATGATAGATAGATAGATAGATAGATAGATAGATAGATAGATAGATAGATAGATAGATGATAGATAGATAGATGATAGATAGATAGATAGATAGATAGATAGATGATATATAGAGAGATGATAGATAGATAGATAGATAGATAGATAGATAGATAGATAGATAGATGATAGATAGAGAGATGATAGATAGATAGAAAGATAGATAGATAGATAGATAGATGATAGATAGATAGATAGATGATAGATGATAGATAGATGATAGATAGAGAGATGATAGATAGATAGATAGATAGATAGATAGATAGATAGATAGATAGATAGATAGATAGATAGACAGACAGACAAGTAGATAGGAGAGATAGAGAGACAGACAGACAGACAGACAGATAGATATAAATAGGGTTGGAGAGTCAAATAGTCTAAGTTGAGGCAAGATTGAAAAGAAAAAGTAACAGAACTGCATCTAACTTTAAATATTCCCAAAACTGTATAAAAACTCATGAAAGAATTCTCTTTCTCCCCTCCACTAACAAACCTTGCACACACAGACCCAGAGGACAGAAGAGAACAGGGTCAAAGCTGGGAAGGCTGGGAGGAGATGAACAAGGAGCGCTGAGTGGAGACATTTGAATCCCGGGACATCTGCATGGAAAGTCAAAGCTCAGCTGTTTTAATGCCAGAATCCTCTGGAAGGACAGGACACAGGCCCTTCTCCTCCTAGACAGTGGATAGGATGCCAAGGAAGGACACAAGGGACTGCTGCTCAAGGCCTTGCATCTCCAGCTTCCTCCTCACTGACCAAACTCTGGAGTCCTAGTCACTCGGTAGCATCTCTACAAAGGTCTAGCATTTGCTCCAGTGACTCTGGGGAAGAGGAGTCAAGGCTGGAGAGGCAACAAAAATGCCCATAACTGACGCTGGGAGCGCCTGAGCAAAGAGAGCACGGTGCCACCTCTCTACTGTTACTCGGCAGGATTTCCCTCAGTGGGAAGGCAGCCATGTCTCAGCCTGGAAGTACCCAGAGAGGCAGAGTAGGAAACACAACACTGTGGCTGCTGAAGATGCAAGGCATAGGCTCTCCTACTCCTCCTCTTGTGCACTACACTGCCAGGTAGAATCTCACTCTGCAAAGAGAGTGGCAGCAGCCACGGAAATCCTGAAGACACTGACATCAGGGGGACCTCACACAGAACCCACAGCAGTCTCTCTACAGCTAGACCCTGAGCTAGTAATTTGTACCCAACGTTAAGACTTCCCTGGACACATTTTTAAATAGCTTTATTGAAATAGAATTCATGTACCACACAATTGATCCTCCAAAGCATACAATTCAACATTTTAAAAGTATATTACAGTCAATTTTAGGACACTTTCCTCTCCCTCAAAGAAACTCTATCAACATTTGCAGCCACTCTGCATTCCCCATTCTCCAGTCCTAATCTATTTCCAGTCTGCATCAGTTTGTCTAGTCCACATCGTTTGTAGAAATGAAATCATATTCTATACGGTCTTTATTCTGTTCACTTACTATAATGTCAAGATCTCGACCGGCTTCCTGCCACCACCCTGACTTTCCCATTCTGTTGACAGAGGTTTCTGTCCCGCCCAGTCCCGCAGCCATTCAGTCCCAGAGAAACACACAGAGGCCAACTAACTGGTTGGCCTATTAGCTCAGGCTTCTTATTAACTTTTATATCTTACATTAACCCATAATTCTTGTCTGTGTTAGCTACATAGCTTGCTACCTTTTATCAGTGAGGCATTCTCATCTTGCATCTTCCCCATCTGAGTGACAGCTGTGGACTGAGCCTTTTTTCTTCACAGAATTCTCCTATTCTGGTTACCCTGCCTATACTTCCTCCTGGCTACTGACTAAGCAGCCTTTTATTAAACCAATACAATTGACAAATCTTTACAGGGGGATAAGACCACTGTCCCACATCACCACCCTACCACCACAAACAGCTATTAATCCTGACCAACACAGCTAAGGAATCACATTCAGAGTGACAACCTGAGAAAAGTAACCTGGAAAAAAATGTATAGTTAGATACTACATGGAAAGCAAGGAAGAATACCACTAATGTCATTATTAAAATAATTGAATAAAATGGCTTAGAGATGGCTGGAGGGATGGCTTAGGAGTTAAGAGTGCTTGCTGCTCTTGCAGAGGACCTGGGTTTAGTTCCCAGTACCCATACAGTGGCTCACAATTATGCATAACTTTAGTTCTGAGGGATCTAATGCCCTCTTGTGGCCTCTGTGGGCACCAACCACACACAGGCACACATACATACATGCAGGCAAAACACTCACACACATTAAAAGTGTAAAAACCCTGTATCCCTAAAACAAAAACAGTACAGTTTAAGAGAAAAAAAACTGAGGGCAAAGAGAGTTCATAGAAATTAACAACATAGTAGCAGAATTTTCCATAACTCAATAAAAGTAATAAAAAATAAACATGAGAAAATCCACAAAGCAAACATCAAAAGCTACAGCTGTGGAAAATAGAAGAGGGGAGTTATGAACACTCTGGCAGACTGGTATAATGGGCATACAGTTGAATAAAATAAACTCTCAAGAAAGAGAGAAGAGAAAAATGAAAGAAATATCATAACAATGTCATTCACTGAAATGGCAAAGAACTAGAGGATTCAGATTGCCATGTTGAAATGTTTCAGCTCACCAACCGCTGTGACGACTTTAGGAAATTTCAGAAAACGTCAGACAAAGCAAAGATTCCTTCTGTCAGCTGTCATCCGGGGAAAAAGCAAACAGGCTTTCTACAAAGAATGAGAAATCAGAACCCTCACGCTTCTTTCTCCACAGCAGCAAGAAGACGAAGCAGTACCTTTAAAAGGTGAAGAAAAATGATTTCCAACACGCGCTGCAATATCTAGGTGTAATGGTTCATCCTTTCAAATCACCATGGAAACACACCTCTGGGATGTCTATAAGGGTATTTCCAGAAAGATTGAACTGAAGATGGAAGATCCACCCTGAATGTGGGCACCACCATCGACTGAGCTGTGATTCCAGGCTGACTACAAAGAAAGCTGGCTGGGCACCAGCATCGTTTCCCTCGGCTGTCTGACCGCGGGCACAGTGGCCAGGCTCCTGGGGCCCCATGCCTTCCCTCTTCATGAGAAACTGTACCCTCAGATCGTAAGCCACAATAAATCCTCTCTACCTTAGGTAACCTTTGTTGGGTTTGTCCCCACGGCCACTAGAGAAGCAGCTAATGCACAAGGCAAAGCACAGGTCTAGTCTAGGAGCAGAACACAAGCACGGTCAAGCACACAGAACTGTAGACGGTCCCATTCCATTCGCTTCTTTAAAAATGCCCCCAAGGAGATCCTTCACCAAGTGACATACAGGTTTCAGCACGGGAGGGCCACAGTATGAGTACCACACACAGAAGTCAACCAGATAGGAAAACAGTCATGGTCCAGACATGTTGAAGATGCTCATGACCAGCTACTCCACTACCGCTAAACATTTTTTGTGTCATGGTTCTGTTTTATATGTATGATTATTAAATTTCAAACACAAAAGGAGGTCCCTCCTATTCCCACGATCCAGATTCAACAACCGTCAAGAACTCGGCACACTGACTACATGTATCACATTTATTTTTGCTTAAACTTTCTTTAATCCCACTGCACAGCGCTTCATCTTTATGTATCTCAAAGTCCATTTTTATATCACCTCTTCTCAAAATACTATATCACTCCTAAAGATATCAGTAACTCATATTCATCGCCTAACAATCCTTGATAAAATTTCCCCAACATCTTTTTTTTAAAAAAAAAATGCCTTTTTACATATTGTGAGTTGAACTGTGTGTCCCACCTCCCAAAACTCATATTGAAGGAGGAACCAAATCCTAAACCCTCAGAATATAACTATAACTGGGTCAGGGATTTTTGTTTGTTTGTTTTTCGAGACACAGTTTCTCTGTGTCCTGGCTGTTCTGGAACTCACTTTGTAGACCAAGCTGGCCTCAAACTCACAGAGATCCACCTGTCTCTGCCTCCTGAGTGCTGGGATTAAAGGCGTGCGCGACCACCACCTGGCTTGTGCTACCATACCCAGCGGGGTCAGGGATTTTAATAGTTAAAGTAGCCCCACTCTGATTGGTATCGGTACAGGACATAGAAATATGGGTATTTGCAGAAGAACAGGGCAATGAGAAAGTTTTCTGAGGAAGTTAGCCTACAAGTGCCCTCTCCTTGGTCATCCTACTTTCAAAACTGAGGGGAAAGCCGCCCCCAGGCTGTGGTATTTTGTGTGTCAGTCCCAGCAAATGAATACATAGTCTATCCCAAACCAGAGCAAGATTCACATCTTCCGTCAGTTACATTTTTTTCTTTTAGACAGGGCCTCACCATTCAATTCACTATTGAATTCCTCAGTTCAAGTAATCTTTCTGCCTTAGCCTCCCAAGGACCTGGAGTTACAGATGGGAACTACTGGGTCCAGCTCTAGCTATAATTCTAAGTCATCACTGTCTTTTTATTAATGATGTCATTAACTTGTTCCAGAAGCCAATAGAAAGTCCTATAACAGAATTCCTACAATAGAATGTCCTACAAGACAACCAGAAAAATGTCATATAGTCTGAACTTACGTCTTTGCTTGCTTAGTGTATCATGCAACCTTGTTTCATCTTTCCCCTTGTTTCCAGCAAACCTAAGCCCCAGTGCTTGACTGGCTTTAGGAGTCAACTGTGAGGTCAGGACAGTCCCTAGGCGCCCCTGCATAGTTTTCTTAACCTAACAAAGACTGCACAGGGAAACTTGGCCCGGTTGTTCTCTGCTCTTTACCCTACTTCCTGGGAGCTGGAGGAAGGCCAGGGAGACTAGGAAGAAACAGAACCAGCCCCTCTGTAGCCGCATGATAACCTTCTGATCCCCAACAGTGGAGAACCTTATATCCCTCTCACAGGCTCTCAGTGTCTCCCACTTTCTTCCTCCTTGGAACCTTTCATAACCCTGGGTGAGATAAAAGACAGACTGACCCAGGGTTTACATCTATTAGGTTTGTGCTTGCTTCTGTTTTTAAAAAACAAAATCGCAGGGCTGGAGAGATGGCTCAGTGGTTAAGAGCACTGGCTGTTCTTCCATAGGATCTGGGTTCAACTCCCAGCACCCACATGGCCGCTTATAACTACCTGTAACTCTACCTCCAGAGGTAGACATACATGTGGACAAAATACCAATGCACATAAAGTAAAAATAAATGAATTATTTTTAAAAACAGCGTAGATTTAAGTAATGCAAAAATGACTGTTTAAAGCACAAAGAAAAGTAAGGGAACGATGAATACAAAAGTCAGGAGAATCACCGGAGTTGTCTTTGAGAGGAACAGCTGTGGCTAGGGAATCAACAACTTCAATTTAATTAACTGAATGATGGACTTTTAATCTTACAGCTTAAAGCACTCCTTGGTTTGTGCTGTTTCAGGTTCATTTGGTTTGTCCGTGAGCAGTCAGTCCGCTGCAGCTAGGACACGGGGCTTCCAGATAGTTACAATGAGAAAGGCTAGAAATGGAGTTTACATGAAGGCGGACGAGCACCTCAAGGATGCTCTTTGGGGGATCTCATGGGGGGGATATTTATTCCCAACATCAGCTAGTATGGGTTTCTCACAATCTATCCGTCAAGAACGATTAAAGAAAAATCTTTCCTTCTGCTAAGATACCTAGTGGTGAAATATCTGACATCTTAAGCTTCTCCCTGGGAAACCCAATAATACGGCTTGATATATTTTCCCCATAAGAAGACTTCCAGCTCGCCCCAGGGAATTCGTTTGCAATGACATAAAGCTGGAAGGTAGGCAGAACAAATGCCTCAGATGACAGAACCGGGATACAGCTCGGGGAGGGGAGTGACAGGTCAAATCTAGCCCAATTACAATAACATCTACCGTTCGCTGAGAACATAGGATTTGCCAAGAGCTTTATATAATTTGTCCCTTTTAATCCTCAGAAGCACACTGCAAAGTCGAGGCCGGGACTGTAACTGGTACAAGGTCACAGAGCAAGTTAACTGCAGAATCTCAAGTCACCCGGCTTCTCGGGTGCAGGTTTTACTCTCAAGTGAGATTCCCTCAGCAACCAGAAACTAATATTTTAAAAAGACTGTCGCCTTCAAAGAATGGGCCCCACCCTGGCCCAACCCCCCCCCCCGGGCACACAAAGGTATTGGCACCTTCAAAGAGTGAGCAGGTCAAGCTGGTTCCGTTAACGAGGACCCCCATTTGCCCTCAAGAGCTGGCTGTAAGCCACCCATCCCCATGTCTGCTTTCTTGTGCATATTTGAAACTTGGCAGGTTCAAGCTTTGCAGTTTAGTGGTCCTCCTCCACAATGAACCCTGAGCAAAAGCCCTCGGCCAGGCTGTTTCCCACCTTCGATTGTCTCTCCTCCTGGGGCCACTGGTATTTGAGGGGTGTGGAGCTAAGAGAACAGCACACGCAGCTACAGTCCAGCCATAGCCAGTGGAGCAATCTGGAAAGACAGCCCAAGAATTTTAATGAAAACCAGAAAACCCCTGGCTGCCAAGCAGGACTGCAGTCCAAGCCCAAACGCCCCTCCCTCTGCAGCTAAGAATCCCTGAGCCAGCTTCCTCCCCAAGTGGAGAGAGAGAGAGAAAATCCATCCTGCATTCAGGACTGTGCTTCACAGCAGCTGCTTGCTGGGGTTATTTAGGTAAGAGAAAGGCCCACGCTGACTGCAACAGCACCCAGGACCCTGAGACGCACAGGGTGTGGCTGCAGTAGGTCTGTGTGCCAACAGATTATGAAACACTTTTTTTTTTTTCAAAAAGGCTCCTCTTTCCTTCTGCCAAAGCTGCCTGCCTGCCTGCCCACAGCTGCATACAAAGCTAGTAGAGAATCTTAACAAGCTTAAAAGGGAAGGGACCGGATTTTCATCAACTTGAAAAGCAGAGGGAAAAGAAACGAGCTTCCAGAGCGCATAGGGTTGTCAGGGGCACCGATCACCGCTTTGTGTTCCCTAGGAGGCGGGAACTGTAAATTGCCCTGTGCTGGAAAAGAAGAGGCTGGGTAACTTCTTCAAGGTACCAGATAGGGACCACTATTGAAGTTCAGTATGAATAAAACGCACCACAAATACAAACTAAAGGGCTTGCTATGCAACTTGCTTAGTAGACGGCTTGCCTCGGATGCGTTAAATCCTGGGGAGGATCCTTAACATCACATAAGCCAGGCATGGTGGCACATGCCTGTAATCCTGTCACTTGGGTAGAGGCCAGCCTACATAAGGAGAGAGAGAGAGAGAGAGAGAGAGAGAGAGAGAGAGAGAGAGAGAGAATACAAACCCTTCACACCTGTCACACCAACGTTGGAAAGCTGAGGGAGGCAGACTGCTGTGACCTTGAGACCAGCCTGAATTGCAGACCTGGCAGAGCTACAGGGTGAGCCCCTGTCTCAAAACAAAATTGTAGTGTATGTGTTGTAGAAGCCACGGGTGTGATACTTAGCAGTGAGAAGAATCGAACTCGACACCCTGAGCCGCCTCCTAATAGACAGAAGGGGTGGGGCATGTTCACGAGCTGCACACTGGCTATGCGCATGGCACTGAGCTAAGCTTTTCTTTTTTTTTTCTGAAGGTAATTTATTTATTTATTTATTAATTAAGGATTTCTGCCTCCTCCCCGCAACCGCCTCCCATTTCCCTCCCCCTCCCCCGATCAAGTCCCCCTCCCTCATCTGCTCGAAGAGCAATCAGGGTTCCCTGACCTGTGGGAAGCCCAAGGACTGCCCACCTCTATCCAGGTCTAGTAAGGTGAGCATCCAAACTGCCTAGGCTCCCCCAAAGCCAGTAAGTGCAGTAGGATCAAAAACCCACTGCGATTGTTCTTGAGTTCCCATTCTTCCTCATTGTCCGCTATGTTCAGCTAGTCCCAATTTATCCCATGCTTTTTCAGACCCAGGCCAGCTGGCCTTGGTGAGTTCCTGATAGAACATCCCCATTGTCTCAGTGTGTGGGTGCACCCCTCGCGGTCCTGAGTTCCTTGCTCGTGCTCCGTCTCCTTCTGCTCCTGATTTGGACCTTGAGATTTCTGTCCAGTGCTCCAGTGTGGGTCTCTGTCTCTGTCTCCTTTCATCGCCTGATGAAGGTTAATATTCATAAGGATGCCTATGTGTTTGTCTTTGGATTCACCTTCTTATTTAGCTTCTCTAGGAACATGAATTATAAGCTCAATGTCCTTTATTTATGGCTAGAAACCAAATATGAGTGAGTACATCCCATGTTCCTCTTTTTGGGTCTGGCTTACCTCACTCAGGATAATGTTTTCTATTTCCATCCATTTGTATGCAAAATTCAAGAAGTCCTTGTTTTTTACTGCTGAGTAATACTCTAATATGTATATATTCCATACTTTCTTCATCCATTCTTCCGTTGAAGGGCATCTAGTTTTTCTACCACGTAATCCTCGGAACGAGATAAGCTCGGAGTCCCTTCTATCCCTCATTTCACCATGGAGAGACTAAGGCTTTGACATTAACTGGCACCAGGATTTTAACCCTAGGCTATCTAGTTACCACCTTAAACACACTAGCAGCCTAGAAATAGCTCGGGCCAGCATGCCAAGCAAGCAAGTCTCACGGAGACTGCTCCTTCCCCATAGTAAATCCATATTCTAGGCTTTGCCTTTAGTACTCGCTGGTACCCTTTAGCGGAACCACAGAGCCACTGGCTCTGGAAAGGCTGATCACTAAACCCCTACCTTCTCAAGTACATGGGCTCTGCTGCCTGCGTGTGCAGAAGAGGAGGCTGGCGCCATTAGTCAAAGCCCCCCATTCATGAGAAACAGACAGCTCCCTCCTGCACACTGCTCCACTGACCCATACAACCTTACACGGCAGCCTCTACCCAACCACACACAGGCTCATTTTGTATTCTTACGAGGAGTCCATGTGCCTCTACCTAGAGCAATGTGATTTCCCAAGAGAAAGGACTGTCTAGACAGAGCATCTTAATCCATCTTGATGAGAAGGGAACTACACGTTGCCCAGTTTGCTCACACAGATCTCAGGGTCTGTGTTCCGCGCTCCAGCCAAAGCTCTGTACTTGACATTTCTGGGTGGTCATACCAAGCATCACTCAGTCCAACAGCTCATGCCCTGAACTAGGACTGTCTTCCAAGCCAGGTAAACGTCTCTTGAGGAGGGGGTATCACAGGAATACGACAAACTCCCTTACGGATGATGCACACCACCCGCAGTTCCATGAAGCAGGCTGAAACTTGAAAGAACTCCTCAATGAACAGACAATAAAGCTTCACGATGGCTCTGAGGTAGAGTAAGCACACCTATGCCAAGCAGCTGGTGTCTTAACCTTCTGAATATTCTGTGAGGCAGAAGGGATTGCTATTAGGCAGAGGCAGCAACTGAAGCCCAGAGAGGTAATATAATTTACCTGAAGTCACACAGGAAGGGTTAAAGCTCAAATCTGATTTTTATTTTTAGTTTATTTCATTGGGTTTTGTTATTGTTGGTTTTTTTGTCTCAGTTTTTTGTTTGTTTGGCTAGAATTTGGTTTGGGGTTTTTTTGTTTGGTTGGTTTTTTTTATTTGGTTTGGTTTTGCTTTACTTTGATTTAGTTTTTTTTTTTGTTGTTGTTGTTGTTGTTAGTTTTTGGACAGGATCCTGTGAAGCCTAAGCTGTCCTAGAACTTGTTATGTAACCAAGACCAGCCTTGAACTCACAATCATCCTGACTTTACCTCCCAAAAGTTGGGAATATCGGAATGCCACCCCCACACTCATTTCTCATTGTATCATTCAAGCTGGCCTTGAACTCGGGATCAAGTTTCGTGCACGCTGGAATTACTGACCTGCACTGCCACACCTAGCTTCAACCATGTTTTTAATTTGACTTCAGGACCCTTTTATTCTGGCAAGAGAGCTGAAAGATGAGGAGTCAGCCACTTAGGTGGAGGTGGAAGAGGGCGAGGAAATGCATGGACTAACTGCAGGGAGAGGCTGAGCATTGCTGGGGACAGGGAAGAGGCTGAGGACAGAGAAGGTAGATGGGACAGAGGAGGCGGAGCATGTTAACCATGACAAGTAGTTTGACTGTGTTCTAAGGGCGACAGGAAATAAAAGACAAGCTTACTGGGGGAAATGATGTGGCAGGATTCCTGCTCTAAAGAGATAATGCTGAGCTGAGGCACTCAGTCAGTAAAACACTTGCTTTGCAAGCACAAGAACCTGAATTTGATCCCCAGCATCCGGGGCGTGGGGAACACCCTGATGATCGCATCATTATAAAATCATTATTGTGGATGCTGTCTTTAAAAATAAATTGAAAGACTATCAGGGCAGGGGAACTGGCTCAGCATGTTAAAGTACTTGCCACTAAGCCTGACAACCTGAGTTCTATACCTAGAGAGCACAGAGGGAGGGAGGGAGGGAGGAAGGGAGGGAGGGAGGGAGGGAGGGAGGGAGGGAGGGAGGGAGGGAGGGAGGGAGGTTGGAGAAGAGCTGGGCATAGTACCTCACACCTGTAATCCCTGTACTTGGGAGGCTGGCAGACAGAGGAGCGTTAGGAGGACCACGCCAGCCTGAGCTACAGGCAAAGACCCTAAACGAAATCAGCAGTGGAGAGAAGACAGTTCGGGATGCTAGACCAAAGGTTGGGTCTGATACGTCCTAGTAAGAACCGTGACAGCTAACACCTGTCGTATGGACACCATGCTCATGCTAGATACGTGCTGTATGAATTGTAACTGAATTCTTTCTGTCACCAAAGAGTATCCACGACTGTTATCCCTGTTTTAAAAGTAATGAGTTGAAAGGCCACATAACTAGTGATTGTGCAAATCATGAAAAAGCAAATTTTAAAAATGTCAACCTGAAAAGACAACAAAAAGCTCTATGTAGATAATTTGTGGTGGGGGAAAGCAACCAACTACTGAATTCAATATCTCAATTCACTGGCTAAACATTTAGTTAATATTTCTTGAACACACAAGTGAATAGTTGACTGAATGATTCTCAACAAATAAATTGAATTCCTGTCAGGCTGAGCATCAAGAAACTAGCATAAAGAGAATTCGTGACCCATTGAGATGGCTTAAGGAGTAAATTCACCTGCCTCACAAGCTTGGTGACCTCAGTTTCATCCTCAAAACTCACTCCTGAAAGTTGTCAACATGTGCACCGTGACACACACGAGCCCCGTGTATACTGCACTTCAAAAGTTTTTTTAATAAGGTTTTTGAGTGCTGGGGATTATCTACCACCAAGATATTATTCAGCCTCAAGACATAAAGATTTCTCTCTCTCTCTCTCTCTCTCTCTCTCTCTCTCTCTCTCTCTCTCTCTCTCTCTCTGTGTGTGTGTGTGTGTGTGTGAGAGAGGGAGAGAGAGAGAGAGAGAGAGAGAGAGAGAAAGAGAGAGAGAGAGAATATGTCGCATGTATATGAGAGCCAGAAGAGTGTGTAAGATTCCTTGAAGCTGGAGATGATACAGATTATGAGGTATAGGTTGTTTGTGAGCTACATCAGCTGGAGATACAGATTATAAGGTATAGGTTGTTTGTGAGCTACATCAGCTGGAGATATAGATTATGAGGTGTAGGTTGTTTGTGAGCTACATCAGCTGGAGATACAGATTATGAGGTATAGGTTGTTTGTGAGCTACATCACCTGGAGATATAGATTATGAGGTATAGGTTGTTTGTGAGCTACAACAGCTGAAGATACAGATTATGAGGTATAGGTTGTTTGTGAGCTACAACAGCTGGAGATACAGATTATGAGGTATAGGTTGTTTGTGAGCTACAACAGCTGGAGATATAGATTATGAAGTATAGGTTGTTTGTGAGCTACATCAGCTGGGGATATAGATTATGAGGTGTAGGTTGTTTGTGAGCTACATCAGCTGGAGATACAGATTATGAGGTATAGGTTGTTTGTGAGCTACATCATCCGGGTGCTGGCAATCAAACTCTGACCAAGGTCCTCGAAAAGAGCAACAAGTACTCTTAACATCTCTCCTGCCACTCAACAGATGAAGTTGAGTGGGTGGGGAAGTGGGGATGGGTCTAGGAAGAGCTGGAGGATGAAGACGAACAGAAGACATTGGAAGAAATTCCCAAAGCACTAATAAAATATTGAAACTCTATGTTACCATTGTCAGGTGAGTAACGCATTCCAATTACATAAGAAGTGGGTGGAAAAAGAAAGACACTGCAGGACCCTGTGCATTAAATGAGCTGGCCGCACTTATCTGTCAGAACCAAAGAAATTATGCTGCAAGAGTATTTGTTTTAGGCATTATTTGGCATGGGAAAAAAAAATCCATGTCGGATTTTTCTTGCAGAATTCCTTAGTTCTCTGGCACACAGACCCCAGGATGCCTCAGAATAGAGTCTGCTTGAAAATGACTATGCAAAAGGTAAATCCTCTACCACACGCGGAGAGAACTTCGGCTGCCCACACAAACCTCATTGGGTTCAGAGGCACCAGCCGGGCTGTCGTGCCTTCAGGGAACTTTTGATGCTCAACAGAGTTCTAGCACGCACACTCGCTTTTCTAAGTGTTCAGAGGGCACGGTGCACAGTGGTACAGACCTGTCATCCGAGCGGGACGCCTGCAAGTTTAAAGCCAGTCTAGTCTATGGAGTGAGATCTCATCAAAATAAATAAATGTCAGACGCACAGTAAAGACAACGGCAGAGCTTTCCAGGCCCATGTCTACACGCTAACCTTTTTGGCTTCATGAAAAGACTAGACAGCGGAAGACTTGGACATGCGTCAGGCATAGCCTCTGAGTTCCTACTTCCTTGTCATCAGGAGTATCAATCATTGGAAGAAATATAAACTTGTTGGCCCACTTACCTATGTATAGCTATTAAGTAAGCTCTACATGTGAAGGGCAGTAGGTGACATGGTCTCTGCTCATGGGGGCGGGGGGTACAAAGCAACAAAGAAGCACAGGCAGAGCGCACACAAGTACTTAGTGAAATTGGAGTAAATTTTAGTTTCTAAGCCCAGGCAGCCGTTGGACCTGAGCCTGAATGCCCACTCTACCACTAACCAGGTGCGTTATCTTTGGCAATTTTGACTTAATCTCTTCCGATTTAACTTCCTCAGCTACGATCCAGGAATGGAAAACCACACCAATCACATTGAGATACTGCTGGAATTTAAATAGATAACGTGTATCTCTCTGCAAGCTACAGTGAACGCTAGATAAATCTTGACTGTGGTTATTAATTAAATGATTCTAACCCTGGAGCTCTCTACACATCATTCCTAAGCCTCTCGCTCTTCAACTGTCACATGAACGGTGGCCGCTTAGTGATCCTAAGATTCCATCCACGTCTACGATATCACAGTCTCGCTCGCGTGGCTTCAAGGTGTCTCCACGTCGCTGCTCAGATAAGCTGGGACTAAAAAGCAACTGTAAACCACTGTTCTCCAGCAACGGCCTTGATCTCTTTTTGTTTGGTTCCTTTAACCTCATCATCTATACGTGCATATATGAGATGTACCCTCAAAGAAAGAAATAAGCAGCTGCCGGAGAAGCTAAGCACCTATTGAGGAGTGACTTCTCCAACTTAAGTGTGGGAGCAAGGAGTGCTTAAATCCCCACCACTGACTCACAGCTGAGATTTTCTTGTCCTTAATTTTGCATCCTTGATCCTAAACAGAGTACCTGGATGTGGGGTAGACACACAATAAGATACCAGCTAAGAGTCACAGTCTCTCTGGCTATGTTTGCAAAGTAACTCAGGACAGGCTCCTCTACAGTAAGTCCACAATCCCACTCTGTTAGGAACTAGCTCTGTGACCTTGGGGAAGGATTGGAGGCAGGGACAGTCTTCTCACTCTTTGGTAAAATAGAGAGAGAAATCTATTTGATCAGGGCGCAAACTACAGCTTGTGGGTGGGCCGAAGTCTCAGCCTCCACACCTAGCTTGGAATGGCATTTTACATTTGCAAAAACTTATAAAGACACCATAGACATTGGACACCATATGTGTCCCCCAGAGCCCATTATATTTACTTTCTGGCCTTTTACAGAAAAAGCTTGCTAAGCCCTGGATTCAATCAACTGAGTCCCCTTAAAACCCTGACAAATCAACACGGTGAATTCTACCATGTTTCCTTACATCACAGTCTGATTCTGACCTTCCACACAGACTGTTGCTGAGTCAGAATGATACCGGAGACACAAGAGAAGTCCAGCTGCTATTTGTTTAATTCGCTAAGTGGTCCCTGAGGCAACAACCCCAAGAATTAAATCCCCCTCCAAGACAGTAAGGTGGGCCAATGTGAACTGAAAGATTCCTGATAAAGGCCTGCGGGGATGCCAAATGAGAGGGACAAACCCAGAGAGCCACTAACGTCACAGAAAACAAAGGCAACAGTGAGGACCCAGAGCTCAGACAACCAGGATCAAGACTCAACCTTGTTCCATCAAATAAGAAACATACACAGGCATCCAGGAACAGCCTGCTTCGGGCAAATAACAAAGCTTGCAGGAACACCAATTGAGTGAACAAACCATCCTAACAGGCACGGAGCAGAGGGAATAAATCTTATCTACAACAAAGCACACAAAATAATGGAGCCCACAACATTGCTTCCATCTCCCCCGCCCCCATTGTTGTTAAGAATATATAACGCCAAAGCAAAGAATTCAGCCATTTACGTCAGGGCAGCAAGCCAAGGGAAGCCTAGGATATATGATCCCATTAACACTAATGGAAGTGTGAGCAAGGTAAAAGAGGAAATAAAGCTCCCTGCACCGATTCGAACTGCATGCCGTTTTCCAGAATAAACAGCCGGCAATTATTCTTTTAATGTGCTGCTCTGCACACTGATAAATCACTGCGCAGCATAAAATTTTTTGCTGGTTTCAAAAAGCGGCTTATTCTCTTTCTCCTCCTCTGTAAACTTACAAGTTCTGAAGAAGGTGAGGGGTGCTCTTCCCCCCTCTCCCAATCAAGCTTCTCGTTCTCCAAGTACACTATGCTACCACCACTGTCAAATTGCTTTCTAGTAATCACAGAGTTGGTGATTAGAACACCCTCCTCCATTTCCGCTTTCCTCTACAGAAGCTCCTTGTGTGGCTGGAGAGGCTGCTCAGTGGTTCAAATCTCTAACTGCTCTTGCAGAGGACCAGGGGCTCGATTCTCAACGCTAACATGGTGGTTCACAACCACCCGTAACTCCCGTTCCAGGGGATCCAAGGCCTTCTTCTGGCTTCTGTAAGCATCAGGCATGCATGTAGCACACACACACACACACACACAAAATTAAAGTATTCTTTAAAAGAAACTCCTCAAGGGGCTCCTCTCCTAGAGGAGCAGAGAAGTCTCATCTCCCTCAAGGGCCCCTGTGCCCAAAGACAAGGCAGATCCACACGCCTTAACCCTGCCCTCTCTCTCCTAACCACCACGGCTGCCAAGTATCCTATTCTGGACATGCTGGCCTGAAATTTTTAAAAACAAAATCCTGGCTATCTCAGTGATCCTGTCCAGTCTCTTCCTAAGCCAGAAGAGAGATAGATGAAATTTACTTTTTGTTTCTGACTCATGGGGTAAGCATGTTCTAATAGCCAGAACACAAAGGTCGGACATTGGCCCTCTCTGGGGACCTCTTTCTGACCCTCCATCAAACATCTTTATCTCCCAAAGTTTTGTTTTTATTTTCTTTGCAGTTTTTGTCAAAGGGATCCAACCTCATCAGACATCCTTGCATAGGGAATGAGGATCCCACACTCTGAGCCCTGGAGTCTGGCTTTGTGAGGAGCTGTTGTTGATCCCTGATCTCATTCCAAATAGCATCACTCACATGTTCTCCGAAGGGCATTCCCCACGGCTGCGACACAGCACACGTGAGTTCTGCACATGGCCCTTCCTGGATGCTCACTCATGCCTTCTGCCTGCTGGAGCATGTGATGTACAGACTCATTGGGGCCAGAAAAAAGAAGCAGTTAAAAACAATCTTGTATGTGTGTGTTTATGTTCACGCATGTGTGTATATGAGTATATGTACATGTTTGTGTACATGTGTGGCCGAGGTTGCTATTGGGTGTGCCTTCTTCCATTGTTTTCCATCTCGTTGTTTGAGAAAGTTTGTGCTGGGTAGTTTTATGTCGACTTGAAACAAGTTAAAGTCATCTGAGAAGAGGAATTCCCAATAATGAAAATGCCTTCATAAGATCCTCAAGGGAAGCCTGTATAGGATTTTCTTAATTAGTGATTGATAGAGATGGGCCCATCCCATTGTGGGTAGTGCTATCCCTTAAGTGCAGGTTCTGGGTTTTGTAAGACAGCAAGTAGAGCTGGGGGCTCAAACCTTTAATCCCAGCACTTGGTAGGCAGGAGCAGGTGGATCTCTGAATTCGAGGCCAGCCTGGTCTACAGAGTGGGTTCCAGGGCAGCCAGGACTACACAGAGAAAACCCTGTCTCAAAATGAATTAATTAATTAATATAAAAAATAAAAGAAAGCAGCAGGCTGAGCAAGGCAGAAGGAGAAAGACAATAAACAGCACTCATCCAAGCTCATCAGCTCCTGACTCCAGGTTCTTGCCATGTTTGAGTTCCATCCCAACTTCCTTCATGATGGAGTAAAATGTGGAAATATAAGTCAAATCAACCTTTTCTTCCCAACCTGCTTTTTGTCATCACAGCAATCGAAGCTCTAACTAGGTGAGGGTCTCTCACTGAACTAGGATCACACCACTTAAGCTGGACTGCCAGGCCAGAAAGACCCAGGGATCCTCTTGCCTCTGTCTCCCCAGTACTCAGATTACTTTTTTGTATGTTTGTTTTTTGTTATTGTTGTTTTTTGAGACAGGGTTTTTCTGTAGCTTTGGAGCCAGTCCTGGAACTAGCTCTTGTAGACCAGTCTGGCCTCAAACTCACAGAGATCTGCCTGCCTCTGCCTCCCGAGTGCTGGGATTAAAGGCATGTGCCACCACCGCCCGGTTCATCTGCTTTCTTACGTGGGTACAGGAGATATGGATTCAGGGGCTTATGTCTGTTTGGCAAACACTCAACCTTCTTTTTCCCCCCACATTTTAATACAGCTTCATTGACATATAATTCAAAAATACCAATTTTTGATATATTCACAAGATAACACTTAACCTTCTAAGCCATCTCGCCAGACGCACAAAATCCTTTTAATGGAATTAAATATTTTCTCTATTCAAACACGGACTGCCTCCACAATAAGATAAATCTGATTCTTGGCTAAGTTTATCTCTATAAAAGAGTCCCTAACATTCGTACAAAGAAAGGAGGCACGTGCGCCTCTTGACCATGGAAGTCAACAGGAAGACTGAGGGGATTCAAACAGGCTTTGGAGAACACTGCAACCTCCTTAGCGCTACCTCTGGAAATAATTCCATAGTAACAGTCAGAGCAGACTTCCTCGTCTCATCTTCATGAGGCACGACCATGCTAACAGTAAACATCATGCAACCACCCTCCCTCTTCCAATCCTGACTGGCCTGGCCTGCTTGGAAGGCTCCGGCTCTCTGTAGACAAACAGTAGGAACTATCACCTTCTTCAGCTCATTTCTTTACGGAATGGTGCCCGCACAGGCAACCTGATTACCTCAGGACTGTCCCTGGGGGATAAGGACCCATCTTATTCCTTCTGGGGTCCTTAATGACCAACAGACAGCCTGACACATGGCTGGAGTTTCGAATAGTCAGGTGAACGTGGGGGAGAGGAGATTGGTGAATGCTCCAACTTTGAATGAATGAATGAATGAATGAATGAATGTAATTTATGCCCTGGCAATGCTGAAGCATGCATGGGCAGCCCGTTCTGTTGGTTCTGTTGGCGGTTCTGTTGAACTTGTCCACATTGGGTCTCATGGTCTAAGTTGATGAGGATGACCGACCAGGTCCCTTCCTCAAGAGGGCGCCAGATCTCATTACAGATGGTTCTGAGCCACTATGCGGTTACTGGAAATTGAACTCAGGGCCTTTGGAAGAGCACGCCATGCTCTTAACCGCTGAGCCCTCTCTCCAGCCCTATGGTTTAGATGCTGTCACTCTAAAGTCCACATATTAGATCCTTAGTCCCAGGCTAAGAGGGGACCACACAGCCAGATGCAGCTTTCTGTGAGCCCAGTCTGGTCTGCATAGTGACTTCCAAGACAGTCAGAGCTACATAATGAGACCTTGTCATGAAAAACAAAAACAAAAGAGCTTGCCCTGATGCCAGTGTCTCCTTTGCCCTCTGCTCACCATGTGCTCCCTTCTTGCTCTCTCATCTGTCATCGGGCTTGGGACCCTAGCAAGAACAAGAGCCCGGGCCCTGCTTTTGGGCTTTCGCTCTCTAGAACGCCAAGCTGCACAAAGCTTTTCCTTTATCATTCACCCAGCACAGCAAGTTTTTGTTAACCAGGAACAAACAAACAAACAAACAAGAAACTAACACTATCAAGCTAAGAAGAAGAGAAACGCCAAGACGGAAGAGATGACTCAGTGGTTAAGAAGCACTGGCTATTCTTCCAGATGACTCGGGCGTGAATTTCTAGCCCTCAGTGTGCCTCACAACTATTTGTAACTCCAGTTCCAGAGGACCTGACACCTCCTTCCAGCCTCCACAGCCTCCATCCTATATGACGCATGCACACAAATATGCAGGCCAGACACCCATACGCATAACATGTAAAGAAAAAGTTTATTTAAAAGATGAGGAAGAGTAAGAGTGGGCCTAGGCAGTTGACCGCTAACAAACTGTTACCTGGTGCACAAATGCTTTGTGCAGACAGACCAATGGGAAAACATGAAATGAGCAGCGGTACCAAGGGCTGAGACTATAGAGCTTTGTTGTAGGGTAAATGCCATCTTCTACCATCTTCTTACAATTTGACAACTTGGAAATGATACATTCCACAACTGACGGCGTCTTCACTTGGTGCCACCCTGCATTCAAACCTGCTTTCGTCTTTCTTTCTCAGGTAAATATAAAACAGGAGTGCATGTTGGACACCATGGTGTCCACAGACTCGGTGAAGTAAACGCCCTTGGCGTGGCTTTGGTAAGGGAGGTTGGAAAGGCGACTAGAACGTTGCACTTACTTTTTCACAAGAGTAGAAGAATAGGGAGAAAACGGACTTACTT
The DNA here is from genome assembly GCF_037038515.1 of Microtus pennsylvanicus. Classification (NCBI taxonomy): domain Eukaryota; kingdom Metazoa; phylum Chordata; class Mammalia; order Rodentia; family Cricetidae; genus Microtus; species Microtus pennsylvanicus. Next base: position 34,313,599 of record NC_134596.1, read on the forward strand.
ATCTTTTCTCATGATGATTCTCTCTAAAAGCAAAGTGGGGCTCCCACCCAATAAACGGATGCTAAATTACCTCGTCTTTCTAGTGGCCGAGGATCGGCCAATCGATGGTCACATGATCCAAACTAGACCAATCATTATTCTTTGAGATATTCTACCAAGTCACAATCATTCTTTTCTCACAACAACAGTGAGACTTAAAGGAACTAGAAAGATAACTTAAATTGCACCCAATTTTCTCCAGGTCCAGACATAAAGAGGGGAAGTCAGTGACGGTGACTCCTGCCATACAAGAGAGAAACAAAGGCAAGGGACAGAATCTTGACAATTTGGAGAGCCCAGTGTAGCTTAGAGGCAAACCAACTAATTTTTTCCCTTCCTAGACAAAGAAAACATGTGTTTGAGCATTCTTTCCTGTTCACTGGGGCCACATACTGATTATAGTTGGAATGATAAAAACACAAGAATGATAACTCTCCCACCCCATTGCTCATTTCCACAAGGGATCGTCCCAAATCTGCATTCAAAATAGAAAACTCAAAATTTGGAGAGGACACAAGAAAGAAGGAGCCTGGCCTCCTGGAACTTCTAAGGCAGCCTAATCAGAACAACTGGGTTGACCTAGTTAACAGAAAGCACTACATTTGGGGGTCATCCAGCAGCTGACTGCTCTAATACCTCCTGGTCTCAGCTGATGTCTGACAGTTGTGTAATGCCTCAGCTTCCTTCCTAAAGGTTCCCTCTTTGCTCAAGTGAGAGTTGGGTTTCTTTTGCTTACAATTTAAGAGTTCAAACAGCCAGGATGAATATAAAGAGCAACCATCTAAAACACCAGGGAGATAAAAATATGTGACAACCCCCAGGTGTCTAGGTAACACCTAAACATTTCCTCAGAACAAAGATTTCCTCAGAATGTTCTCAAACACTTGAAAGAGCTCAAAATCACTTCTTCACTTAAGATGTAACTTTTCACAGTAAAACCAATCATGAAACAGCAGCTGATTTTTGCACACATCATAAGAAAGGCATTAAATAAGTTAAGTGTTTGGAGTGACATTTCCAACAAACTGAAGACAACATACAAAGACCCTTATTCCTACTGCCAGGGGCTACTAGATTTAAGTTCACACGCCATAGCAAACTGTTCTTTTCTTTATCCCCTTCATCCTATAAATGCGTATGAAGTTGTAACAGCCCTGACTTGGGGTTTCCCTATTGCTATGCCCTCAGGAACTATCATCTAGAATTCTAGCATGCATGGTAACGCTCACTAACCATAAGTAACTTCTGCTGCTGTTCCAGAACTTACTAGGAGAGAGAGCAAGACACAACTCCAAGAATTTGACTCATGAGGCTGGGGTAAACAATATAGTTTGGGTGAGTCTAGGAGCCCAAGCAGTGCTTGCAAAGATGCATATTCAAGAGTCACCAAAGCATTTATAAACCAGTAAATGAGGTGACAAATATACAGGACAGTGATGCTAGAAAGCCACGTTGGCCAAGGACAGTTGTCAGGACTTGGGCCAGTGATGATGAAATTAAGTATGTATGCTATGCAGTTTCTGTAAGTAAATTTGTACTGGAGCCAGTAGAGGCCAAAAGGGGGTACTGGATCCCTTGGGACTTGAGTTACAAATAGTTTTGAGCTGCCTGATGTGGGTGCTAGGAACTGAACCTGGGTCCTTGGCAAGAGCAGCAAGTGCTCTTACTGGCCGAACCAGCTCTTCAGCCCCAGTGTTATACTCTTCCTTCACATCCACGGGTTTAGTTTCTTTTCCCCACAGTCCTATAAGGTAGGTGTTGAGCCTCTCACTTTACAGATGGAGAAACTGAGGCTCACAGAGGTTATGGCTTGATCAAGGCCACAGCTAGCAAGAGACTGTGCAGCAGTTCAAGGCCGAACTATCAAAATTTGTTTGTCTTCTACTCTGTGATTCTTCAGGGTCTTATATGTCGTGTTTCTCAAGGAAGTGTGCTGACACACGAGCCCCCCCTTTTTTTTAAATTTATTTATTTATTAAAGATTTCTGTCTCTTCCCCGCCACCGCCTCCCATTCCCTCCCCCTCCCCCAATTAAGTCCCCCCCCTTCAGCCCGAAAAGCAATCAGGGTTCCCTGTCCTGTGGGAAGTCCAAGGAACCCCCACCTCCATCCAGGTCTAGCAAGGTGAGCATCCAAACTGCCTAGGCTCCCACAAAGCCAGTGCGTGCAGTAGGATCAGAAACCCATTGCCATTGTTCTTGAGTTCTCAGTAGTCCTCATTGTCCGCTATGTTCAGAGAGTCCGGTTTTATCCCATGCTTTTCCAGACCCAGGCCAGCTGGCCTTGGTGAGTTCCCAGTAGAACATCCCCATTGTCTCAGTGTGTGGGTGCACCCCTTGCGGTCCTGCGTTCCTTGCTCGTGCTCTCTCTCCTTCTGCTCCTGATTTGGACCTTGAGACGAGCTCCTTTTCATACAGAGCCTAGGATAGCAATGATAGTCACGTGGTCTCAACTGTTACACATCACCCTCCTGGTCTGTGGGGTTATTTCTTCAAAACATTCTCCTATCCAAAAATGGGTCTAAAACATATATGCATCCTCCTGAATATTAACCTTCATCAGGTGATGAAAGGAGACAGAGACCCACATTGGAACACCGGACTGAAATCTCAAGGTCCAAATCAGGAGCAGAAGGAGAGAGAGCACGAGCAAGGAACTCAGGACCGCGAGGGGTGCACCCACACACTGAGACAATGGGGATGTTCTATCGGGAACCCACTAAGGCCAGCTGGCCTGGGTCTGAAAAAGCATGGGATAAAACCGGACTTGCTGAACATAGCGGACAATGAGGACTACTGAGAACTCAAGAACAATGGCAATGGGTTTTTGATCCTACTGCACGTACTAGCTTTGGGGGAGCCTAGGCAGTTTGGATGCTCACCTTACTAGACCTGGATGGAGGTGGGTGGTCCTTGGACTTCCCACACGTCAGGGAACCCTGATTGCTCTTCGAGCAGAGGGAGGGGGGCTTGATCGGGGGAGGGGGAGGGAAATGGGAGGCGGTGGCGGGGAGGAGGCAGAAATCTTTAATAAATAAATTAATTAAAAAAAACAAAAACAAAAATGGCTCTAGTGTCCCTCCTGTGTTCCCAGGTCCTGCATATGCACCAGTGTTGGCACTCTGACCAAACTGTCGATGTGTCTCTTTTGCTAGCCTAAAACCGCCTTCCAGGAAAAGTCCCGCCAAATCTCCACTGCTAGTATCTACAGTAGCTGGTAGGAGAGTCGATATTAGTGTTTGGTTAAGGAATTAGTGGTGATGGGGCACAAACATAGCATCCTTCACCATATGACAGACATGGATCAGTGATACCAAGAAAAACTATAAACAATCTGGCCCAATACAGATCATCTGTTCATTGATGTGGGACCCGAGTCTCAAAGATGTCAATGAACTCATCCAAGGTACCCTCAAAAGTATCAAGAAGATGACAAGTGATGGCAGTGACCTACCATTGTGACTGAGTTCAAAGACAGCCATCGCTTCACACTTAGCTCAGAGAGGGGCCATGTGGTTTACCGGATCCATGGATTCCAGGTATCATTTTGTTTCTGCCATCTACCAGTCATATGATTTCCAGCAGGTTCCTTCATCTGAATCATAATTTCTGCATCGTTATCTGGGCTATTAATAACTCCCAAGTTGTTGGGGTTATTAAATCTGCCAACATACATAGAGTGCCTAGCAAAGCACAACACTATGTGCTAAATAAGCGTTTACTGAATGAATCATGAGTCCCAACACAACACAACTTCACAAGCCTGGTTCAGGCTTTGCTGTTAAGACTCTGCCAACATGGCAGGTGGCAAGGTTACCTGTAATTATAGAGTCATATTAACTGGAGACTGGGTCCTTGGTAGAATCAGATCTTAAAGCTGTTCTTTAACTTCACCTCTTGCAACCCTACTCACGGTTCCCTTCATCCGAGTTGCCCTCCCCACTGTCCTCATGTCAGACAAAAATTACCCATCCTCTATTGCCTAGCCAGACTTACCCTGTCATTGGGTATAATGGCTTGAATGAGAAATGTCCCCCAGAGGCTCAGACATTTGACCGCATGGCCCCCAGCTGGAGGTATTGTTTGGAGACATTTAGGAGGTACAGCCTTCAGGAGGAACTACATCATGGGGGTGGGCCTTGAGAGTTTAAAACCTCACACCACTCCTAATTCACTCTCTGCTTCAAGCTTGTAGTAAGGAATGTGTGCTCCCAGCTTTTTGTTCAGCTGCCCATTGATATCCTGTCCCTGCCATTAGGACTACAACCTTCTGCTACCCTAAGCCAAATGAAACTCTTCCTTCTGTAAGTTGCCTTGGTTATGGTGTTCTAGCACAGGAGCAGAAAAATAACTAATACATATGGAGTAGGAAGGCATCTCTAATGCTTGTGACTTCATCAGTCTGTCCTTGTCTCAAGGGTCACTCTCCACTACAGTAAAGAGTCCTACAGTCTGAACGTCTATGTCCCCACCAAAATTCACATTGAAACTGCAGGTTAAATACAGACAGTGTTAAGAGTCTTAATGACTGATTAGACCACGCGTCCTATGCTCTCATAAATGCATTAGTGACCTAGAAAAGTGTTTACATGGCCTGGAGAGATAGCACGGTAATTAGGAGCTCTTAATTGCTCTTGCAGAGGACCTGAATTCAGTCTCCAGCACCCATGCCAGGCAGCTCACTATCTCTCGTGACTCCAGCTTTAGGCATGTCTTCTGGCATCTTTGAAATACTGAACTGACACATAGATGCCCAACAGTCAAACACACACTCACACACACGTGCACACGCACACAACTTAAAAAATAAGTAAATTTTTTTGAGAGCACCCAAAGAGCAAGTTCACCCTCCTGGCATATGAAGACACAGAAATATGTATCATCTGGGTGACAGAAGAAGCTACCAGCAGACGGCGTCCAGCACCTTACCTTGCTCCCAACCTGAAGTGCCCTTAGAAATAAACTTGTATTTGCAGGTGTGGTGGCACACATGTGTAATCCCAGCACTTGGAGGCTGAGAGGGAAGGAATGCCACAAGTTCATAGAACAATATGAGTTACATAGTGACTTTAGGCCATCCTGAGCAAGACCCTTTCCCAAAAAAACAAATAATAATGATAACATTTTTTTTTTGGTAGACAGGGTTTTGGCATCTCCTCCTGGCTGTCCTGGAACTAGCTCTTGTAGACCAGGCTGGCCTCAACTCACAGAGATCCGCCTGCCTCTACCTCTGGGATTAAAGGTGTGTGCTACCACCATCTGGCTAGTAGCCAGTACTCTTAACTTTTGAGTCATCTCTCCATTCCCTTCATAAATATTTTAATCAGGATTACTTGAGGGTCTTTGTTTTTGTTTGGGCACATGAACTAAATCTGTTTTAAATTTATTATGTGTATTTATTAAATATAATTGACTGTGTGGTGTGTGTGTATGTGTGTGTGTGTGTATGTGTGTGTGTGTGTGTGTGCGCGCGTGCGCGTGCACACATGTCTTACATACATTTATGCCGTGGTGCACATTTAGAGATTAGAGGGCAATTTGTGGGAGTAGGTTCTCTTCTACCACAAAGATCCCGGGGATGAGTGGCTGAGCAGCAGCAAGTACACTTACCCTCTGAGCCAGCTCACCAAAATCTAATCATTCATATATTGAGACTTGAAGAAGAAAGATGAAAATGAAACAATTATTTCAGATAGACATATTTCTTTCAGGCTTTCTCGAAAGCTTTGTTCCTTACCCCACACACAATTCATCTAGGAAAGAGGAATTTCTTCTGAGCTTTACTACCTGAATTTTCTGGACTAGTGGCATCCTTCCCAAAGTTAACTCTTAGAAAGCAAAATTATTGAATCTTGACCAGAAAAGCTTATTCGGCTTTCTTTAGTCTGCCAAAACAATTAAAGTTTGGCATAGCTAATTAAAATTGCTCTCGGGGGCTGGAGAGATGGCTCAGTGGTTAAGAGCATTGCCTGCTCTTCCAAAGGTCCTGAGTTCAATTCCCAGCAACCACATGGTGGCTCACAACCATCTGTAATGAGGTCTGGTGCCCTCTTCTGGCCTGCAGACATACACACAGACAGAACATTGTATACATAATAAATAAATATTTTAAAAAAAAAAAAAATTGCTCTCTAAGGGCTGGAGAGATGGCTCAGAGGTTAAGAGCACTGGCTGCTCTTCCAGAGGTCCTGAGTTCAATTCCCAGCAACCACATGGTGGCTCACAACCATCTGTACTGAGATCTGGTGCCCTCCTCTGGCATGCGGGCATACATCGAGGAAGAATGTTGTATACATAATAAATAAATCTTTAAAAAAAATTGCTCTCTAAGACAAAATCAGAAACTTCTGTGTGTGGGGGAAAGAACAAAGGAAGTTAAGAGAAGATTCAGAAATGCTAGGGCTGGCCCCCAAAGTGGCCCAAATGGCAAAGGGGACATTACCCACAACTTTCCTGGGACAATCAGAGTGCCACATAAAACAAACACTAGTCTAAGACGACTTCGTCTTACAGTGGCCACTAATGTGATTTGGTGTGTGTGCTTTCCTGAGACTTCAAGTCTATGGATTTATAAATAAAGGCGGATTTCTGTCAGACCATGAGTCCATATTTATTTATTTATTTATTTATTTATTTATTTATTTATTTATTTATTTATTTTAAATGATTGAATGAATAAATTTTATTTGACACTGGATCTCACTATATAGCCCTAGCTAGCCTGGACCTTGATATATAGACCAGGCTGGCATCAAATTCAGAGCCCCAGGATGCCTCTCCCCTCCCCGAGTGCTAGGATTAAAGGTGTGTACCACTATTCTTGACATGAGTTCCAACTTTGGTTCAAAACAATACTGTTACCATATACCATAGGTAAACTTCTTTAAAGATTTATTTTTAATTGTGTGTTTGTGTAAGAATGTATATGTGTGTGTGTGTGTGTCTGTATATATATATATATATATATATATATCAGAGTGCATGCAGAGGTCAGAGGCATTAGAGCCTCTGGAGCCAAAGACTGTTGTTGTCTAGCACATGTCTTGGGACCAAACATGGATCCTTTTCTCTTAACTGCTGACCCATCCCTCCAGACCCAAACTCATGTTCACTTTAATTTGACTCCCAAATCAAGTCTAGGAGCTACCACTAGCCTTGTTCACTGGAGGATGCCCAAACCTACCTGGTCCCAGGTGCCATCCTGAGATTTGAGCCCGGTTTGGTCCTCGCAACCACAGTAAACTCTAAGGAGTTATGGCATATCCCTTCCCTCCAATTTTATCCTTTTATCGCAAATTCATTACAATCTTACCAAAAAACTTAAAGTCAGTTTCTAAGAATTTGCATATAGCCTTCACCCAAATTATTCAAATACTAATAATGTTTTCCTTATCATTCTCTTTGCTATAGATACCGCTTTATCTCTAGATATGCAGTATTTCATATTCCCGTGGGATAATTATCAAAATCAGGAAATTAATATTGACCCTAAATCTAATCCAGTTTCAACCCTTGATTGATTTTACTCGCTGTACAAATAGCACTCATTATGGCGATATGAATTATATCAATAGACAAAAGAGAAAATTTTCTTTGATGCAGGAACTAATCCAGGACCATGTGTGGATTTACTTTCTATTTGTCCCTCGGTATCATTTAATGTAGATGTGTCCCTGCCTTTCACACTCCACCTCATTCTGTGAGGCGGGCCTTTCGCTGAACCCGAAGCCTATTTGATAATAAAAAGTGCTGCAGCACGGATGCAGGCTGTGACCTATGAACTCTTAAAATGCCATGTTAATGGGAGTTGTTCATACAAGAGCACACATGGTATAAGTCCATGCAGATTAAATGACTGGAATAGGTACCCACCTATGCCTTTCCTCCTTCACCACAGGCTCAAACCTCACATTACTAGTGATCTGACAAACTGACCTACACGTCCCTAAGATGCAAGGGGGTGGGAATGCAGTGTGTCACCGATGGAAAATTCCAACCACAAATCCTTAGCCCAAGCTTAATAATGAAAAACATAACCAGGAGATCCCAATGCCAGCCAAGAGAATAACAAACTTAAGACTTTCAAAGATAACACCAGGACAAGAAGACATATTACGCTACACTAAAAATAAACAACCAAAGGACAGGATTATCTTGTATGAATCATACCTGATTCAATTTCCGCTCAAACATTTTTTTTTAAAGAAAAAGACTTTTATTGGGAATGGCTCTGTTGATAAAGCAGCTGCTGCGCAAGCGTGAGGACACAAGTTCAAATCCTCAGCACTCACGTGTTTAAAAGCTGGGCTTAGCCAGGTGTAGCGGTGCACGCCTTTAATCCTAGCTCTTGGTGGGCAGAGGCAGGTGGATCTACAGAGCAAATTCCAGGATAGCCAAGGCCACACAAAGAAACCCTGTCACAATAGATAGATTAGATAGATAGATGATAGATAGATAGATAGATAGATAGATAGATAGATAGATAGATAGACTAAACAAATAAATGAAAAAAAAAAGAGTGGGTCAGAGACACATGCAGGAAGGCCGGGTGATGGTGACACTCGCCTTTTATCCCAGCACTCGGGAGGCAGAGACACATGAATCTCTGGGAGTTTGAGGCCAGCCTGGTCTACAGATCCAGTTCCAGGACGGCCAAGGTAAAACCCTGTCTTAGGGAAGAAAAACTCATCATGAACACCAGTTGTATAAGGCTTAGTGCTAGATAATTAAAATATATTCTCTGGGCTAGAGAGCTGGCCCGGTGGTCAAGAGTATTGTTATTCTCACAGAAGACTCAGGTTAAGTTCCTGGAATCTACATGTGGTTCATAACCCTCTGTAACTTGTTACAGGAAATCGGATGTCTTCTGCCAGCGTCTGAGGGCACTAAACACACACACACTTATACCCATAAAATAAAATAAATCAATAAATATCAAAACCCTCTCATTTAACTCTCACAACAATCTTACTATGGAACAGGTTTAAAGACGTTAAGTCCTCTAAAGGAGAACACACACGATAAGAGAAAATGCAGAGATGTGCATATGAACTCTAGCACATGAACACACACATTAACATGTGATCTCACAGGTCCTGTCTTCCTGATGACCTCCAAGGAACCCTTGTGTTATAAATTTAGTCCCCAACACTGAAAAAATAATCCCAAGGAACTTTTTGATAGAATAATCTTGAGAAAGCCTCTAGTTTTCAAAGCTTCTAGTTTCAAAAATTTCCATGGGAAAGAACCTGAAAACAAGTCATCTGTGGGTCACATAAAAATCTCTCTTCACAACTGGGCGGTGATGGCACACACCTTTAATCCCAGCACTTGGGAGGCAGAGGCAGGCAGATATCTGTGAGTTCGAAACCAGCCTGGTCTATAAGAACTAGTTCCAGAACAGGCTCCAAAGCAACACAGAGAAATCCTATCTCAAAATCAAAATAAAACCAAAAAAAAATCCCTCTTCATTTGGCAATGTACATTTGGAGAACAGCCACAATTCCACCACAGCCAAGAAGATACAGAAATTATTTCCTAGGTAATTATAACATTGTGGTGTTTTATTTGTCTTTTCCCCTTCTGTGCAATAAAATAAGAGGGGGAAGATACATTACAGAAATTTTCATGCAGTTAAATACAGAAAAATATTGCCAATAGTTCACTCAATTGTATTTATTTTGTGCATATGTAACTTTGCTTATAAGTGAAATTCAAAAAGCCCATTGATTTGGGGACTATTATGGCCATTAGAATGATTTACGAGAAATTAACTTGAATTTGGGAAGTTGAGTCCTGAAAGAAACCAGAACTGAAATACTTCTGAATTTCCCTAAAACTTAGCCACGAAACATCTCAAAGGCTATATAGGTCTCAGAAAATGGTCTGCTAACAGCATTTACATTTGACATCTCATTATTCCTGATTGCTTCTTTCAATATGCTGACATCTTTCTTTATTTAGAAGGCATCCTCAGAGCCCTGGTTTGGTCCAGCCAGTTAATGAACGTGCATAGCCCATGCTAATGCAAGACCTGGGAACCTTCTCCCTAGAGCTGTTCCTTGCCTTCATCTGTAGAGCCAAAGGCTGTGTGGGCCACATTGTTATTTCCCCACCACCCAAGAATGATGTCTCCTGGGGGCTGTCCTAGCCCTCCAGATGACCATGTGTATTTTACTCTTCAGAGAAATTCTTTTTTTCTTAAGATTTATTTATTTATTATATATACAATATTCTGCCTGCATGTATCCCTGTGGGCCAGAAGAGGGCACCAGATCTCATTACAGATGGTTAAGAGCCACCATGTGGTTGCTGGGAACTAAACTCAGGACCTCTGGAAGAGAAGAAGCCAGTGCTCTTATCCTCTGAGCCATCTCTCCAGCCCCAGAGAAATTCTTGAAAGCAAACACTCTTTTACTTGATGATGCACTCCTAGCATGGAGCACATACATCTGAACATCAGTATCCTGTAGTGAGACAAACCCATTTTGTAAAAGAGAAAACTAAACCTTGAAAATGAATAAATATGCCATTCCCAACATCATACATTAATAAATAAGTAGTATGCCAGCCTAGCCTCATCGGAGCTCTCTTCCCTAGACGTCCGCGCCACACCCCTCCACAAGCGATAGGAGGACTAAAACAAAGATCTTAGATGTGTCCCAGGAACCTGAACTTCAACAAAACCCGCAGCCCCCACCTTCTTGAACAAACACACCCAATCAGCTGTCTCTTTCTCTGTAAAAGTCACCTGGATTGCTTAAAATGAAAAACGCAAGCCGTATTCTACTTTTTCTTCCTGTTCTCACATCTAGTCAAACAACTCATTCGTGTGATTATAATGTTCAAAACTGCATGTCTCTCTAGTCTCCACCACGAGTCAAGCATCATCATCCATCACCAAGACTTCAGAGGTACCAGCTACTCAATCTCCAGATTCAACTTGGTCAAACTTTCATCCAATTTCTTCTCTGTCTTTTAAAAATGTTCATCATTTATTATTGCTGTGTGAGTGTGTGTGCACACAGCCTTGAGCTCTCGAGCATCTTCCCATACAACAGCACACATGGACATCAGAGGACATCTTTCAGGAGTCAGTCTTCTCTTTCCTCCATGGGTTTGAGGGAATTACTCAGGTCCTCAGGCATATATGGCAAGTGCTTTTTACCCACGGAGCCATCCTCCTAACGCTACGGTGTATTAAATATAATTTCATATATGACATTCATCTAGCTAATTAAAGCACTTCCTAAATTCCCATTACCCTGAGGATGAAGACCAAAATCGCCTTGTCATTCAAAACTGCCCAGGCTCCAGCCTCTCCCATCTCTTCCAGCTCCTTCATTCTACTCCCTGTCTCTTACTCTTCTCTTTGTGTGCTGAACGTGCTGTTCCTCTGCCTGCCAAAAAACCTATTTGCTCTACTCTAAGCAACTCCCATTGCTACCCCAAATTACTTCCTGACCACTCAGGTCCCTTTTTAAATGCCACTTCCCACAGGAAACTAGCCCGGGTTGCTCCAGAAAAGCAACAGTCATATTGGGTACTCCCATTCCATCTTCAATTCAATCACCAGGAAGAATGGTACATCTCTCCTGGAACAGTTCGGGGCAGGGGTAACATCTCTTCATTGATGGACCATGGTGCTTATCACACAATACCCGCTCATTTGATCTTTGCTGTCAGATTAAGTTCCACGCTTTATCGTGGAGGGTTTTTAACAACAGGCCAAGCAAACCAAGAAGCAAGCGCTGGTTTCCCTTTGCAGATCTACATCCTGAGGCAGAAAGAAATTTCCAGCTCTTGAAAGTCATAGGACAGCAGGGATAGAGCCAAATCAAATCCTCCATTCATCTCATTTCTCGTCCCTACGTCACTAAAAACCCCAGTGAGTGGGGGGGGGGGGGGCGTGACAGGAGAAGGGAATTAGTAATGCAAGGTGGCACAAAAGAAGTCCCATCCACCTGTCACAAAGGCTGACTTCAAATGGACGTGGGACTTTGCACGCCTGAAGAAACACTACTGTTAAGTAAAGAGACACCGCTGCCACCACACCCAGCTCCTGGGGAGAGCAGCAGAAAACAACAAACTTCTTTTCTCCACAAAGAAGACAAAATGGCAGGAACTGCAACTACCTTCGGAAACCCAAAGGCAGGTTTGCTACTCACACTGTCACTAGCGATGTGCTAAGGGACAGGCTCTCTTCCCACCGTTCACTGGATCAGGGATAAGAAACAAAAAGACTACATGAATCAGAAACTACTTAAGACTACTTCCTTTGGGAATCATGTATGAATTATCTGTGTGAAGCCTTAAAAGAAATTGCTAAGCCATGGGCATTTCTTAGCAGGTGCCACAGAAAGGGAAGATACAAGAGCTCCATAGCTGCGTGTCCTTGTCCACATGCTCCTGGGCCCGGGTTATGTCCGTCAGGAAAACCCCAACCCCAGCCCGGGATCAGACTCATCGCTGTCATCCTTGCAAGCACAGACTCCAAGAAAAAGAAGCCTCAGGACCTCTTCAAAGAGGGCTCTGAATAACAAGACACAGAGCCTACATCCTCTAACCCCAGGGTTCCTTGGGGGGTGGGGTGAAGGTATGGGGAGTGGAAAGAGAGTTAGAAAAAAGAGATGTGATACTTTCCTGGCCCAGGAGAGATCCTGAAACAGAGAGGGAAAACCAGCATGCATTGCAAATAGACTAGGAAAGAAATGGGATTTGAAGAGATGTGAGCGGGGTAGGGAGAGAAAGAAAGGCGGAGAAGGGAAGGGCAGGATGTCACCACAAAGATGTTGGAAGGGGCAACAGACTGGTGATCTTTTCCCAAATCCAAAGGCTGCTCGACGCATGCCAATAAACCACTCTACGTAGAAAGCCCGTACAATGGACAGTCCTTTCCATTCAGTAACACGCAGCATTTTACAAGTCACCCAGCTGCAACTTTGGAGACCTGAGCATCTAAATTAAAAATGAATAAAAGTGGTTCAAAGAAGCTAAAGGAATGACACACACACACACACACACACACACACACACACACACACACCCCAGCCCCAAAGCCTGACTCAGCTGTGGAAAGCTTTAGCATTTTGGAGTTAAGCAAATACTCTGGCATTTCTCCTTCTTTTGACATTCCTAAAGGGGGTGTGGTTGACCCTAAGCCCATTCATTTCCAAGGTTGTACATCTCTCAGCTAAGACTGGCCCCATCTGTTTTGGAGCCAGCCAGCTGTTTATCTCAAAGGAACATATTTATTGCAGTGTTCAAGCCTGTAACTCTTAAAAGAGAAGAGGAGAGCCAGCATCATACAAGCCAGAATGTTGCCTGCCTTCTTAAATGTGTCAGTTCGCTAAAAAACAAAATTCAAACAAAAAGCACACTGGCAGGGTCCCTGGTTGCCCTGGTCAGGCTCCCTGTTCTTGGATACCTTTCAGGGATGGCCAGTAAAGGGTGACAGTACTTCTAACTTTTCCTTTCCCTAAAGTGTTAAAAAGGAAAAAAAAAAAAGTACCCAGGTTTTCCGATTCCGTCTACAAACCGTTAAGTGTGAGTGGCGACTGAGCCTCGGAAAACGGCAGCTCGCTACAGTACCATCGTCAGTGGCGAAAGCCTATCGCGATGTAATTTAAAACACTCACACAAGCACAAATCTATCAGCTCCACTTCCAAACAATCCTGAATCCCGCAGTCGAGAAAACGGGAGGAAATAAAAAAAAAAACTTAACAAAAATGCTGCTTCTAGCAGCCTAAGAAAAACCTTCCCTAGACACGTGAAATATTTCTGACTGGCACGGAGTGCACCGTTAGAGGACACTGTCACCTCAAATCAGCAGAAAAAAAAGCGAGGCAAACGACACAGACATGCAAACATAAAATAAAGCCCTATGAAACTTAAGCGACTCAAGAGAAGCGTGCTCATCTTTAAAAAAAAAACAAACCAGTGTATGCTACTCCAAGACACACAAATGTCCTAAAGAAGTATGACCACCTTAAATCACTGTCTCCATTTCTCCCACACACATCACCCTTTCCCACTCAAACCTCAGCACCGGGGCTGGGGAATGACAGGACTGCAGTCCGCCACCTTTGCCCTCCTCATGGTTTCCAAGTGCACTTCCCAACATCCCTGCCAGCCCAGCCCCCTCTCCCAGCCTCAAAAAGGTTAAAGGGAGGCGAGGAAATTGGCAGGCACCAGTCCTCTGGCGGGGGCAGGTTGCTGGAGTTGTTCTTTGCAGTGACCCAAATTGCACAGAGCGATTTAGCTCTTAGCAGCGCCAGTGAGAACCTCCCGAATCCATACCCCCATTCCCGGCCCCATCTTCCAAAAGAAAGCCTTGAGCATTAAGCGGGAGGAATAACTTGGGAGAACGATTTGAATAAATCACTTCAACTCACCTGGTTTGGGATATTTCTCCCCACCCCAGGCATAAACAGAAATGATATGCGACTGAGTCACGCACGTAAGGGAAGGTGCTGCGGTGTCCTAAGTCCAAGGACTGGAGTCAGTCCCTGCCCTGGTCCTGCTGCTACTCAGGGCTCAGCTGGAGCGAGCGGCAATAGCGAGCCCAGCAGCAGCAGCAACAGCAGCAGCAGCAGTGGGGGGGGTGGGGAGTGGATAGACCGTAGCACAATGAATGCAGTGGGGTTTTGCAATGACATCATCCCTCTGTCCGAGCGGCCCCAATAGCCATGCTCCAGAGCTGTGCATTCTGGGACCTGTAGTCCTCTGAAGTCCGTGAGGGACGCAGAGGCTACAGCCGGAACTACAATGCCCAGGATGCCTCGGTCGGAGCACCCAGACTGAGAGAGACCGGACCGGCCGCCATGTTGAAGCTCGGGAGCTGCTGCGGGCTGAGCCTTCGGGGTCTCGTGGAGCTGAGAGGCGGCGTGGTGAGAATGGTGAGGCAGAGGACGTGGGGGTTGAGAGCCTCGAGCACTGGCTGGGACTGGATGAAGACTCCGCTGGGCATGGGCAGGGCCGTCGGACCGGAGATGGCCTCGCGAGTCGGCGTGAGCTTCCACCAGCCGGGCTTGCACAGGGCCTCACGCCTTTCCCTCAGCTTTTTTACCGGGAGACCCAGGGAGCCGCTTCACTTCCGGGCGTGGAAGACCCCTTAGTCCTCGTAGCGGGACAGTCTGGGCGGAAGGGGTCTTTGTTGTGCTACGGGACGGCAGGCCTCGCGCCTCTGAGAAGAGACGCCCTCTTGCACCCGACGATTGGAGCAAAACCTAGGTTGATTTTTTTTTGTCGTCTTGCCATTTTTTCCCCCTCATTTCCCCCATGCCCTTTTCCTCAGATGTGACCCCCCACCACACACACACACACCGAATCGTCATCCCGTAATGATTTTCAAAGGGCTTTAGAGAAGTCGTTGGTAGATAACTGAGCGCGAAGGATCGTATTTTTGGTCCTAATAAGAAGAAAGGAGCTACTAAAAGAAGTTAGCGTCAAATCTTTCTTAACTCACCCGCGAAAGTGAAAGACATTAAAAGGGACTGCAAGTGAGCAATCTTACTCAGGACTAATGCTGAGTGAAATATGCTAAAATACGTAGGCTATTCGGTGTTGGTATCCATGGATACCTATCTTGCCTTTTTTTGTTAGCTTATACTAACAAAATTATGCAAAATAATGTATTTCGTTGTGACATACTCACGCAGATAACGTTAGTTAACGTATTTAACCATCCTCTCCCCTTACCGACTTGGTACCCACCGTGCATTCAGTGTCTTCTCTGGCGTATTCCAAACAGATTACTTCAAGAACTTTTGAAGCCTTTTGCTCAGCATCCCAAATTATCTGTTTTTCCAGTTGCATAACTAAAGCAGTACTGTGTGCTTGTTTTTCAGATTCTGAAGTTGACTGGAAAGATGGCAAATTTTACTTCGTATATACAGAGAGTCTCTAAACAGTTGAAAATGCAGATAAGCATAATTTGTGTTGCTTGTTCTCCCTCTCTTTTTTTTTTTTTTTTTTTTTTGGTTTTTTTGAGACAGGGTTTCTCTGTGGCTTTGGAGCCTGTCCTGGAACTAACTCTGTAGACCAGGCTGGTCTCGAACTCACAGAGATCCACCTGCCTCTGCCTCCCGAGTGCTGGGATTAAAGGCGTGCGCCACCATCGCCCGGCTCTCCCTCTCTTTTGCATTTACTTTGAAAACCGGGTTTTGTGCAGGAGATGTAACTCAGTGATGAGAACTCACCTAGCATACTCAAGGCCCTGGATTGGATCCCCAGGTTTGTTTACATCAGTGAAAGAACACACTATGCCTCTGTTAGAAGTTAATAAAATTCAACTGGTCGATAGATCTTCCTTTCAAAAGACCAAGCAGACTGGTTTTTAAATTGACAAAACACAATAGGAGTCAAAGGCATCTGCAAATGGTGGCCATTAAAAACAGTTTGCAAAGATCCAGCTTATGTTCTGTTGTGAGAAGAAGCCAGGGGAGTGGCAAAAGCCATTCTTCCATGAATTCAGCAAGGTAAAAACCTCAAATACTGCTGTTCTACCCGAAATGGTGGTAAGTACTAGAAAGGAAACAGTGTTTACCATTTTTTTCTGCCCCTAGATTCAACTGTAGGGTTTAGGCAAATGAATCTTTGTTTTAAAAGACATTTATATGAGCAATATAATCTTAGTTCGGGTTACTGTCAAAGACTGATTTATTGAAGAAAAATAACAGATTGTTTGGAAATACTGTGAAAATGGAACCAATATATAATGTAGTGGCTTCTATAATTTGTCATGTGATTGAGTGCTTTGAATTGTTTTAGCCTTATAGATAATGGATATTTAACCATAAATGTGTGGGGGAAAGAAAAACGGTGTATTTTAGAAAGACTCTACAAGTTAAGTCTTAACGGTCACAGGAAAAAACAAATTCTATATTCTTTAGAAACTTAAGGAAAACATTTTACCGGGGAGTACATCTTTCAGACCTCCTCTTTGATTAAGGTGAACATTTGCCACAGTGTACGTTTCCAGAAGTGGACACAGAAGGGCACACCATTTGGATTTAGTTATCGTGCGTTTGGATTTTTTTGTTTGTTTGGAAAAATCTTTTAGTTCATTTCAGATAAGAAAACCAATTTTTCATGATTTAGACATTCTTACTTTGCATTGACAACCGTTAGGAAATAAGTCTCAGGTTAGTAGTACCGTAGCTGTTGTGTTTATAACACTTTGGCATAGGTTTTGCTGCTGGATTTCCATATGGCTCAAGGTAAATGCAGCAAATGTCTCAGGGTCAAAATTTAAAGTCTAGCTGGGCAGTGATGGTGCACGCCTCTGATACCAACATCAGAGAGGCAGCGGCAGGTGGTGAGTTCAAAGCCACCCTGGTCTACTGATTGAGTTCCAGGACAGCCAGGGCTACACAAGGCTACCTTGTCTCTAAAAACCAAAAAAAAAGTATAATGACTTCAAGTTAATTTTAATTAACGACTGCCTATCTTATCTTATTTCTCAGATTTTAACAGGTCTAGACAATTGAAGGGGCACTATAGAACATGTGTTTGCAAGAATATATGCTGAAAAACTATGTGTTCATGAACATAGACATTTCAGGAAATTTAGGTATGCAGAATGTTGTGCTGTAATCAATTATGTAAGTAGGTATGTGTTCATAGGTCTTCATTGGAGATGCTCTCTGTGTGAACTTGCTGTAAAGAGTAATCCTCTAAATTGTATCTTTTATAAACAGCTTAATTGAAATGAAATTCACATACACAGTTTACCTATTTATTTAAAGGGTGTAGTCCAATGGGTTTTAGTTTGCTCAGAGTTCCAACCATCAACACACTTATACAAGAAAACTGCACAAAACCATGAGGAAATTGGTGTGGAAGGATTTGGGCTATACAAAGCTTACTGTTGTAAGTAAAGTTGACATACAGTACTTCTCAGTTGCAATGCTGCAAGTAAATAGCATGTTCCTGTGTGTAATAAGTGGGCTTTACTAGACTGTTATGGAGTATAGCACTGTCACTGTTGTGAGTCATTTAGAGTGATGCACTGTTTACACTGATGACTGCCTTTTCTGCCTGATTATCACACTGGGCATTACTTGAGTCCCATGAGAGTTCCATTTTCGGTGTTCATGTTTGTGTATTTGTTTTGTTTTTTGATTTTTGTTTTGTTTTTTTTGTTTGGTTTTGCTTTTGCTTTTCAAGGCATGGTCTCTGTCTAACAGCTGTGGCTTTTCTGGAACTCGCTTTGTGGACCAAGCTGGCCTCGAACTTAGACATCCACCTGCCTCTGCTTCCTGAGTGTTGGAATTAAAGGCCTGTGCCACCACCGCCCAGCATTTGTGTCTTTCTAAAGTTCTGCTTTCTTTTTATCTGTTTCTTGCTGCTTTTGAGATAAATTCTAAACATTTTTATTTTCAAGTGGCATTGTTTCCTGTGAAGGCTTACTAAATTTTGTTCTTTTTCATATAAACTGAGTTAACAATGTAGTGAAAAGTTATCAAATTTAAGGAATGAAATGTGGAACAGAGAAAAGTAGATGCCAAATAAAGATACGAGGTTTGAATCTGAAGAAAAAAATAATGGTAGGGACAGGCAGAATTAAGAGAGTTTCTTTAAGATGTTAGAAGCAACAACCTTATTTATTTTTAAAAGGTTTATACGTATGGGTGTTTTGCCTTCGTGTATGTGCTTGGTACCCTTGGAGGTCAGAAGAAGGCGTCAGATTCCCCCTTGGAACTAGAGTTATAGGTGGTTTTGAGCCACCATGTGAGTGTTGGGAACTGAAACTGATCCTCTGCAAAAGCAGCAAGTGCTTTTAACCACCGAACTTTCTCTATCTCACAACCTATTCAACCCCTGTCTTAGAAGCTAGAGTCCCCTCCTAATCGTTGCACAGTCATCACTTGCTGAAGAAATTTGAGGACATTTAACTTCCACTCTGCTGAGAGATCCAGCCAAGAAGACAAAGGAGAGGAGCTCTGAAATACTTTTGTAATAATTTTCCTTTGTAATACTCAACATTTGGCTATGGGGCCTCATGGCACTAGCCTCTAATCCCAGTGCCTTTGAGGTAGAAACAGGGAAACTGACTTGGAGCCCAGCCTGGACTGAATAGGGAATTCTGAGCCACCTTGGGTTACATGGTGAATCCCTGTCTAACCACAGAAAAGATTTTCATTGAATTATTTTTCTTTTCGTAATTGCCATTTTCAGGTCTTGACTGCTTATATAACTTGTGCATTTGGGCGGGGAGGGTTGTTTTGTTTTTCCAAGCAGGGTTTCTCCTGGAACTAGCTCTTGTATGCCTGGCTGACCTCAAACTCATAGAGCTCTGCCTGCCTCTGCCTCCCAAGTGCTGGGATTACAGGTGTGCGCCACCACCACCTGGCAATTTTTGTGCATTTTTTATGATGCTATACAAAAACAAAACAAGATGCAAGCAGTGACCATGAACCTTAGTATTGAGTAGTTCCATCCTAAAGGGTGGTGTTTGCTCTTCATGAGTGTATCGTTAATGTACACCAGCCCCAACTGGGATCCTTAGAACCACTATTGGAGAAAGCACTGCATGCATGGTGAATGGGACTGTTCTCTACCCACCTGTCAATGTTTTATCAGCAGGAGAAATCCATAATGATTGGATTCATTAGATTGCTTACGTGGGAAATGTGTGGTTGTGCAGATACGAAAAATGCAAAAGGAGAAAAGCAACTGACAGGCAGTATAGGCCTCTGTAGATTTCTTAAATCCATCTCTGACATTTATTAAATTTCACATTGCCTGAAGTCATTCCATTGCTTAGCCTTTTCCTAGAAATTTAACTGAAAGGGTAAATGAAAATGAAAAAAAATACTGTTTGATATAATGAAAAACTTTTAAAAGTATCAAGGGAGGTTATTCATTACAAAGTCCTGACATGGTAGTCCATCCAGTATGTCCAAATGTAGGTCTATTTGTCCTCACGAGATCTGTACCTTCTAGTCTGGGTATAACTTGGGCTGTTTCTCAGTAAAGACAATATGGCTGCAGGTTAAATTGTGCTTTAAATAACATGTTTTGAACTACAGAAAAGTTGCAAAGTCATCTAGGTTGACTCCCCAAATTTGAATTTTATGTTCAGACTACTATCTGTTCCTGACAGTTTTAAGACTGAATCCACCAATCTGCTAATACTTAATCTGTTGGGAGTGAAGGAGACACATTAATAAACGTTTGAATTAATAAAGGTTTGAATCTGGAAACCTATGTTCAATGAGCCACTTGGCACCCCACCACGACCTCTTTCATTTTTCACAGACCTGAATCGCTGTGTAGCTCTGGTTGTCCTGGAACTGTCTGTAAACTAGGCTGGTTCCAAACTCACAGAGATCTATCTTGGCACCATTTTTCGGCTAAGCTAATTATGGTAACTAATTCATACCTATGCACTGGTCTAGAACATATTTCAAAGAACTTAAGTAGAAATAAGTTCTTTTGACTGGGTGGTGGCACATGCCTTTAATCCCAATGCACAGGAGGCAGCACAGGTGGATATCTGTGAGTTTGAGGACAGCCTGGTCTACAGAGTTCCAGAACAGACTCCAGAGCTACAGAGAAACCTTGTCTCAAAAAAAAACTTACCCTCTCCCCCCAAAAAATAGTTTTAATGTTTTGAGACATGGTCTTTCTGTAACCCTGACTTCTGTGTAGATCAGCCTGGCCTCAAACTCAGAGATCTTATCTCTGCTTCCCTAGTGCTAGAGCTAAAGGCATGTACCACCAAGCCTTGCATAAAAATGAGTTCCTAGTGGCTGTCGTAGTTGAGGAAAGTAAATGACAGGATTGGCTTAAAGCATTTGACAGGTGGGAAACATTGGGGATAGTAAAATATGTATGCTCTTTGAGGTCAAACTACAGTTTGTCAAATCGTCAAATCATTTCTACAGCTGTACGTCGTGGTGGGTAAGTGTGCCTATGAGCACCATTTGTCAGCAGAAAGCTGGTTTTGTTATTTGGTGGAATTTCACCATAGAAAAATCTCAGTTCCATATGGTATTGGTTAGTTCATGCTGGGCTTTTATTTGTACAAAAATTATATGCCTACTTCATTGAGTTTTCTAGTGAAGAATATAGTCCAACCACATAAGCAAATGTAGCTTAGATATGAAGGGTATATACTTAGGAAATTTTAAATCATGTTTAATTCTTGTATTACTAAAATAGGTATTGAGTAAGAAGCAGCTCTGTAATATTGATACTTAAAAGTATTAGTTTTTGGTGGACAGGGTTGAAGCATTTGTAAGTTTTTGACTGTAATAATTGAGTACAAGGGTGACCTATGACCCTCTTAGTCATGAAATAGCCTGTTTCAGAGTCAGGGATCCCTTTTTATTTTTATTTTTTTTTATTTTTATTTTATTTTTTTTTTTTTTTTGGTCTTTTGAGACAGGGATCCCTTTTTAAATCTGCAGCAGTCCATAGCTCTCTTCAATACAAAAACCTTTTAAATGCATAAGGTACAGTACATTGAATTAGGAAGAAAGTAATCAATCTTCAAATGTTAATCTTTACAGAGAAATACATGTTTTATGAGCTCCATGATACTTAGCAATGCTTCAGCCAATATCCAGCAGATGTATTTCAGTCCTTAGGCAGTTATTATAAGGTATCACTTTAATTGGGATAGTCATGATTACTGCTAATATTGTAATTTGTTTACATTTTTTTATATAATAAAAAGTACAAATAAGCAAGGTATGGTGGCTCATGCCTTTAATTCCAGAAGGCAGAGGCAGGAGAATATTCTAGAGGCCAGCCTAGTCTATAAAGTAAGTTCCAGTACAGCCAGGGCTATTACACAGAGAAATCCCGTCTTGAAAAAAATAGTGCAAATAAAAAACCATGCGCTGAAATTTACCAAACTATACATGTGAACTCTATACACTTAGTATTTTTTTTTAAGAATTTAGTATGTTTTTATTTCCTCTCCTACCAGGTTGTATTCAGATATGCAATACCTAGCATATCCAAGGCTGGGATAGTAGGAGAGACATGAGTCTGAGCTATATAGGCCTTATCTGAAGTACATTATAAGATCTCATCACTGAAAGTTTGTGCCTTATCCAATATAATTCAAAATGCTCATAAAATTAAGGGGCCGGGCGGTGGTGGCGCACGCCTTTAATCCCAGCACTCGGGAGGCAGAGGCAATCGGATCTCTGTGAGTTCGAGGCCAGCCTGGTCTACAAGAGCTAGTTCCAGGACAGGCACCAAAGCTACAGAGAAATCCTGTCTCAAAAAACCAAAAAAATAAATAAATAAAATTAATTAAGGGGCTGGAGAGATGACTTAGTAAAGAACAATGGCTGCTCTTCCAGAGAACCCAGATTCAGTTCCCTGCACCCACATGGGGCTCACTGTGGCTGTATACGACATAATGTACAGATACATATGCACATAGTAAAAAAAATCTTTTTAAAAAATGCATGAATTTAGGAAATCTTTATGTTGGAATAATCCGTTCGTTTCTTACAGATTCAGTACAAGTGTCTGGAAAATGTGAACTTGGCTGTATCTAGTGCACCTGGTACATGCATATGAAGAACTTAGTAACACAAGTAAATAGAAGAGCAATATTAGAGAATGTTAAATCCAAGGAGCATCATGGAAACCATACGTAGGATTATTCTGCTCAGTAAGTAAGCACTGGAGTTGTTCCTAATGTGAGACTGTCTTAGCATCCTAAGGTTACATTCTCAACAGAAATAAAATTCTGACATCATATGTATTTAGGTATCTTTTTCATTACTTGTTACAGGAATTAACCATAGTTTTGAAGTTTAAGCTCAAATCCAGGCCATCCAGGTGACTGAGCAGGTAAACCGAACTTGAGTTTGAACCCCAAAACCCAAGGGGGAGCTCCTGAAAGCTGTTTTCTGACCTTGTGTCTGCCAGCCTGAACTTCTGCACATACACATTATACACTTAACAATTTTTTTAGAAGTCTACAGAGTTCCAGGACAGGCTCCAAAGCTACACAGAGAGAAACCCTGTCTCGGAAAACGAAACAAAAAGAACAAGTCTGCCTGGCCATAGAGAAGGTGAGACTACAGCTGGTTGGTTCAACCTAAGGTCCACTGCATGGGAATTCCTGCTCAAGAGGAGCAAAATGAAAGTTACATTCTTGAGTGTTTCAACTCTGCACATATCCCAAAGAGGTGCAGCAACCATTGTCAACAGATTTGGTGACAAGAGTTCTGTTTAAAGCACACCACCTGTGCGTGATTTCATAAATGTCAGGCCTTGGGAAATTTGAGTTCAGAGCTGATTTGTAGATCCCAAGATCGTGTCTCAGAAAGCAAATCCTTCTGGCTGGGATTAAAGGTATGTATCATTCCTTGCTTAAAACTGCATACTATGTAGAGTTTAAATGTATTTAAATACTTAAGTTGCAATAATTTTCTCTATTTTTGCCTTCACAGTGTAATCATCCTTCAACTCCAAGAAAAGTAGTTCCAAGTTTTGGAAGTTTGTACTTAATGCCTCACAATTCAATAGTTCTTCTTCCACACAAATGTTTTCACATGCTTGTCCAGAAGAAAATGCAGTTTAGGCAGAAACATTCTTTAGACAAAGAAAATAATAATAATAAAGGCAAAGAAGATTCCCCACTCCTTGATACACATAGGGAGCCCTAGACCAGTGTCAAATTGGTGTTTGAAGAAGATAGAATATCATTCACAAGAAAAATGAGCAACTGACAGTAAAACCTGACCCTGTCAGTACTTACTGTAAGTGATCCTTAGTAACAAGCACTGATTGCTATGATGCCCGGTGCCGGGGTGGGTGGGCACATTATAATACATACATGGACACTTCCTTTCTGACCTCAAAGATACTGAATGCTGCATTGTTACTGATCCTAATTACATATGATAAAAGACTTATATTTCCCTTTCAGACCATATGGTACTGAAAATACAGAAGATAAGTCACATTTTCATAATAGCTTGACTTCTGGAGCAAAAGTCTTACATTGTAGCCCAGGTTAGCCTCAAACTTGGCCATCCATCTGCATTTGCTAGTACTTTTTTAAAAAATAGTTTACTTTTTATGTGTATGGAGGATATATATATATATGTGTGTGCTGATGCTGGAGGATGCCAGAATTCTCCCCGGAATTTAAGGTACTATGAGACCCAAACTCCAGCCCACTGCTAGAACAGCATTCACTCTTACCCAGTGGACCATCTTGCCAGCTCCTTGAGATCCTATTTTTTACTTTTAGTTCATTCCATCTATATGGTACTACCTTTTTTTCCTTCTTGAACCCACTTCCACGCTGTCTTTATGACAGATCTCAATTTGCCCTGATTATTATTTAGAATCTTGTTTCAGCCTTGCAGGAGATGGAATTACAGGCTGCCATGCCATTTTAAAAATACTTAGGTGGCAGCACCTGGGAGGAAGATGCGGTGGATCTCTAAATTCAAGGCCAGCTTCATCTACACAGAGAGTCCCAAAACAGCCAGAGCTGCATAACCTTAAACAATTTTTTAAAAATCTAGGAACAAAGCCAGGCAGCGGTGGTGCACACCTTTAATCCCAGCACTTAGGAGGCAGAAGCAGGCAGATCTCTGTGAGTTCAAAACCAGCCTGGTCTACAAGAGCTAGTTCCAGGATAGGCTCCAAAGCTACAGAGAAACCCTGTCTCAACCAAAAAAAAAAAAAAAAACTTGGCCAGGAAATTGTAGTCTGCTAATTGGAAACTAATAGAGGTAGAAAGATTACTTTGAAGATGTATAAAGCCCTCTACAAAAACTGATTGCAATAGCAAAGCAGTTTTGATTTCTAGCCCCTTTTTCTTTTGCTGTAGCATGACTTGTTCACACACTAGCAAGCTGCATGTAGCAGACAGATAGTGTTGAAACATGAATAAGCCCTGCGAGGCAAGTACAGAGTTGTGTCATTGTTTAATGCTCATGTTAAATTACAGAACTGATAGGTTGCTTAATCTTTTTAATATTTGGCTTATCACATTTTACAATTTGTGAGATTTTTGTGCGAGAGCTTTTTGAGACCAGGAAATGCTATATATTTCTAACTTTTGGGCGGGATGGGAGACTCAATCCCTGATTCCCAGTGTGACAGAACTATCTTACAACAATTACAAGTAGGATTAGGAGGTTGAGATACAGGCATTAGGATTATTGAGATCAGTTAAGAGCATGTGCTCTTGCAGAGATCCCAGTGCCTATATCCAATGTCTCATAACTGCCTGTATTACAGTGCCAGAAGACCTGACACCCTCTTGCTTCCATGAGCCTCTGCATGTAATACACACGTAGTCAGGTGTAAACAAAACTAAATATGTGTTATGTTTGTCATCTACTGAGTACCATGACTCCAAAAATAATACAGTAACAAGTATATCTTATAAAGATAAGCCTGCAAAATATCTCTAGAAAGAGTAAATGGAAAGGAGTTCTGCCCTCAATTGGTATTTATGTTTTTAAAGCTGAATGCCTGCGTTCCCGGTCCCCACAGAGGTCAGAAAAGGTTGGTAGATTCCCTGGAACTGGAGTTCTGGATGGTTGTAAGCACCCAGATGAGTGCTGGGAACTGAAACCGAGGAGTAGCATGTCCTCTTAACCTCCTATCCCCCAATTTCAATTTTGTTTTCTTTGAGACGGTTTTTCTCTGTCCTAGCTGTCCTGGAACTCTTTTTGTAGACTAGTCTGTCCTTGAACTCACGGAGATCTACCTGCTTCTGCCTCCTGAGTTCTGGGATTAAGGACATGTACCACCACCGCTCGGTTAATTTTAATTTTGTTTTTATGGCAGGGGTTCTCTGTAGCTTTGGAGTCTGCCCTGGAACTAGCTCTTGTAGACCAGTCTGGCTTTGAACTCGTAGAGATCTACCTGCCTCTGCCTCCTGAATGCTGGGGTTAAAGCATGCATCACCACCGCCTAGCTCCAGCCTTAAAATTTTTTAATGAGGGCTGAGGGAATAGTGTGATGATACCATGCATATATGCAAGGCTCTGGGTTTGATCTTCAAAAGGTTACATCCATTGCATTGACTGGCCTTTAACTCAGATCTACCTGCTTTAGTTTTTTTTTTTTTTATTTATTATGTTTACAATATTATGTCTGCAGGCCAGAGGAGGGCACCAGACCTCATTACAGATGGTTGTGAGCCACCATGTGGTTGCCGGGAATTGAACTCAGGACCTTTGGAAGAGCAGGCAATGCTCTTAACCACTGAGCCATCTCTCCAGCCCCCTGCTTTAGTTTCTTGCATACTGGAATTAAAGCATATGCCACCCAGTCTAATAAGGTTTTCCATTATAGCCCAGCAATATGAAAGAATAGAAGTATCTGCATTCCTTAATTCTACCATTAACGTTCAACTAATTGTGCAAGTAGAGGGTTCTATGATCAAATTCTACATAACCTTTCCCTCTGCCCTCTTGTCTACTTACATTTGGGAACTTGGGGCTGTATCTGGTAGTTGGTAGTGTTTGCTTCATATGCACAAAGCCCTGTATTTTGTCTCTCCACTGCAATAAGTCATACCTGTAACTCTAACAGGACATAAAGACAGGCAAATCTCCTTTCTGTCTCTCTCCCTTCTCACCACTTCCTCCACCTCTGTTTCTCTCTCTCTATGCTCTTCCCCCTTCTCCCCTTTCCCCTTCCCTTCCATAACCCACTAAATACCCACTTTTTCTGCAAAAAAAAAAAGGCAAATCAGAAGTTTGAAGTCTTACTTACTTACCTACTTACTGAATTCAGAAGCCAGCCTGAAATCCTGTTTTTGTTGTTGTTGTTGCTTTAAAAAAAAAACTGCAGTGGAATGCATCTGGAAACTAAACCATTTTACATTCCCTTCAGAGCTCAATATGTTTTTTGTGCCAAGTGGTTGTGGCACACCCCTTTAATCCCAGCACTCAGGAGGCAGAGGGCGGCAGATCTCTGGGAGTTCGAAGTCAGCCAGGTCTGCAAGAGCTAGTTCCAGGACAGGCTCCAGAGCCACAGAGAATCCCTGTCTCAAAAAACCAAAAAAAAAAAAACAAAAAAAAGTTTCTTCAGGAAATATTCTTTGGGTATCCACTAGGTGTCATATAACACAAAGATACCAAGATAAGCAGGTATCCAGTAAGAGCCTTACAAAGATAAAAATAGTTATGTGAGTCAAAAGAAAGTTGTAGCCGGGCGGTGGTGGCGCACGCCTTTAATCCCAGCACTTGGGAGGCAGAGGCAGGCGGATCTCTGTGAGTTCAAGGCCAGCCTGGTCTACAAGAGCTAGTTCCAGGACAGGCTCCAAAACTACAGAGAAACCCTGTCTCGAAAAACCAAAAAAAAAAAAAGTTGTATAAGTGCTATACTGTCAGTGGTAGAACAATTAATTTTATACTGTGATCATCAATATCAAACCAAATGCATGCTGGGCTAAGTTATATAAAAAGGCTTAAAGACAAGTCAGCCTGGTGATGGTGGTGCACGCATTTAGAGGCAGGTGGATCTCTGAGTTCAAGGCCAGCCTGGTCTACAAAGTGAGTTCCAAGACAACCAGAGCTAAACAGTGAAGTGACTTGACAATACTGTGAGTAGGAAGCTGAGAATAATAAACTCAAGTGTCCATGCAGGATGCTGGGAGTAAAACCTACACTTTTTCCTTATTTGGTCCAGTTTTCCTTGCTTAGGAGCTTGAGGCTCTACCCACTCTACTATGTTAAATTTTAGTCTTAATTCTCATCTCTTTCCTGGGTCTTGCTACTAATTTGTCCCTTCCCTTGTTGATACCAACTTTAACCTTGAATAGATTTTCTGCTTCCAGGGAAGTACAAAGGAAAATTTCCAAAGACATCTCCCCAGTAAGCTCCCATCAGTAATGAAATCTCTACCTCTGCAAAGTTACACAGAGCAGTGCTGCACTGTGGCCGTCCCTGAACAAACTGAGGCGCACCGATGGACGATGGAACTCCCTGTTTTGTTTTGTTCGTTGACAAAAGATTTCACCCTCTTGTGAATAAGGTTCTGTTAATTTTCACAAAGTACAAGTTAGGAAAACACCACGACACTGAAGGTCTGGAGCAGCTTCATTCCCCCCACAAAAGTCTCATGTGTCAGCCTATAATTTTTATAGTTAAAATCACTTTTTTCAAAAAGCCATATTTAAACATTCCATGTATGTTTATCCGTTTTTATTTTCTTAACATAGTATTTCACTAAACCAGTTTCCTTCCCATCAACTATTAGATCAATGATCATATTGACTATGATCATTTCCACTGGTTTGCAGGAGGCTCTTCCACTAATATCTCCCATGGCTCCCACTGCAACAATTTTTTTTATCAGATTTAGTTCACTTCAGCCTAAAAATCACCTCTTTTGCTTGACCACCCTGAAGCATATCTTCTAATTTTTTAACATCTGGTTCTACTTGGTCTGTACCCAATTCTTTTTGCTATTCTGTGTGTTTTCCATGAGCTGCATTTTTAAGGAACTTCTTAAGAACATCAGGAATCTTTGTGTATAATATTGTTAGCCTCTTGTGTATAATATGCTACGCAGCCAATCCCACTAGGGCAGCAGTCTTCAACAAACTCACCATGACACTGTCTAGAAACCACAGAACCTCAGCCCACTGAATTGTGGTTTTGTCGTTTTGTTTTCATTTTTCTTTGAGATAGGGTCTCCCTATATAGCCAGAGGTGCCCTGGAGCTCACTATGAGACCAGCTGGTTTCAAACAGATTGGCCTGCCTCTGCCTCTTGAGTGCTAGGATTAAAGGTGTGTGCCACCATGCCCAACATTATTTCTTTTTTTTTTTTTTTTTTTGATTTTTCGAGACAGGGTTTCTCCGTAGCTTTTGGTTCCTATCCTGGAACTAGCTCTTGTAGACCAGGCTGGCCTCGAACTCACAGAGATCCGCCTGCCTCTGCCTCCCGAGTGCTGGGATTAAAAGCGTGCGCCACCACCGCCTGGCCCCAACATTATTTCTTATTTTAACAGTACATCTTTTGGAGTTAAAACAATAGCTTCTATGGGCATACAGGATACAGTATGTCCTGTGTATGTATGTATAAGCACACTGTACTATTGCTACTCATCAGCAACTTTATAATTTAAGCTTTGGGGGACTACAGGATTTAAGAGAGGCGAAGGATATATGTGTTGGGTTAGAATCTGTTAGGTACAGAATGGCAGTCAAGGGATCTGGGAAGATAATAAGGCCTGGCCATAGGACAGTGCGTGGAAATATGTTTTTGCATTGTGTTTTGAATAATATTAGATGCCCAGATCTCAGGAGGAACTAAAGGAGATGAGTCCTAAAGAAGATTAGTGTCCAAATCTGTACAGACCCATGTTCCAGTGCTGACTCTGGCAGTAACTTCTTTTTTGTGTTTGTTTGATTTTTGAAACCATTATCCTCTTGTCTCAGTTTTTAAATGTCTTTAAAAGGATCAGTTTGGCTGGGCAATAGTCGTACATGGCTTTAATCCCAGCATTTAGGAAGCAGAGGCAGCTGAGTCTCTGAGTTTGAGGTCAGTCTGGTCTTCAGAGTGAGTTCCAGGATAGCCAGGGCTACCCAGAGGAACTCTGTCTCGAAAAAAATGTTTGGTTTGTTTTGGTTTTGATACAAAGTCTTACTAATGTTGGTTTCAAATTCATGATCCTTCTTCCGTTCCCAAATGTGCTGTTATAGGCATATGCCACCAAGCCTGACTTGTTAGAGACATCTATAGATTAAATCAAGGAAATTCTATGATAATCTTCTCTTCAAATTGCATGTAGTTAGATCTTAACAATTGACCTAAGTTGAATTTAAGTAGGTGCAGTTCTCTGATCCCTCAGTCTCATTTCCAGAGTCTGTGAATTCTGCAGGACCTACAGATTGCCAGTGTTCCTCCTACAGTCTGAGTTCTATGGCACCTGCAGCCTGCCAGTGTTCCTCCTGTTTGAAGGAATTGTTCTTCTGATTTGATTTTTTCTTAATTTTTATTTTTCAGTCCTTATTTATTTAGTACTTTTTTTGTACCAGACATTGAGCTTTTAACCTACATTGTTTAAGGATTTTTATAGTTTGCCATAGATTATGAGTGTACAAACATGGAGATTGCGCCAAGCCTCCTCTCGCATCCTGGATAACATAGTCTTGACAGTAAAGACTCATTTCAATGATTATTACAAGAAGCTCTTAAAGAAGGGAAGGAGATGAAAGGATGCAGTGACATTAAATTGGTATGTGAAAATAACATTTGAGGTCTACCATGTACTAAATACTTTATACATGGTGTGTTTATATCTTATTGTTTGAGATATGCTCTATGTAACCCTGGCTGGCCTGAACTTGTTATATAGACCAGGCTGGCCTTGAGTTTAAGGGATCAGCCTGCCTTTGCTAGAAGTAAAGGCCATTATGCCTCAGGGTACATGGCATACTCTTTCTGTCATTGAGATAAACAGATTTAACAAAAGTAGCCTGTATTATATAGAAAACAACAAAATTTTAAAAACATACTATAAAATCACTTGAATGTCTTTTCCAGTATAAAATTTGAAACTAGACATTTTTGTTTTCACTTTGTATCGTCAGACAAAACCTCACTCAGTTGGCTACAGGTCACAAGTCTCCTGAGACAGACCTTGAACTTGTAGCCCTACTGCTTCAGACTCTTGAGAGGCTAAAATTACTGGCCTATGTCACCAGGTTCGGCTCAGTCACTAGAATGGTTCAATGTTTCTGTTGACCTCCCCTTTAAGGACAAAGACGGTGTGGTGCCTCTGCATGGTGTTGGAAGAGTCAGGATTTTTCTAGGGTCCTGAGATAGCAGTACTTTTTAAAGAAGTTTAAACATATGAAGTAATAGGGTTCACTACAGGGTGTGTGATTGATCTTTGTTCTAGTTTATCCCTGCCCTTCCCTGCCCCCTCCATCCTCCCTGCCCCTTCAGGCTAGTTTCCTCCCTTCTAAAATAGCTCCATCTTCTGCTTTCGTATCTTATACAGTCTATATCATGCCACGATATTGTTACTCCCCCACTTAAGATCTGTGTACCTTCCATGGTCTCTTAAGCATTTCCTTTTGTTTAAGACATGATCTCATGTAGTTCAGGCTGGCCTCAAGCTCACTATGTAGCTGAGATAGTTTTTGATCCTTCTGCCCGCCTCACAAGTATTGGGATTACAAGTGCCACGATGCCAGGCTGAACTTTTTTTCTCCCAGTATTTTAAAATGTTATGTGTAAAAGTGTTTTGCCTCTGTGTATGGATGTATATTACATACATGCCTGGTGCCCATGGAAGTCAGATGAGGACATCAGATCCTTTGGAATGAAGTTACAGATGGTTATTAGCCTCTCTCTGTTGGTGTTGTGAAACAACCAAGGTCCTCTGAAGAGAACAAGTGTTTTCAACTGCTGGGCTACCTTCCTAACTCCTCAGGCTGTAGCTCTCAATGATACGGGTGCACGGAGCTCTTAAGGATTTTACGAAAGTCTTGGATCCATCCAAGATATTACTCCTGCCCCCATACATATATAGAAAGGGAATTGGCCAAGTCCTGAACACTACATCTATGTACAAATGCTTGTAGCTCTTCTGGGATGCAGTAAGGTGCATGACTCAGGTTAAAACTCAGCCCTGGAAGTGTATGAGTATCCACATAGCCTGGAGGGAGTCCCATTCATCTGCATGATACTATTAAATGCTGCCACACCTTAGTGGTACTCTGTGAACTTGAGAAGACTTACACCAGGCATCCTGATGGTTCACTGAAAGGCATGCTGTGTTTTTCTCCTATAAATAGAAAATTTATCCATTTTGTGTTTAGATTCATGAAAGTGTGCTATAACCAAATGGTTGGTATTACTTTCTTTTAACTTTTGCAGTACACAGTGTGCAGTCTTAAAGAAATGAGGATTGCCCACATAGAAAACATATTTTGGACTTTGTAATAAGTGGTTACTCTCATTTACTACCACTCTCCCCTCTAAAATTCACTTGGAATCCTTTAGGTCAGCCCCTCTGAAATTTTCTTGGATAAACAATGATGACAAAAAACAATTGTCTTGCCTCATACTGGATAACAATGACATGTAGAACAAGTAGTCTCTTTGGAATACGGCATAGCCCACTAAGTGGCGAGGGTCAGTCTGGTTAAAGGAGAATAGTGGCACACATACGCCATGTTTTCTCATCCCTGTTTGATAATCCTCTTGTCAAGGAATCTTCAAGAAATACCTGCTGTCATTTAACCAGAGCAGCTGTCTTATCTGCTTACTGAAGCTCCAGAAGCACCTTCTACCTGAGAGCAAGCCTGCCCGTCAAGTAGGTTTAGGATGGAAGGAATGCAAAGTATTTACTGTACTCAAAGTATAGAACAGTTAATGATTCGTGTTCTACGCACTTGATAGGTGCCAAGGCCTTGTAATTATATCAGCTTTTGGAGATGAACAATAAGTCTTTCATTCACACTCGCTAGGTTGCACAGTGTAGCTAACGTCTGAATGCTTACTGTGCATAGAATCACTGTCCCAAGGGGCCTTTCCTGCATTTCCCATTTGTTTCCTCTCATCTGATTTTTCTAAACAGCCCAGAAGAGTCTTAATATTGTCACCCCAACTTGTTAATAAGAAAACTAAAATGCAAAGCTATTAGACAATTTACTAAACAATATTGCAAAGCTGGGACTTTGACCCCTGGCTGATTTTAATCCACTTCAACTTCCTCCTCAAAACCTCTGGCATTGCCGTCAACAACTTCCTCCTCAAAACCTCTGGCATTGCCGTCAATCATCATTTGTAAGTGCGGCTGGCAATTTTGGTAAACAGTTGGGGAAGCATACAGGGGAATCACTGCTGTGAGACATGGTGCCTTCCATGTCGGGAGGACTCTCGTAAGATCAGGCTGGAAGGATATGGCAGACTGAGGAAGGCGGAGGTGGTGTAGTCAGACCTGTTTAGGAGCTGATTACATCTGAGCCTCTGGCTTTTTGCCTGCCAGCTGACTCAGAGCTGGCAGATGGGCCAGTGCCTGGGCAGGTTGATTTCATAGCCTTATACTTCAAAGGATCTGATTCCTGGCACTTCTGTACACTGCTTTCCAAAGAGCACAGCCTTGTGGGGGAGGTAACGCTAGAGTCTCCTGGAACAAAAGCCCTAGGCAGTGTTTGCTCAGAGTTCAAATGTATGTGGTTTATTTGGGGTTAGTCAATAAAAACCACAGGTCCACCTCTAAGCAGGTTTAACGTTGGTCACTTGAACCTTTAATGTGGTGCGGGAAGAAATTTGTAAGTCCAAGAGTCAAAACATCCTGGGTCCCAAGTGTCTTCAGCATCCAATTATAGGTAAATTACTAGGACTTGGTTTTCTTATGTGTGACATTTACATTTTTGTTTATTTATTTGGGCAGGATCTTGCTATATATTTGGCTGACATAAATGCACTATATGGAACAAGCTGGCCTTAAATTTGGAATGACCCTCCTGTGTCCACGCTAAGATTATAGGCATGTACCACCTTGTCTGACTGAAATAGAATTTTTGTCAGTCCTTCATATGGTTGTGGTATTAGAGAAAAATGAGTGGCAAGTACTTACTACAGCACCTGACATAGTAAACAGTATTTATCAATGAGAAGTCATACTTGGCAAGAGAATCAGAGCTCTAAAAAGTAAGCATTCTTTTTCTCAACAAGCATCCAAAGAGGGATTTGGTGTTTTAGGTGAGAGAATGAAGAAAATAACCTCTATTAAACATGTAAAATGAATACGTTTTCACGGTCTGTTTATCTAATGTAGTGTTTGCACTTTGTAAGTGACATGGTAGCCGAAGAGGTTTCGTACCACAGTTAATGTCAGAGTCTGCACTATAGAACCTATGAACTAAGTAGGCTTCAGCTCCATCAGATTATGCACATCCCCTTAGCAGGCAGGCAGACACAGTCAAGTAGCTGCCTTGAGTCACAGAACAGAAAAAGGAAGCCCTAGGGGTAGAGTGACAGGCATTTAAATCAGCACAGGAATTAGTGTTCTCAGTAGGACTTTAGGTGAATCACTATACTGTTAAAAAAAATACATTTGCTTTGGGTTTTGGTGGTAGTGGTTTGGTTTTTTGTTTGTTTGTTTTTGGTTGGGGGTGTTCCATTGCACATAAGTGGTAAGAGAAGACAACTTACAGGAATCAGTTCTGTTCTTCCACTATGTGGGGCCCAGTAATCAAACTCAGGTTGTCAGGCTTGGGGAAAGAACCTTTATCTGCAGGACCTTCACGCTGGTCTACCCACAGTGGTGTGTGCAGGGAGAAGTCAGGAAGATCTTCCCAGTTTTCCCTGGCACAGTGAAAGGAAAAGATCAGAGGGAGGCCTTTCTAGGCATTCTCACAGGAACATTTAGATCCAGCATTATGATAATTGCAGCAGATTTTATAGTTCCCGACCAAGAAACTGTCTCCAAGGAGATCAGTTTATGGTAGAACTAATATATACATCATGAATCTGCATCAGAGTCATCTGTACTTCCTTGGGCTTAAAAACTAACCCTGATGTTGGTATAGCAACCGACTCTTATTTCATGGTTACTCGGTACCGAGTCCTACTGTGTTCACAGACTAGAATGCTCAGCTGGTGAATGGTAGAGTCTTTTTCTAAGTCAATAATTTCAAATTAATTTTAATATACACCCACAATGTGTGTAAGGTACACTTCAAGTTATAGACACTATTGTAGGTAATATATTATGAAATGAAGGCAAACTTTTAAATGGGTAGGATGAAACTGAAATTATTTTATTTCAGGGAAAATGTCTACTTACACTGGGCAAAGGGGGGAGCTACGCTGGGAAAGTAATTGCTATGCAGCATAAGGACCCGAGTTTCAGTCACCAGAAACTGTGTTAAAGAGTCAGACACATTTGTAGGGAGCAGAGGCAGTCCTGAGTAAATGTGTATTGTTAACATAGGCCCCACTTTGTCAAAGATCCCATAGCCTCAGACTCAGGGAAATGACAAAGCCTTCCTCTGCTCAATGTGTGCGTGTTGATAGTGTGTGCAGAGAATGTTTACTATGGCTTTCTTGTCCCCACCCCAACTCTTGGATAGTTACAACCTGAAGACCACTTCCCCACAGAGACTGACCCTACTGAGATTAGCTAAACTGGTTCCCTTAATCCAGCTGTATACCACAACACTGCCTCCTTGTTCGACTGCAGGCAGCAACTCTTCCTCTCTGCTCAACTTTATACAGTAAAGTTTCTCCATCCTAGAGCCCGGTCTACTTGATCCCAGTTTTTTGTTCATGTGTCTGTCTCTTCATTTTCTCCTCCACTCCCAGTCAGATTGAATCCCTGGGAACTGTGCATAGATGTGACACAGTACAGGGGAGACAGAGCTAGCCAGTCAGCTTTGTCTGTTGGTGAGCCCCAGCCACTGAAAGATACCCCCACAAAAAGGTGAATGGCACCCACACCTGTGCCCAAATGCATCGTAGAGAGGAGCTCACTGTGAGTTCAAGGCCAGCCTGGGGTACATAATACCAGATCATCCAAGACTATATAACTGTCTCAAAAATGATAAATAGAAAAAAAAAAGCCGGACGGTGGTGGCGCCCGCCTTTAGTCCCAGCACTCAGGAGAGGCAGGTAGATCTCTGTGAGTTCAAGGCCAGCCTGGTCTACAGAGTGAGTTGTAGGACAGCCAGGGCTACACAAAGACCCTGTTTTAAAAAAAAAGACAAATATAGATGAAATGATGTCTCAGTGGCTAAGAGCACTTGTTGCTCTTCTAAAAGACCCGCACTGTCTCCTCACTCCCACATTGAGGAATTACTGTACTTTAGCTCTAGGAAATCTGATACCTTGTTCTGGCCTCTGGGTACACATACATAGACACATGCACATTAAAATAAAAAAAAGAATAAATATTCAGTTCTGATATTTCTTTTCTTTTTCCTTTCCTTTTTTTTTGTTTTTTCGAGACAAGGTTTCTCTGTAGTTTTAATATTTATTTATTTACTTATTATGTATACATATATGTGTGTATGCCTGCAGGCCAGAAGAGGGCACCAGACCTCATTACAGATGGTTGTGAGCCACCATGTGGTTGCTGGGAATTGAACTCAGGACCTTTGGAAAAGCAGGCAATGCTTTTAACCACTGAGTCATCTCTCCAGCCCCTTCTCCGTAGTTTTAGATCCTGGCCTGGAACTAGCTCTTGTAGACCACGCTGGCCTCAACTCACAGAGATCCACCTGCTTCTGCCTCGCAAGTGCTAGGATTAAGGCGTGCTCCACCTCCACCTGGCCAGTTCTGATATTTCTGGTTCTACATATTATCTTCAATTTATACAGTTTTTTTTGAGGAAAGCACTCGTTTAAAAATGGTTGTTAATTTTATGAGATTTAATT
Source organism: Microtus pennsylvanicus (assembly GCF_037038515.1). Taxonomy (NCBI): domain Eukaryota; kingdom Metazoa; phylum Chordata; class Mammalia; order Rodentia; family Cricetidae; genus Microtus; species Microtus pennsylvanicus. The sequence continues at coordinate 34,349,989 of NC_134596.1, forward strand.
TTTTTTAAGTCTAAATCTCTTACAAAATTGAGATATATTACCAGATGCTAAAGATGGAAAAAAAACTCCATTTATAATTTTTTACATCTCTTTATGTGTCTCTTTCTCTCTCTCTCTCTTACAGTGTGTATGTGTGTAGATCAGAGGACAACTTTCATGAGTTGATTCTTTCCACCATGCGGGTTGCTCAGATCTAAACCTCCATTTGTGTTGACGTCAAATAGAAGGATCGAGGGAGCATTCCAGTGAGATGGTCAAGCATGTCTGTAATCCCAACTCTTTGAGAAATTGAGGTAGGAGGCTAGAAAATTCCAGGCCAGTCTGAGTGACTTTGCAAGACCATCTTAAAAAAAGAAAATTTTTAAGCACACTCGTAATGTAGCTGGGTGGCAGAGTGCTTGCTTGGCATGCATGAGATTCTAGGTTCACCTGCCCAGAACTGCAAAAGAACAGACTAGCAAAGCTGCTACAGAGGATGCCAACCTCAATCCAAGTGAACAGAAGCTCATTCCTTGTTGCTTAAATAACAGACATAAGTGAAAGTTGCATTTTTTTTTGACACATGAGTAGCTTTGGAGCCTGTCCTAGAACTGAGTCTTGTAGATCAGGCTGGCCTTGAACTCACAGAAATCTGCCTGCCTCTGCCTCCCAAGTGCTGGGATTAAAGGCATGCGCCACCACTGTCCGGCTCTACAATTCTTTTTTTTTAAATATTTATTTATTTATTATGTATACAATATTCTGTCTGTGTGTATGCTTGCAGGCCAGAAGAGGGCATCAGACCTCATTATAGATGGTTGTGAGCCACCATGTGGTTGCTGGGAATTGAACTCAGGACCTTTGGAAAAACAGGCAATGCTCTTAACCGCTGAGCCATCTCTCCAGCCCCCGGCTCTACAATTCTTACCACAACTCACTGGCTTGTCTTGTGCACTCCTCATAGAGAACAGTGGTTTAAGCCTCAGGACCTGCGGCTGATGCCTTTCACAATAACGGGTCCAGATTCTTTTACTGATGGCAAATGATAAGGGTATAGTATGATTTATTAGGAAATCAAAAAATGTCACTCTCCTTATAAAAGCAAAATCTGTACTTAAATAATATACCCTTAGATTTATGGCCATTCTGCTATTTACTAGTCATGCAAATTTGGGGAAATAACCTCCTGGAACGTGATTTTTGTGTCTGAAATGAAAATAATTGGTATTATAACTAACTCACTGAGGGGTGTAACATGATAAAAAATTGAACACTTGTTCCAAGTGCAAGGATGTTGAGTTAAACTCTTAAAAGCATCCTTTTAATCTCCAATATACTGCAGGTGCACATCACCCCCCCATCCCAGGTGTTGCTTCTATCTCCTGCCTACTCTTTCTCATAAGGAGTAGCTGGTCCCTGAAGTCTATCTTTTATAGATTAACTCTACACTAAAGTTAGCTAGGAATACATAAGCCCTCCCTTCCTGAGCATGCCCTAGTCTCAAGTTATAGGAGGAGGTCACACCTGGAAGGGCACTCACTAGAAGCCCTGACCACAACACAAAGTCACTTTAATAAACAGAAACTTTGATCATTTACTTATGCCGTCTTTAGATACAGTGGAGAGGACCCTCTCTCCACCTTCTGTGAAGTAGATAAGAAGTCCAGAGCCCAGGAGCAGCTTCTTTTTAAAACACCGGAGAACTAAGGCACCCACCAGTCTGGAACACATGTATCTCCCCTTGGAAAGTCATCAAAGATTCTCCCTGGAGGCAAGGATGGTTGTTGGAAGGCAAGCGCCTGCCCTCTCTGCCTTGCAGCCTTGTTGCTAATAAAGCCCTTTCTCTGCACTCCGCCTCTCCTCGTCCTGAGACTGGGTGGCAGCCAGCAAAACCTTCTGTGGTTATAATGCTAGTGTGTAGAGGCTGAGTGGTTAGTCAAAGCATTTTCCCTTCCTCTGACCACACAGAAGGGCTGCTCACCTGGGTTCTCCTGCAGGTAGGCCAGCTGCATTGCTGATTCTATTAGCGTGGAAGCAGACATGATCAACAGAACTGGCCCATGCACGAACCATTCTCTGTTCTCCATGCTCACACTTCCTTCTGACATGCAGAGCCCTTGGGTGTATGCCCTCTCCTCCGCTAACCTCCATCCCAGTCTGGACTGTGGTGTGACTTTTTTTCTCAGACAGTTGCATTTTCACATCTTAAGAAAATAAGGCAAGGCAAAAAAAGATAGAAAATGAATTTTACAGGATTTGCTTCACAAATTGGCAGTTCTTTGAGACAAACAAAAGCTCTCCTCACTTACCTGTGAAACTGAAATAATGCGCTTTTCTCCCATCTTGGAAGACTAAATGAACAAAACATAGAAAGCCTTCAGCACAGCACCTAGTATTTGCTAGGCATCGCTATTGAGAGGTTACTTCACCAAAAATAATCCTGCAGGCAATACAAGCAAAGTGTCCCCAGGGGTGGGCAGGGAAGCATAAAACCAGACTTGTCACAGTCCCCTTTCTGGGACTTTCATGGTATTCTTTCAGTGATATCCTATCCCTGCCGAACTTTTGAGGGCAGAAAGACACTCCCACCCCCGCAAGAACTGAGGCAATTTGGTTCAAAGCATGTGACTCACAGAGCCCCATTGTATACGGGTATCTCCTTTCTTATACGATCATTGAGTGTTTTCATGGCATTTCATGTGTGTGGTTGGTTTGCCTGCATGTATGCATGTGTACCATGTGTGCCTGATGTCTGAGGAGGTCAGAAGAGGGTGATAGATCCCTAGGGCTTGAGTTACAGTGTTAAGCTACCACATGGATGCTGGGAATCAAAACCAGGTTAGAAGAGCAGCCAATATTGATCATGACATATTTCATATCATATTTCTTATGCACAGATATTCTGAGATTCACTAGGGTCCTTTAAGTACACCATCTGGCCTGTACTGGTTTTCCTCCCAGGAAAGTGTCGTGGACTTCCAACTCTATAACTTCATTCAGAGTTACATAATTCTAGTTTAGGGCTTTCTCCCCCACTCCTTTAAATATTCCAAGATAGGGTTACAAGGCAATCACTTTACCAAATGAGCTATCTGTTCCACACTATCCATCCAATAGACATTTATTATGCAACCAGTATGTGCTAGATCCTAAGTGTTTAGAAGCAAGAAAGACACAATAAACCTTCCCTCATGAAGCTTACATTTTATGATAGTAGACAGATAAATACACATAGCAAAAACAAAGTTCTTGAGAAATAGCAGAAATAAAGAAGAAAATATATAAAAGTGTAATTGAGCTGGGTATGGTGGCATGCCTGTATAATTCTAGTACTCGGGAGGCTGAGGAGCAGGAGCATAAGTTCAAAACCTGCCTGGGCTACAGAATGAGATCCTATCTCAAAAAAGAAAGAAAGAAAGAAAGAAGCCTAAAGCAAAAAGGGTAAATAACTAAAGCGAGCCAGAGTAGACCTTTCCTCGGAAACATTTAGACTGAACCCCAAGGATAAGAATGAGTCATTAATAATAATAATAATAATAATTTATATAGTTGTAATATATTTATTATTTTTGTTTTGTTTTTCAAGACAGGGTTTCTCTGTAGCTTTGGGGCTTGTCCTGGAACTAACTCTTGTAGACTAGGCTGGCCTCGAACTTTGTGGTAGTGGTTTTTCAGACAAGGCTTCTTCATGTAGTCTTGGCTGTAGATCAGGCCGACCTCAAACTCAGAGATCCTTTGCCTCCTGAGTGCTGAGATTAAAGTTGTGCACCACCAGGCCTGGACAAGAATGAGTCATTTATAGGAAGAGTCCTAAAAATACTTACTTAATAGAGCAAAAAGCATCTACAAACCCAAGCCAGAACCCCTACACCGAAGCCCTCACCAAAGTTTCTAAGCCTGGGAGTTGGAGAAGAGTTTGCTATGAGCAGAGAATTAAAAGGAGTATGAGATGAGAGCAGAGAGGCTAGAGGCATGGACTGCTGATTTCACTCTGTAAGTCATTAGTCACGCAGCAAACGTAATCCATGTGTGCAGGTGCTATTCTAAACACTTGCCGTGCAGCAACGACATACAAATACCTTCCTTTTGAAAGTTATATTCTAGGGAAGGAAAAGGCAAGCAGATCTCTGGATTTTCTAGATTAGCTTGGTCTACATAGCACGTTTCAAGCCAGCCAGAGCTATGTAGAGAAACCCTGTCATAAAATAAATAAAATGTTATATTTTAGAGAGAGTAATGGGCAACAAGCCAAAATGTAAATAGAGAATATTTTAAATTAATGTTTGTATTAGTCAGGGTCTCTAGAGGAACAGAACTGATAGGATACACACACACACACACACACACACACACACACACAGAGGGTTTATTAGAGTGGTTTCTAGCTCTGTGGTCTAGCTAGTCCAATGATGGCTGTCAATCAACAACAAGACCAATATCCAGTAGTTGTTCAGTCCTCAAGGCTGAATGTCTCAACTGGTCAGCTTGTCTTTCTGAAGAAGTAGGCTCTAATAAAAGTGAAGAAATTAACTTGCCATCAGAAGCAAGCAGGCAAAAAGCAAAAAATTCCTTCTTCCATGTCCTTTATATAAGCTGACACCAGAAGGTATGGCCCAGATTTAAGGTGGATCTTCTTACTCAAAAGATCTGAATTTAGTATGGTCTCTCTACGTCCAATGACTCAATGAAGAAAAATTCCTCACAGGTATGTCCAGCTGCTCGGTTTTTAGTTAATTCTAGATGTAGACAAGTTGATGACCAAGAAGAACCATCACAATGGTAAAGACAATGAAAACTAATTAAGAAGCTTAGGGTAGTGTAAGAGTGGTCAGGGGCTAAACCGATGGCTCAGCAGTTAATAGTACATGCTGTTCTTACAGAGACCCACGTATAGTTCCCAGCACTCATGCCGTGTGGCTCCCAGGTGCTTTTAACTCCAGCTCTAGTAGATCTGATGTTGCTGGCCTTCCGGCATCCATAGAAACATGAACATACCCCCCCCAACAATTTAAAATTTAGGGGAAAAAGGGTAGTCAGATAAACCTTACTGAAAAAAAAAATACTTTTTTTTTTCGAGACAGGGTTTCTCTGTGTAGCACTGGCTGTCCTAAATGGAACTCACTCTGTAGAGCAGGATGGTCTTGAACTCACAAAGATCTGCTTGCCTCTGCCTCCCAAGTGCTGGAATTAAAAGAGTGTGTCAATGTGTTTTTGATCCTACTGCGCCTACTGGCTTTGTGGGAGCCTAGGCAGTTTGGATGCTCACCTTACTAGACCTGGATGGAGGTGGGTGGTCCTTGGACTTCCCACAGGGCAGGGAACCCTGATTGCTCTTTGGGATGACGAGGGAGGGGGACTTGACGGGGGAGGGGGAGGGAAATGGGAGGCAGTGGCGGGGAGGAGGCAGAAATCTTTAATAAATAATTTTTTAAAAAAAGAGTGAGCAAGTGAAATTAAGAAAAAAGAGAGACTAAAAACTTTGTTTCAAGCGTCTTTTTTGGAATATGTATTGTATGATGTACATGTGTGTTCACATGTGTATAGTTGCACACAAATGTGTGCGTGTGAAGGCCTGAGGCTGATATCCAGCTCTCCACCTTATCTATTGAGGCATGACCTCTTATTGGACCTGGTACTCACTGTTTGGGCTAGTCTAACTAGCCAGCTTGCTTCAGGGATCCCACCTCCACCACACCCACCCAGCTTTCTACTGGGTTCTGGGATCGGAACTGTGGTCCTCAGGCTTGGCAGCAAGCACTTCACCTGTGGAGCCATCTTCCTAGTCTCTTATGTCACTGACTTCTGTTTGATGACTCATGTTTTATCAGTTGATTTCTACAAACAAGTAATATTAAACTTGCCTGAATGAAGAAAAAAAATAAAATAAATAAAAGAGTGTGCCACCACTGCCCGACTGAAAAAAAAATACATTTATGTAAAAATTTGAGTTGCTCAGGGACAGAACCTCAAGCCACCACTCCAAACATGGAGGGGTCAAGAAGAGCCAGCGAAAAGCATTTGTCTGGTGAGAGGACAGAGCACATGCCCTAAGGCAGTGACGGAAATCAAACTTGTGCCTGTTGGGTGAGCTCTCCCTCCACTGCTGAGCCACGAATTCCCAGACCCTAAGCACATGACCTACAAGCTTAAAAAAAGGGTCAGGGAAGAGAGGTGAGCAGAACTAGCTGTCACTAGCCGGGGGCTGGGATTTGAGTCACTCATGTGATGTCACTGGAGACCCACAATGTGCACAGCAGTGTCAACGGGTTAGCCCGGAGGAACAGGATTTTAAAGGGGAAGTAGCTTCAAGACAAGTCAGCTCAACAGTTCATTTGGAGGCAGAGGCAGACAGACTTCCTTAAGTTCAAGGCCAGCCGGGTCTACAACACAAGTTCTAGGGTAGGCATCTCTACATAGTAAGACCTTGTCTATAATTTGTTAATTAAAAAAATAAACAAATGTTCAGACTTACAGGAAGGTTGACAAGTGTGACAGTGCCAACATGGCCTGCATTGGTACCAGTGTTGACCCTGACCTCCTTTGTCTTCTCTAGACAGGGGATACTCTGTATGCCTGAAGGCCAGAAGAGGGCGCCAGACCTCTTTACACATGGTTGTGAGCCACCATGTGGTTGCTGGGAATTGAACTCAGGACCTTTGGAAGAGCAGGCAATGCTCTTAACCACTGAGCCATCTCTCCAGCCCTTCAGTACCCTTCTTTTCCTTCCTCCCTTCCGTCTTTTCTTTTCTATTCCTCTTTCCCTCCCACCCTCCCTCCCTCCCCTTCTCTCTCCCTTCTTTCTTTTCTTCCCTCTTTCCGTCTTTCCTTTCTTTCTTCCTTACTTTCACAGTGTTTCCCTGTAGCCCAGGTTAGCCATTAACTCTATGTAACTCTGAGTTGCCTCAAACTTATATTCTCCTGCCTCAGTCATCATCATTGTGTCTTCCATGCCCCACTTTAACCTTTCATCAGATTGAAAAGTAGAATACATGCTCAGAAAAGTCCCAAACCCAGTAAAAGTGCCCATCGCTACCACCTCATCACCCTGACGCCTTCGCCTCTCGGGGTGGGAGAGTGGCTCATGGCTAGCTTATAGAACTCCCCGGCTTCTACCCCAGAACCACATGGAAAACAAAAATGGTGGGCTGGGGAGATGCTTGAGAGGTATAAGAGTGTTCTTAAGTACTGTTCTCCCAGGACCCAAGCTTAGTTTTCTGTGAGTTGATTTTGGATCACAACTACCAAGTCAATTCTCTTTTTGTCTGTAATATATTTTGTGTTATTTCCTGGATTGTTCCCCAGAAAGGCAATGATATCATCTGTAAACAAAATATAATTTGTATCTTCTTTCCTGCGTGTGTGTGTGTGTGTGTGTGTGTGTATAAATATGTACAGATGTGGGTGTATGTGAATGTTGCAGGTTATCAATAGTTTTGCTGTTGTTTGGTTTTTTGAGACAGGGTTTCTTTGTCTAACAGCCCTAGTTGTCCTGAAACTCACTCTGTAGACCAGGCTGGTCTCAAGCTCACACAGATCCGCCTGCCTCTGCCTTCCAGTGCTGTGATTAAAGGTGTGTTCCACCACCGCCTGGCATCAGTGGGGTTCATGATAACTCTTCACCTTATATTTTTAAGTATATTTTTTTCTTGAACCCAGAGCTCACCAATTTGGTCTAGCTAGCAAACTTGCCCTAGGGGTCCCCTGTTTCTGTGCTGGAGTGCTAGGATTCTAGGCAGGGTGCCACTTCTGCCTAAGATTTGCGTGGGTGTTGGGGATCTGAACTCCAGGGCTCACAATTGCCCAGTAAGTGCTTTATCCATTGAGTGAGTTCCCTAGCCCTCCTTTCCTGTCTTTTTGTTCCTGTTATTTCTTTCCACTAAGACGATTTAAGCAGGAGGGATAACTGAGCTGATTACACTATTAAACCACTACATTGGCTGCAAAGTAGAATGAAGACACCTTTTAGAAGATCAGTCATAATCCAGTTCACTTTAAGATCCAGTCCACTTGGGCTAAGAGAATAGCAGCAGATGGGAGGAAAAGGGCAGACTGGACCTATGTTTTGGGGGGATGTGGTAAGACATGATCAGATATTATGCTGAATATTCGCAGATGTCTCAGGTGGGTCTCCTCCAACTGTGTCTGTTCTCGGGTTTGCTCCAACCCTAACCACTTCCAGTAGCAGAGAATGCCTGCCTCCCAGGAGAGCCTATTTCATTTATCCAGCCCATTGCCAAAACCTTGTTCTTTGTCAGTAGCTGTGAGAGACCTTAAGAAAGAAATGTGGCTGACCAAGATGCACTCCCTTCTCTGGAGAAGCTGAGAGAAGGGACAGCTATAGAGTCTCTTCCTGGAGACTCTATCCTCTAGTCTTTGTCTGAGTTCTCTTATAGAGCGAGGCTGCTCTCCTCAGGAATTTGCAGATGTGAGCAGTCTTGGGGCATCCCCTCTTCTGCTTTGCTCTTTGGATCTAGCAGCGAATTCTTTCTCTCTCTTAGCTAATCTGGCATAAAATTCTCTCTCGTTGTCTCCCTCTCTCTCTCCTGTTCTCGCCCCACCTCTCTTTTTAAACTCAAGGGCTCCTCATAGTTCAAGCTCCCCTCAAACTCATGTTCCTCCTGGCTCTGCCTCCAGAATGCCAGCATCACTACACTGGATTCACTTTCCTTCTTTATTAGAGTCCATATTTGACAAACGTGAAATGTGTGTGTATTTGTTGACCGCGTCTCCTTGTAGCCCAGGCTGGCTTCAGACTTGTTATGTAGCAAAGGCTGGCTTTCAACTCCTGATCCAAATATTCCATTTATGGTTGTGAGCTACTACACCCAGTTTATTTTTCTAGAATTATTATGTCATTTCCACACTTTTACTTTGAAAGCCAACACCTGGGGAATACATGCTTGTTTATTTATAGTTAGCTATTCTTGCTAATATTTACATTGGGCCCTAGTGATTTTTTTTTTAAAACTGTCTTCTTTAGGGATTTTGGTATATCAAGTGTCTAATTAGCTTTGGGAACAAAATACTAAGCAGCCATGCAACCAATTACCTTGCTGGGATCAGCAAACACTAACTGGTTACAACGCAGGTATTTATTTAGTCACAGAAAATGCTAAGGATAAAAAAATAACAACACATATGGAAAGAAACTGTCTAGTTGATGACTGTTAAGAGTAAAATATAAACAAACAGGATTTCCTAGAGACGGATAACGAGACAGAGTCACACATGCAACTGTAACATCAGTCGCGAATAATCAGGCTGTTTTCTTTCAGAGTTATTTAATTATGTGTCCACAGTCCCCATCCTATTTAACAGTCAATATATTTAAGGAAGATGCTAGATTCTCAGAGAGGCATTTTGGAGTAGCATTTGAATATGTCAATTTTTACAGTGTCCGAAGTCTTAATGCAATTTGGCATATTTCCCCAAATGAGTTGCAGGCAACAACAGGAGAAAAGAGAAGAGCATAGGGATTGCTTTGTGTTCGGAAAGAGAGTGACTCCAGCCAGTCCCGGATGGGGACAGCTGTGAGTTATACTGGTCCTCCTGAGTGATCAGACTCACACTAACTGACGACACGGAGGGGTCCCTGGTGCCCTGCAAGTGCTGTGGGCCATTTGCTTCCCTGTGTGATGCAAGACAGTTTTCTTTCCTCCTTAAACGTCTTAAGCTCAGGTAGCTTAAACCAGGGCAAAGAACATTCATTTTGCTCTTGCATACGTCAGACTTTGAATTCTGATATGAAGGAGTCTGAGAAATCCAACGCTTTTCTTATTTTGTCATCTTCTTAATAGGTTTTTCCACATTAAAATGGATTATAATGGTTTTCTAGTAAGACTGCTGTGAAATTAAGTACATTGCGCATACATTTATATATGTTCATTAGTTCAATGTTCATATGTATATAGATGTAAATGTATATATAACTAACATAAAACCCTTCCTAGTAGATGCTTAGTAATGTCAGAGACCAAATTCCCTGCCTTTCTCTTCTTCAGTCTGACATTTACTGGGTCATTATCAAGTTAGTTCAGACTAGTCTTGAACCGGCCTCACACGTACTATTTTTCAAAGTAACAAAACAATGATGAGGCAGAATCTAACAGATCTCCTCGATGGCATCTCAGTCTGGCATCTGAAAACAGTCCTACAGGACGGCAGACTCCTGCAGTACAGCAAACTCTCTTACAGAAGCAGAATGATGATGGCCAAGAATTTTATATCACTTCTTTAGAAGCCATAGGGACTTGAGCCCAGGCAGCTTGCCTTGAAAGTAACTTGGTAGTAAAGATGAGATGTGGCTCGGCAATAGAGCACTTGTCCAGCCTGCATGCTGTGAAACATACTTTGTGATCACTGTATAATTGTGTTGGTAACGTCTTTTTCTGCGATTGTTAAGACAGGATTGGTGGCACATGCCTTTAATGCCCAGCACTCAGGAGGTGGAGGCAGGCAGACCTCTGTGAGTTCGATGCCAGTCTGGTCTAATAAGTGAGTTCCAGGACACCCAGGGCTACACAGAGAAACCCTGTCTTGAAAAACAAAGCAAAACAAAAAGACAGGATCTCACTGCTATCCCTGGATGGAACTTGCTATCTAGACCAGGATAGCCTGGAAATCATAGAAGTCTGCCGGCCTCTGCCTCCTGAGCATTAAAGGGTACAAAACCATGCCCAGCTTTCTTGCTTGCTTAAATAGCTCTTTAAATTTTTTTATTTTATTTTACATACGTGTTTTGCTTTCACATGTATGTGTACCATGTTGTTCCTGGTGTGTGGTGAAGTCAAAAGAAGGCACAGGGTTCCCTGGTTGTGAGTCGCTGTGTAGGTGCTAGGAACTGAACCTGAGGCCTCTGCGAGAACTCCAAGTGTCCTTAACTGCTTGTCCATCTCTCCAGCCCCTTGGAACACTTCTGTAGAACACTTCTTGAAGGTGGCCACTCTTCACCCTTCTGTCAGCCATGATGACCGGCACGTGGTAAATCCATGGCGAAAGTTTATTTTCCCAAAAGAAAAGAACGTAGTGTGTTTTATAGCTGTTGAGTCATCTAAGTAAGCACATTAGCAAACTTTCCCTGGCTTTCATGAGACAGCTTCGCTGGTAAAGGGCCCTGCTGCCAAGCCTAAGTCTCTGAGTTTGATCCCCAGTGGATGGTGGAAGGAGAGAACTGAGTCCAAGTTGTCTTTTGACCTCCACTTATAGGCCATGGCACACCTGTGCTGTCTCCTTCCCCAGATATGTAAATCAGCATAATTAATTAAAAAACTACTCTACACGATGAAATCCGATGGCCTTTCCTTCTTCCTTTCGTATGGAAGGAGGATTTGGATATGAAGACACGTGACAGAGCACTAAGGTTGTAGAAGCTGGTCAAGGAACTCACACTTTATTTATGCTAGCCAGGAAGAGAAGGAACTCACCCTTTACTTATGCTAGCCAGGAAGAGAAGGAACTCACCCTTTATTTAGGCTAGCCAGGAAGAGAAGTTTGTTGAGTATCCCACAAAAGGGGAAGAGACTGGGTAGGAACAAGAAGACTGCCTTGGAACTTAACCTTATTTTCTTTAAGAAATCATATATTTGAAATGCAAATGCTACAACTGCCATCTTTTCTAAGGCATAGACCATCTGATTTCATGAAGCCAAGTAATTGTTTAATTTAATTTTTAATTAGCATGAAATAACAGGTTTCTTATAGCATTTTTATACATTCTCAGTTCTGTTGATTCTCCCACAACCTGTTCCTCTCCTGTTTCCCTGTACACCCACCCCCCAGTCCATGTCTCTCCTTATACCCCTCTTCCCTAGCTTTCTCTCTTATCCTATGCATTCCATTGCTCTCCCCACCTCTCTACCCTTAAGGCATCTTTCCCTCCTCTCCAGGTTTTCTTTCCACATCCATGACCTCTGCTCACAGTTCACTCCCCCATAAAGAGCACATGAAAGTTGGGAGCTAGGATCTGCATATGAAAGAGAACACGCCAAGCAACCTAAGAAGCAAAAATCAGGGCAGTGGTGATTTCCACAGAATTTAGTTCAGTTTCTGGTGTCGTCTGGTTTTACAGTGCACAAGAGAACAATTCCAAGCATTTTACAAACACCTGCCCCTGATACAGCTAGCACGGGCGAGTGTGGGACTGCCATACAGCCCACCCTGTGAAACTCTTCCTTCTTATTCCATTCGAACTGCTCAGGGTGGAAGTTGCTCAGCCTCCAACCTCTCAGCCGTGTTGCTTCTGGAAAACTCCCACAATGCATCAGAAAAGCGCCTGTCCCCAGGTTCCCGTGAGAGGTGCAAACACTGCACTCACAAAGCCTCCTGCATTTGGGAAAACTGGAATTTAGCACTCTCTAGAACAACCAGCATCTCCTAAGAGGCATTTGTTTGGTTAGTTTTTGTTCTTGTTATTTTTTTTTTTTTTTGAGAAAGAAGGCTCCTTATGTAATTGAGGGTGACTTTGAATTCCTGGTTTTCTTGCCTCCACGTCCCGCCACATTTAGCCTTAAAAGCCATTTTAAAAATTATGTATTATTGGGTAATTTCATATATGAATACAATGTATTTAGAGCATATTCTCCCTGACTCTACCCTCCTCTGCTCCTGGACCATATCCATCTTTCTTCCCACTTCGTGTCATTTTACTTGTTTTTTTTTTTAAAAAAAAAAACCTCACTGAGTGCAATTAATATTGCCTGTATGTTCATTGGTGTGGGCCATCCACCAATGAGCCACTCCTATGGGCCATATGCTGAACAAAATGGACTCTTTCCCTCGGCAGGCACCTGTAATATCGCCTTGGTTAAATGTGCGGTCTCACGAGGCCCTCTCCCACACGAGTTGGAAGTGTTGGCTGGCTTGACTGTTGGCAGGTCCTGGGAAGGCAGCTCCAGCCGCTTTAGTTCACGAGTGCACTGCCAGTGCTGTATCCAGATAAGGCTTCTTTTGACGTGGTCCTCTTTGACTTTGAATCTTACAATCTGTCTGTTCCCTTCTGCAATATCCCCTGAGCCCTGGTGGGGTGTGTTGATAAAGGTATCACCTAGTCTCTGAATTTAAAAGGTATTTTTTGAAGCTAATAAGAGGTTTTCAAAAAAGCCCTTAAAACAATATTTAAGTCTCAATCTTTTGTACAGGTTGGCCTGGAATTCGCTATAAGGTCCATGATAGTCTCAAACTCTAAGTGTTAGGATTAGAGTTGTGCACCATGGCAGGTGGCTATTTTCTTGAATCTATAAAAAAGAAAATATCCACTGCTAGGCACACTTTCAATCCTAGCGTTTGGGAGGCAGCCACAAGTAGATCCCTTTGAGGCTAGCCAGGACTACATAGCAAGTTCCAGGAAGCTAGAGCTACTCAAGGAGACCTCGTCTCCAAAAGAAAAGGAAAGACACCCAAGGGTTGAAACAGCTCACTTGGTAAAGTTCTCGTCTAACATACACAAAGCACAAGCTAGCTTCCCTGCCTGGCATGGCATTACAAATCAGGCATAGTGGGACAAGCTGTTGTCGTCACAGCATTCTGGAGGTGGAGGCAAGAGGATCAGAAATTCAAGGTCATTCTCAGTCCATAGTGGGTGTGCTGATAGCCTATTATACAAGAAACAGTGTCTCTAAAAGAAAAGTGGAAGGGAGGAAAGGAGGAAAGGAAGATGGGAGAGAGGAATCTATGAGAGTTTCCATAATTTCTCCAAACACAAGAACAAGGGAAACGTGAGGTCTGACAACTGGGATGTAAACCCTGGACTCAGCTACTAACTTAGCATCATCCCTTTCTCAGCATCACTGGGCCGAGTGGAAAGGCATTACCTGGAAGCCGCAGATTGGAAAGCAGACAAACTGGAGCTTGAGGCCAGGCTATGCCAACAATACTGGTCATGTGACCTGGAGGAAATTACTTAACTTCTTTAAGGCTCTGTGCCCTCATTTTGCAACACTGTGGTGAAAATCTAATAAGCAGCAGCTGTAGCAGCCACTCTCTGGGAGGCCTGCAGGGGCAAACAGTGCTGTCCAGGCTGCCTGTTCCACAGAGGGAGTTAAGGAATATTCGCTCCTTTCCTCCCTCCTCCCTCCTCACTTTCAGATCCAGCCAAAGGCTGCCCCCCCCCCCCCCCCCCCCCGTGTTGTTCCCTAAGTTGACCAAGGTCTATTTTTAGCCATAAAAATAAAAACAAAAATGAGTGAAAAGCCAAGAGGGAATATGCAGTGAAAAATGGATTGAAATTTTAATTTCCTTCAAGGGAAAGTTTAATTGTTCTGTTAGATCAAATGTCCCATGTTGCTCAGTGAACAAAATTTCACGCTTTAACGTTGGAAAGGGTTTACTTAAGAATATTGTGAAATGGTTTTAAGACAAAATAGTAAAGGCCCAGAGAAATGGTGCAGTGGGTAAGGTTGCTTTTCACCAAACCTGACAGCCTGAGTTTGGTCCTGGGAGTTCATATGGTGGAAAAGAATCAATTTCTGCAGGTTATCTTTTGATCTTCATGTGTGTGTGGAGAATGAATACATACAAATTTGCTTTTTTGGTTTTTGTTGTTGTTGTTGTTGCTGTTTTGTGATTTTGTTTTGTTTTGTTTCTTCTTTTGGTTCAATGTAGTCCTGGCTGTCCTGGAACTTACTCTATAGACCAGAACGGCCTCAAACTCAGAAATCCTCCTGCCTCTTTTTCTCAAGTGCTGGGATTAAAGGCTTGCTCCACCCTGCCTGGCTACATAAATGTTTTTAAAATTTAAAAAGAAAATCAGCTATTATCAAACTGCTTCTCTAAATATTTTTTATATATTCTTTATGAAGACACTACAGATTAATAGTTGAGCACACAGATATAACCCGGACCAACTAAGGTTAAAGTCCAAACTGTCACTTCTTTTCCCTGTGGGCTTGGGCAATTTGCTAATCAGTCTAAACTGTAGCATACTCCTCCGTATCATGTTTTATAATCTCATGAGGCTGCTATTATTGCTATCATTTCACAGACAAGGAAAGAAGTCATAGATGACAAAGGTAGGACCATCTAACACATTGCCAGGCACATATTAAAAGATGAAAATACTGAGCTTAGGGAAATTTGTAGCCCCCTGTTTGCAGAGCAAGAGTACTGACCGTCTGGCAGGCATTGTGTGTGGAAAGATGAAGTCAGAATGACTTATTGTTTGTCTACTTCTGTGTATCTGAAGAGCACAGCCAGAGTGCCCACACAGCAGCGTTGTCGCTGTAGGTGCTCAGTAGATATTTGTCAATCAAATGAGTAGAGGCTATGAAGAACACCAGGAATCCTGTCTTGAATCTTCCCAGTCAGAAGCAGAGATAGTTCCCATGCCTACCCGGTCTCTCTAAATTCCTTGGTACTTCCTTCTTCATCTGACAGCTTCAGGAAAGTTATTGCAGGGCCCGCCTTACTGAGAGGTGAGAAAAAACAAAAACCTCTTCGCATCCCTTGAACTGCTATTCCTGTAAATTTCAAAGTTCAAAAAGCCAGGACATTCGCATCTAGTTGAGATGGTGGTAGACTGTTCGTGAAAAGTGTCAGCCACTACACTGCTTGGGATGAACAGTCTCACCGCAGCGTTAGAAGAGAACATGAAGTCAGAATGAATAACTAAACTTGGGAAAATACCGTATTTTTTTTTTTTTTTGATTCTTCGAGACAGGGTTTCTCCGTAGCTTTTGGTTCCTGTCCTGGAACTAGCTCTTGTAGACCAGGCTGGCCTCGAACTCACAGAGATCCGCCTGCCTCTGCCTCCCGAGTGCTGGGATTAAAGGCATGCGCCACCACTGCCCGGCAAAATACCGTATTTTTAACAGTCATGTCTTTTTTTTTCAATAAATGTGTGTAAGGATAAGCTGAATCAATGCAGCGCCCTTCACATTTTTTCTTTATTTTTTGTTTTTTTTTTAGTTGTTGAAAAAAAATTTCCACCTCCTCCCCATTTCCCATTTCCCTCCCCCTCCTCCCACACATTGCCCCCTCCCCCCAAATAGTCATGTCTTGATCTTAAGCAGAAATAGAAACTTGTGTTTAAAAGTTAATTTTCAGGGTCTGGAGAGATGGCTCAGCAGTTAAGAGGTTGTTCTTTCAGAGGACTTGGGTTTGATTCTCAGCATCCACATGGTGGCTTGTAATCATCTGTAGCTCTAGTTCTAGGGGTTCTAACACCCTCTTCTGACCTCTGAGAGAACCAGACATAAAAAATGGTACACAATCATACATACAAGCAAAACATTCATACACAGAATAATAAAACATAGTGGATCTTTATCGTAAAGGTTAATTTAGAGTATTCATGGTCAAGAAGTAAAACCAATCCCAACGTCAGAGTTGATTAGAGAGTTATAATGAGGCTACTCCCATCTAAAACATTTCAAATAATCAATGGGAGAAAGGAGGAAAAAACAGCAAAAACAAATTTTACTTATAATATGCTATGATGGGCCAAGTGGTGATGGCACACCCTTTCAGTGCCAGCACTCAGGAGGCAGAGGCAGGAGGATCTACAGAGTGAGTTCCAGGACCGCCAGGCTACACAGAGAAAATTTATATCAATAAAACAAACAAGAAGCTGGGCAGCAGTGGTGCATACCTTTAATCCCAGCACTTGGAAGGCAGAGCAGGAGATTCTCTGTGCGTTTGAGGCTAGCCTGGTCTACAGAGCAAGTTCCAGGACAGGTTCCAAAGCTACAGAGACACCCTGTCTCGAAAAACCAAAAGAAAAGAAAAGAAACAAAAAAAGAAAGAAAGGAACAAAGGAAAGAAGGGGAAGGGAGAGAGGGGGAAGAAAAGAAGAAAGAAAGAAAGAAAAAAAGAAAGAAAGAAAGAAAGAAAGAAAGAGAGGAAGGGAGGAAGAAAGGAAGGAAGGAAGAAAAGCTATAATGTAATTTAACACTTGTATGCCAGTAATGAATAAATTTGTTTTAGGTGAAAGTATACTTTGCATTCACTGTGACTCCTGCAACAAGAGCAAATCATCTGAAGGTTTTTTTTTTTTTTTGATTTTTTGAGACAGGGTTTGTTTCTCCGTAGTTTTTGGTTCCTGGAACTAGCTCTTGTAGACCAGGCTGGCCTCGAACTCACAGAGATCCGCTTGCCTCTGCCTCCCGAGTGCTGGGATTAAAGGCGTGCGCCACCACCGCCCGGCCCATCTGAAGATTTAGGATTTGGTTTAGAGAAAGACAATTCAAGGCTAGAATGCTAACATTCTTTTAAGACTTATGTATAGTTTATGTGTGTGTGTGTTTTACCTGCATATCTGTCTGTTCACCATGTGCATCTTGGTGTGTGCATGGAGGGGCCATGTGGGTGCTGGGAATCCAACCTAGGTCTTCTGCAAGAACAGCCAGTGGTAAGCAATGAGCTAACTCTTCAGCCTTGAGAATGCCAACACTCTAATCTATTCCATTACTGGTATATGAGACTGAGCAGGTGACACACAAAACTATGTATTGACACGCACTCACATACCTATGGTTCTAGGGCTGATTAGATGGTTGCTATAAATTACAATGATGCATGTGTTCAGTAAATAATTATTTTTATTTTTTTTAATTTTTGTGTGTGTGTGGCTGGAGAGACAGCCATGGGTGCTGGGAACGGAACTCTTATATTTTTGGTTGTGAGACCAGCCTTTAACGGCTGAGGAGTAAATAACTTTTATGACCAGAAAAAGGTGGCAGAACTTAGAGGCCACACCTCTTGACAATAGTTTCTTGAATCCAAGAGTTCCCAGATAATCCAATAAAATCAGAATGTTATTGGTATGTTTTATTGTAGGTTTACAACAAATGTTTTAAAAGACAAATAGTATTGAATTGGAGAACGAATAATTTAGGATTAGGAAAACATAAGCCCCAAGTCCTGCTCTGAACACTTTTAGGTATGTGAACTTGAACTAATAGTGATTTATTGTTTTTGCGACTTGGGCTTCCTGTCTGAAAATAACTACTGAGATTTTTTTAAACAGTGGTTATAAATTATTGGCATGCTCTTAAAAACAATAGTGGGTCCTTTAGTCTCTGGCCTTATAACAATCTTGTACTGGTAAAAGAGCTCTAAGCTGAGGGACCCGGCTTCCCATCAGGTAGGCTGCAGAGGTCCCAACACCTCCCCAGCACACACACCGGATGTCCGCTGCTGTGCTCTGGGAGGTTCTCTCCAGGGCCCACCAGCAGAACCTTTTACCATCTTCCATCCTGATCCCCCATCTCACTTGTGCTCTCTTGACTGACAGAAGATTTCCCTCGAATACGGAGTTTAGGAACTTGAAGAGTGGACTAAAGAAAACACAATCCTGCTCAGCATTTTGTTGTTGGAAGATACTGCACTGGCCTCAAGCAGATAATCGACTTGTTTCAGGACAGCCGCTCACAGCAGCTCTGAGGTATCCGGAGAGAACGTTGGAGTTATTCAAGGATTGGCCCAGCCCCCTGGCATTATATTAATGTGTGGTCTTCCATTGATTGCTACTTCTCTTGAACTATGGATGCTACTTGAAGTTGACCAAAGTCATTAATACAGAAATGCCTTTTCTTTTACTTCTTTCCTTTCTTTTCCTCCCCCAAGCCTGAGTCCTCAATTTATTTCATTTTGTAATCTCAAAAGAAAGATGAATTAATATTGTGAGGGTGGGGGAAACGGTGTTTGGTGAAAAGTGAAATTGTGAAAACCTATAAAGATGGAAACGTAAGTCCACAAGGAATGGGCAGTTCACATACCAATTCACAAAGCAACATGGGCTTTGCTCAAGTTGGCTTCCACCCTTGTTGGGCAGGCTGTATTTGGCATCACGTATGCTGTTGGCAGAAGCTCCATAATTACCCATAAGACATCAATGTAAGAAGGCCATTTTACTTCTCCCCTAGAAAGCTCTATATGGAAGAGAAATGACCTTCAATATACTTTCAAGAATCTGCCAAGACCAGTCAGTAATGCTGCAATGCCCTGAGGTGCCCCACAGTGCTAAGCCGTCTGTGGATTCGAGAGCCCTGGGTACCCTGTGATGACTTGCCTTTCTTTGAAACTCAGGCATGCAAACAGCCATGGGTTAGCTGAGGCCGGGTCTCTATCCTGCCATTGTGCTCCTAACTTGGAATAATGACATCATTCTACGGGGTTTCCTTATTCTTCCTATAGTTGTGATTTTTCTCTTGTACTTGAGTTTCCCATGGTCCAGTAAGTGGCCAAAGAGCTGTAAGGAGACGTACAGGGTGTCCGTGCTGTTGCTAATGCTGGGAAGACCAGCTTATGGTGACAGCAGTGGTAGGTACCTCTCCACACCCAGTAGGCATGCTCTGTCAGGGCCTTCGTGAGTGACATTCTGAATGTTCCAGAGGTTCACCTTGGACTTATCTCTGTAGCTGAGTGATGCCTGAAATACTGCTGGCTGGCTTTGAAGTCAAGGTTGCACACAACTGCCTGTGGGCAGTCTCTCTGGGCTGTGTCTGGCAGACTGTGCCATCTTGGACCACACTATAAACATGGTACAACAAACAGCTGCAGTGGCTGTGTGGTGTTGGTTCCGTTTTCAGGAGACTCTGGCTACTGGGCTCTAATTCCTCGGGTACATGCCACACTTCCACATACCCTAGGTCTAAATAGTCTAAAGTATTGAAGTAATATTTGTCAATACAACATTGGCCAATCCCAACCAAGAAATGAATGGTATCTGTGTCTGCACTTTTCAGTGTCAGAGAGCCTGGAATTCCAGCCCCTGGTTCAACTGTGCATCATCTTCCCCGCTGTGAAAGGTGACCTGCCTCGTCATGTGACTTTTCCTGGAGAGACTGAAAAGAGACCACAGGCTATTTCACCCATCTTGCTTGGTGAACCCGTGAGTTTATGGGCTTCTTTACAGGGCCATGGCTGACTCACAGACAGCTACATCCCTGAAAAGCGTCTTCCAGGGATGGGTGATGAACGCTCCAGCTTTGGAGTCTCCTCCCTAACTGGCAGACAGCTCAGCTGACCTGAGAGTCTGCACTGCCCAGCGATTGTTTACCACTAATATATAACCTCAGGGGAGGGGCCTTGTGAGACCTGTAACTCTCTGAGCTTCCTGAGTCTTCGAAGTTTTGGGAGTCCTATGGGCCTCCTTTGTCCCTCCAGGAAGGAAGCTTTCAATTTGAAGGAAATCACTGCAGAGTGGCGCTAACATGTGCTCATGTGAGAGGTGACGCATCCATTTGGAGCCTCTTTTCAGTGCCTGCTTACCTCTCCAGCTGTGGACAACATCTGCAGACGCTCCATCTGAGCTTCAGAACCCCACTTGCAGCTCCCGATTGGGTTCCATGGCCTGAGTCATGCTGTTCCCCCACCCCAACACACACACTCCTCCAGACGTTATCTCCTCCTCCTCTTCTTGTGATTTCCAACACCGCCTTCATCGGGGCACCTAGTGCCAAGACCTGAGTCCAGCACACAGTGGCTCCCACACCACACTTAACAGCTGGCTTAGAGGAATTACGTTCAGACTCATTATTAAGTTCCCGGCAGGACATCCCCAAAGTATCTAGTTGGGGCCAGGTGTTGTAACATTCACCATTGATCCTAGCGCCCCTGCAGATCTATGAGCTTGAGGCCAGCCAGCCTGGTCTACATATTGAGTCCCAGGCCAACCAGGGCTACATGGTGAGACCCTGTCTGGAAAATCAAAACAAACAACCAAGTTGATTAATCCATTTATACCATGTTTCTCGTCTCTTCTTGCTTTATTGGTAACTTCTCTTCTTTGGGAAGTTGACATTTCCTGCTGGTTTTCCCTTCCCAACTATTGGCAATCCTATACAGGAAGAATATCACTTTTATGTAGAGCTGTTTTTAATAATAATTTAAAGTATCAACAGAGGCCTAATCATCCCTCTGACACTTTTCCCAGTTGAAAACCTATAATTTTCTAGGACTCTCAGAAGAAACCCCATTTACAGTAAAAAAAAAATTTTCACCCCCTTGCGAAGCCTTTGTGACACGATTTTTACCTCATCTGACTGAAATCCTTTCAGAGGCACTGCCACAGCCATCCCATAATCCATTGCTCAACAGACATTCCATAATCCATTGCTTTTGAAGATGAGGAAAAAGCCTGGCAGTGGTGGCGCATGCTTTTAATCCCAGCACTCGGGAGGCAGAGGCAGGTGGATCTCTGTGAGTTCGAGGCCAGCCTGGTCTACAAAGAGAGTTCCAGAACAGACAAAGCCGTTACACAGAGAAATCCTGCCTCAAAAACAAAACAAAACAAAAAGATGGGGGAAAGAGGAGAAATGTTTTTTATCTCTTTCATATATAATTTGAAAGCCACTAAAATTTTATACATGGATAATGCTAAGATACTCAAACATGGCTGTCTTTGAGAAGCCCACATCCTCTCTCTTTCTAATAATCTCCACACTTAAATAGGCATTTAAAAATCTCTTCTCAGTAAACTTTAACTGTACTCCACACTGGCTTACCCTGAAACCCTTCTCATGGCAAAGAAGATCCCTGGTCTGGAGCTTGAGAGATGGCTCAGTGAGTAAGGTCTGGTACTGCCCTGGCAGGGAACCCAAGTTTGACACCCAGCACCTACATTGGGCAGCTCATGGTTGCTCCAGGGATCTGATGCTTCTGATCTCCTTGGGCACGCAGACAGGGGAACAGGCACATGTGCACATGCGTGCACACACGTGCACACACACAACTACTACTACTACTAATAATAGTAATAAATCTGAGAGAGGAGAGAGAACAAGCGAGCACGTGAACACGAGTCCTGGTTTTCAGTAACTAGAGGTCACTGAATAGCATTCCTTGGGCCACTACCAGCCGTTGCCCAGGGCAGCCGTTCCGCTCGCTGCTGCTGACCGCACCAAAGCTTTTTCATTGTTTATATGAAATTCAAATGCAGCTGAGCGTCTGTGTTTGTTTTGGCAACTCCAGTCACAGGGTCTCACCCTAAGTACTAAGTTGGACGCCGAGCTGGGAGGTCATCATTTACCAGAATTCTGCCTTTTAAGGCTCTGTGCTCATTAATTGATTCATCCCCAAGCATTCCTAAGGAGAAAGAAAGAAGCATTTTCTCCCATCCGACACAAGCTTTGGCTCAGAGTCCTGTACTAGGGAAGAAGCACCACGGCCCCAGGGTTCCGGCTTGATGTTGAGTGTTCTTCATCTGTCCAGGTCCAGGGTGTCGTTCTCTCCTCTTAACTCAGGGACAGATTGCGGACATGCCCTTGAAAACAGAGCATCGGACGCTATCCTTAGGTTTCCTCATTCCTGTCATGTCCTTCTTAATATCAGTCTGTCCTTGGAAGGCCCCTCCAGCTGCCACGGAAACAGAAGCCTTACATACTCTGCAAACAACCTCTTTCTTTGGTCTGCCCCTTAGCGCAGAAGGTTGTAAAGCCTAGATATGTTCTTGCGGCAGATCTTCCGTATTTTCCTTATAGGAACATCTCTTGGACCTGCCTCCTCCTGTCCATTTCTCCAGCCAGCTGTGCCAATTAAATCTGTCATCATCTGGGGCCTGGATTGCAGCATCCTGGTCCTTTCAGGTCCTTGCATTTGTGCAATGCCTAGCAAACCTATGGTTATGCAGCATTCTTTTCCCAACTGGGATTTTTCTGTGAACCGGTTGCAATGAAGCTGCATTTCCATTTCCTGTTGGACAAACCAATGCCAGCTTCGCGGCCCCACTCTCAAGGCCCCAGAGCCCATCTTCTTTCTCCTGCCTGACTGCCTATCACAAACCCATGTTCTCAAATTTCCGTGGGAGTCTCCGCACCTCCTTGCTGCTTCTATCTGCATAGGCCTGTCATCACATCTGCCTTGAATACACCAATCCCTTCCCTCTTCTGGGAACCCCCAGCCTTCCTCTTCAACATCCAGTCAGTAGATGAGATAATCGCCAATCTTGGGATGGAGCGGCTTTGTCCAAGGGAAGATCTCAAAAGAAAAACAAAAGAAAATTCCAGGAGCTTGGCTTAGTAAGAGTGGAAAAACTTCCTATCAAACTACAATATAAACAAAACAAATGGATGAATTAAAGTACAGCATGCAATAGGTAAAGTTAATATTTGTTTTAAAATGTATTACATTTGCTTTGTGTGTGTGTGAGTATGTATGCATGTGTGAGAGAGAAAGAAAAGAGAGAGACACTGTGTGTGTGTGTGTGTGTGTGTGTGTGTGTGTGTGTGTGTGTGTCTGTGTAGGTTAGAAGACAGCTGTCAGGGGTGGCTGTCTCCTTTCACTGTGTACGTTCCAGGGATTGAACTCAAGTTCCCAAGCATGGTCACAAGCTTCCTTACCTGCTCAGCCATCTCTCTGGCACCAAAATTTAAATTCTAATAATTTGTAAATTAATAAAAAAAGGATATCTCAAAAGAAAATGATGATCAGAGACACTTCTTAGAGGAGACCACACCCATACTCTGGGCTGTGTCTTTCTTTATCTTATTCCGTATATGTGAAATGTATGTTAAAGTAGCTGGATGATGGCTAGAGAGAAGGCTCTGTGGCTAAGAACAATTAGTGCTTGTGCAGGGCATCTGGGTTTGGTGCCCAGCACCCACACCAGACAGCTCAGAGCCTCCGGTAACTCCAGTTCTAGAGTATCTGACACCCTCTGGTCTCTGTAGGCACCTGTACAAACATGATGTGCATAAACTCATGCAGGAACGCACACATACATAAAAATAATAAGAAAAATAAAGTAAGAATAAAATAAATAAGAAACCTTTTAAAAAGTCTTAAGCATGTATCTTTACTAAAACTCCAGTTCTGTCTCATACTGACTAGTCCTGAAATTATCTGAAAGAAGGAGGGGGAGGTTGGTAGACATCACCCTGTGATACAAAGTAGAAAGGGCCGAGATCATAGCAAACACTAAAACCTTCATAGCAGAGCAAACGTAAATTTAAACTTTTACCTTTCCTTTGAGTGAACGGGGATTCTCTAGAAGGAAGATGGGAGTACAAGCACGGGAATTTTTAGGCGTGGGTTTTAGCTTGTACTTCTTTAACTGTGGACTCGGAGATGGCTCAGTAGACAAAGCGCCTGCTCAGAACATGAAAAGTCAGGTGGGCATCTGTAATCCCAGCAGAGATGGGATCCCAGGGCAAGCTGGCTGCGGGACTAGCTGAGCTGAGAGTTTCTGGTTCAGTGAGAGAGCCGGGCTCAGTAAATAGAGTGGAGGGAAGTCAAGGAGGACACCGCAATGTCAGCTTCAGGCTTCTCAAAGCATGTGCACATATGAGCACCTGCATGCACACATGAGTCGACATGCATGGGAACATGAAGGCACATATATACACAAAGAAATTAAAAATAACAAAATAACATATGCTTACAAGTCTTACTACTTTCCTATAAGTTACCAATTTTTCTTTTTTCTTTTTTTTTTTTTGGTTTTTCGAGACAGGGTTTCTCTGTGGTTTTGGAGCCTGTCCTGGAACTAGCTCTTGTAGACCAGGCTGGCCTCAAACTCACAGAGATCCGCCTGCCTCTGCCTCCCAAGTGCTGGGATTAAAGGCGTGCGCCACCACCGCCCGGCAGTTACCAATTTTTCTACAATAAATATGTACTCTTTCTGGAATGGCAAGCATATGCAAATACATTTAAAAACCATACAACAATGAACAGAAATGTGGAGGGAATAAAAATGCGCTGTATTTATTTACCTAATTATTTGGGGGTTTTGAGACAGGGCCTCACTATGTAGCTCAGGCTGGCCTGGAACTCACTATACACACTAGGCCTTAGCCGCCTGAGTACTGGGACTGTATGTGCCACTGGGCCCAGCTGCAAAGTGAGTTTTATTATTCCAGTAGATCAGGCTTAGGGATCTCTAGCCGCCCCTAACTAAGCCGTGATTAACTTTTCAAGCGTGGAATCCTCCCCTCAGGAAGTTAAGATTAAAAAAGGAAAAAAAGCATTCAGTGTGCTGCTACAGCACTCGACACTTTGTAAGCACTCAAAAGATTGCTTGTTGTTATTCTGCTTTCTCGGACGACATATGGTTTTGTTTTTCTGTCCTAGTAGGTAGAATGTCTGATAGATAGTTTGACTTTTATAAAATCTACACATCAAGTGTTCTTCACTCCTTCCTCCCCGTTCCCTCTGTTTCCCATCTGCCCGACCTACCTGTTTGCTCCTGAGTTTACCCTGTTTCTTATGGACCAGCCATTCCTACAAACTTCAGATAGAAGGTTTTTCCAAAAGCCATCTTAGCAGCCTCCCTAAGGGTTACCAGCAAATAGTGCCTCCTGTCTTCTCACGCTTGCACCCTGCTGGTTCAGCATCAGGAATCGGCCTATCCTTGGGTCTAGCCTGGGCTCCACTGCTCAGCTAACTTGCTCTCTCCTCCAGGCAGAGGCTGATTCTGTTTCAGATCACTTCCTGCATGCGTGTGCTCATCAGCATTAGACTAAGTTTATGGTATTTTCTAGTCAGCAAATATCTTCACTTCCTTTTCCCCACACTCCCTTCTGTTTTTCCATCCCTTTATCTCCCCCTGAAAAAGAATTCTTTTTTTTCTCTGATATAACTTGTGTTTGCTTGGAAAAATAGACTCAGAGGCTCTTGTATACATGATCCAAAGGCACAATACTGAATATAGGTCCTTTATCATCATGGAAACATACACTGAACACGTTTTGATAGCTAAGAGGATAATAAAACAACAGCATGATGTAACTGTGAAACTAGTAGTCCTTCCCTCCCAGATCCCCGTGATTACTAAGATACAACTATGGGGTTTAGTGTTAGATCAGGTTTGAATTCTGTCTCTAACACTATACAGCATAAGTAATGTCCTTATCTGGGCCTTAGCACCAACGTCTGCATTAGGATGATCACATCTGGATCCCATGGTGGCAATAAAAAGCCTGTAGAGTCTATAAGTGTAGAATGGGTACATGGATGTTATCTCCCATAAAAGGAAGCATTATTTTCCCATCTTCCTTTTCCAAGGTATGTATGTTCTTAGACGGCTTATAATCTACTGTGTAAACCTCCATTATACTTACAAAACAGTAAAGAATAAACATTTATATGGCATGTTCTGTGCTAATAGAACTTATTAGAGATCATCTTATTTCACTTTTATGAGACACCATTGTGACCTCAACAATGTAGACTCTCCCAGTTATCTAGACCCCAGGCTGTCTAGCACCAGCCTCTACGCTCACACCTCTGTACTGTGCTGTTCTCGTTCATTACTTTCATATAGTGGGAACTCAACTTCCAGTCACACCTTAGACTACTGAGTAACATCGCACATTCCCGCCAAACTCCCTGTTCTGCTCTTCTGTAGGAGGGGGCTGAGTGTGGATTCCCTGTTGCTCAGCCCGGAAATAAAATTACACAGAAACTGTATTAATTAAATCACTGCTTGGCCCATTAGCTCTAGTTTCTTTCTTTCTTTCTTTTTTGGTGGTTTTTATTTTTTTTGTTTGTTTGTTTTTCGAGACAGGGTTTCTCTGTACCTTTCGAGCCTGTCCTGGACCTAGCTCTTGTAGACTAGGCTGGCCTTGAACTCACAGAGATCCGCTGCCTCTGCCTCCCGAGTGTTGGAATTAAAGGCATGTGCCACCACCACGCAGCCAGCTCTAGTTTTTTATTGGCTAACTCTTACATATGAATTTAACCCATTTCTATTAATCTGTGTATCGCCACGTGACGGTGGCTCTCCAGCTAAAGTTCCGGCATGTCTGACTCTGGCGGAGACTCCGTGGCGTCTCTCTCTCCACCTTCCTTCTCCATTCAGTCCAGTTTCCCCTGCATACCTAGGTTGTGCCCTATCAACAGGCCAAGGCAGTTTCTTTATTCATTCATGGTGATCACAGCACAAAGAGGGGAGGGGACTCCCACATCACTCTTCCATCAGAACAGCTGGGTGCTTTCCACAGCCTGAACCTGGGTCATCTAGTGTGAAAAGGGATAGTAGAGAATTGAGGTACTTCTTAGGGACCAAGATTTGGTGTCCCTAAGACCGGTGACTACAGTAACAAACACCTCAGGGTGTGATGAGAAAGACTTTCGTAAGAAGCCTGTTTTACACTGTGCAGCTTACTTGTAGAGAATGTGTCAAGCCCATTTCAACATTTGTTTTGTCATTGAATTTTTATTATTTATAGGCCTTATGAATATTATTCATAGGCCTAATTTATGATAGAGCTACTGGGGCTCCTGAGTGCTCGATTTCCCAAGATTACACCGGAAGTGACTTAGGATTTGAGCTCCAGATGTTCAGTGTTGACAGCATTTCTATTGTCCTAGCCTAGCAGCGGCAGTTTCTGTGGGGCTGTGGTGGAAGCCTTCCCTTCACCGCTGACTACAAGCTCCTCACCTGAACTCATGGCTGCTGTGTGGACCAGGTGCCGTAAGGAATTCTGAACTATCTTTAGAAGCATGCAGGAGCTCCGTGTTCCTACTAATGAGGAACAGCAAGTCGGGCAACCAGTTTTTCCTAGCACACTTCGAGGATGTCTTCAGAACACCAGGTGAGGAGCTCGGACTCAAAGTCAAGCAAGCTAAGAGGCAGAGAACACTTGGTTCTAGCCGGTCTTTGGCTCTAGCCGTCAAAATTTGTGATGTCCAAGGTATTTCAAAAGCATGCCCAGGGCTTTAGTAACTTTCAGTTCCAGTTATTAAGATAAAGGGAGCGTAGACAGAGAGCGGAGGCAGGCGGGAAGGGAAGTCAGGATATTTATATTCTCTCGCCTCTCCCCGCGGGGCTGCATCTTCATGGTGTATGCAGTTCCTCAACCAAAGTCATAGTCAAAGTCATAGGTCTCGCAGCCAATCCCTCTCACCTTGTTTCTGAACCCCTTAATCCCCGTGTTCCTCTAGACCTTAGCTTTTTGGCAACATCATAGCCACTAGCCTTAGATTATTGCCCTGCACCCGTGGAATTCCAACTGCGTGAGACTAGCTCATTTGAGCCAGGTGGTGGTGGCCCATGCCTTTACTCCCAGCCAGCACTTGAGGGGCAGAGGCAGGTGGATCTCAGAGTTTGAGGCCAGCCTGTTCTACAGAGTAAACTCCAAAACAGCCAGGACTACACAGAGAAACCCCGTCTTGACCACCCTCCCCCCAGAGCTCCTGTGTAGACCCTTTCCTTTGTTTCCCATGGGACTTTCACTGTTACAATTTCTACTAATCACTCTCCTTCTCTGAGGACAGTGTGCTAATTATTCTCTGGGCTCCTTGCCGCCCACTTTGAAAAGAAACCAAACAATCCTCCCCACACCTGACAAAACCCTTATTTCCACATGGCCTGATATGGAGGCACGGCCCAGATAACTAAAGCTAGTACTTGCTTTTTTTTCTATCTGCTTAGTTTCGTTTAATTTAATTCTCTGGAGAGCAGGTTTCACGGGGCAGGCACACTGGTTTTAAACCTGCAGCCCCCTGCTTCAGTCTCCGAGCGCTGGGATTGCCAGCATGCTGCCGTCACACCTGTACCACCGTCTAACGGGCCTGCATCTCAGTCCAGTGATGTAGATGACAATGTGACCCCCAGGGGCGTGAGAACGAAGGCCTCTGCCTGACAAGGGGGATGGAGGGGAAAGTTAGAAGGAGCTTGGGTATAAACTTGCCACAGTTGCCTCCTCAAGACTTCTCAAGACTTTGTTTTGATTTTTTGAGATAGGGTTTCTTTGTGTAACAGCCCTGGCTGTCCTAGAACTCTCTTTGGAGACCAGGCTGGCCCCAAACTCAGAGATCCACCTGCCTCCGCCTCCTGAGTTCTGGAATTAAAGTCGTGTGCAACCAAGTCCGACTAAGACTTCTTTTACATGGAAAATAAACTCTATGCTATAAATTTCTCTTTTACAGTAGATTGTTCTCTTACTGATCCCAAAGTATTTCCAGAATTGATTTTTTTATGTGGCACTAGATATCGACTTACACAATTCTTATCACCCTAGCCTACTGTTTATGGCCTATTTCCTTCTGCTAGGCTCCTTCTGGGGAGGGATTTGCTAGTTTTATTGTATCTCCATCCCCTGGAACAGAGGTCACTCATATAATACGCTCACTAATTCCTTGATAAATGAAGGGTTTCTGATCTACAAACTGTGCAAGTGGAATTTTATTACTGAAGGAGCTACACCAGGAAGTATAATTCTCATAGTCATCGTTTGTGTGCACTGAACACACTGAAGCCGTCTTGAGCGTTCCACTTCATGCCTCCGCATGAGCTCTCCATTCAGCAGAGAGCAGTTTTTCTTAGGCTAGGGAGAAGGTGCGGTTGTTCCAGTCCTTGCTGGGGAAGCAGAGGACCTGAGCTCAGACTTCCCGAACCCACATTTCAGAAGTTGGGCAGTGGTGCGCTTTTGTGAGCCTAGTGACGATGAGATGGTAGGGAGCGGCAGGGGTCCCTTGAACTTGCTGGCCATGTAGCCTACTTGAAATGGCCTTTGCAAAATTGGGGAAGCTTTGAAAGTTATGGTCGCTTATCTGGTCTCAGTCTGCCCTGTGATGCCTTTTATAATAGGGACTTGCATGTTTCATTTAAAGCTGATACTTGTGACAAGGTTTTTTCTTATGCCCTGAAAAGTTAACAATAAATTGCAATCCAACTCTGAGGTTTTCCTAGACTAGGAACCTGGGCTAAATGGTAACAACATATAAAAATCTTGTCATAGCTGGGTGGTGGTGACTCGGGAGGCAGAGGCAGGCGGATCTCTGTGAGTTCGAAGCCAGACTGGACTACAAGAGCTAGTTTTAGCCTTTCAAACTTGGGCCTTTAGTGTACGGGAAAGTGTGACAGTCAGTCACTTGGTTTTTGTCTGCTCCTTTGCGTCTTGTGCTAATTTACTCCAGCAAACTAGAGAAGCAGAACTCAGCTGATGAAGAGAGTCCCAGTTTCTGAGAAAGTTGGAGAAAGGAGTTGGGGAGGGGACAACAATGACTGACTGGGTGTTTTCTTGGGCCTGTCTCATTGATTCTTTGTATTGTTTTCTTTGTTTCTATTTTGTTGATTTCAGCTCTCGATTTGATTATTTCCTGCCATGTAGTTCTCTTAGGTGAGTTTGCTTCTTTTTGTTCTAAAGTTTTCAAATGTTCTGTTAATTCACTAGTGTGGGATTTTTCCACCTTCCTTATGTAGGCATTTAGTACTATGAACTTGTCTCTTAACACTGCTTTCATTGTGTCCCATAAATTTGGATATGTTGTATGGTCATTTTAATTGAATTTTAGGAAGTCTTTAATTTCCCCTTTTATTTCTTCCTTGACCATTGATGATTCAGGTGAGCATTGTTTAATTTCCATGTGTTTGTGGGTTTTCTGAAATTAGTATTGCTGTTGACTTCTAGTGTTAAAGCATGGTGATCTGATAAGGAACATTGGGTTATTCCAATTTTTTCTATTTGTTGAGGTTTGTTTTGTTACTGAGTATGTGGTCAATTTTTGAGAAGGTTCCATGAGGTGCTGAAAAGAAGGTATATTCTTTTCTGTTTGGATGGAATATTCTATAGATGTCTGTTAAATCCATTTGATTCATAACATCTGTTAGTTCTTTTATTTCTCTGTTCATTTTTTTGTCTGATTGACTTGTCCAGTGGTGAGAAGGGAATGTTGACGTCTCCTACTATTAGTGTGTAGGGTTTAATATAGTCTCTCTGAGGTCCCAGACTCGTGCCTGGCCCCGCCGAGATCTCTGGTTCCTGCCTATTCCTTTGGAAGAACCAGGTTCACTCATGCCCAGGCTGACAGAGATCCTGGCTCTGGCTTTGGGAGGTTCTAGACCCACCAGGGTGTTGGCTTAGGTTTACTCCCTTGAAGGTCCCAGATTCACGTCCGGACCCTCAGCAGTCTCTGGCTCTGGCTCACTTGCTCAGCAGTTACTCCACCTGTTCTGGTGGAGATCCTTGACTCTGGATCTGGTCACTAGCTTAATCCTGATCCGCCCGTGTCCCAGGACTGGGTTTGCTCCTTGTGGAGCTTGTTCTCTCTGTGTCTTAGGTAACTGGTTCAGCCCCACTCTGGCTCCGGTGCAGGTCGCAGACTCTGAGTCAGGTCGTTGGCTCAGTCCTGGTCTGCCAGTGTCCCAGGACTGGGTTGGCTCCCAGGGCTGGATTTGCTCCTGGCTTCTGCTCCCAGTGGAGCTTGTTTCTTCTGTTTGTTTTTTATACAGCTCAGGATTTGTAGGGTTTCTTTTTCTTTTCTTTTTCTTGTTTGTTTTTCGAGACAGGGTTTCTCGCTGTAGCTTTAGTGCCTGTCCTGGAACTCACTCTATAGACCAGGCTGGCCTCACACTCACAGAGATCCACCTGCCTCTGCCTCCCAAGTGCTGGGATTAAAGGTGTGTGCCACCACTGCTGGCTTTGTGGGTTTTTCAAACTAGTAACATTTTGCTTTGCTGTTTAAACCAACCAAGTCAACTAAAGCAGCCCTGAATTGAATCAGTCCAATTTATCCAGCTGCAAGTCTGCAATCACTCTCCAATTCTCAAACTTGAAAGCCCCACCAGCCATGGCACCGTGGGTGGTGTAATGTCTGGAGTTCTAGTCGCTGTCCATCTGAATGAAGATGTGCATAGGCATACATGGGAAAAAGATGACATGCAGGGTCCCTTTGCGACCACACACGGTCAGCTTTTTCATTTCCAGGTGGATGTCTCGGACCCTAGTTTTTCTGTAAGCAGTATTAGAAGTCAAATACTTCTGGATGCTCTTCAGGTTCTCCACGGCTTCCTGTTCCTCTTCCATTCTTTGGTTCAAGTAAACAAATATAACCCGGGTTCTGCCAATATCTATGCCAAACCCTGGGAATGTTTGCTCTTTGCCATTTTTGCTCTTAGTGGCAGAGCTGTCTCTCAGGCCCCTCAGTTACCTTTCTAACTTCTGAGCTTTTTTTCTCTTTGCTACCCCCGTCTCTCCCTGTCTCCCTTTCTTCTTTCCTTCCAGATTCTTCTCTGTTGCAATTCTTTTTTCCCATTGATTTGTTCAACTCTTCCCACATTGCATTAGCCTATTTCTTATAGCTTTTTAATACCCACCAGGCAGTGGTGGCACACACCTTTAATCTCAGCACTCAGGAGGCAGAGACAGGTGGATCTCTGAGTTGGAGGTCAGCCAGGTCTACAGAGTGAAGTCCAGGAAAAAAGCTAGAGCTGTTACCCAGACAAACCCTGTCTTGAAAAGAAATCCTTGTATATTAACTTAACTTCTAAATTAATATCCTTATATGTTCATTTAACTTTTATCTACTATTATTGATTTTGTTTTTCTTCCAATTTGGGGTCACATTGCCTCTTTATGTCTTTTTTTCTTTTTCTTTTTGTTGATATTTTTGAGATAGGGACTTTCTACAGCAGCTCTGGCTGTCCAGGAATTTGCTTTATAGACCAAATTGGCTTCACAGAGATTCACCTGCCTCTGCCTCCTGAGTGCTGGGATTAAAGGTGTGTGCCACCATGCCTGGCATGTCTTCTTTTTTTAAGATTCGTTTTTTATTTGAATTATGTGTCTATCTCTGTATGTATATGTGTACTGTGTGTGTATTATGTGTCTATGTATGTATATGTGCACTGTGTGTGTATTATGTGTCTATGTATGTATATGTGCACTGTGTGTGTATTATGTGTCTCTGTATGTATATGTGCACCGTGTGTGTATTATGTGTCTATCTCTGTATGTATATGTGCACTGTGTGTGTATTATGTGTCTATGTATGTATATGTGCACCGTGTGTGTATTATGTGTCTATGTATGTATATGTGCACTGTGTGTGTATTATGTGTCTATGTATGTATATGTGCACCGTGTGTGTATTATGTGTCTCTGTATGTATATGTGCACCGTGTGTGTATTATGTGTCTATCTCTGTATGTATATGTGCACTGTGTGTGTATTATGTGTCTATGTATGTATATGTGCACCGTGTGTGTATTATGTGTCTATCTCTGTATGTATATGTGCACCGTGTGTGTATTATGTGTCTATGTATGTATATGTGTACCGTGTATTGTATTATGTGTCTATGTATGTATATGTGCACCGTGTGTGTGTTATGTGTCTATATCTGTATGTATATGTGCACTGTGTATGTATTATGTGTCTATGTATGTATATGTGCACTGTGTGTGTATTATGTGTCTATGTATGTATATGTGTACCGTGTGTGTATTATGTGTCTATGTATGTATATGTGCACCGTGTGTGTATTATGTGTCTATGTATGTATATGTGCACTGTGTGTGTATTATGTGTCTATGTATGTATATGTGCACTGTGTGTGTATTATGTGTCTATGTATGTATATGTGCACCGTGTGTGTATTATGTGTCTATCTATGTATGTATATGTGCACTGTGTGTGTATTATGTGTCTATCTCTGTATGTATATGTGCACCGTGTGT
Organism: Microtus pennsylvanicus; assembly: GCF_037038515.1. NCBI lineage: Eukaryota > Metazoa > Chordata > Mammalia > Rodentia > Cricetidae > Microtus > Microtus pennsylvanicus. The sequence goes on from NC_134596.1 coordinate 34,383,302, forward strand.
GTATTATGTGTCTATGTATGTATATGTGCACTGTGTGTTGTATTATGTGTCTATGTATGTATATGTGCACTGTGTGTGTATTATGTGTCTATGTATGTATATGTGTACCGTGTGTGTATTATGTGTCTATGTATGTATATGTGTACCGTGTGTTGTATTATGTGTCTATGTATGTATATGTGCACCGTGTGTGTATTATGTGTCTATGTATGTATATGTGCACCGTGTGTGTATTATGTGTCTATGTATGTATATGTGCACTGTGTGTGTATTATGTGTCTATGTATGTATATGTGCACCGTGTGTGTATTATGTGTCTATCTCTGTATGTATATGTGCACCGTGTGTGTATTATGTGTCTATCTCTGTATGTATATGTGCACTGTGTGTTGTATTATGTGTCTATGTATGTATACGTGCACCGTGTGTGTATTATGTGTCTATGTATGTATATGTGTACTGTGTGTGTATTATGTGTCTATGTATGTATATTTGTACCGTGTTTTGTATTATGTGTCTATGTATGTATATGTGCACTGTGTGTGTATTATGTGTCTATGTATGTATATGTGCACCGTGTGTGTTTTATGTGTCTATGTATGTATATGTGTACTGTGTGTTGTATTATGTGTCTATGTATGTATATGTGCACTGTGTGTGTATTATGTGTCTATGTATGTATATGAGTACTGTGTGTGTATTATGTGTCTATGTATGTATATGTGTACCGTGTGTTGTATTATGTGTCTATGTATGTATATGTGCACTGTGTGTGTATTATGTGTCTATGTATGTATATGTGCACCGTGTGTGTATTATGTGTCTATGTATGTATATGTGTACCGTGTGTTGTATTATGTGTCTATGTATGTATACGTGCACCGTGTGTGTATTATGTGTCTATGTATGTATATGTGTACTGTGTGTGTATTATGTGTCTATGTATGTATATGTGTACCGTGTGTTGTATTATGTGTCTATGTATGTATACGTGCACCGTGTGTGTATTATGTGTCTATGTATGTATATGTGTACCGTGTGTTGTATTATGTGTCTATGTATGTATATGTGCACTGTGTGTGTATTATGTGTCTATGTATGTATATGTGCACCGTGTGTGTATTATGTGTCTATGTATGTATATGTGTACCGTGTGTTGTATTATGTGTCTATGTATGTATATGTGCACCGTGTGTGTATTATGTGTCTATCTCTGTATGTATATGTGCACCGTGTGGGTATTATGTGTCTATGTATGTATATGTGTACTGTGTGTGTATTATGTGTCTATGTATGTATATGTGCACTGTGTGTGTATTATGTGTCTATGTATGTATATGTGCACCGTGTGTTGTATTATGTGTCTATGTATGTATATGTGCACTGTGTGTGTATTATGTGTCTATGTATGTATATGTGCACCGTGTGTGTATTATGTGTCTATCTCTGTATGTATATGTGCACCGTGTGTGTATTATGTGTCTATGTATGTATATGTGCACCGTGTGTTGTATTATGTGTCTATCTCTGTATGTATACGTGCACCGTGTGTGTATTATGTGTCTATGTATGTATATGTGTACTGTGTGTGTATTATGTGTCTATGTATGTATATGTGTACTGTGTGTATTATGTGTCTATGTATGTATATGTGCACTGTGTGTGTATTATGTGTCTATGTATGTATATGTGTACTGTGTGTGTATTATGTGTCTATGTATGTATATGTGCACCGTGTGTGTATTATGTGTCTATGTATGTATATGTGTACCGTGTGTGTATTATGTGTCTATGTATGTATATGTGTACTGTGTGTGTATTATGTGTCTATGTATGTATATGTGCACTGTGTGTGTATTATGTGTCTATCTCTGTATGTATATGTGCACTGTGTGTGTATTATGTGTCTATGTATGTATATGTGCACTGTGTGTGTATTATGTGTCTATGTATGTATATGTGCACCGTGTGTGTATTATGTGTCTATGTATGTATATGTGCACTGTGTGTGTATTATGTGTCTATGTATGTATATGTGCACCGTGTGTGTATTATGTGTCTATCTCTGTATGTATATGTGCACCGTGTGTGTATTATGTGTCTATCTCTGTATGTATATGTGCACTGTGTGTTGTATTATGTGTCTATGTATGTATACGTGCACCGTGTGTGTATTATGTGTCTATGTATGTATATGTGTACTGTGTGTGTATTATGTGTCTATGTATGTATATTTGTACCGTGTTTTGTATTATGTGTCTATGTATGTATATGTGCACTGTGTGTGTATTATGTGTCTATGTATGTATATGTGCACCGTGTGTGTTTTATGTGTCTATGTATGTATATGTGTACTGTGTGTTGTATTATGTGTCTATGTATGTATATGTGCACTGTGTGTGTATTATGTGTCTATGTATGTATATGAGTACTGTGTGTGTATTATGTGTCTATGTATGTATATGTGTACCGTGTGTTGTATTATGTGTCTATGTATGTATATGTGCACTGTGTGTGTATTATGTGTCTATGTATGTATATGTGCACCGTGTGTGTATTATGTGTCTATGTATGTATATGTGTACCGTGTGTTGTATTATGTGTCTATGTATGTATACGTGCACCGTGTGTGTATTATGTGTCTATGTATGTATATGTGTACTGTGTGTGTATTATGTGTCTATGTATGTATATGTGTACCGTGTGTTGTATTATGTGTCTATGTATGTATACGTGCACCGTGTGTGTATTATGTGTCTATGTATGTATATGTGTACCGTGTGTTGTATTATGTGTCTATGTATGTATATGTGCACTGTGTGTGTATTATGTGTCTATGTATGTATATGTGCACCGTGTGTGTATTATGTGTCTATGTATGTATATGTGTACCGTGTGTTGTATTATGTGTCTATGTATGTATATGTGCACCGTGTGTGTATTATGTGTCTATCTCTGTATGTATATGTGCACCGTGTGGGTATTATGTGTCTATGTATGTATATGTGTACTGTGTGTGTATTATGTGTCTATGTATGTATATGTGCACTGTGTGTGTATTATGTGTCTATGTATGTATATGTGCACCGTGTGTTGTATTATGTGTCTATGTATGTATATGTGCACTGTGTGTGTATTATGTGTCTATGTATGTATATGTGCACCGTGTGTGTATTATGTGTCTATCTCTGTATGTATATGTGCACCGTGTGTGTATTATGTGTCTATGTATGTATATGTGCACCGTGTGTTGTATTATGTGTCTATCTCTGTATGTATACGTGCACCGTGTGTGTATTATGTGTCTATGTATGTATATGTGTACTGTGTGTGTATTATGTGTCTATGTATGTATATGTGTACTGTGTGTATTATGTGTCTATGTATGTATATGTGCACTGTGTGTGTATTATGTGTCTATGTATGTATATGTGTACTGTGTGTGTATTATGTGTCTATGTATGTATATGTGCACCGTGTGTGTATTATGTGTCTATGTATGTATATGTGTACCGTGTGTGTATTATGTGTCTATGTATGTATATGTGTACTGTGTGTGTATTATGTGTCTATGTATGTATATGTGCACTGTGTGTGTATTATGTGTCTATCTCTGTATGTATATGTGCACTGTGTGTGTATTATGTGTCTATGTATGTATATGTGCACTGTGTGTGTATTATGTGTCTATGTATGTATATGTGCACTCTGTGTGTATTATGTGTCTCTGTATGTATATGTGCACCGTGTGTGTATTATGTGTCTATCTCTGTATGTGTATGTGCACTGTGTGTTGGTTCTGCAGGAGGGCAGAAGAGGGTTTTGGACCCTTTGTAGCTGGAGTTACAGGCAGTTGTAAGCTGCCTGACATAGGTCCTGGGAACCAAATTTGGGTCTTCCAGTTTAGCAGCAAGTGCTCTTAACTGCTGGGCCATCTCTCTAGTCCCTCATCATGTCTTTTAATATTTAGTTGATGGCTTCTGGACCTATCTTAAACAGCCAATGAGACTGGCAACTTAGCCTCACATAGTCTGTCCTGTGACGGAACTTACCATTTAATTCAATTAGTGAACTTAATTTGTCAAAGACAAGTGAATCTTAACCTTTGTTTCACCTGTGAACTCAAATGCTTTGAAGGATAGTTTCTGTGTATAATAGGGGTCTCTTCTGCCATCATGTTGAGGGATAGGTGCCTAAGATGCTGGCTTTGCCATGTGTCTAATCTTCAGTATTATGCTCCGCTATGGCAAAGATGCTACTGGTTGGGGCTGGAGCTGCGGCTTAGCTGGGAGAGCAATTGCTTAGTATGCATGAGGCCCTGAGTTCCATCCCCAGCACCCCAGAAAAACAGAACCAACCCTGCAAGTGGATCTTTCCATCTCCCATGATGACTGGATGTGCACTGGGAAAGGCACCTTGGGCTGTCACACTTACCAGGCTCATGCAGCCTGGAGTCAGGGACAAGGCCTAGCTCACCCTGTCACCAACCCCTTGCTGCTGCTAGTGTCTTGTGTCTTTCTCCTTCCAATACTGCCTTAAAGGCCAAATACATACATGTTTATCCAATAGGGGGCTGATTTGTGGCAATCTCTGTTTTTACCAGTCCCATGAGACCACAGCTAATTCTCACTCCCATCCCCTTCAGCTGAATGTTTTCGGACAAGAGTTTATTTCGTGGGATGCAAATACCCAGGGGCATAACTGTGAGAATGTTTAGATCTGTGGTAGATTAAATCACAAGTGCTTCGGGAATTCTCTTTAGTGGGATTCTGTATTTTGTCCTTATCATATAATCTCCTTGTTAGAGGACCATTCTCCCCTCTTCCCAAATATTGACACGTTTGGCCTTGGAATTTGTTTTGGACAAAGATACATGGATCAGCCGGTTGTGGTGGCGCACGCCGGTAGGATTTGCTGAAGGAGGCAGAGGCAGGAGGATCACGAGTTCGAGGCCAGCCTGGGCTACACATTAAAAAAAAAGAAAAAGATACATGGATCAAAGCAACACAAATGTCAGGTCAAGACCTGGAGGGCCATCTTATACTTCCACTTAATTTTTGAACTCCCCTGACTCTTTATGAGAAAAACAAGTCCCACATAGCCACTGGTCCAAGGAGTATGAGGAAATCTGTGGAGCACACCTGAACCTAATCAGCAGCCTGGAGTCGAGCCCATCTGATTCTAGCCCAGCCCAGCAGAACCACTGCAACCCACAAACCCAGAGAAGAAGAAACGTTGGTTATAAAGCCCTGAGAGTTTGAAGTTTATTGATAAGCAGCAAAACCCATTTCAAGGCCATGGTTACCATGAAAGTTTCTTTAAAAAGTTGATGCTGACTTGGCTTTATGGGTTCTGTAATTCTTCAGTGGACTGACTAGGTAGCTTGTCTCTCTACTGCCTGGTTGAAGTGGACATGTTTGAAGAATTACCTTTGCTTAGCTCCACAATTATCATCATTCCAATAAAAGGATCGAAAGTGATTCAGGCAGTGGTAGCACACACCTTTAATCCCGGGGAGACAGAGGCAGGAAAATCTGACTTTAAGGCCAGCCTGGTCTACAGAGCTAGTTCCAGGGTGGCCAGGGCTCACAGAGAAACTCTGTCTTGAAAAACAAAACAAAACAAATACTTAAAGTGATCTCAATAATAAGGAGCTTTACATCTTGTGTACTTAACCCTAAGACAGTTTAATAAGAATAAAAGATTTTCCTTTGCCTTATACTTTTCTGATGGTTAAAATTGCTTCTAAAGTAGCAATTTTTATCTCTGTGTAGAAAGGACCTATGTGAGCCAGGCGGTGGTGGTGCATGCCTTTAATCCCAGCACTTAGGAGACAGAGGCAGACAGATCTCTGTGAGTTCAACACCAGCTTGGTCTACAAGAGTTAGTCCCAGGACAGGCTCCAAAGCCACAGAGAAAACTGTGGTCTCGAAAAACCAAAAAAGAAAGAGAGAGAGAGAGAGAGAGAGAGAGAGAGAGAGAGAGAGAGAGAGAGAAAGGACCTATGTGAATTTTTTATTGAACACTGCCACACATATGGAAAGCATGCGCGTGTGCGCACACGCATAGGTGTGTATGTATGTGCATGCACATGTGTTTACTCTGTCTTTAAAAACAAACTTAACTTTTTTTTAGATTTCATACAGTTTTATTAATTTTGAATTTTCTAAATGCTAATGAGAAAGGAATGACAGCTGCCCAAAGACACTGGATAATAGGGAAAAAACTACAGAATAAATCAGCTGCTATACTTTCAAGATGTGTTGACCTCAGAATGGAAACCAGGACATGTGTTACGATGGGCAAGGAGTTTTGTTTTTATTTTCACAGGAGAAGAAAAAGCTATGGATACCATCAAAATTGATAAAGACTCAATTTGAACAAGAGAGACTTCTTAATTAGAAGAGATGATAGTTCATCAAACAACATGACCATTTAATCTAAACTAACCTATACAACTAACAAATGCTTTTCATTTGATCCAATATAACTTTAGGAAAATAAAAACAACCATCTTAAGGAATTTAAAGACCTTTGCACAAATAAGCATCCAAAGAAGAAGGGAGAACTACCTGGAAAAAAATACCAAGAAAAGGAATAATCTGACCTAATATGATCTCTGAAGTATTCAAAAAGACAATGGAATCCCACAATGATGATTTCAGCTGTACGATGATAACACCACTAAGCTGAAAAACGTCAACTAAAGATTGGCTTTGGACTACAAGCTGCTCAGGACAATTTCAAGGTTGCCAGCTGAGATGATCCAGTCTTATGGACTACTCTAGCCAGGGCTTGAGACAAGCCCTACACTTTCCCCTTACTCAAAGACTGGCCAAAAAATGATACAGCTACCTCTCCCAGGACTTATTAACCCAAATTTTTCTTTTCAGGATCCCCCTAAAGATGCCATTGCCCCTAGACAACAAAACAAACTTAACTTTTGATCAGTTAATACTTTTATAAGGTAGACTTTTCAAAGGCAAACAACAATGTCAACAGCAATGAGGAAAAAGTAACAGGATATTTTTCTCACTGCCTGGTCTAGAGGTAACTGTTACTAGTTTTGCTTTCTTTTTTTAAATTTTCTTAAAATATTTTTTGATTAATTGAATGTGTCTGGGTGCTCTACCTGCATGTATGCTTGGGCACCATGTATGTGCCTGGTATCCTCAGAGGTCAGGACAGGGTGCTGAATTTCCTAAGGCTGGAGTGAAAAAACGCGTGGTCCCCTGGAAGAACAGCCAGTGCTTTTTACAGCTGAGTCATTTCTCCAGTTCCTAATGACTTTTTTGTTGGCTTGTTTGCTTTCTAAATATACTCTTACAATAATGTTACAACACATTTATTTACCAGTTTTTGTGTATGATTTTAATATTATATGGATATTTTAAAATAATGTTATTTATATGTCCTTTGATTCTTTTTTTTTTTTGAGACAGGTTTTCTCTACATAGCCCTAGTTGTCTTGGCAGTCACTACGTAGATTAGGCTGGCCTCAGACTCACAGAGAGCCATGCTTCTGCTCTCTGAGGACTGGAACTGTCCCACTGCGCCCAACTCCTTCCCTGATTTTTGAAAGTGATACTGGGACTGTATCCAACACCCAGGGTTGTATGCCCTTTCCCCCAGCTAGCAATAAGTCTTAGAAATTCTTCTAGAATAGCACACAAAGCGCTTCTTTTTATTTTATGGTTGTTTTGTTTCTTTGCTTTCAAGACAGGGTTTCTCTGTGTATCCTTGGCTGTCCTGGAACTCACTCTGTAGACCAGGCTGAACTTAAACTCAGAGATCTGCCTGCCTCTGACTCCTGAGCTCTGTGATTGAAGACATGCACCACCAAGAACTTCTTAAATCTTAAAAAAAAAAGACACATAGCATTCCAATGTAATAGTTCTCAGAATGACAGGAGACCTGTAAGTCAGAATTATTTTCGCAAGAACTCTAAGTTATTTAACCTTTCTCTCTCCCTCACCACTGTGCACAGCTTGGCTGTGTTAACTGCAGTACAGGAAAAGCAGAAGTGGCTCTGGGAACTCAGCTGGCTTTTATTAAGCTAAACGTGAAAGAGATTTGCAAAAAACCAAAATCTGGGCAGCGGTGGCATGTATGCCTAAGAGGCAGGCAGATCTCAGTTCCAGGATAACTAGTGCTATGCTGAGAAGCCCTGTCCTAGTAATCCGGGGCAAATGAGAAACAAACAAAACTATGAGATGTTTCTTATTGATTTTTCTTGATCGTTTAGATTTGTTTTGTTTTGTTTTGTTTTGTTTTTGAGACAGGGTCTCACTATGTATCCTAGGCTTGCCTCCAACTCACAGAGTTCTGTCTGCCTGAGCCTCTCAAGTGCTGGGCCAAGTACAGTTTTTAAAAACAACATTTTTTTATATTAACATTCTAAATATTTATCACTTTTGTTTATTTTATTTTACATAAAGAGTGTTTTTGCCAAAATTTATGTCCTTGTACTTGCATGCCTGGTACCCATGGAGGTCAAAAGAGGGAGCTGGATCTCTTGAAACTGGAGTTAGGGATGTTTGTGAGCTACCATGTGGGTGCTGGGGATGAAATCCATGTCCTTTGTAAGAGCAACAAGTGTTTTTAACTGCTGAGCCATCTCTCCAGCCCTATTGTTCTAAGTTAACAAACATTTTCTGATGTTTAATTTTCAAAATGGTAAGCATTAGCAAAAGCAATCTATATAACTTAAAGCTATTTGGAGTTCTTAATAATGTTTAAGTGTAACACTGTCCTGAAACCAAAGGGCTTGACAGCCACAATTCAGTTGCATAACTTAAATTGTTCCTTACTAGCTGATGGTTACTTGATGTCAACTTGTTTTTACTTTAAATCATACTGAATGAATACGTTTATGTTTATGTGCATTTTATTTCTCATGTTTTTAATTAATTTTTTTTTTAAGCTTGAGGACCAATTTATTGAAGTGTGAGGGGAAAACTACTGAGACGGCAAGATGTAAATCCTGGCAGCACTTAGGAGGAGGGAGAAAGAGAGGAGAAACAGATAGCGTCACTTGTGAATCAGGGTCTGCGAAAGCAAACAAAACTAGCAGTGGAAGTCTTCAAGCAGCTGAGGAAAGTAGGAATTGCAAAACAGGGAGAAAGTCCGCAGTGTCAGGAAAGCAAGCTCAGGGCTTCAACTGGTATTCAAAGAAGAGGTGGAATGGGAAAAATACATGTTAGGCTTTTGGAGTTAAAACTTGAAAACCAGCCGGGCGGTCGTGGCACACGCCTTTAATTTCAGCACTCGGGAGGCAAACACAGGCAGATCTCTGTGAGTTCGAGGCCAGCCTGGTCTACAGAGCTAGTTCCAGGACAGGTTCCAAAGCTACAGAGAAACCCTCTCTTGAAAAACAAAACCAAAACAAAATAAAACTTGCAAACCAGGCAAGCTTAGCAACATGCTAACAATGGCCACAGTCTGTGTTACAGTGTTGGAAGTGGAGTTGTGGGTTCAAATACACTATTTCATCCCATCTTTTTAACACGTTATGAAAGTTATTTTCACATACTAGAAAGCAAACCTGACAGAAGTCAAACAACGCTTATTGATGAAGCTTGGAAGCTATGTTGTAGAAACTCTGTTCTTTGATGGAACTCTGAGCTAAGTATTCTTCATGCATCCCTCTCATCAGCAGTTTCATTCACTTACCTAAGGGGCTTTATTCTCGACTGCGTCTAGGTTATTTCCTGGGACGTCCAGGAAAGGGGTGAGTGAACTCAACCCCTCAAGCGAAGACTCGCTATTAGAAATAATAAGAGTGCTAACAAAGTTGTTTTACTGTGACGACTCATAATAATTTCAGCCCTCCAAACAAATTGAGAGGTAGATTTTACTTTTTAAAATTGATGATATGTATGCGTATTTTTCTTGCACATATGTACACACACCATGGCATGTTTGGTGCCCTCAGAGGCCAAAAGAGGGCATCAGATCCCCTGAAACTGGAGCTGGATATTTGTATGCTGCCTGGTGCGGGTAAGGTGCCTTGCGAGTGTTGGAAATTGAACTCTGGTTCTCTGGAAGAGCAGCCAGGGCTCTTAACCACCAAGCCATCTCTCCAGCCCTTGATTTTAGAATCCACTAGAGTTAAAACCAAATCACAAAATTTCTGGAATAAACTATCTGTGTAACTGTTGTGTAACAGTTTCCTCTGAGAGGGAAACATTCCATCTTACAGGGAAGCTCCTGAAGCAAAAAGGTAAACAACTCAAAACAGCTTCAGGAAGTCCCTGAAACTGACAAGATCTACTAAATCCTTCCCTGACAGAGTAAGTAACTGTTGAGCTGTCTGCAGGCTGTGCAGGGTGCTCCAGGTTCCCAGCTTTTCCTACATATCCCAGGGTGGCTATTTGGTAACGTAGTTCTCTAGAATTATTTCTGCTCCTTCAAGTAACCACCAAAACTCATTGGTTCACCAAGTCGGACTTTGGGGGTATCTGTTCTTTGGTCTGTTGTGGGATGAGCAAATTAGTGTGTTGAGTCTCCCCAGGAAAAGTTTTGTCATACAACAATAATCAAATCATGTTGAAATATATTTGACAAAGAGACCAAAAGACAGCACAAACCACGTTAGCCATTTGAAAAACAAACAACAACCACACACAAATATATTTTGATATGTCACCTGCCTCTGTCTCCTGGGTGCTGGGATTAAAAGCATACACCAACACTGCCCAGCCATATATATCTTTTTGTTAACTCATGAAGCTTACACTGTACTGCTGCTGCTTGTGACTTTTGCACACAAAAGAGATAATCCTAAGAATATGTCAAAAATATAACATGGACGTATTAAAGATGTAGCTTGGCAGTGCCATATTTGCTTAGCATGTTTGAAACCCCGGATTTGATGCCCAGCATTGGCGAGATAGAGAGAAGAAGGTAGGGAGGGGAGGAGGAAGGCAAGAGGGAAAGAGAATGGGGGAAGAGAGAGAATATATTTACCAAACCAAGGATCTTCTTTATTTCTCTTCCTTCCTTCCTTCCTTCCTTCCTTCCTTCCTTCCTTCCTTCCTTCCTTTCTTTCTTTCTTTCTTTCTTTCTTTCTTTCTTTCTTTCTTTCGTTTTTGAGACAGGGTTTCTCTGTGTAGCTTTGGAGCCTGTCCTGGAATTAGCTCTTGTAGACCAGGCTGGCCTCAAACTCACACAGATCCGCCTGACTCTGCCTCCATAGTGCTGGGATTAAAGGCGTGTGCTACCACCACCAGGCCTGGAATTATTTTAAATTAATTATTATTATTATTATTATTATTATTGGATTTTTCGTGACAGGGTTTCTCTGTAGCTTTTGGTTCCTGTCCTGGAACTAGCTCTTGTAGACCAGGCTGGCCTCGAACTCACAGAGATCCGCCTGCCTCTGCCTCCTGAGTGCTGGGATTAAGGCGTGCACCACCACCGCCCGGCTTTAAATTAATTATTTTAAAAAATAAAGTAAAAAAATAAAACAGTGAGGAACATGGTGTCACATGCCTTTAATCCCAGCAGAGGCATGCAAAACTCTGTGAGTAGAGTATAGCCTGGCCTACCTAGAGTGTTCTAGGTTAGCCCGGAATACAGTGAAACCTTCTCTCAAACAAAACAAAACACACAAAACACTCCAAACTGTCAAAAGAAACCCTAGCTCCTCAAACTCCAAAAGGCAGTCCAAATATCCAGAAATAGGCTCAATCTGGTCTAAAGAAGGATTTCTGCCCGTTAGATAAAAGCATCCCTCAGGAGCTTGTGAAGTCAGTCCCTCTCTACCAAAAGGGGTTATTATTCCCCTTGTCACGGGCAGAAGGGAGCGGTGGCTACCCGAGGCACCTATCAGCATATCAAAGCGCATGCTGAGTACCACAAGTACCTGCTACACATTTCAAAGTCTGCGCTAGCACCCTGCCCTTCTCACCTCCTCTCGCTACTCATTCTTTTCTAACCCTGCTACTCTTGCTACAGCTACAGAGTTTTCTCTCTTCTCCCTCTCTGCTGTCTGCTCCTGCTTCTCTGTTTTCTCTATGTCTATTCCCTGCTCATTCCCCTTTCTCGCAGATACTCCTGGTCATGTTTAGTCTGCTGGTCATTTTCCATTTTCTTTCTTTGGACTCTACCAGACGCCTCTGGCTGTTCTCTTATATATACAATAAAAACCTTTCCCTTAACCATGCCATGGAGTGTGGTCATGTCATCAGTTTATGCAAAAAGAACTAACTCTCTCTCTCTAGAGAGAGAAACTGAATATTTTTCCATAGCGCCTCATAGCTCACTCGAGCCCTGCCAAAGTAAATTGTTTGCTTTGTATATTTTGAAAACAGATCATAGAAACCTAAGATATTTTCCCGTATTTCTCAGAATCTGTATTTATTTTCTATTATTTTTTTGATTTTCAAAATAGGGTTTCTTTGTGTAACCTTCACTGTCCTGGAACAATCTCCGTAGACCCACCTGCCTCTGCCTCTCAAGAGCTGGGGTAAAGGTGTGTGCCTCACTACCGCTCGGTCAGATACTGTTTTTTGTTTACTTCTTTTGTTGTTGTTTTGTGATGTTTGTTTCTGCATCACGCTAGTTGTCCTGGAATTTACACTGTAGACTAGTCTGACTTCGAACTCAGCGATCAGACTGTTTCTACTTCCTGCGTGCGGGCATTAAATGCACGCTTGGTTTTTGCGGCTGTAACTTGGCTGGCCTCGAATTCATAGAGTTCTACCTTGCTCTGCCTCCTGAGTGCTGGTATTAAAAGATAGAGCCTGAATACAGGCTCAGACACTGTATTCTAATGCCATTTAGAAGTGCAGTCGATTAAGATAAAAGTTATTAGGCTCAGGGCTGGGTGTTGCTATTATGAATACCCTTCCCAAAACGTGAGCGACTTCGTCAAAATATTTCCAACTCCTTGGCGAGCGCGTTGCTCACACAGCACCTCTTAATCAAAGCATTTTCCAGGGAGACTCAACTCCTGCAAGGCTTCCTAGGTGTTTTTACGAGTGAAGCTGCGTGCAGGAGTTCCTCCCTCCCTTCTGGGTTCCGGGTAGGCCAGGCACCTCCTCCCTCGCCTCGAAGCCGAGGGACAGCTGGCCGGGCGAGCCCCGCCCAGGCTCCCGGGAGCACCTGAGACTGGGGCGGCGGGCCGGCCGGGGAGTGGAGGCCGGGGCTCCAGCAGCTCAGTCCAGCCCCGCCCGGCGGCAGGCGAAGGATGATTGACGGGGCCGCCCAAGGGTGGGAGGAGTGCAGAGGCGGGACGGAAGGGGCCCGGTGGAGCTTGGTGCAACCGGTTGGGCCGGTCCTGGAGAACAGCCGTCCTCTATTGGCTTCCCTGGGCGGGTTGTTATGGTAACACATGACCGAACAGTCGCTTACGAACTGGCCAATGAGAGCCGGCCGTCCTCGGCGCCACGCCTCCGAGCGGGAGGGGCGGCGACAGCCCGGTCGGGGCCGAGGAAGAAGGAGGCGCCAGGACGTCCTGCGGAAGAGCCGGGGGCGGGGCCCGTGACGCGCGCGCGGGCCAGCCAATCGCGCCGGGTGTTCCCAACGGCCCCGCCCCTTGACCGCATCTTCTCCCCGCCCCTAGCTCATTTCGCACGACGCAGCGGTTGGGCCCCCAGACATTTTCGGAGCTGGAGCCGCCGCCGCCGCCGCCATCTTGTGTGCGTGGAGAAAGAAGCCCCGGCGGCGGCTGGACGCGGACGGAGGTTCCCCCCCCGTGAGGCGGCGGCGGCGTTTCTTCCCCGAGGTTCCCCCTGGGTCGTCCCCCATCCCCCCTCCCTCCGCGGTCAGCATGTGGTGAAGCCGCAGCCGCCCGCCGGAGACCCGGGGAGCGAGGCCGAGGCGTCGCAGGCGAGCGAGCGAGCGAGGAAGGAAGGAAGCAAGGCAGGGAGGCGGGGTGTCGAGCGGCTGCGGCGGCGGCGGACCTCGGAGGGGGGCCGCGGCGCAATGTCAGAGCCGACGCCGGCCGAGGCCGGGGCTGCGGGGGCCCGGGAGGACGCCTGTCGGGATTATCAGTCGTCGCTGGAAGACCTGACCTTCAATAGCAAACCGCACATCAATATGCTGACCATTCTAGCCGAGGAGAACCTGCCCTTCGCCAAGGAGATCGTCTCTCTCATCGAGGCCCAAACCGCCAAGGTTTTTATACACCCCGCAGCCTCCTATTCTTCTCATACTCCTTGATTTTTAGGGTCAGCCTCATCCCAGGTCTCGCTTCCATCCGAAGGGGACGGACGGACGGAGTTTCCTCCTCTCCGACCTCCCCCCCACCCCACCCCCGACTCGGCTCGGTCTTTGGCCCCGGGCTGGGGAGCGTGGGCCTCTTTTTTTTCGGGGAGGGAGCGGGGAGGATGCAGGGTGGAGCCCCGTTTCCGCTCACCAACTCCCTATTTAGGCCACCTCGGAGGACGTCCCCACGCTCGCACGCTTCGGGGACAGCCCTTTCGGATCGGGGCGGGGGGGGAAGACTTAGAGGCAGTTTTGTGGTCTTGGGAGCGTGAGAGTTAAAACCAACCCTCTGAAGCCCCCGGGAAGGTGGGGAGGGGCCTCTCCCTCAGTGCCCTTTTGGGGAATTGTGCTCTGCGGGTTGGAAGGAGGTGAAGGGGGACCTGGGAGCGAGCTGTCTGGTGGGTTGGGTGTAGGGAATTGGCCCCGAGTGGAGCAGCGGCCTGTTAGCTCAACATGGCGCCTGCAAAGCACATGATGCGAAAGGGAAGAGCGGAGAATCCATTCCCTGCCAGCCAGGCAGCTGCTCACACCCGTCAGCCCCATTTTGGGGGTGGGGGATGTTAGATCAAACTTTTATTCTCCTCTCGGAGGGTCTGATTCGCCCCAGTGGTAGGGAAATTGGGCCGACGGTGGGGTTTGGATGTGTGTGTGGGGGGGGAAGATCTTATCCAACCTGTAGGTTGAGAATTGTCCCAGTGGGTAACAAATACTTGGAGGTTTTTTGTTTTATTTTGTTTTTTTTTAAATTTCAGCCCCTCCTTGTTCTTTCTCTTTTTTCTCCCTTCCCTGCTAGTGAAGGCTTTCTTTTCTTCACCCCTTGGCCGAAGTGGTCTTTGGCCACCTTCTGTTGCCCTCTTGTCTTTCTCTTCTGTGGATTCATGTGGGAGCGATATGTCATTTAAGCAAAGTTACTGTTAAACTTAGTTATAATGAGTCTTAGCCGCTTCCCAATTAATACGTTTTAAGTTACTTTTCAAATTTGTACTTAAGGTTTAGGTTTTTTTTTCCTAGTTGTTAGTGATTGCAGTTATCAGGATGAGCCTCCTTTTAGCAGAGTGAACCCCTTTTAAAAGGCCACTTTAACAACAACCACCAATACATTGTTTAGAGACGGTTTCTGTCTAGTGTAAAACTCAGTGGTCTGACTCTAATAAATGGTTTTGAAATGTGTGACTGGTATTATAAAATTTGTGAATAAAACATATAAAATATGTATTTGTCTTTTTTATTTACATTTGTAAGGTGTAGAATCTGTTTCCAAGAATTTTTACTTACGTGGTTGTGTGTTTTAAACAAAAGTCTTTAAGTGACTTGGGTTCATTCTTCTTTAGGTCCATCCACTCTTTTGGGTAAATCAGTTCACAAGATGCACGGTTTCACGTGGTCCTTTCAAACCTTTATTTAAAGAGGGGGAAAAGAGGTTTTTGTTTTTTAAGGGCTCAGCAGGTTTATCATGCGCATTTTGACAGCTAAACAACTCTCCATTCGCCTTTCCCACTGAGGCTGTGAAGCAGCTGCTCTTAAAGGGTGGGCTATAAGAAGACCTGGCTTAGCTCTTCGTTGACAACCATGCCTGTTGTCGGAGGAGAGGTAGCTTTGCCTTGTTGAAGACTTAAATACCTTTTTAAAGAGAACTGCACTTGGACTTCTGAGAACCAAAGTTTTCAAGCTATGTTTTGGGTATTGGTATTCACAGCACCTAATACTTAGCAGCTCAGATTGCCACTCAAAGGAGACAGCTTCCTTGCTGGTTTTTAATGGATCTACAAGACCTTGGAGAACTGAACTTTATGCAGAATATATTGACCACATAAAACTTGTATTTGTGTATTTGGTTACACAAAGTGGTGAAAATAGATGGAGTATTTGCTGGTAAAAGACAGCTCAAAGTTTTGGGCACATGCTTCCTGGTTATTTTTGTAAAGCCAGACTAGAAGTCACTTTGGGGGAAGAACCTTAACCTGGGTTGGGGGTGAGGGGAGGGTTTGCTGTCATTTGGTAGCAACTGGCTTGGTTTTTGTATTTCTGGAAGTGTATGCTTGTGTCCTTATTCTTTAGCAATACTAAACTAATGGACTCACAGTTTCGCCCTTCCCGTAAGATAGCAGTAGCAAAAAAGAGTCTCACATAGAAGGACTTCACTTGTACAACAAAACTAGCATATGGACAGATTGTGGTGTTAAAAGAGCCCATTTATCTTCCTAAGGAACAATAATTACTTAAATGGTATAAAACAAGACATGATAAGGTGAAGACACAGCAATAAAGCCTTTGACGAGTTGGTACTAAATAGTTTGCCCACACACAGTGGCTGTGTGACCCCTTTTAGTAGCACCTAAGTTTTTCATAGAGTTATCCAAACATTTCTTTAGTCAACTTTGGTTGTAAAGGTGTTATCAGAAGCAAGAGCATTTCCACACACTTGTCAGGGCAGTTGGTTTTGTGAAGCATGGCATTGCATACCCCAGGAGTATGAGCCTGCTCTAGCTACAGGTAGCTGTGGGTAACTGTCCAGTTAGGTTCATGTACACATGGGGTGGGTAGTTGGGGATTCACTTAATCAGTTTTGTTTTCTGAAGTCGTGGGTACGTGTGGAGTCAGAGTTAACAGCTTATGGCAAGTCTTAGTGCTCCTCAACAAGTCTGTGAACCTGCTGATGCTTTCTGGAAGCTTGCTGTGCCTTCTAAAAGCCAGTGGTGGGTAGGCTTTGCAGTTCACCCGGGGCGACTTTGCCTTGGGAGGGCTGCTACCTTTATCAGCGGCAGCACACTGGCTCAGCACAAACTTAGAATCCCTGGTTTGTGCATGTAAGAGGAGACGTATTTCGGCGACAGTCCATGCTGTGAAGAAAATCTCCAGGACATCCAGGTTTCCAGTCAAGTTGAACCTGACTTACATGACTCAGCGGCTCCTCTATCCAGTTTTTCTTGTATCAATAACAGGCTTGCACTTCTGCGTGTTCATGTGCAAGTTCTAAGCATCTTGCCATTGTCTTTGTATGTGAAGTGTGTTTAATTTCATTCTTAATTTGGATTATAGGAAAGTAACCAATGATTTTGTAGGTAACAGAGTTTCAAAGTCTTGAACATACAAAGTTAACCAGGGAAACCAGAGAGAGTACTTCGAGCGGAGGCACAACATAAGCACAGATCTCAAAGCTGACCCTTGGATTACAGAAACTATTTTCCCTCCCCTTTGAACACAGGCCTTTTTATTACATGCACCTGAAATCAGGTTGAGTATTAAGCACTAGAGGTTATGGTTGTTCTTGATAACAGCTTTTTTTTTTTTTTAAGTGCACAGCTTAAAACATTGTAAAAAGCAAGTACTTGATCGAACACTTAGGCTTATAAACTTAATCAAAAGCATTTTGTACCAACAAAGCTAGAGGTCTGTATTGTAGGTTTAAAAACACTTTTTAAACTAATTTCTTGGTGGCAATTTCCTATACTAAACTTCTCAGTTTCTTTTCATACTTAGGCTCCTTCTTCAGAGAAGCTTCCTGTTATGTACCTTATGGATTCTATCGTGAAAAACGTTGGAAGAGAGTATCTCACTGCCTTTACTAAAAACCTAGTTGCAACATTTATTTGTGTGTTTGAAAAGGTACATATATATATACATATATATTTAGAAACATTGAATTTTTATAACGTTCCAGATGAAATAAATACTTGTCTTGTGTTGGGTTTTCTTGGGTGGTGGAATGTTTCATTTTCCTGGACATTGATTGTCAAGTGCCTTTTCAAGGAAAGTGGCAAATGTTAGGTTTTTCTATTAGAGCCTTAAAACAGATGCTGCTTAATCACTCAAGATGCGAATATACTTTGATTAGCTTTTAGAATTGTGTATTTTCAAAATGTGAGTATGGGTCTCGTGAAGTTGTTTATAATGTGGGCAAAAAGTTGCAGCTTGCAGAGCATTCATCTAGATTTTGTGTTGTTGCAATGTCTAGTGCTGGGGAGCGGGAGGCATATTCCTCCAGGGTGCCTCAGTCTATGGTTCCTACTATTCATTCCCCCAAATGCCCTTTGGACATTGTTACATTGTTGAAGTGTAAGTTAACAGGGATGTGTGCTTGGTGGACCAGTTCATTGCTTTAGGTTCTTATGGAAATACTTCTATTCTTGTCTGGTGCTTGGGAGAAATGCTTGTTAGTGGCCATACCTAGAAATTGTATATACCGTTGTGACCATATAATTGGTAGTTTGGTTAAACAGGAGGGCTTTTCTGAGGTAATTCCATCACATTGAGCAGAAGGGCCCTTGAGGTATTTAGGTTTAAAGATTCTTTTCTGACAATCGCTTATAGTTTATGTTATGTTTTATTAGACACACTTCTTATAGGACATATTTTAACAGCTGCCTGAGTGCTAGAATTAGGCAGCAGTTTTTCTTTTAGTAAAAAAGCCACAATTAGATCTTGGGATAGAAATACATAGGAATAGTTTGGAGAGCTGTATTTCGGATATTACTAAAAAAGTATCAGCCCACTGTGCAGTAAGTAATTTAGAGCAACTTAACCTGGTTTCAATTTTGGCATGTTCCCATTATTTGGGGGTTTGGTATTATTTTTACTGAATCTAAATTTAGCTTTTTTTTTTGTTTTTGTTTTTTTGTTTTTTCGAGACAGGGCTTCTCTGTGGTTTTGTGAGCCTGTCCTGGAACTAGCTCTTGTAGACCAGGCTGGTCTCGAACTCACAGAGATCCGCCTGCCTCTGCCTCCCAAGTGCTGGGATTAAAGGTGTGCGCCACCACCGCCCGGCTAATTTTAGTTTTATTATATTTTATAAAAATTACCTTGTAAATACATTCTCTAAAGATATGAATATAGATAAGAAGATTGAAATTAAAAACTTGCCTTACTAAGTCCTGGGCTTTTCTGTTTTCTAAAAAATAATTTTATCCATTAAAATATGAGTAGGCAAGTTATATAATGCCCATCCTTGGCTAGGATTTTGTCAATTAAAATATGAGGGTGTTTTCTGTCCCAAAGTATAGCATTTCTTAGATAAAATAGTCATAGTGTGTTGTGTTAGATTGGCTAGATAATTTTATCTTTTATGACTGTATGTTACTAGCAAGTAACTTTAAGACATTGGCCATCAGGTAAACCATTTCTGGTTTTATGTTTATCCAGGGAGTTTATTAGAAATACTATATTAAGCCCTACTATATGGAGACTTTTTAAAAATGCAAAAAGTTGCTTGGGTTGCTTGCTTGAAGTCTGTTAGATAAGTACTTTTCTGATTTTTTTTTTTGAGGAGTAGCTTTATTAACTTTAATAATCAAATGTTTGATATTAATGTACAAATGGATACTATGTGTGAATTGGCAGGTAGCTTTCTACTTAGTATATGAAACATTCTATAGTAACTTAACAAGCCAGAGAATTGTTCTGTTGTTCTAGGTGGATGAAAATACTAGAAAAAGTTTATTTAAATTACGTTCCACATGGGATGAAATATTCCCTTTGAAGAAACTTTATGCTTTGGATGTCAGAGTCAATTCATTAGATCCTGCTTGGCCTATTAAACCTCTGCCCCCTAATGTGAATACATCTAGCATCCATGTGAATCCAAAATTTTTAAATAAATCGGTAAGTCTTTATATGAATGGCTTATATGCTAAACAATTTGACTATCAAGCGCTAACTTCTGTAAACTTTTCAAAAAGTAAAACTAGAATCATTTTGATTTGAAAAAGTAATACATGTATATAGTAATAAATGACTTACTATGTAACATTTGCCATTTTAAATGCCTAAGCATTTTTGTGTGTGTGTACTTTTAAGTGTGATTGAAGATTTGTGACTTTGAATAATAGTAAGGTAAAGTTGATAATTTTTAGTTTTAGCTATGATATGTTTTGCTTAAAAAGTATTTTTTTCTTATAGCCTGAGGAGTCTTCAACACCTGGCCCAGTGGTCAGTTCCCCCAGTATCTCCACTCCTCCAATTGTACCTGAAATACAAAAGAATCTTACTCAAGAACAACTAATAAGGCAGCAGTTACTCGCAAAACAAAAACAGTTATTAGAGCTTCAGCAGAAAAAGCTGGAGCTTGAGTTAGAACAAGCTAAGGCACAACTGGTAAGTAAGGGAGATTTGATGTTTAAATCTTTAAACATTCTAATAGGGAAGTAGTTATTTTGTATATGAATATTTTATTGATGTTTTTCCTACTTATTTTAAAAATTGTATTAAGCCAAAATTTTATAATCTTACTATAAAACACTTGGTTGTGAACTGTATTTTGTTCTCAGTATTTTCTACTAGATTGCTATCTTAGGATGTAAAATATATATATGGCTAGGCTAGTATTGGGTTCTCCTGTATAACAGCCAACCAGGTTTGATGGCACAAGTCTCTAATCTGCACTTGGGAACAAGAGGCAGGAGAATCAGAAGCTCAAGGTCATCCTTAGTCACACAGCAAGTTTGAGGCCAGCCAGGCAGAATGTCTCAAAACACTAGGGAAACAAACATTTATTTTATTTTTTTTTTAATATTTATTTATTATGTATACAATATTCTGTGTTTATGCCTGCAGGCCAGAAGGGAGCACCAGACCCCATTACAGATGGTTGTGAGCCACCATGTGGTTGCTGGGAATTGAACTCAGGACCTTTGGAAGAGCAGGCAATGCTCTTAACCTCTGAGCCATCTCTCCAGCCCCCAAACATTTATTCTTATCGAGGTAGCACTGTAGTTTGTTTCCCATTATCTTCATGGAGATTTAATATTTTAGTCCTAAGATAGTAAGTATATTGTAGTGAATGTCTTTAACATTCAGGAACAAATCATGTTTCTAAAAGTCTACAAAAGCTACAAATATAGAGACCCGAGAGTGTATGTATCTGTACTCATCAAACACTCTATTTTTTACTTAGCATCTAAGTTTGAGATTGAGGTATAGAAAGACGGAGTTTTTATGTAAGTTCATTAATGTTTTGAGAAACGCTTTTATGACGAAGTTTAATTAGAATCACCCTGTCTTTAGTACAGAGCAGTTGGAGTTTAGTCATGTAATTGTTTTTGAGTAACAGCATGGTTTACAATATTGGATAGTTTTGAAGAATTATTGTAGTAGAAATTATATTCTAAAATACAGGTTAAAGGCCTGGTAAGAAGCAAGATCGTTTAAGTGCTTGTACTCTCTCTCCTTGCATTTATTTTACCTTAGAAGTGTAGAGTATTGCCATGCTTGATGATGCTTGCCTTTAGTTCCAGCACTGGGAGCTAGAGATAGGCAAACGTCTATGTGACAAGTCCAGTCTGATCTGGGTTATATTGTTAAGACCCTTACCCTCTTTCTTTTCCCTCCCAAAAAAGTGTGTAGTGTTAATAATGCACTATCAAGCGAATAGATTTAGTGAAAATGTTCTAATTTTTACTATAGTCTATGTAATGACAAGGAAATAAAATAGTGTTCATGGGTTATAGTATTAACATGAACATTTTGTATTTCAGGCAGTATCTCTTAGCGTTCAACAAGAGACAGCCAACTTGGGTCCTGGATCAGGAACATCTAAGTTACATGTTTCACAGATTCCCACTATGACTGTTAAAACTCCACATCAGGTTCCTGTGCAATCTGACAAGAGCCGACCAGGTTCATCCTTACAAATTCAAGACTTGAAAGGAACTAACCGGGATCCTCGTCTTAACAGGATGAGCCAACATTCATCCCATGGCAAAGAACAGAGTCATAGGAAAGAATTTGTAATGAACACATTAAATCAGTCTGATATTAAAACAAGTAAAACTATACCCTCTGAAAAACTAAATTCCTCCAAGCAAGAAAAAAGTAAATCAAGTGAAAGAATAACCAAGAAGGAACTTGACCAATTAGATTCTAAATCTAAATCTAAATCACCATCACCTTTGAAAAACAAATTATCACACCCAAAAGACTTGAAAAATCAAGACTCTGAAAGTATGAGGTTGTCTGATATGAACAAGAGAGATCCACGATTAAAAAAGCATCTTCAGGATAAAACTGAGGGCAAAGATGAGGATGTAAAAGAAAAAAGAAAAACCACAGAAAAGAAGGATAAAGATGACCACATGAAATCATCTGAACACAGACTGATGGGAAGTAGAAATAAAATCATAAATGGCATTGTCCAAAAACCGGACATGGTTACAGAAGAATTGGATAAACAGGGGACAAAACCAGGGAGATCAAGTACTCGAAAGAGATCCAGATCAAGGTCACCTAAGTCTCGATCACCAATTATACATTCCCCAAAGAGAAGAGATAGACGGTCACCCAAACGAAGGCAAAGAAGTAGTATGTCTCCAACTTTGGCCCCCAAAGCTGGAAAGATGCGTCAGTCAGGACTTAAACAGTCACATATGGAAGAGTTCCCACCATCTTCCAGAGAAGAAAGAAATATTAAGAGAAGTACTAAGCAGGATGTTCGAGATCCCAGACGACTGAAAAAGATGGATGAGGAACGGCCGCAAGAAACTGCAAGTCAACATTCTATGAAGTCAGGTGCTGAGCCAAAGGAGAATATAGAGAATTGGCAAAGCTCTAAGTCTGCCAAAAGATGGAAATCTGGTTGGGAAGAAAATAAAAGGTATGTTGCTGATGTTTTTGGTAAAGTATGATTTTTATTTTGATGTTTTTACTTTATTAAGGCAAGGTTCTCACACTTTTATTCAGGCTAGCCTGAACTCACTGAGTAGCATAGGCTGACCTCCATCTCATGGCAGTTTTCCCACCTTCGCCACCCGAATGCTGGGATTATAGGTAGGATCCATTATTCCTGGCTTTAGAATATGCATTTTAAAGGTAGTTTAATTTAACATCAGAAGATACTAATTGAATGTTGTAATTGTTTTTCTAGTTGTGAAAAACAACCCAGTGGGTTAGATACTTCCTATTTCATAGAGACATGAAAGTTTAGAAAGGTTTCCTAATCTACTTGGTTTTATGTTTATGTAAGAAACAAAGTTACTTGGTTTTATTTTTGTTTTTAATTGATGTTCACAGGGTCGAGCTATGTAGTCCCACCTGGCCTGGAACATGCTTGCTAGCCCACTTTGTCCTTGAATTCATCATTTTATCCCATCAGCTTGTTTTCCTTTTTGACGGGGTTAGGGTGAGGATGGAATGGGGGTGGTGCTGCTATTGCTGCTGCCAGGGGTCAAACCTGGGATCTTGCACATACCAAACAGCCAACCATTCCCCCGAATCAAATCTTCAGCCTTTAAAAATCAGAATTCTTACTCTATTTGGCTTTTTCAAAAAAATTTTATGTACTTTTTTTTTTTTTTAAATCAGATCTTTAAAGCATTCTTAAGTACAGCCTGGGAGTTTTGTTTTTTAAATAAATACTTTGAAGTAACACTGCTTTTGTGGTTTTAGCTTACAGCAGGGTGATGAACATAGTAAACCTCCTCATCTAAGGCATAGGGAGAGCTGGTCAAGCACTAAAGGAATCTTGTCACCTCGAACCCCAAAGCAGCAACATCGATTAAGTGTTGATGCCAATCTTCAGATTCCTAAAGAGTTAACCGTTGCAAGCAAAAGAGAATTACTTCAAAAGGTAGTGACTATGTTTAATCTCATCTAGTCATTATGTTCTTTTGCCCATGTTTTTGTATTTTTAATATTTAAAATATTTCATTTCATTTTATCATCCCTATGCAGACGAGTGAACGTTTAGCTTCTGGTGAAATTACACAGGATGAGTTCCTTGTTGTTGTACATCAAATTCGACAGCTATTTCAGTATCAAGAAGGTAAACATAGATGCAATGTACGGGATAGTCCTACAGAAGAAAATAAAGGTGGATTAAAAAAGAAACCTCTCTTATCTGATGCTGAATTAACCTACTATGAACATAAAGCAAAACTGAAAAGGACACAGGTTCAGCATTCATTTCCAAGACTTGATCTCTTAGATCCTGATCTTTTTGACTACCCTTTGACTGATGCCTTGTTGTCTGGAATAGAATGTGAGCCATCCAAAAGTAAACATGCAAGTAGGAATAGTGGAGCACAGTTTGACAGAAAAGAACAATTTAGTGAAAGAACAAGACGTCTTTCTCCTGTATCTGGGAGTCGTACTTATGCTGAGAATCTTTCACCCCATGAGGGCCGGAGAAGACATGACGAGCAAGTCTCTGCTAAAGGTAGAAAAAGTTAAATGAGATTATGCCTATTGAATCACACAGCAGTGAAGGGAAAATGAACAAGCTAAGTGGGGCTGAATCTTACCACTGTTCAGACTTCTGTGTGTGTGTGTGTATGTGTGTGTGTATCTCTGTTTTGTCTTTCCTTCACGCTCCCATGGAAAGGGAAGGGACCTAATTTTTTTATATGTATATTTAATTTGATTAAGCCCCCACAAAACCCAAGCAAATATGTATTCTAATTTTACGACTAGGAAACAAAACTAGAGATGTTAAGTAACTTGCTCTCGAAGTCCTATGACAAGTACCTTGACAGGATGGGATTTTTTTTAACCCCAGGTATATCTGAATCAGAAGGGCATCTTCTTAACCTACTGTTGCTGTTTGTCCCTTCCCTACCCACTAATGTAATGAGATAATACATCTTTGGATAAGTTTTTAGATAACTATAAAAAGGAGTAATTTGATGTAAATTCAATTGTAGTGAAGATATATATTTTTCTTTTTAAAAGGTGTACGAGAGGAGCAGAGATCTCCATTCAATGATCGTTTTCCACTTAAGCGACCTAGATATGAAGATTCAGATAAAACATTTGTAGATGGCCCAACATCAAGATTTGCTGGCCTTGATACAAATCAGCGGCTTACAGCTTTAGCTGAAGACCGGCCATTATTTGATGGACCTGGTAGGCCATCTGTGACGAGAGATGGCCCGAGCAAGATGATTTTTGAAGGACCTAATAAATTAAGCCCTAGAATTGATGGACCTCCTGCACCAGGTTCTCTTCGGTTTGATGGGTCACCAGGACAAATGGGGGGAGGAGGCCCTATGAGGTTTGAAGGACCACAAGGTCAGTTAGGAGGTGGGTGCCCTTTGAGATTTGAAGGTCCTCCAGGACCAGTAGGAACACCTCTGCGGTTTGAAGGGCCAATTGGTCAAGGAGGAGGAGGTGGCTTTCGATTTGATGGTTCACCTAGTCTGAGGTTTGAGGGATCTGCAGGTGGTTTGCGATTTGAAGGGCCAGGGGGTCAGCCTGTGGGTGGTCTCAGGTTTGAAGGACATCGTGGTCAACCTGTGGGTGGTCTGAGGTTTGAGGGACCTCATGGACAGCCTGTGGGCAGTCTTAGATTTGAAAATCCTAGAGGTCAGCCTGTAGGCGGACTTAGATTTGAGGGGGGTCATGGGCCATCAGGGTCTGCAATTAGGTTTGATGGGCCTCATGGTCAGCCAGGTAGTGGTATCAGATTTGAGGGCCCTTTGCTGCAGCAAGGAGTTGGAATGAGGTTTGAGGGTCCCCATGGTCAGTCTGTAGCTGGTCTGAGATTTGAAGGACATAATCAACTAAGTGGGAACCTTAGGTTTGAGGGACCACATGGTCAGCCGGGGGTTGGCATCAGGTTTGAAGGACCTTTAGTTCAACAAGGAGGTGGAATGAGGTTTGAGGGTCCTGTACCAGGAGGTGGCATGAGAATTGAAGGGCCTCTGGGTCAAGGTGGTCCTAGATTCGAAGGTTGTCACTCTTTAAGGTTTGATGGACAGCCAGGTCAGCCATCCCTTTTACCAAGATTTGATGGATTACATGGCCAACCAGGTCCTAGATTTGAAAGAACTGGTCAGCCAGGTCCACAGAGATTTGATGGGCCACCTGGACAGCAGGTTCAACCAAGGTTTGATGGTGTACCTCAAAGATTTGATGGGCCACAACACCAGCAAGCATCAAGATTTGATATTCCTCTTGGCCTGCAAGGCAACCGATTTGACAATCATCCTTCACAAAGGCTTGAATCTGTACCTTTCAATCAGACTGGCCCATATAATGATCCACCTGGCAATGCTTTTAATGTTCCATCTCAAGGATTACAGTTCCAAAGACATGAGCAAATATTTGATACACCCCAAGGACCAAATTTTAATGGACCTCATGGCCCTGGAAACCAGAATTTCCCAAATCCCCTTAACAGAGCTTCGGGACACTATTTTGAGGAAAAGAATCTTCAGAGTTCTCAGTTTGGAAACTTTGGCAATTTACCTACTTCGATGTCAGCAGGAAATATCCAGACATCTCAACAGGTAAGCTATTTAGTTATTCTGAAATTATGTGGTAATTATATGTAGGTAAATAAATTTATTTTTGAGACAAAGTTCTGTAGTTCAGGCTACTCTCAAATTCTCTGTGTAGTCAAGGTTGAGTTAACTTTTTTCTTTTTAATTGTTTCTAGTATTTGGGAAAAGCTTTAAGAGTAATTTATGATGGGTTTTTGTTTTTATTTTATTTTTTTACGAGAGAGGGTTTCTCTGTAGCTTTTGGTGTACGTCCTCAAACTAGCTCTTGTAGACCAGGCTGGCCTTGAACTCACAGAGATCCTGCCTTCTGAATGCTGGGATTAAAGGCCTGTGCCACCACCGCCCAGCCTAGTGTGTACATTCTTAATGTACTTCCAACAATGTGTATATTAGGAAGTGGGATGAGAGGTTTTTTTGGGGTTGACATTTGCTACTCTTCAAGACACTGGGCCATTGCAGTCTTCCTCTTTATTTCTTCCTTTCTTCTCAGTGTACATGTACACTTATTTTGTTTTAAAAAGATTGTGTTTTAATTTATGTGTATGTTTGTGTGTATGTTTGCAAGTGTTTGTGACTGCCTGCAAAGGCTAAACACAGAACATTGGGGCACTGTGGACTGCTGGGAACTGAACTCAGGTCCTCTGGAACAACAGAGCAGGAAGTACTTCAAACCACTAAACTATCTCTCTAGGCCATTTTATTTTATTTTATTTAATTTTTTGTGACAAGGTCTCATTTCGCCTTGGCTGGTGTTGAGCTCTGTAGCAGGAGGAGACTTTGAACTTGCTTCTCCTGTCTCCACTTGTGGGGGGCTGGGGTTATAGCCATGCTCATTGTTTTCACTGCTGGGGATTCACACACAAGGGCTTCGTGTGTGATAGGCAAGTGCTCTACCTGCTACTGAACTATTTTTTACTTTTTTTAAAAAGGAAAAAAAAGCATTATTTTGTGTGTTTGTGGAAGTGGGAGGAAAAGTTATGAGACTCACTTCTCTCCTACCCCTGTGGGCACCAGGTCATTAGGCTCCCTGGCAAGCACCATTACCAGTGAGCCATCTTGCTGGCCTTACTGCACTTTTGTGGAGTTATTTTTTGTTTTTTAATGCTAATAATGTTTTTATAGACCTCCGTTACCTTGAACAGCATATTGAACTCTGTTTAAATGAACCCAGTAGAGCGGATTTTCTTGGACTGTTTTTTGACTGATATTTTCCTTAGTGTGAGATAAGAAATAAAGTTCTCCATACTTTTATTATTATTTTCTGTTTTCAGCACTCTCTTTAGCTAACTGGTTGCATACGATGAGTGGCATGACATTAATGTAAACAGAGCCAGCTTGTTGCTTGCCTTCTATTGTCATGTCAGTGTCTCCAGTCAGCCGCCCATTGACTGTGCGGTCTTCTTACTGCTCTGTGCAGCCTTCTCGTAGGTCAGCCTAGCTGGAGCTTACTGTGGAGTAGCTCAGGTTTGCCTTAAATTCTGCCTCTTTTTTTTTTGGGGGGGGGGGGGACACGTTTCTCTGTGTAGTCCTGGCTCTCCTGGAATTTGCTCTGTATTCCAGGCTGGCCTTGAACTCACAGAGATCTGCCTGCCTGCCTCTGCCTCCTCAGTGCTGTAAATTCTGTGAATTAAGTGTGCTCCAGTAGCCCACGCTTTGTTTTCGAGATCTGCAGCTCAACAAGACTGAGCTCATCTCAGATCCACTTGCCTCTGCCTCTCAGGAGCTGGGAGTCATGAGCCACCACACCCAGCTTCTGCACACATTTTAAAAAATGTGTATTAAAGTAGTGGGTTCATGGGATATTTTTAGTCTGTTGATTTCTGACTGCTTATATTTGCTTGTTGAACTTATCCTTGGTTAAATTTACTTTTCCAGTTGCTGATCCTTTACTAGGATAGATTCATTTTTACAGTAGTTGGATTACATTGAAAGAGATGGAAAAGAAGAATTTTTAAAGCATATTCCAAATTTGATTGCAAGTCTTCTGTTCATTTCCAATAATTTGGTTAAAAATATTTGTCCTGCCTGTTAAATTTGTACTTCCTTAAAAGAAATACTATTATTACCAGATTTTGTATAATTGTATTTTGTTTAATCTTTTTTCTGTGACGTTACTTTATTTGTGTGTGTGTGTGTGTGTGTGTTGTTTACACTATTAAGAAGTCACATGGATAGCGAACAAGATTTATTAATGAATATTTGTTTACGTAACGAAATCCCAAACACCAAGTTTGTATGTTAGTACAGTACTTATTTCATAACTTTATTGCAATCTTTATCTTTTATGGTTCTGAAGCTTGAACTGAGGGTTTCTCAGCAGATGATGTACCACTAAACCATATTTAACCCATGTAGCCCCTGCAGTCTTCCTCATTTTGTTCTTTTAGGTAGGGTCTTAATGCTAGTCCAGGCTGCCCCAGAACTCAAAATTGTAGAGTCAGAACAGTAGACCTGTCTTAATCTCTCAAGTGCTGGGATTACTGGTAGGAGCTACCATTACCAGCTGGTTTTTTCTTTGTTCTTTGGTTTTGTTTGCTTGTTTATAATTCTCTTTGACTTTTGTAATCTACTTTGAACTCAGCTATAACCTTATCCAAAAATGATGGCAAAGAAGGATAACTTCAAGTTCATGTTGTAATAAAAGTTTTTCTTTGCTTTTTTTCAAGAGTCTTGCTAGCATAGCTCAGGATTTTTAAATTTTCAGTCCTCCTGCCTCCGCCCCCAGGTTGCTAGTAGTGGGATTATAGTTGTGCCAACATACCTGGTTGAAACACTTCAGACTGGAAAAAGGCCAAGGTTAGGAATTCTGTCTTCAACCTTGCTAACTAGTCCCTGTTATTGTGTAAAGGTTTTATCTCTCTGTATGCCTATTCTATTTGTAAAATAAAGCACCCTTAGGGCCAAGTGATTTGTATAGCATAGGTCAGTCACACAGCTGGTTTGTGGGTCTTATATTTGCATGCTTTTTTTATTTTAAATACTTTTAAGGAAGTATCTCTCCCATCCCCTATAGGATTTCTCCATGCAGCTCTGACTGTCCTGGAATTCTCTTGTAGACCAGGCTGGCATTGAACTCACTTTTAAAGGAAGTTTTAACCTATTCTCCGATCCTTGTGACTCTGAAACAGATAGGAGAAGGCGTTCTAGTTTGTGGAAGTAAACCAGTTGTTACTCTCAAAATCTTTATTATCACAGACCTTAGACCTTAAGACATTTGTGAAAATTTGTATATGATTGATTAGAATGTTAAAATTGTACTTACAGAAAGATGTTCTTAAAATTAACAAACATTTTTATCTTAAAGGTTCTGACTGGCGTTGCTCAGCCAGTAGCGTTTGGCCAAGGACAACAATTTTTACCAGTTCATCCACAGAATCCTGGAGCTTTTATTCAAAATCCTTCAGGTATGTCCTTCTGAATTGTGATATTTTCAAAAGACATATAACTTTTGTTTTGTTGAATAGGTGTTGGTGTGGAAAATGGCATTTTTGAGAGATTGTGTTCAAGTTGTAGAAATGTAATCTGGCTGGAGAGTGTTTATCCTCCTTGTTTATGTTGTTTGGCAGATGGTCATGCAAACCTCATCTTACGGCTAGAGATGATTAGGCTGGCCATCAGGGAAGGAAACCTATTGAATAGAGGTTGGAAGTGGCTAGAGGAATGATAATATTGTTCTGATAAGCTGTTTATCATTTAGGAAGCAATAAATTGCAGAAATTTTGTAGCTTTTTTTTTTTTGGTTTTCCTCAATACTGTTGTGATACTTGTTTTAATTTCTAAATCATAAGGCCTAGGGATATAATATGGCTCGGTGTTAGAGCACACCAGGTACCTAGCATGAATGAAGCCCTGGATTCAAGTGTGAGCACTGCCAAACAAACATTTCTAAGCTTCTTCAAATATGTACTTGTGGCTGGGCAGTGGTGGCGCACGCCTTTAATCCCAGCACTCGGGAGGCAGAGGCAGGCGGATCTCTGTGAGTTCGAGGCCAGCCTGGTCTACAAGAGCTAGTTCCAGGACAGGAACCTAAAAAAACTACAGAGAAACCCTGTCTCGAAAAATCCAAAAAAAAAAAAAAAAAAAAATGTGGAGCTTAAATGTGGTTTTGGTCACTTGTGTGGCAAGTACAAAGCCAAGAGTTCCGTCCCAAGTACCCTATCACACACAAAAACATCCCAAACTAAAACCATAACTCCCCCAGGACAAAACAACAAACCCCCTCCAAACAAATGGTACTTTTAACATAGTATTGTTACTTACTTCACAAATTTTTAAAGAATTTTTCATAACTTACAAACTAGGGAGGTTTTCATGAAACTACATTTTATGAAGTTCTTAAAATTGTGTCAGTTTGAATTTATTACATAGTCTTTTAATTTCTAGATGGACAATTAGGATTAGGTAGTTTTTGTCGTCCCCCCCCGCCCCCCATTGTATAGTTGTGGTTGGGCCAGTCATAAACAAGTGTTGTTCCGACTATTCAGGTTATTTTCCTCTATAAAAAAGAGATAGTATCAGTATTTCTTGGAATTTTTCTTAAAAGAAAATAAAATGAGCAGAGGCAGGCGGATCTCTGTGAGTTCGAGACCAGCCTGGTCTACAAGAGCTAGTTCCAGGACAGGCTCCAAAACCACAGAGAAACCCTGTCTCAAAAAAACCAAAAAAAAAAAAAAAAAAAAGAAAAAGAAAATGAGGTGTGCAAAAGTACTTTGTAACTTTTAAATGTCATATGAATATATTTTTCTTTAGAAACTAGTTTTTCTTGTTGAATAAAGGATTTGTTGGGGCTGGAGAGATGGCTCAGCGGGCGGTTAAGAAACTGACTCCTCTTCCAGAGGACCTGGGTTCAATTCCCAGCACTCACATGGCAGTTCACAACTGTCTGAAAATCCAGTTCCAGGGGATCTGACACCTTCACACCAATGCACATAAAATTAAGTTAAATAAATCATAAAAAATTAAAAGAAAAGAATTTGTTGTGAGTCAGGTGGTGGTGGCCCAGACCATTAATCCCAGCACTTGGGGAGGTAGAGGCAGGCAAATCTCTATGTGTTCAAGGTCAGCCTGGTCTACAAATGCTAGTTCCAGGACAGGCTCCAAAGC
Organism: Microtus pennsylvanicus; assembly: GCF_037038515.1. Classification (NCBI taxonomy): domain Eukaryota; kingdom Metazoa; phylum Chordata; class Mammalia; order Rodentia; family Cricetidae; genus Microtus; species Microtus pennsylvanicus. The sequence goes on from NC_134596.1 coordinate 34,414,825, forward strand.
TACAGAGAAATCCTATCTTGAAAAACAAAACAAAACCACAAAAGAATTTTTTTGTGGATAGAAATTTGTTGTGGATAGAAAGATGGCTTAGAATTTACGAATGCATTTTGACTTTGTGGAAGACCCAGGTTCAGTTCCCAGTACCCTCAGTTAGGCAGCTCATAACCACCTGTAGTGTTCAGCGATATCCAGTGCCTCTGGCCTCTGTGGACATTTGCACACAGGTATACACACACACACACACACACACACACATTCATTAGGAAAAGTTTGTTATACTGAGGTTAATGACATGTAAAAACTATGGCTTTTCTTCTGGCTTTCAGAGAGCTGTGGTATACATACAGTCAAGGGAGAGCAATGTTGCAGAGGAAATAATGCTTTGTTCCCCTGGGTTGGGAATACTGAATGAGGCATATGTGTATTCTTCTTAAGTTGTACTTGTTCTTGTTCTTTTAAGAAGCATGAACTATTATTAGGAAGCTGTCTCTCAGGTTTCTTTAATTGAAAGAAAAAGTGCCCTTTCCCTTTAGTTCTATTCTTACTTATTTGCTGCAGAAAGGCATTATGTATGCTAGGAGGAAGTTAGTAAGCTTCATCCTTGAAAGAACTTTTAAGTGTGGCAGATCTGCTGTATCCCCCATCCTCTGCCTCCACACCCTTGAATACTGTATACTGTGCCAAATAGTACCTCATTGCCTTACAAATAGTATTTATTTTAACTTCATATCAACCTTTGGCAGGTACTATTCTTTTATAAGCAGTAGAAATTTAGGCAGCCGTAAGCTCACGTCTCACCAATCCCAGGAGTTGGTATCAGAATGTTCTTTATCACTGCTGACCTCGGATACGTCCGACCAAGTCCATAGCTAATTCTCTCTCTTAGACATATAAATAGCTCCTTCTAATAGAATACAAATGTTGAACTAGTATGTAAATGCTATTGTAATTGATTAATTATTGAGATGGATTTATTCCTGCATTCAGATATTTGAGTAGACAGCTAAATACATATATATTTATAAAAGCACTGGGACGGGCATATATAACAGTTAAGGGTAGACTATATGCATTATGGATATGGATACAAATTGATTCCGCCATTAAGAAGAATGGAGGTATAGGCAGATGGGTAACAGTGGTAAACACTAAACATTTATTTATATAATTTATTTTGAAATGGGGTCTCACCATGTAGCCATGGCTGGCCTACAGCTTGCTGTGTAAGACCAGGCTGGCCTCAAACTAACAGATCTGCCTGCCTCTGAGTGCTGGGATTAAGGGGTGTGCCAACATGCCTGATAATAAATCTAGGGCTGTCGAGCATGCTAGGCAAGTACTCTGCTGCTGAGCTGCTGTCCTGTTTTTACAGTTGAGTTAAAGGATTAGTTTTTAAAATAGTGCTAGCAAAATAATGGGGGTGGTTTTAAGGAGAAAATTGCTGTCTTATTCAAATAAAAATAAAGCCTTGGTAAAGTTCATAGTACTTAGCAGTGGTTTGAATTCCTTTTCAAGTTCAATTCAACAAACATCAGAGGGGCAGGTGTTTTCTGGGCTGTAGGTCTCATACTCCTGTATCATCAGTTCCTGTGGTTGATCATGCTTGGGAACAATGCACTCAGCAGTACCACTGCTTTGACTTGAGTCTTTGTTTGTTTGTGTGTTTGTTTTTCGAGACAGGGTTTCTCTGTGTAACAGTCCTGACTGTCCAGGAACTCCCTTTGTAGACCAGGCTGGCCTCAAACTCACTGACATCTGCCTGCCTCTGCTTCCCGAATGCTGGTGTAAAGAGGTGTTTCGCTACTGCTTCATCCTTGGAGAGTTACTTTCTTGAGGTGGTTAGATCAGGACTAGCAGATTAGAAAGGTGGAAGTGGGAGTTAGGCATGATGTTACATGCATAAAAAGGATCATAAGGCTTATTGTCCTTTGTAGCCTGCTTTTATCTGGAGCAAAAGTAACTAGACAAGTAATTGACAAGCAATAACCTTTTCTTTAAATACATATAAATATTAAATATTTATATTTTAGAAGTTTTTCAAGTAATGATTTGTTAAAAAGAAAACTTGAGCTTTTCAAATAATTAAGCCCATAATTAAAAAGATTTATTGTTGGTGGAATATCTTGAAGAAAGCTTCAATTTTGAAAAAATGCTTAATATGAATCTTTATGTTCCCTTTAAAAAGTTTTTTTTTTTTAAAGGAGGTCTGCCTAAGTCATATCCTGATAATCATCTCAGTCAGGTGGATGTAAATGAATTGTTTTCAAAACTACTAAAAACAGGAATTATCAAATTGTCACAGCCTGATTCAGCTACAACACGTGAGTACGGTTGTATATTTCATATACAGCAAGCTTAATTTAGAGATACATTATAGGATATAATAAGTTATGGCAAATTTCCATACTTGAAATTTTAGGCATGTGGTATTGTTTGAAAACCAAATGTAATTTGGGTTATAATGAAAATTTTAACCATTTCTAAAGATTGGTCTGTCTTCATGGCCACAGTTGTTTTAGTTAAGATTACTACAAATATTATGTGTAATGGTCTATCTTTATTAGCTTGGGGTTTGAAAATAATTTGAATGTTGAAGAAACAAAATTTTAAGAATTTTTATTAAGTACCTCGGCCATTAAGCTTCATATCAAATGTACTTAATATCAGATAGATTTCTCTGTATATGCTTGTAACCAGTGTTTTGCTATAAAGAACACACGGAATGTAGTATTGAGAAACTTATCTTCTCAACTGCAGAGGTAAATGAGGCTGTTGCTCAACCTCCTCCTGAAGAAGAGGAGGATCAGAATGAAGATCAGGATGTTCCAGATCTTACGAATTTCACAATTGAGGAATTGAAACAGTATGTAATGTTTTTAAATTTTTACTATAAATGTGCATGTGTTTGTATAGATATATAATGTATATGTGTAAGAGTGGAGGTACATGCATGCCACAGTGTTTGTGCAGGTTAGAAGGTGACTCTTTGGGAGTTGGTTCTCCCTTCCACTGTGGGTTGTGGGGATTGAACTCAAACCATCTGTCTTGTGTGGTAAGTATCTCTTTATCTGTGAGCTGTCACACAGGTCTTTTAATCTAATATTGGAGTCAGTTATTTAGATAACAGTGGCTTGAATCCCACCTTTTAAATATATCTGCTGCTCAAGTTAAATGTTAGGCACTAATAATTATTCATATATTTATTTTATGTTTTTAATCTTTATTTTCTGTTATCATTTTCTTCTTTTTTTGAGATGTCTCTAGCTTAAGCTGACCTTGAACTCTTGCGTGTTGGGATTATGGGAGCCATAATGCTCTACTATCAGATAGCAAGGAAACAAATGTAAATAAATAAGAATGTAAACATTAGGGCCTGGAGAGATGACTCTCAGTGGTTTAGAGCACATACTGCTTTTCCAAAGTTCCTGAGTTGATTCCAGGTACCCACATCAGGTGGTTCATAACCTGAATCTCCATGGAATCTGATGTCCATGGCACTTGCACCCATGTGCACATATTTACATACACATTAAAAACAATAAACTTAAAAATTACAATTTTCTACTTTTTATGCATATATTATTACTTACGATTTAAACTAAAGTGGAACATTTGAATTATTCGGAACATTGAAATTGTAGGGAGCTGAAATTTCTTGCCATAACGCTACTGTCATGCCTTCTCCATAGTGACTCCACACTAAGCAGATGAATAGCTATTGCCTGTTAGTTAGCCTATAGTGCTATTCCATTTTTACCAAAATAAGGGGCCAGGTTTATAAGAAAGTAGGCTCTATGTTTCATCACCCTTAACCAGAGTTAAAGTCAAAAGGGTCAGGAACACATTAATCTCCACTTAAATCTTTCTCTTTGATTCCTGTTTAGATATGGAAAACTTAAGTATTTGTTATTTATTTTTAACCATTGCCATGTTTCAAAATTGACTTTGTTTTTCAAATAGACGTTATGACAGTGTTATAAACCGGCTGTACACTGGGATTCAGTGTTACTCCTGTGGAATGAGGTTTACGACGTCCCAGACAGATGTTTATGCAGATCACTTGGACTGGCATTATCGGCAAAATAGAACTGAGAAAGATGTTAGCAGAAAAGTCACTCACAGACGCTGGTACTACAGTTTAACAGTAAGTAACCCATGCTTCTGAGTTACCTAGATGTCAGCTATATTCTGAAGTAGATCAGTTTAGATAATTGCTGTAAAATTTGATCCATAGTGTAGGGTGGTTTTTTTTATATAGATTATTATTTTGTGTATGAGCATCTTGCCTGCACCTCCAGCTCCATGGATCTGACACCTCTAGCTTCCTTTGGTGCTGCACCCGTGTGCACATACACATTATTAAAAACAATAAACCTTTAGGAAGTGTATTTTTCTAATTTTTCCTTGTAATGCATACTATTATTACTAAGAGCTTTTAACTGTTTCTTAAACTGGAGTGGGACATGTTTACATGGTGTGCACTACATGCATGTAGTGCTTGAGGAAGGCCAAAAAAGGGTGTTAGAACCCATGGAACTGGAATTAACAGATGAACATGAGCTACCATGTTAGTGCTGAGAACTGAGTCCTAGTCCTGCAAAAGCAACAAATGCTCTGAGTCATCTCTTATACATGAAGTTTATCTTAAGTTAGTGGTGCCTATAGAATTAATAGGACATTATCATTAAGATCTCAGTCATATCCTGGTTTGGTGGCATATGGCTATAATCTTAGTAATTGGGAGGCTAAAGCAGGAGAATTGCCAATAGGCCAAGCATTGCTGTATGATTGAAGGCCAGTTTAGGCTATACATTAAGACCCTGTCGCAAAAAAAAAAAAGTTACAAGTCTTATAAAAAAGCATATTAAAATAACATCAGTGCATATTTGTATGAAAGTGTTCCCTTAACTTTTAGATGGATTACAGTGGAGACAAAATAGTAAAAGCTTGAACATTAATGAACATAATCTTTTATATTAATTCCTCTTAAGGACTGGATAGAATTTGAAGAAATAGCTGATCTGGAAGAACGTGCAAAAAGCCAGTTTTTTGAAAAGGTTCATGAAGAGGTTGTTCTTAAAACTCAGGAGGCAGCTAAAGAAAAGGAGTTCCAAAGTGTACCTGCTGGACCAGCTGGAGCAGTTGAGGTAATAGAATGGTATCTGAATTCCCTGGCAGTGTTCCTCTTCCTTTACATACATTTATTAATTCACCTATGGGAGCACAGAGGGTCAGGTGTTCAAGACCAGGCCCAGCATATGGAATTGGATGCCAGTCTGGGCTACATGAAACATTATATATATTTATATGTATGTATGTGTATATATATACACAAATATATTTGTTTAAAACAGAAATTTAAAGGAAAAAAACAACAAAAAACCAAAACCACTCATGACTGTTTCATGACCAATTTGGAGTAGATGCCATCGGTGACTAACAGTGGTTAAGATGATATTAACCTTTTATGTGGAAGGCTTGTATAATCCACAATCTCCATTAGCTGTTGAGCATTGCTTAAAATTCTCTTATTTTAAATTTCTTACTGAACTTAAAAGGTTTTTATTTTAATGGACAAATGTACATTTCAATTTTATATGATTTTATTTTAGAGTTGTGAAATTTGTCAAGAACAGTTTGAACAATACTGGGATGAAGAGGAGGAAGAATGGCACTTAAAAAATGCTATTAGAGTAGACGGAAAGGTAATTATTTTATATGGAAAGGTTAAGTTCATGTTTTGTTAGAGTAAACTCACCATTTTGAAGATGATGCATATATAAATTGTCCAGCTGAGGCAGGGCCTTTAGCTGCCATTTGGTTAATAAATACATTTTAGTATTTGCATTTCCTACTGCCTGCACAGTTTCAGGTGCTTGTTGTGTGGAAGTTCTGTAGATGAGTGCAAATTTAACAAAATGAAATTGTATGTGTAAAAATGTACGATTTTTGGTTAGTAAAAATGATACTGGACTTTAAAGTTAGAATGTTTCCTTTGGAGGTATCCTAGCAACCATATGCTTCTATGCTTACCCTTACATAGCAGGCCGTGAGTCTGATGCTAGACTTAGAAGTAGATTTCTGCCTAACCGCATTTCACCATTAAAACCATTATTCTCTTGAATACAAGGCTAGACATTTTGAGTGCACAAAGCCACGTTTAAAGAGAAATAATTTTTCATACTCAAATTAGATAAGTTTAAAATTTATGTTCTTATTTTTTTACCAAATGGTTTTTTCATCCTTCAATTTAAAATTTAAAGGAAAAATCACTTTAGAATAATGTATTAGAATTGAACATGCATGTGAACAGCTGCTTTTTTTTCTTTAGATTTATCATCCATCGTGTTATGAAGATTATCAAAATGTAAGTTCTTTTTGGATATTGTATATATTTATTTGTATTAAGAAATTTTAATACATATATTTTAAGAGGGTGTTCATTAACTATTGGCATTAGACAGGTTATGATGTACATTATTTATCACTAATATAAATACAAAAAATTAAAATTTGTTTGATGTTTACTTGAATCTTCATAATTTTTATTGGCCCGTCAGAGAATTGTTGAACTAAAGATGAGAAGGATCACAATGGCAGTAAATTTCTAGGGCTCTAGGAAGAATTTCCTGTTTTTTGTTTTTTTTTTTAATGTATTGTCTAGTCACCATATAGAGGAATGATACTTCAAGATTTATTGAATTGTTTACTGCTATGTTAGGTGTGGTGGCACATGCCTTTAATCCTAGCACTTGAGAGGCATAAGTAGGAGAATCTTTTGAATTTGAGGCCAGCCTGGTCTTGATAATGAGTTCCATGATAGCCAGGACCATATAGACACCACCTCAAAATTAAAAAAAAAAAAAAAAACAGCAAAATTTGTGTGTCTGCACATTCATGTATTTGAATGGTAGTCACACATTATGTGGAGGTCAGAGGACAGCCTTGGGTGTTAAGTCTCCGGCCTTCCTTGAGTCTTGTTTTTTTTTATTATACCAGGCTAGCTGGTCTACAGGTTCCTGATAATTCTCTTGTGTATCCAAATTTTATGTGTTGTGGAGATTTGAACTCAGGTTGCTTCCATCCATTGAGTCATCTCTTCTAAGCTCTAGTTATCTAAATGACCACATATAAAACTGTAAGCATAGCAGTCTAGTAGCCTTAGAAATTGAAATTGTTCCATTTGTAACTTGACTTTTCTAAACCAGTGGGGCATGTTGCCTGCTGATACTGGGTTTGATAGAGATTAGAGTATGCATTTAGATCACTAGATCAGTGCTTCCTAGGGTATATTTTTGATTTAAAAATTTCTTAAAATCCCCATGAGTATTTAAAATTAAATCTAGACACACAAAATCACAAAGTTCATCCAGGGTTGTCCTCTGTAGCAGTTCAATACTGAAGCCTGTCTAACTTTATGTTAATGTACTTCGTTGTTGAGTGCATACTGATCAATGTTATTAACTTGTGGGAAGCAAGCAATGTAGTTGAATGTGGCATGTTTCTTGTCTGAATAAAACTTAATGTTTGAACCTTCATTAGTACTTAATAGGGATTTTCATTTTGTAGACATCTTCTTTTGATTGTACACCATCTCCCAGCAAGACACCAGTTGAAAACCCTTTGAACATTATGTTGAACATTGTCAAAAATGAATTACAAGAACCCTGTGAAAGTCCCAAAGTTAAGGAAGAGCAAATTGATGCCCCACCAGCTTGCTCGGAAGAAAGTGTAGCAACACCCACTGAAATTAAAACAGAAAATGATACAGTTGAGTCAGTTTAAATAAAATGAGAAAGGTATGGTTTTCTTTTTTTAACACAAGCTGCTGTTGGATGTAGAAGGTGAAGTTTTTATGTATATAGAGACATATATCTATATAAATTGTCCAGCTGAGGCAGGGCCTTCAGCTGCCATTTGGTTAATAAATACATTTTAGTATTTGCATTTCCTACTGCCTGCACAGTTTCAGGTGCTTGTTGTGTGAAAGTTCTGTAGATGAGTGCAAATTTAACAAAATGAAATTGTATGTGTAAAAATGTACGATTTTTCACTTGTGAACTGTAAATTATAAATAAAAAATATTTTTGCTATCCATGGAGTGTAATATTTATGCACACCATCAAATAAAGACAGTGTTTCTATACTTGTATTGGGTAAGAATGGAACTCAACAGCATCCTTAATGTGAGATTTTTTTTCTAGTAGCTTCCCAGGACTTGAAACAAAGTTCAAACTTAGTTTTTCTCAAATAGAAAAGCCAAATTAAAAAAAAGGACATACGTGTTTACACATAGATATGTATCTCCAACTAGAATCATCCACCTATCCATTTTTTTGGAAAGTACGTAATGAAACAGTAATACTTACTTTTGAACTTGGACACTGATACCATCAAGCAGTTAACAAATATATTCAAGTACTAAAAGTGATTTTTTTCTTTAGAAAATATTTTTCGGATTGTCAATTTAATGCAAATGAACATATTTCAATTTTAAGTTACAGGGATTCTGTGTAAGAATGTTCATATGAAAAACATGGTTAACTTTTTCCTTTGTTGGTTTTGATTGAATTAGATGGATACCACGAGATGTTAATATTCATACATGTAATAAACTAAATGATGAAGAATCTTGGTTTGTATTTCTTGAGTGACTTTAGAATGTGACCCTTTCATGTGTTTTAAAACATGAGTGCAGTGCCACACTCCTAGATACAATATTTTACCATTTCTAGAATATAGGGACATAGGGGGCCGGAGAGATGTTTCAGTGGTTGAGAGCACTGGCTGTTCTTCCAGAGGATCTGGGCTCAGTTCCCAGTACCCACAGGGCAGCTCACAACTACCTGTGACTCTACCTTCAGGGGATTCTACACCCTCACACTGACAGGCATGCAGGCAAATAACAATGCACATGAAATAAAGTCATTGTTTAAAAAAAAGATTTGTTTTGTGGTCAGAATTGGCGGGCGTTCTTTGTATGATTTCTTTAGTTATAGCACCAAAGGTTACTCTTAATTTATGACTACAATTTAGCTACTCCAAAAGTACAGTGTGAAACCTGATTCTGTCTTACTTTATAACCAAAGTAGATAAAACTACCAAACATTGTTCAGGAATAGAATAGTTTAGAAGTGGCCTCAGAGGACAGCTAAGGATGGAATGCACAGAAATAGGGCCATAGCTGGAGCGTTCGGTTGGAAAATTACCTTTTCATAAATCTGTGTACGTGGTGTCCAAGGAGGCTAGACAAGGGCAGTAAACCCCTTGGAACTTAAGTTGCAGCCAGCTGTAAGCTGCTGTATGGATACTGGGACCCACACTGGGTTTTCTGCAAGAGCAGCCTGTGCTCTTAAACTTTTGCACACTCTGTCCAGCCCCTATTTCTTTTTTTCAAAATATTATACATGGCTAAACCACAGTATTCTTTTTTTGAGACTAAAAAGGCACACATGGTACATTTTCATGCAAGCAGACAAAACACCCATACACATTTAAAGAACAACAAAAAGGGCACAAAACCCTCAAATCTCCAGTTAAAAGCAAAATATAAGTGCATTATAGGACAGCACAAGTGATGCTATACATGAACTTTGCCATGAAAGAATTGTACTGTCCAATAACGAAGGCCATGTTTCCTGCTGCACATTCTTTTTTCTTGTAAGGTCACTGATAGCTACTACCAAATAATTATAAATAAGAAAATACTGGTAGGTAGGAAGATGATAAAGAATTACCAAAATGGAAAAATGCTGGTAAATTAAATTACAAAAATATAGTATGATTAAGACAGTACATGAGCCAGACATCATGTACACCCTTAATCCCAGTACTTGGAGGTGCCTGGAGGATCTCTATGAATGCAAGGCCAGCTGGGCGGTGGTAGCGCACGCCTTTAATCCCAGCACTAGGGAGGCAGAGGCAGGCGGATCTCTGTGAGTTCCAGACACAGCCTGGTCTACAAGAACTAGTTCCAGGACAGGCTCCAAAGCTACAGAGAAACCCAGTTTCGGAAAAAAAACAAAAAAACCTTCAAGGCCAGTAGGGACCACACAGTGAGGCACAACTAGTAAGTGGACATAGAGCTAATATGGGTGCTAGGTGCAACTGCTAGTATGGACAGGTGTAATATTAGAGGGCTGACACTGGAATCAAACTGAGCGGACAAATGGGTTTAAAACAAAGCCAATGAATGGTCAGAGACATTACTGCTGAGACCTAGGTTTTTTCTGGGATGACGAATGGTATTCACATTTTGGACTGTCAGTTTCTACTCTCTCTTTGTAAGAGGCCAAACGTGACATAGTGGGTCTTATTCAAGGCCATCTAATAAAAACCTCCAAGTTGACTCTTAGGAATGACCAGAATTAAGACTTCAGCTCCCAAAGATAGAAAATGTCTACCCTCAGCTTTGGAGGAAAAAGTATCAACTACTCTGCAAAACAACCACAATAAAACTAAAGCTTCAGAAGACTTTCTGAATTAAAAGTTTTGGGGGCTAGAGATGGTTTAGCCTTTAAGAGCACTTGGTGTTCCTGCAGAGAACCTGGGTTCATATCCCAGCACCCTCAATGAGTGGATGACAACTTCTGTAATCCAATTCTTGGGGATGTGATTCTTCTGGCCTCTGCAGACAACAGGCAGATATATGGTACACACATAATGGAGGCAATCACATAAGTTCCTTAAAAAGTTGAAATTTTTGAGACCACAGAAAAATAGTTCATCTCCTAAAGTGAGGTTTCAGGTTGACTTTACAATGTTAATTTTCCTATGTAAAAATTTTGAAGTTTGCTCTGGAAACTACAATCACTAAATCCTTTAAGCTACTCACTATACATACACACACACACTCATAGTGAATGCCTCAAAGAGAATTATATTCTACGTAATTTCTCATTGAGTAGCTGGCATTATAGCTGTATCAAAAAAAGAGGCTACTAAAAATTACTGAGGAAATTCTAAGGAAACTTCTAAGTATGGCTGCAAAGAGATAAACTGACCAGGTGTGGTATAATTCCAGTCCTTCTAAGACAGAGTTGGGAAGTTCAAAAGTTAAAGGCCAGTCTAAACTACATAAACTCATTATTGGATAGGGGCTGAGACTACACAGTGGTACAACATTTTTATACATGTAAGGCCCTGTGTTTGAGCTACAAAAAGAGAAAATGGGCAGGGAGAGGAATAGAAAATTAGCAGACTATTGTCAAGAATAGCTTCAATTTGTGGACCAGCGAGATGATCAGTAGGTAAAGGTGCTGCCAACCAAGTCTTAAGAGCTAGGTTTAAATACTAAAAAACCCATGTAATAGAAGGACTCCCACAAGTCCTCTGACTTCCACATGAGCACAGCAGCATGTATGATCCTCTACTACATTCACAGAAATAACGTGAAATTGAGAAAAAAAATGGTGGTCTCAATTCGGATGATGGTATCAGGTTAATAATTCAAAACAGGGTCAGTTCCTAGAGGTAGAATGTTATTCAAGAAACAAAGAGTAAACCAAGAGCCCAAAATTATCCATGGTACGTCCAAGGCAAGGACATGGTAGAGGGCATTAGGGAGAGGTGTCTAAGGGGAGTGCATAGGCACAGCAGGGTGTAATGGCAGGGTCTTCGCTACTTGGGAGACCAAGACAAAAAACCATCTGAGCCCAGAGAGTTTGGGCAAAATAGTGAAACTTCCTTAATTTTAAATAAACAAGTTGCCGGGCGGTGGTGGCACACGCCTTTAATCCCAGCACTCGGGAGGCAGAGGCAGGCGGATCTCTGTGAGTTCGAGACCAGCCTGGTCTACAGAGCTAGTTCCAGGACAGGCTCCAAAGCCACAGAGAAACCCTGTCTCGAAAAACCAAAAAAAAAAAAAAAAAGAATAAAATAAAATAAACAAGTTTATGGAGTGCATGAGGACAAAGGTATAGAGATAGTTGTCAACACCAAACTGCCCTAAGCTGGCCCTGCTCTGGAATAATGCCCAGAGCTGATTTGTGGGAGATTCGCATGTCTCATCACCTTACCATGTACACTGTGACACACAAAAATCCCACAAAGTTTTAAAAAGAAACCAATTAAAAACAAGCCAGGTGTGGACACCTAATAGTCATTAACTAGAGCTATAGTTTCCTATCTGAAAATAATTTCTATTCTCTGGAATGTTCCTATGTCCATTCTAGTAGGAATTTGCCTTGCTTCAATTGAGAAACTGATTTTACTGTCAACTTACCTTAAAATCCTATGCAATCCGATTTTGTATCTTGATGGTTTTATTAAAACTGCTGATGACTGCCAAAACCAGTGTGCTTTTCCTTAGCTTGTGAACCATTACCTTTAAAACTATCTTCCACTTTATATGTGGTACATGCTTTTATTTGCTTATTTTTCATCCTAAAGACTTGAATAACAAGTATAAAGATATTCCCTTCCATGCCACCCTTTTGTGGTCTATAATTAATCACTTGTTATAGGTTCTTTCCAAACTTAAAATTCCCTTAAGATTAATTTTTAAAAACGAAGTGAGATTACATGCACTTGCTCTATTTGTTCTCCATTGCGTCATAACATGAATTAATGCCTGTAGACCACATGTCTGCTATTTATTGTCTTTTCTATCCCTTTAATTAAAAAACCAAGCTCTGAGTGTGTGTTTACATCATGTGTGAATGCGTGTGTATGTGCCACAGCAAGTGTGCAGAGGGCACAGGACAACTTGCAGTAATCAGTTCTCTCCCACCATTCTGTGGGTTTGCAGGGCTCCAACACAGGTCATCAAGGACTTTTTACACGCTGAGTCACCTTCTTGTCTCTGTATACCGTCTTATAAATGTCCTTTAATTGTCAAGGGTTCCAGTGACTACAGTTATCTATCTGAGCAGTGCATTTAGAAGACTTTACATAGTCACTGTAATTTATATTTAAATTCTGAATTATGGGTATGTTAGCTTCATATCTGCCAAGGATAGATTACTTTGAGATATTCTTTTATGATTATATAGTTCTTGACTCAAGTTTTGGATATTTGTATTTTCCTAAAGTATCCAAGTCAATTTGCCAAATTATTAGTATATGTTATGTCAAATAATCATTTTCTTGATTTTTTTTTTAAAAAAGACCTCTATATCTATAACATGCTCCCCTTGTTTCCAAGACAGTTTTTTCTTCTCTTTCTCAGATTTGCGGTGTCCATTGTGTAGGTTTATCTATTCTATATAGCATAGCCCAGAAATTCAGCCTTTGCTATTTGAAGTAGCTAAAAGCACTCTGTTAGAGTTAGTTATAGTAGGTTCCAAATCCCCAACTCCTACTAATGTCATCCTGATCATATGTGACCTGTTTCTTCATCTGTAAGAAATAAACACAATACAGGTTAGGGTTAAAATCATTTGCAAATCAGTTCTCACAGGTACTGGTTTCTCAGTAAATACCTGTCCCACAAAAGGTTGCAACTGCCCCTGTTCTAAAAGGAAAAAGAAAACAAATTAGACTGGTACGAATAATTCCATATCCCCTTCCAACAGTGAAAAAGTCTGTCCGCAGCCATCAGTTCACTCACCCCACACCCTCACCAACACACTAGCGACCGCGCAGCCCTTCTCTTGAAGCAAATGTCCTAGGTACTGTTGCAGATAGACAGCTTACCTTCCAGAAGGTTCACCGCCTCTGGGAGGGGATGATAAAACCAAATGCTGAGTTGATTACAATGTCTGGTATTGTCTAAGAAAGGCTTAGAGAAATCAGGTTTTGAGAGGAATGTGCAAAAACAAACCAAGGATGTGGAAGGAATCCTAATGCAGGTACTTACTCCTTACTGTGTATCCTCAAGTAATTAACTTTGATGCTTCTTAAATTAAGTAGAATGACAAAAACGGCCAGGGTTTAGTAACGGAAATATGAATACAAAGTTAGACTGGTCATAAAAACTCGAGAAATGTCAGTTATTACTATTTAAAAAGCTATGTCAAAGAAAATCAATTTACCTCAAGAGAGAAGGTACATGGCCAGGAATTTTCCAAACGTTCAGGGAACATAACCATGGTGAGGGCAGAATAATTTCTGGAGGGCAAACAACATATTCAGAGACAGAGAAATGGAAAAATTTGCTTAGAGGGCCCCAACTCATTACTCTTGACAGGAGAACGCATGTGCACACAAAAATCCAACTGAGAAGTGCAAGCAAGTTGGATGAAGCTTACAGTTTGTATAGTCTCAGCGGCTAGCACAAAACTCGCTGACATTCCTAAAGCTGAAGTGGAGGAGTACACGTTGAGCAACGTTGTTGGAAAGGTTTGGTTCAGTTCAACACAATGTCACAGTGAAAGAAACGCTGCATTTAAAGTAGAAGGACCGGAGTCGTCTTTTGAGCCACCACTGCTGTTTTTAGAACTTACCCGCTATTTGGCTTGAGGAAACTACTGGCATCTTGATTGTCGACCTGTAAACTGGGTGAAGCCACCTAACAAGCGAACATCAAAGAACCCGACACCAAGCACGCACTCAATAATGGCCGGGGCTGCCCCTGCTATCGCCCCCGTTGCTCTCTTTGCGAAGCCAGAGGGTAAAAATGGGTTTTCCTGCAAACCAACACTGAAGTAGTACATCCGGCTTGCCAAGGACGAGGAGGCCCCGCAGGCGCGGCACCCAGGTCGGCCACGCGAACCGCAGTCCTGAGACCTCCACGTGGGGGCGAGGTCCAAGACAGGGAATTCCAGAGCCAGGTCCCGAAGGGCTCTTGGGAGACCGAGCAAACCAAACCAAACCAAAGAACACAAAAATCCACCAAAATAGACTCGGTACTAGCGTCCCGCGACTTCCCGCAAGCGAAGCCTCGGAAAAAAAAAAAAAAAGGTGAAAGGAAGGAAGGAAGCAGGAAGTGACGCCGGCATAAAGGATACGGAAGTGACCGCATGCCGGAAGTGTACTTGTTTCCAAGGCGACGGCTCCGCCAGCTCCCTCCGGGCTGCAGGAACGGAGACGCTGGCCAACGACTCCGAGCCGAGCGTTCCCGCGGACGGCGGCCGTCGCCACAGCCACCCGCTGCTCCCGGAGACCGAAGACGGCGGCCTCCGCGCCTCCCGCCGCGCGTGTGCGACCCGCACCCCGCACTGCTCCGGGGAGAGGGTGGTGGAAGAGCAGGCAGCCTGTCGCCTCCGCCACAGAGAAGG
Source organism: Microtus pennsylvanicus (assembly GCF_037038515.1). NCBI lineage: Eukaryota > Metazoa > Chordata > Mammalia > Rodentia > Cricetidae > Microtus > Microtus pennsylvanicus. The sequence continues at coordinate 34,429,983 of NC_134596.1, forward strand.
AAGCCTCGAAGAAGGTGACCGCCGCTCCAGGGCCTCCTCGTTCCGAGTCGGCGAGGACGGCGGCTTTTCCCGCAGGGACTCGAGAAGAGTCGGTGAAGACCTAGGCCAGCCCCGCAGTGTGTTTCAGGAGAGAGCCCGGGGACACGATGGTCCCCGGCCGAGCAGCCCATGGCTGGCCGTGAGAGGCGACTCGAGGGGAGCTGTCAGCGAAGACGCTTGGGGCGGCGTCCCCGAAGCCCGAGGGTCCCGAACCAGCGACTCGGGGGATCGAGGCAGTGACGGCCGCAGCGGTTCGAGCGAAGGAGCAAGCGTCGATGGCAGCCACTGCCCCAGTAGTTCTTGGGGAGGCGTAAGTGATGACCTGGGCTACGAGGCCAGTGACTCCTCCAGGGTGAGCATCCGCGAAGACGCCAGCCGTCGCCTCAGTGGCTTCTGGGAGAGAGAAAGCGAAGATTCCCGCTTCAGGGGCTCTTGGCAGAGAAGGGAGGATCAGGGGCCCAGCGCCAGCGACAAGGAATCCAGTTGCTGCAGCAGCAGTGACCCATGCGTGGGAGCTAGTGAAGACCGACGCAGCAGCAGGGGCCTGGGATCCACTCCTCCCCAGAGCCCAAGTCCGAGGGAGAAGGACCGTACCATGCCTGGTGTGGCCAATTCAGGCCCCTCCAAGTCCTCTAGGGAGGCTGCAGACTCATGTGAGTCTCTTGTTGTCATCCCTTGTCGTGGCCACAACACTTTTCCTACTTGAGGGACATCAGCCTTGCTGACATGTTCATGCATCCATTCCCCTTTATTTTCACCGATTGCCTCTATCCCCTTATTTGAGCTTTCCTTATGTCTACCTCACATGTCTGACGGACATCTTACTCAGATCAAACATCATTTCTGAAATATTAGGATTTTTGTAAGTTCTTTTCTGCAGTATTTGATACTGTGGAGATGACAAATTAGATCTACCTAGTTTTCTAATTTTCATTCTGTGGGAACTTCCTTTATGACCTGTTCTTTTCCCTCCTCCTTTTTGCGAGGATGGGTGTTGTGTGGTAAACCTTTTCCTGGGGATACGCAACACATGTCTACTCACCCCAGACAGGGCTCCCACAACAGACCCAAGTGCTGGATAACACCACACTCCAGCTTCGTGAACCAGTGCGTTTTATTGGGGTTACGTACAGGAATATGGGTGAGAAGTTACAGGAGCCGAAAAGACTCAGAGACAGTTGCATCACCAACCTCCCTCCCCAGCACAGGTGACTGTTCAGAAAAATCTGGGAAACTTGGAGAGCCCTGCACAGCCTGCAGGCAGCTCAGTAGGTTAGAGACTATGGCTTCCCAGAGACGCTGGTCTGAACCTCTTCTCCAGGCTGCTGGTCCCAGAGGCTTTGCAGGTTTTTCCTCTTAGAGTCTTTTTTCAGCTCAGATTGTCTGAGAATCTTCTTTGCGGCTCAGCTCCCTTCGGTCTGAGAGGGACTCTCAACTTTGTTTAACAGGGAGAAGCCCAGTGAGTCTGGTCAGTTTTAGGGACTTCCTAAAATGATATAAAAAAAAATTAAAGCTATTGTGAGTTGTGTGCCTTCCTGCTTAAGGAGCTTCCTGTAGGATGAAATCTTTCAATCTCTCACTCCATCCTCTACTTCTTAGGTTCTTTCCATACCCTCTTTCCCAGTGATCCCTGAACCTTGGGAGGGTGACTGTTAGATATATACCTCTGATTAAGAAAAAGGCTACTCTGCCAGAGTAACAGTTGCCTGTTCAGGAGCTTTACCAGCGGTTATGAGGTGAGGCTGACAACCACGATCTACGGGCACAAACATGTTGAGAGGACAATTTGACAGGCACATCACATCCATCTAGAAAAACCAAAGAAGTTTCTTCTCCTTTTGGACATGACCTGCCAAGCCATAGGTTTTGTCCTGGCTTGCAGTACCAGACACTAACTCCCTCTTGGGGAATGGGCCTTAAATCCAGCTGGAAGGCTGTTGGTTTTGCCCATGATAGCAGAGCTGCTATTTCATATGCAGGCACACCCTGCCTTGGGTATCAGTATTTTAACATCCAGGATTCCTAGCCAAGCAGGAAGGTGGGTAGCAGGTCTCTGTCAGCAGCCTGCCTGGCCGCCTCTGGCCCTCCGAAAGCCAGCATCAGGGTGGGAGTTTTTCAGTTCAGCCTAAGCTTTGTTTCTCTGCATCCGACAGTAAAAGCATGCACATGCTGTGCCTTCAGCAATGGGGTCTTCTTGTCTAGTTCTGGCAAACAGCCAATAGCAATAGCAATAGCCTTTATGGTTTATGGAGCCTCAGGGGCTTCCCTGGACAACAACTCCCTAGGAGGTTCCCCAACCCAGGCACTGGAGTTTTTATTTAATAATTTTATTGCTTCTGGGAATGCCCTTTCTCACCCATTTAGGGTATACCTTTTGGACTTAAACTCTACAGCTGTTATTCTAACAACCCACTTTTCCTTTAAATTCACTCAGCCCCAGCATGATGGTAAGGTGGGTGGAAGTACCATTGTACATGGTTGTCTCTCCAGTGGCTTTCTGTAAAACGTGCAGAGTTAGCACTACGTATGTATACAAAACCTTTCCAGGGGACAGGCAGGGCAAGGCAACCTCTGCCTCATACCAAAGATAACCTTGGTGAAGCGCTCTGAAAGTCTCTGTTCTCAGGGGTCATGTGATCCCAGAAATTAACAAGTCAAACACAAACAAGGTCCAATACAGCACGGAAAGACCCCATCACTTGTACTAGTGTTCAGTTGAACAATGTTTAGCACAACTGCATGGATAGGGAGAGCTACCTCATATAATTCTCAGTCATTCTCAAGGAGCAAGCTGGCTTCTTTACAGGCCACATTGGGCTCTTAAAATGCCTTGATCTCTACCCTCTCTAATTCTCTAAAGGTTTTTGTAACTTCACCGTGGCCCCTGGGCAGTCCCCCTGGGTGTCTGGCCTCCACCACCCTCAAGAGTGGGCTAATTTCCATGTTGCCGTCTGGCCTGACTACACATGACTGGTCTTCACTGTGTGGACTCTTGGGTAATACTCCCCCAGAGTGTTATACCCGGCAATGCATCCATCCCCAGAATGTTCTCTTGCAGTGGCGAAATACACGCCCTATACTCATGGGAGGAATAACTCCCTGCCAAGAATTAGCTCAATCCCTTTTCTCTGTACTGTCTTATTACCACATCTATCTACTGTTGCCCAAATCTCCCTTATGCTTTTGGGGATTGCCGTGAATTAAGGTAAACTGAACTCTAGTACCCACCAAATCCCCCAAGTAATATGAACTTTACTGGGGGACCAATAGATCATAGCTCCACGTGAGGCCTCTGGTCATTACACATGGTCCTCACTTGTAGGTAACCTTGGCCTCTCCATCAGAGGAGTGGCTTGGTGGCTCACCCTCTGAGACACCTTTTTAATAAGAGGTACTGTGGGGACCTTCTGTACTTCCCTGTCTTTTGTTTTTAACCCTTTGGTGGACTGCTAGTCAGGCTTGTTTAAGGCAGTGGGTCTCACCTGTCCTAATGCTGTGCCCCTTTAATACAGGTCCTCATGTCGTAGTGACCCACAACCATAAGACTATATTTGTTCTACTTCCTAAGTGTAATTGAAATGTAAATGTCTGTGTTTTCCAGTGGTCTTAGGTGATCCCTGTGAAAGGGGCATTAGACCTTTAAAGGGGTTGCGACCCATAGATTGAGAACCACTGCTGTAAGGCCCTTCAAAGACTCACAAGTATAGCAAGTTGACTTGTTATCAATATTTTCCCTAGGAACTCTGGCTTGACACATCTGCTTTGGGTGATTCAGACTGGACCCTGCCTGTTCACTCTTCTCACCTCCTCCTACACAGTGGTCTAGATTGCCAGGTGCCAAAGCCTCTCCTTCAGAAAGATTCTGTCCCACCATGGGACCCAGCAAATCCACTATGTTCCATTAGGATAAACACAGTTCTGTCTGGCCTAGAATTGAGGTCCATGCACGGCTTCTCTCGTTCCTACTTTTCTCAGCAGTGCCTGTCTGGACATTTCTGGGGACTTCAGCTGGAGATAGCCAAATGTTCCTAATGGCTCTGATAAGCCAGTCTGTTAGGGGTGATTTCCCTTGTACTGCCTCAGGCTATGCCGTTTTTCCCTTAGGAGGGATAGGGGAGTTATGGTCTTCAGTTTTTCTGCCTCCACAGCGGTCAGACTGATGGGTTCACTCCCATGTCCCACAGCCTCACAGTTCAGGCTGCGACAGGCACTTTCATTGCTTGTAAGAGTTTTCCCCAATTCCAGCGGCTTAGGCACAGAATAATTCCCTGATTACCATAGTTTCTTGCACTAGACCATTATTGAAACCCCTCTCTTCATGCTATACTATAGATTTCCCCTTTTATTCTAATAGAGATGGAACCCGTGCATTATCTTCTATTGCTTTTACCATCTTTTCCTCACTCTTGGAATCTTCCCATGGGTTCCATGTTCACGGAGCCCACAAAGGGCCTTTGAGCACAGATCTAACTTGTACTCTTTTCCTTCCGGCTCCCAAACCTGAAGAGGCAAGCCAATACCTCTATCGCATCTTCATGTTTATTTCTTTTACATGCCAAATCAGAGCCTAACATGGAGGGTGCTAGCTGCATCCCCCTTTCTTGTGGCAATCGCTCCTTTACACAAACAAGTCCCTGCTTGGCCACCACCACCCCACAGAGGCCAGGAAACCTCCGCTGCTGCTGCTGGCAATCTTGACCCTTGTGCTTGGGTGCTAATCTCAAAAATGGCAAAATTCCCTCTAAACCTTTAGCTGTTTTTTAGAGCATCTCCACATCCCTCATCAAGCAGGCTTGCTGCCCCACGGCACATAGACAAAGGCTGCAGCCCTAGGATTTCTCCCACAGACACTCTCAATCCTGATGGCTCAGCCATAACTGTGTGTCTCACTACCTATTGCAAGAACCGTGTAACTGCTCTCACAGCATAAAGACATACTGATACACACATACAGGAAAGGACAACTCTCGGAATTTCCTCCAAGATGCTGTCCCGCCCAGGCTTCTCAGCCTTAGTTGCATTCCTTGGTGCCCATAGCCAGGATCATGTACTCTCTCTTCTCCAACTCATCTTTGGTTCTTTTGTGTCCCTGTTCCGGTGCTGGTTCTTTGCAACTTGGCTTTTTGTTGTTGTTGGAGAGCGACTTCCCTTCATGGTGGGTTGTGACTGGGACATGTAAACTGAAATAAGTCCTTTCCTTCCCAAGTTGCTTTTGCTTATGGTATTTCATCACAGTAATGGGAACCCTAACTATGATACTGAGCCTGGGCAAGTCGTCAGAATTATCTTTCAAGTGTAAGCTGAACTCAATTCTATTTCTCTGTATATGCTCGTTTCTCTAGATTTAGAATGCCAGTTTTTCCTGACATTTAAGTTGTCTGTTAGGACCAAGAAAGGCTAATTCTTCCCTCCCTCCCTCCCTCCCTGACAGAGTCTTACTATATAGCCTTGGCTGGTTTGGAGCTCACTTTATAGACCAAACTGACCTCAGATTTATAGAGACATGCCTGCCTCTGTCTCCCAAGTGTCTCCCATCGTGGCTGTATTGAATTTTTGATATAGCCAGCTCCTTTGTTGGAAGGATGGTGGGTCAGTGGTCATGCTGTATAACTCAGGACTAGCACCTAATGTCTGATTAAGATATACTTAGTTGGTTTCAATTTTTAGTTTATACAAACGGTGCTTAGTAAATGTTTCATATAGATCTTATTCTTGAGATGTATACCAGGGCAACTGGGATTTCTCATGTTTCAAGGCTGCATGGTTATATTGGTGGCTATGATCTTTCCCTAGTCACAAAGCTCTCTGTCTTATCTAGCTCCAACACACATGCATATAAACATTTTTCTGTGAACATGGCTGTTTGTATGATTTGGTTTTTCTTTACTCTAGTTTAGATTAATCTAAATTTTGTAGTAAATTATTCAGAAGCTAAAGTGATATGCTTTCTTTTGGTTCAATGCTGTAATCTTTTTTTCGCAGTTTTGTAAGATTTGTGAAGAAACGTGATTTTCCCGTAGGTTCCAGGAAGAAGGTGCATTTTGGTAGCATACACGATGCGGTGCGGGCTGGGGATGTTAAGCAGCTTTCAGACATAGTGGAACGCGGTGCCAACCTTAACGAAGCAGACGCTCTCCATCAGTTCACCCCTCTACACTGGGCAGCGCATTCTGGGAGTCTGGAGGTAAGAAACTCTAACTGCTTTTAAAGTAAAATAATTGACAATGATAGTTTTATAAGTTTAGTAGATAGGGATAAGACTTCATGCTTGACACTCAAAATAATCTTCTTTTCAGTTTCATCTGTTACCTGAGTGCTTTTTAGGAGGGCTTACTAATGAATTACCCCAAACTGTAGTGTTGTAAAGTAGCCATTTTTAATGCTTGTGAGTGAACTAAGACGCTGAGTGGCGGTGACAGCTTGTCTTTGCTCCATGACGTCTGGGGTTTTCGTTAGAAGACTTGAAGACTGCACAGGGGATTTAGCTCAATGGTAGAGTCCCTGCCTCGTGTTCGTGAGACCCTGGGTTCAGTCTCCAGCATTGAGCTAGTGTGCCGAGGCTAGACTCCCCTGAGGTCTCATTCACTCAGATAGCTAGTGGTCCATGCTAGATGTAGACTGAGTACCTTATTTCCTAGTAGATGTTTTGCTGACTTCTCTCTGCTGGGACTAGTTTGTGCTTCTTTACAATGTGGTGACTAGGTTCTAAAGACAAGCAGAGAAGCTAACCTGTAGAGTGTGACAATGACACCATGCTCATGTTTTGCATAAAAATTAAAGTCCTGCAGAACACTTAGGATCATTCCTCTCCAGAAAGTTAAATATTGTACAGGTTTGGCATTTATTAAGCTCATTAATGTTTTAGGGAATTATTGTACATCAGTATGCATTTGCTTTGACTGCTATACAGATACCACATTCTGTGGGTATCATCCCTCCATTTTGCTCCAACAATTCGCTTTTGAGATTGATGTGCTTTCATACATGTATTCTAGCCCATTTGTTTCAGTCTTATGGTAATGGCTCACTCTTAGAGTAATAGAATTTATTCACTTTCCATAATTCTTAGTTGGTTTCAATTTTTAATTTGTACAAACAATGCTAAGTGAATATCTTCTACAGGTCTTATTCTTGGGATCTGTTCAGGGGCAACTGGAGTTTCTCATGTTTCAAGGTTGTATGCTCACTTAGCTCTAATCTTTTACTGTCTGTAGGCTCTAGCAGGTCCAATTATAAATCTCTCTGCTAATGGGCAAACGTTAATAGCCATTTTCTCAGAGAGAATGTGCGAATGGATGGCAATTGAGCCTTGTGAAAGGTTCAGCATCATTAGCCACTAGAGAAACCCAATTAAAATCACAGTGAGAAGCTACCGGTACATAATAGCTATGAATGAGACAGTAAGAAAGTCTCCAGATGACAGTACCTTGGCTAAGAATGTGGAGAACCAGAGACACTCATGCATTTCTGGGGAGAAGGTAAAATAAAATAGACACTCCAGCCGACATTTGGGTACTTTGTGATAATGTAAAACATGCGTTCTTCCTGTGCTACAGCAGTTTCATTACATTTTTATCCAGAGATGCTGAAGCACCATGTGGGGGGGGGAGCTCTAATTTCGAGGTGCTAACAGTGCTAACACAGAGGGGTTTCTCCACAGATATTTGCTGAGTGAATGAATGACTTGTGAAGCTCAGTCAGGTTGAGCTTCTTAAAAGAAATGGGCCAGCAAGAGGGCTCAGCAAGTCAAGGTGCCCGTTGCCAAACGTGGCAGTCTGAGTTGGAGCCCTGGAGCCCACGCGGTGGAAGGGAAGAGCTAGTTCCCACACTTGTCCTTGACTTCCGTGTGGGGGCATGTGAGAACCATGCAGACAAAATAATAAATAGAATAAAAAACAACAAAAAAGAGAGTGGTGACCAAAACACCCACACTTTTCTAAATAAACATGTAAAAGGTGACAAACATTTTGTTGGTCATTAATTTTGGTGGTAGACAAATGATACCTAAATGATAATAAGTCTTTTAGCAAATGACAGGTCATGAGTGGTGTAGAAACGAGTCATGGGCAGTCAATTCTGTTAAGAAGAAGACGTTTCTTAGACATAAAGGGGCAAAGATCAGTCTTTAAAGATTAAACACCAGATGCAGCACAGACTCCAGGTGCAGTAGGAAAGTGAGGTTTTGGTTGGTTTAAAAAGGCTCAGGTCTCATTTCACTGGCTGCCCTTCCTTTTTAAAAGTCCCTAGTAGCTGTATTTTAGAGATACTATCAGAGTAACAGTGTTTGCTTCCATACAGAAGTTTCTGGATCCATTTAAATATTTGTGGTAGAAGTTAGGCATAGTGTTGGGGTTAGCATGTCCTCCCAGCTACTCAGAAGAACAAGGCGGGGAATCATTTGAATCCAGGAGTTTAAGGCTGTCTTGGAGAACATCGCAATATCACAACTCTTAAAAAAATATTTATTTTAATTAGATGTGTGTGTGTGTGTGTGTGTGTGTGTGTGTATGTGCATGTCTGAGGCCAGAAGAGAATGTTGGATTCTCCTGGAGATGCAGATAGAGGTTGTGAGCTACCTGACATTGGTGGTGGGAACTGAACTCCTGTCTCTAGGAAGAGCAGCAAGTTCTCTTAACTGCTGAGCCATTTCTAGCTCTAGAAGAGAAGAACAGAAAAGATAGTAGCAACAGCAGACCGGCAGCTCTTGAGGAAACTCGGCTCGCAGATTAGTTTTGCTTGGCATGTACAATATTCGCCAAGTAGTATATTTATTGGGCTAGCATTTATTTAACTCACAGCAAGAAATGCCTGCAGTTTTTCATGCTACAGTGGGAGTCTCATGATAGCAGACTAAATTTAGAAATTATAAAAACACTGAAAGTGTCTACTGTACTACCCATTAATGCTATTATCCTCTTAGTGCCTTCACTGGCTACTCTGGCATGGCGCTGATACCACACAAGGAACTCCAAGAGGATGGACCCCGGCTCACATAGCTGCAATCCGGGGCCAGGATGCCTGTATGCAGGTAATAATTTTGGTTACTGTTTTTTCTTTTTAATTAAGTGAGTTCAGTTATTTTAACACAGTTCTGTTGGAGTCTTGCCATTATTCTATCTGATCCAACATATACGGTTATATGCTGTAAAGAAGGAATGACAGATACCAGCTAACCACATGAATATGTGGCTGGAGACTGTTTAGTCTCTGAAGTAGTTGGGTTGTCTTGAGTGAGATCACAGTCGTGCCCAGAGTGTCTTCTTTGTAGTTCAGGCTGTGGTGTAGATGTCTGTATTGGGCTAATATAAGTCTTTTCAAATCTTAACTCTCAAAGTGATGGGTGCTACCTTGAGAAGTAGGCAATAAAAGGGAAGAGAAATACAGTAGTAACTTTTGGGGAAGTTGGGTCAAGAGAAGCTTTACCCATGTGTTCCTCCAACAAGCATTAGTTCAAGCTGCTCCTCGGACCTTGATTCTCTTCCCTGCCCCACAGTGGTCTCTTCCTTCTTAGAGTTTTTATGCTGCATATTTTGGTACTATGCTGTCTGCTTGCTCCTCATCAAGGTCTTCTTTGTGTAGATGATTACCTGTCCCCACAAATGTCCCGATTCCCTGAGTTGATAAGTTTTATTATTGTTGTTGTGATCCTTAAGGCACAGTAAGTACTCAGCATATCATTTATGACTGTTATTAACTGGTTAGATTAGACAAGGTCATGAAGATGATTCTTTTTAAAGCCCTAGATAGGTATTATGACTGAGTAATCCTTTGCTAAGGTACTGGTGGAGACTGGCCAATGTTGAGTGAGAAATAACAATTAAAAACATTGACTAGGAGGGAGTGGGGGTGTAGCTGCATGGCACAGGGCAGGGGTAGCATGGCCAAGGTTCCGTCTGGGTCCAGTCCTCAGTGCCAAGAAAGAAAAAGGTACAAGTTCATTTGTAAAAACAGATTTTAACTTGTGGAACTGTTGTAGGTTCAGCAACATTGAGCAGAAGGTACACAGATTTCAAATTGTTAGATTGTTTTCCCACCAGTGAATCTCCGGTGGTACAGCATAATCACCTGACACCTGCGGATTGTACTGGGGTTCACGCCTGGTGTTGTACAGACTGCGTTTTGAGCAGGTGTATAACCACACAGTGCTTGACTTGTTTGCTTGTTTTAGTGATAATGTCTTGAACTTGTGATCCTCCTGCTTCAGCCTCCCAAGTTCTAGGATTAGAGACCCTAGCATACCTGAATATCACTAACTTTTTCATTCTTCTCTCATGTATTACATCCTGACTGCAGTTTCCCCTCCTCCCCACCCCAGCCTCTCCTGCTACTTCCCTCTTCTCCAGACTCCCACTGTTGGGAGTCTCACAAGAACACGGAGCTCTTTAGCCATGATGTATATGCAGAGGACCTAGGTCAGCCCGCTAAGGCTCCCCAATCTCTTTGAGCCCCCACGAGGCCTGGTCCCTTGATTCTGGATCGCTCACCATCTCCTTGTCTGAGTGTTTGTTAGTCTCACCCACTCAAGGGCTCTACTGTTTCCAGTCCCGGCCATGCGAGTGAAGCTGGTAAACGTTCAGCTAGGTTTTCATCGGACGGAAGTTTTCACTTTTGTTAGGTGTTTACCTAATACCAAGGAGCGTATGATTGTTGCATTACGGTAAGATATGCTTTAGCCTCATAGGAGGCTCTGCCCTCCTGTCTTCTGAAGTACTCTGGTTCCTCATCTTTGTCGGCTTTTGTGTTGTTAGTGCTCTGGGTTTTGACCATTCTAATAGGTAGATAGTGGCATTTTACTGTTGTTTAAATTTGCATTTTTCTGGTGGCCTTTGATACAGAGTGACTTTTCATATGGTTATCTTCTCTGGTCAGTGTTGCTCTGAGCACTCTTTGGTAGTAGAGGACACTGGTCTCAGGGTCTGCTGCAGGTTAAGAAACTTACCACTGAGTTACAGCTACACTCTGACCAATGTTTACATTGATTTTTTTCTCATTGTTTAGGGAATTTGTTTTGTATCTTGGGTAATAGTCCCTTATCGAGTATGTCTTTAACAAATATTTTCTCTGTGTGTGAACTATCTTTTATATTCTCTTTCTCTTTCTAGTATCTCTTTAGAGTAGCGGTGTTTAATTTCAGTGAAGCCTAGTTTATCAACTCTTTCTTTCACAGTTTGTACATTTGGTATTGTATCTAAAACACTGTAGCCTATCTCGCAGCCCCTAGTTTTCTAGATTTTTCGTCTAGGGGTTTTATAGTTTTATATTTCCTATGTGTGATTCGGTACATCTCTCTCTCTCTCTCTCTCTCTCTCTCTCTTTTGAGACAGAGTCTCTCTATAGAGCCCTGGCTGTCCTGGAACTCACTGTGTAGACCAGGCTTGCATCAAACTCACAGAGTTCCTCTACTTCTGCTTCCCAAATGCTGGGATTAGAGGTGTGTACCACCATTCCTGGCCTAGTTAATGTTTTGTCGGTGTTTGTAAGGTTTGTGCTTAGTTCAGTGTTTTTACATGTGAATCCCCCGTTGTTTGAGCACCTGTATGTTGAAAGGACAAATCTTCATTGTACTGTCTTTTCTCCTTTGTTAGTGGTGATTGTGTTTATGCGGATCTATTCCCACATGCTCTCCTCAGTTTCATTGCAATGTCTGTCTGTTCTTTGGTCAATGCCAGTTTGTCTTGCTTTCTGAAGTGAGTCTTGAAGTAGGATAGTGTCTGCCCTCCAACTTCGTTCTTCTCTTTTAATATCGTCTTGGTTATTCTGGTTCTTTTGCCTCTCTGTAAACTTTGAAATCTGTTTGTTGATATCCAGAAAGCACATCATGGGTTTTGAATGGGACTGATAGATTTGTGAAATTAATTCTCTGTCTGTTATGTAGGAAGAAATCCTATAGCCCATAACCTATATGGACATTGGCTCAGTTGCACATTGGACGAAACCGTCTTAGAAGATTGACCAGGAATTTAGAGCTAGGCAATTAAGGTCTCACAGGCAATGTTAAAGAAGACCTCAGCCCCATTTCGGGTTACCTAAGGAATGTATCATATTTTGCCTGTAGGTCATACATAGTAGTTTTGTCATAGGTTAACTAACTGCTTACCTTTACTCTGTATTGGAATTCGTCGTTTAACACCTGTTCTCATGCACGCTTATTCCCATTTGTCTTTCTAGGCTCTTATAATCAACGGAGCCAACCTGGCCGCTCGGGATGACCGTGGATGCACCCCTGTACACCTCGCTGCCACTCACGGGCACTCTTTTACTTTACAGATAATGCTGCGAAGTGGAGTGGTGAGGGACTCCTCTTACCTAGTGGTCGTGTGTGATCATGTAGATGGACTAGAACTTGGTAGTCTGGTTGTTTCGCCCCAACTCTTAAAATCCTTCCTATGACTTGGGGAAGTATTTTTTTCCTTTAGCTTTCCCATTTTTAAACATGGGTGCAGTAATTGAGACTTATCTCCCAAATGAACAGTAATACAAACTGTTTCAGAGGGTTTGTGTTTGGCTGCTGGTTCAGAGCTTAACTGGGAAGACTCTGAAGCTCTTAAACAAATCTTCACCAGGTAACTATGCCTTTATGAATTTGTGTGTATCTATAAAATGCTTAAAAAACCCTTTTTATTTTGTACATCAGTTTAGGAAGTGATTGATTTTTCCAGGTTTTAATTTATTTATCCTCTGGTTAACATTTTTAAAAAATATTTTTAAACTATATGTATGTGCATATGACTACAGGAGCTGGCAGAGGCCAGAGACCTCAGATTCTCACAGACATCTCCCTGCCTATACTTCCTGCTTGGCTACTGACCAATCAGCATTTTATTAAACCAATACAACTGACAAGGCTTTGCAGGGTACAAGACCATTGTCCCATAGCAAGGTCCTCTCTGTGTTTAACTGCTGAGCCAAACCTCCAGTTCCATAATGTTTATTTTTGATAGTGCTCACTGGTTGTATAACTTTGTAAAGAGCAGAGCTTCTACTGAGTATGATAGCTCCTGCCTGTAATCTCAGTCTTTGAGAGGCTGAGACAAGAACACGCCTGAGGCCAGCCTGGGCTACAGTGTTTCAACATCCCTCCAAAGAGAGGGCTGAGGGAAGAAACACACTGTCAATAAGGAAGATATTATAGTAAGAATGTTTTCTAGGAAATAGAAACACGAAACACTTTTTCTTTTGGTTAATTCTTTATGTGTGCAGTGATGAGACATCATTTAAAGCCATCCCTGTCCTTTTGATTTCGTGGAGTGGGACTGTGAGACAGTTCCTTTACTTTCTTTGAAAGCATTGCTTCAGCTAGGTGGTGGTGGTGCACGCCTTTAATCCCAGCACTCGGGAGGCAGAGGCACGAGAATCTCTGTGAGTTCGAGGCCAGCCTGGTCTACAAGAGCTAGTTCCAGGACAGACACCAAAGCTACAGAGAAACCCTGTCTTGAAAAAAACCAATAAATAAATATAAAAAAAAGCATTGCTTCATGCGATTGTAGTTTTCTTTTTAAAATGCTGTTTTATCACAGTTCATTGAAACCTTCATTGCTTCTGTGTTCAGGTCAGTGGGTGCAGCCAAGGTTTTGTTAGATTGAATGTTTGCTGTTTAATTTTAAGAACAGCTTCTAATTTCCAGTTGCAGAATCAAGCTTCTAGACTTACTGCTTTTCTTACAAAATGGCAAGAAACTGAGCTCTTGCGAATTTCACTGTAGGATCCCAGTGTGACTGACAAGAGAGAGTGGAGACCTGTGCATTATGCAGCTTTTCACGGGCGCCTGGGCTGTCTGCAGCTGCTGGTCAAATGGGGGTGTGGCATAGAAGATGTGGACTACAATGGGAACCTTCCAGGTATTGAGCTAAAGTGAACATTCTAGTCTTTCAGTGATAAAATGTTTAATACATTTAAGAAACTTAAACTGTTGCTTCCTCACGAAGTTAAATAGTGATCACCTGATCCTCTTTACTGTCGTGCCTGTTTTATACATCCATTATGATTTCTTTTCCAGAGCCATCCCAGCAGTAGAGAAACTGGCTCCTTCTTCTCTTTTGCCTCTCTCTCCTTCCCTTCTTCAGTATTCGTGTGGGATCCAGCAGAGGCCCTTAAGTTAAGCAGGTGCCTGGTCACTGGGCTACATCCCCAGGGTTTGTGCTTTCAACTATGTTACTATTTAGGTAGCAGACCAGGCTGGCCTCCAGCTCACAGAGATCCACCTGCCTCTGCTTCTCAATTTCTGTGCAAAATTACCACTGACTAAAGTTATTTCCAAAATAGTTTTAGACATTGTCTCTCTATGCAGTCACAGGCTGGCCTGGAACTCACTACACAGCCCAAGATGGCCTGGAAATCAGCAATCCTTTTGCCTCTCCCATTAGGAGTTCTTGTATTAGAACCAGGTGCCCCGACACCCAGCTTTTTGAGGTATCGTATTATGATTTTGGGTCTAACGCCACCTGTTTTGTCCTCTCTACAGTTCACTTAGCTGCCATGGAAGGCCACCTTCATTGTTTTAAATTCCTACTGAGTCGAATGACCCGTGGAACACAAGCTTTAAAAGCCTTCAACGATAATGGAGAAAATGTATTGGACCTAGCCCAGCGCTTCTTGAAGCAGAACATCTTACAGTTTATCCAGGGGGCTGAGTATGAAGGAAGCAATCCAGATGATCGGGACAGTAAGTAATTAACCCCACATGCTTTGGCAGAGAATGATAATATTAAATGGAACCCAAAGACAAAGACTTTGTATTCAAATGTTACATCAAAATCTATAGATTACTATCCAAATGCATCCAGATTCTTTATTATGAAACATTTTGGACAAATCACGTAGACAGTAGCATAAAGGACACTGCGGCTGTGCTGGCTAGTCTTGTCATCTTGACACAGGCATGTCATTAGACAGGAGGGAGCCTCCGCTGAGAAAATGCCTCTATAAAATCTGACTGTAGGAAGCCTGTAAGGTATCTTTTTTTAATAATTTATTTATTTTTATTTTATTTGCATTGATGTTTTGCCTGCATGTATGTCTATCTGAGGATGTCAGATCTTGGAGTTACAGACAGCTGTTAACTGCCATGTGGGTGGTAGGAATTGAACCTGGGTCCTCTGGAAGAGCAGTCAGCACTCTTAACCACTGAGCCATCTCTCCAGCCCCAGGCATTTTTTTTTTAAAATTAGTGATCACCGCCCAGCCATATTGCTTCCTGATTGTACAGACCTCCAGGCCTGTAGGAGAGAAAGTGATAAGGCAGGAGGAGACAGGAGCTCCCTCTCTTTGCACCTGGGAAATTGAGTAGGTAGGTGGCTGTGGTTTGCTCCTTCGTCTCTCTGGTCTCTCAGCATTTCCCCCTATATTCAACTCTGGACTTTTAGACCTCTTAGAGCTCATACTTCAAGTAACCCTCACGAAGACAGTGACATCGAACTTAAGAACAAAATACTACAGAGCTGAAGCTTTCTCTCTCTTTCCTCGAGGGGGTTGTCCTAGGGTTACCACTGCTGTGATGAAACTCCACGAACAAAAGCAGTTTGGGAGGAAAGGATTTTGCTTTACACTTCCAAAGTCAGTGCAGGAACTCAAACAGGGGAGGAACATGAAGTCGAGCTAATGCTGAGGCTATGGAGGGGTAGTGCTTACAGACTTATAGAACCCAGGGCCGCAGCCTACAGATGGTCCCACCCACAATGTGCTGAACTCTCCCGCATCAATAACAAATTAATTAAGAAAATGCTATCAATAACAAATTAATTAAGAAAATGCTCTGCAGGCTTGCCTACAGCCTGATCTTATAGGAGATTTTCTCAGTTGAGATTCCCTCCTCTCAGATGACTTTAGTTTATGACAAGTTGACATAAATAATAGCTAGGACAAGGGAATGATGTTCTTTGGGATTTATCGGTCCATTCTATGGTTTTGTATCTTAGTTACAATTCTGTATATATATATATATAATGCATTCACAAACTATATAAAACTATATTGTGTATTTGTTATAGTAAGAAATTATTGCAGCATATAGTAATATGTCTGTCTTCCCCAGGCCTTTAAGTTGTTTGTGGTTTCTTGCTAAAACTGTGGCCATGTAATAAATATGTTTGTACGCGTCTCCCTGTGTACATGGTCAGAGTTTCTTTAGAGAATCGACTCCTTGTCTATGTTGTACGTAGCCCACTCTGAATGTGAACACTGTCCTGCACTCTGGCATCATTGGATAAAGGCTAAGGAGCTTAACGAGCTGCCTGTTCGTCTGGGCCACCTGGCTAGCTTAGCCTCGAAATAACCACAAAGAGACTGTATTAATTAAGTCACTGCTTGGCCCATTAGCTCTAGTTTCTTATTGGCTCATTCTTACATCTTAATTTAACCCATTTTTATTAATCTGTGTATTGCCATGTGGCAGTGGCTTACCGGGTAAAATTCCCAGTGTCTGTCTCCTGTGAATCCATGGTATCTCTCCAACTCTGCCCTTCTTTCTCCCAGCATTTAGTTCTGTCTTCCCTGCCTACCTAAGTTCTGCCTTATCAACATGCCCAAAGCAGTTTCTTTATTAACCAATGAAAGCAACACAAAGACAGAAGGACCTCCTACACCATTAAGGTCTTGGCCATTCTGGGAAAACTCATAACTAGCAGGTTCTGCTTGTGGGGACATGGTGCTATGTATGTGCTCTGTGTTCCTATGGATAGATACATATGCGACATATGCCTATATTTCCCCTCTTGAAAATTGCACTTCATTTCTCTTTCTAATTTGAATTCTCTGTATTTTTGGTATGAATCATTTATTTTTATCATATATAATTTTCTCTCACAAGTGGGTTGTTCTTTCTCTTTGATTATGATTCCCTTAAATATCAGTTTTTAATTTACTTCAGTTAGAGTGCATTCAAATATATATACAATTTTATGATTTTTTAATTTATGTATGCACTCTGATCCCATCCTAACAATTAAGATACAGACATTTCCATCACACCTGGGTTTCCCAGACTTCTTCCAGCCTGCTGCTCCTTTCACTCTGTCCCCATGCAGTCACTGACATGCTTTGTGTTAATACAGATTAGCTTGCCATGTCTAGAGCTTTGTGTATTGAGTCATTTTGAGAATCCGTACATGTTATGTGTATTTATAGTTTATTTCTTTTTATTGCTATGTCACATTCTGTGAAGAATTGAGTAGAGGTGAGCATTTGGATTGCTTTCAGTTTGGATTTGTCTATCAATAAGAGTAGCTAATATGTTTACGTAGACCATGATTCTCAACCTTTCTGATGCCGCAACCCTTTGTTACAGTTCCTACTATTATGACTAGGTGACCCCTAATCATAAAATTATTGTTATTGCTACTTTGTAACTGTAATTTTGCTACTGTTATGAATCATAATGTAAATATTGGATATGCAGGGTATGTAATATGCGTCCCTTAATAAAGAGCCCTTCAACCCTCAAAGGGGTCAGAATCCACAGGTTGAGAACCACTGGCATAGCTATCTGTTTCTGTCCCTCTTTGGTAAGTACTTAGGCGTGAAACATATGATGGCACATGTCTAGCTTCAGGAGCTACCTTTCAAACTCTTTTCCAAAGTGCTCTGTATCCTTGTCAACACAGGTCATCACCAGTCTGTTCTGTTGTAGCCATTTTAATGGTGTGATGTTTGCTTGAGCATCTTTTCCTGCACTGGCCATTTATATCACTCCTGTAGTGAAATGTCTTTTTAGTTTCTGACATCTTAAAGATAAAGCTTTTCTAATTTTTTTTCTTTTTTTGATTTTTGAGACAGGGTGTCTCTGTAGTTTTTGGTGCCTGTCCTGGAACTTGTTCTTGTAGACCAAGCTGGCCTCGAACTCACAGAGACTGGCCTGCCTCTGCCTCCCGAGTGCTGGGATTAAAGGTGTGTGACACTACCACCCAGCGCTTTTCTAATTTTTGGATGCTTGAGATGTTTTACAGATTCTGGACGTCATCTATCGGGTGTGAATTGCCAACACTTTCTCCCACTCACAGTCTTGTTTTCAAAAAGCAAAAAAATTAAATTTTATTTAGTTATAATTTGTAATTGTCTCTTTTAGATAGTGAAGTACATTTAGTAGTATTGTATTTTATAATTCTTTTTGTCAGTATGTCAGTTGAACTCACCTGAGTAGCATCATACTTGAGATAATATTGAAATCTGAATTATATGACAGCTTGAGGTAGGGAAAAGAACAAATCCCTGTGTTTACTAAAATGCTGACTTCTTGTTTAGATTTAGCGTTTCCAGGTCATGTGGCTGCCTTTAATGGTGATTTAGAAGTGCTTAAGAAATTGATCGGAGATGGAGTAATCAATCTGAATGAGCGTGATGATAATGGATCGACTCCTATGCACAAAGGTGAGCTTGCTTCGTTTTTACAGTTTCTCGTGAGTTATTCAGCTTTTAAAGCAGTTATGTTTTTTTTTTTTTTGGTTTTTTGAGACAGGGTTTCTCTGTAGCTTTGGTGCCTGTCCCGGAACTAGCTCTTGTAGACAGGGCTGGCCTGGAACTCCCAGAGATCCGCCTGCTTCTGCCTCCCTAGTGCTGGGATTAAAGGCGTGCGCCACCACCGCCCAGCTGTTAAAGCAGTTATGGATCAGAATTCTTCCCTAGTGGGTATTAGTGAGTGGTGTGTGAATATACAGTGCCTGATTCCTAATTCAAGTGCCCTTTACGAGGCCAGATTGTATACCTGTGAGGGTAATGCCAGTCAGGTTTCTTGGTGACATTGCGCTTATGGTAACGCGTGAAATACACTGCTGAGAAAACCTCTTACAACAATGTTTTAAAGAGATTTATATTATTTATTCATTGATTTGTTTTGTTTTTCAAGACAGAGCTTCTTTGTGTAGGCCTGGCTGTCCTGGAACTAGCTCTTGTAGACCAGGGTGGCCTTGAACTCACAGAAGTCCACCTGCCTCTGCTTCCTGAGTGCTGGGATTAAAGCCATGTGCCAACACCACCTGGAAGATTTATGTTATTTTTCCTCTTTCTTTCATTTTTACTTTTATTTTGGGAAAAGGATCCCTGGCTATATATGTAAAGCAGGCTGGCCTCGAACTCTGAGATCCACCTGGCTCTGTTCTGTCCTGGCTGCTGGGATTAAAGGCGTGTACCACCATGCCCTGCTCTTTTCTCTTTCTTTAAAAAATACTCATTTTATTTAATGTGCATGAGTGTTTGCCGGCATGTATGGATATGCACCATGTGCATGCCTGGTACCTGAACGAACTCGAGGAGAGCATCAGATCCCGATACTGGACTTACAGATGGTTGTGAGCTGCCATGTGGTGCTGGGAACTGCATTCAGCTCCTCCTGCTAGAGCAAATGCTCTTAATGGCTGAGCTCTCCCTCTAGCTCAGAATACTTGCCTTATATTCTATTTTAGATAAATTATTTATCCTTCCTCTTCCCTGTATATTGCCTGTGATAGAAATATCAGGCTAAACTAATTATTTTCAACCATACCATTATTCATGATCATAAATAATATTTTTGATCACATTTAAGAACAGAATATGTTACTGTGTTTGTCTAATGAGTATTTACTTACAGAGCTTTGGCCAATCCTGTAGCATTTTTTTTTTTTTTGGTCAGCTGGTTCTGGGTAGAAGAGAGAGAAAGAAGGAAAGGGAGTAGGAATTGGGGGAACAGAACAAGTTGCTAAAGACCAAAGTGATGCTGTGTTTATGGGCCTTAGTAGCCGTCATATATTTATGACACTTAACAGTACCTATCTCCCAGTACATTCATTGAGTATTGAGACCCCGTCTGTCTGTCTGTCTACCTACGCTACAGTATGATTGTGTGTGTGTGTGTGGGGGGGTGTCAGTGATACTGTTCAGTGGGTAAAGGTACTTGCTGCCAAACCTGCTGATGTGAGTCTAGAATCTACATGATAGATGCACCTGGAAGTTGTCCTTTGCCCTCCACTTTGACACTGTTCAGGCATAAATGTGTGCAGGTACAGACATAAAGTAAATGAAAAGATGTAAAATTTTTGAGAAGAGATTTGTTTTGTGTGTGATTTTCATGTGCAGTAAGTAGGCATAGAATAAGATTTTGATATCCCTGAGGCCCTTGTGTTGGATTGTACAATGTTGTTTGGTGTGTGGCACGAGACTTCTACTTAGGAGTTATGCAGTATGACATAGCACTTGGGTAGGGGTGGAAAGAATGGATCCTAGTTTTAAATCTGTGACTTGCTTGTTTGAATTGTGAGCTCCAATTTTTATATCTGTACCCAAAATTATCTGAACACAACAGATGTTTGATTTATTGTCTAATAAATGTACAAGTGAAAAAGAAAATATTTGCACAGCCTACTTTTATTAGTTACTACAATATCAAAAATTCAGAAAGCTGTTTCCAATAACCTCTTTCTCTATACGTGTTATGTGTTTTCTTGTTTTTTTCTTTTTAAAAAGCTGCTGGACAAGGCCACCTAGAGTGTTTGCAGTGGTTAATTGAGATGGGAGCCAACAGCAATATTACCAACAAGGCAGGAGAGAGACCCAGCGATGTGGCTAAGAGGTATAAACTCCTGTCTGCTGTGCTCCTGACTTGGACTTTAAGGCTGTGCATTTGCTTTCCTGTGCTTCGAAATTTCTGATATTTTAACACAAGTTTGGGGGACTCACTGAGATGCTGATGGAATCACAGTTTTTAAGTTGATCTGCGTTCTTTAAAGCAATTATTATCAGCTGTACGGTCATGTTAGTTCTCTCTCCTCTGGGGAAGGGACATTTAGAAATAAGAGCAAAAGTCATAAGGAGGTCAGGTTGAGGACTCCTAGGCCTTCTGCAGTACTCTAATAGTGTGCACAATGCATTCCTTCACCCAGATATCCTTGATACTTTGTGGAGAAACACTGGCAAAAAGCAAAAATCACAGTGATAATAGAGAAGTAATTCTAAGGGGTTTAAATCATATTTAGAAATTTATGTGAGAAATGAATGTAGCCTTATCACGAAACTCTATGAGCTCCTTCAGGTCAGGCCCTCGAGGAATAGTTACTGTGTATCTGTGTTCTCATTTGATTGTTGTTTATTTAGTGGGTTCTGTGTAGTTGCTATGGTCCAGGTACTGTGACTGTAAATCTAGGAATACACAGTGTCTGCCAACAAGGAGCTTATGATCATGGGAGCCCTAGAAGCTTATACTTCAAAGAAAATGAATATATAAACAAAAGTCCTTAATAATTATAATCATTGTTCCACCCATATTACATGCTATCTATAAATAAGGAAAACTCCCTACTCTTTCTCTTCATCAATGGTGTGGGTTTGGAAATGGTATAGATGATAGTAAGAGATATAAAAGAAATCACAGCCGATAGAATTTGGATGGTTGTCAAGAACATTTTCTGAAGAAGCAGTATTTAAATTGATGCTTGGAGGAGATGCTGTAACATATCTTACATTTTAGTTGTTCAGAACTGCTTGAATTTATATCATGAGTATGGGCTACAGTGGCCCATGAGGCTTGATTTGATGTCTGGCTGGGCCCAGTCACCCACTTAACTTCGTGTGTAGCTCAGGATCGCCATCAACTTGCATTCCTGTCTCAGCCTTCCTGGTGCTGGCATTAGAGGTCTATGCCACACTATCCTCAGTTTGGATTGTTTTCTTTTTGTTGAGTTTTAAGGACTCTTTATATATTTTAGAATAGCTCTTTCTCAGAAAATAACCTTTGTAAGATTTTTGTCTCACTTTGAGATATTTTTCATCCCCTTAAAATATCTTTGGAAGTGAGTCTCAACCAAGTTTTCCTTTTTTGAATTGTGCTTTTGGTGTTTGATCTTGAAATTTTTTTCACTCTATATTTTCTTCTAGAAGTTGTATAGTTTTTGGCTGTGATGTCCATGGTCCTCTGTGATTTCATTTTTGTGTTATATTAGGTGTGCAACCAAGTTCATTCTTTTGCATATAGATATCAATTATAGTATTATTTATTGAAAATGTTATACTTTCTTCATTCTTTTGTGACTTTGTCAAGAACAACTTTATTTGCTTGTTTGAGACAGGGTCTTTCTCCATATTCCAGGCTGGCTTTAAGTTGCCATATAATCCAAACTAGCCTGCAATCTGCCTGTATCAACTTCCTACGTGCCAGGATTGTGGGCATGTGCCATCATAACCTAAGCTAATACTTAAACATAGTAAAATACAAAAAAGAAAATAAGAAATATATCCCCAAGAAGAATAAAAAGGGACAAATAAAGTAATTTATAGGGTAAATTAGGATATTAAATTTTAATTCAGGTAAAATACTAGTAAAATGAGTAATATGGATAAGGGAAAAGCAGCAGGAAGATAGGCAAGAGAGGAAAGGTATGTGTAATTAAGGGTTAGGAAGTAACAGGGAAAAGAAAATAAAGCAGTTAAAAAAACAAAGATGGGCATAGCAGACATGCCCACTGTTCTGAAGGCAAGGATGGGAAACGTGTAGAGCTCGAGACCAGCTGTTCTATTCCATGTAGTTCATAGTGTAAGGTACAATGTTTCTGGATCTGACCTGATCACTAACTGTTGCACACACCTGCAGCCACACCCCGTGTTCAATCTGGTACAGATACAGGAGTGTTCTGGCTGTCTCCAGTCTCCCATAGTCCCTTGCTCTCTCCTTTGGTCAGCTGCACAACTCTATATAGACTCATCACCTGGGTACTTGTACATGCTAGGCAAGTGCGGTGCCACCCAGCCATATTGATATGGTGTTAATAATGTGCTTGCTGTACCTGATAAAAATAAGAATGTAATATGCATAAATATGTAGTTTAAAATATGAGTATATTATTATTATTGTTGTTGTTATTTGCATTGCTGTAACCAAAATACATAACCAACAACTTGAGAGGAGAAAAATTTATTTGGCTCATGGTTTCAGAGAATTTCAGCTGATCCCAGGGAAGGCTTGGCAGCCAAGGCATGGTAGTGAGAGTATGTGATAGTTATACACATGCTGGAAAGAAGGAAGCAGACAGTTCTGCCTCTCCAGGGGTGGATATAATCTACAAAGCCTTATCCCAAGCAGCCTATTTCTGTCAGCCAGGCTTCATCTGCTCAAGGCCTTCCACACAGCACCACAAGCTGGGGATCTGACCTGGTGTTCAAAATACGAGTGTATGGAAAAATTGGAACAACTATAACAATGTGGAAAATAGTGTTTGGCGTTTGGTGATTCTTTATGTCCTAGAAGAAAGTGTTACATATTTCAGTTAACAGCATTGTGGGGAAATATGCTTGTTTTATTTATTCACAACAGAAAAATCTCTAAGAGAAACAATTTATTAGTAGAGGCTTAATGAAATGTGAGAAAGAACAAAGAGAATAGAAAACAGAAGGAAAGGGCATTAATTGTTTCTTTAAATTTCGAAACTGAGCTAGGTGCTTTGGATTGAAGGACGAAGAGTAAGTATGGTAAGAAGTACAGTTAACTGAATCAATGTATGGTAAGAAGTACAGTTAACTGAATCAATGTATGGTAAGAAGTATAGTTAACTGAATCAATGTATGGTAAGAAGTACAGTTAACTGAATCAATGTATGGTAAGAAGTACAGTTAACTGAATCAATGTATGGTAAGAAGTATAGTTAACTGAATCAATGTATGGTAAGAAGTATAGTTAACTGAATCAATGTATGGTAAGAAGTATAGTTAACTGAATCAATGTATGGTAAGAAGTATAGTTAACTGAATCAATGTATGGTAAGAAGTATAGTTAACTGAATCAATGTATGGTAAGAAGTATAGTTAACTGAATCAATGTATGGTAAGAAGTACAGTTAACTGAATCAATGTATGGTAAGAAGTATAGTTAACTGAATCAATGTATGGTAAGAAGTATAGTTAACTGAATCAATGTATGGTAAGAAGTATAGTTAACTGAATCAATGTATGGTAAGAAGTATAGTTAACTGAATCAATGTATGGTAAGAAGTATAGTTAACTGAATCAATGTATGGTAAGAAGTATAGTTAACTGAATCAATGTATGGTAAGAAGTATAGTTAACTGAATCAATGTATGGTAAGAAGTATAGTTAACTGAATCAATGTATGGTAAGAAGTATAGTTAACTGAATCAATGAAACAAAAAGCTGGTTCTTGGAGAAAATCAACAAGATTGACAAACCCCTATCCAAACTAATTAAACGACAGAGAGAGAACACGCAAATAAATAAGATCAGAAATGAAAAGGGGGACATAACCACAGACACAGAGGAAATTCAGAGAATCATTAGACCTTACTACAAAAGCCTGTATAACACAAAACTGGAAAATGTAAAAGAAATGGACACTTTTTTAGATAAATACCATATACCAAAGTTAAACCAGGACCAGGTGAACAATCTAAACAGACCTGTTGGTCGCGAAGAATTAGAAGCTGTTATCAAAAACCTCCCTACCAAGAAAAGCCCAGGACCAGATGGTTTCAATGCGGAATTCTACCAGAACTTCCAAGAAGAGCTAATACCTATACTCCTTAATGTATTCCACAATATAGAAACAGAAGGGTCATTACCAAATTCCTTTTATGAAGCTACAGTTACTCTGATACCAAAACCACACAAAGACTCAACCAGGAAAGAGAATTACAGGCCAATCTCACTCATGAACATCGACGCAAAAATCCTCAACAAAATACTGGCAAACCGAATCCAAGAACACATTAGAAAAATTATCCATTATGATCAAGTAGGCTTCATCCCAGAGATGCAGGGCTGGTTCAACATACACAAATCTATCAATGTAATCCACCATATAAATAAACTGAAAGAAAAAAACCATATGATCATTTCATTAGATGCTGAAAAAGCATTCGACAAAATTCAACACCCCTTTATGATAAAGGTCTTGGAGAGAGTAGGGATACAAGGGTCCTACCTAAATATAATAAAAGCTATTTACAGCAAGCCGACAGCTAACATTAAATTGAATGGAGAAAAACTCAAAGCCATCCCACTAAAATCAGGAACACGACAAGGATGTCCACTCTCTCCATACCTCTTCAATATAGTGCTTGAAGTTCTAGCAATAGCAATAAGACAACAAAAGGAGATCAAGGGGATTCGAATTGGAAAGGAAGAAGTTAAGCTTTCGTTATTTGCAGATGATATGATAGTATACATAAGTGACCCCAAAAATTCTACCAAAGAACTCCTACAGCTGATAAACACCTTTAGTAATGTGGCAGGATACAAGATCAACTCCAAAAAATCAGTTGCCTTCCTTTACACTAAGGATAAGGAAGCAGAGAGGGAAATCAGAGAAGCATCACCTTTCACAATAGCCACAAATAGCATAAAATATCTTGGGGTAACCCTGACCAAGGAAGTGAAAGATCTATTTGACAAGAACTATAAGTCTTTGAAGAAAGAAATTGAAGAAGACACCAGAAAATGGAAGGATCTCCCTTGCTCTTGGATTGGGAGGATCAACATAGTAAAAATGGCAATTCTACCAAAAGCAATCTATAGATTCAATGCAATCCCCATCAAAATCCCATCAAAACTCTTCACAGATCTGGAGAAGACAATAATCAACTTTATATGGAAGAACAAAAAACCCAGGATAGCCAGAACAATCTTATACAATAAAGGATTGTCTGGAGGCATTACCATCCCTGACTTCAAACTCTATTACAGAGCTACAGTATTGAAAACAGCTTGGTATTGGCATAAAAACAGAGAAGTCGACCAATGGAATTGAATAGAAGACCCTGACTTTAACCCACAAACCTATGAACACCTGATTTTCGATAAAGGAGCTAAAAGTATACAATGGAAAAAAGAGAGCATCTTCAACAAATTGTGCTGGCAAAACTGGATGTCAATCTGTAGAAGAATGAAAATAGATCCATATCTATCACCATGCACAAAACTCAAGTCCAAGTGGATTAAAGACCTCAATATCAGTCCGAACACTGAACCTGATAGAAGAGAAAGCAGGAAGTACTCTACAACACATGGGCACAGGAGACCACTTCCTACGTATAACCCCAGCAGCACAGACACTAAGGGCATGATTGAATAAATGGGACCTCCTGAGACTGAGAAGCTTCTGTAAAGCAAAGGACACTGTCACTAAGACACAAAGGCAACCCACTTACTGGGAGAAGATTTTCACCAACCCCGCAACTGACAAAGGTCTGATCTCCAAAATATATAAAGAAATCAAGAAACTAGACCGTAAAAGGCTAATCAACCCAATTATAAAATGGGGCACTGAGCTGAATAGAGAATTCTCAACAGAAGAACTTCAAATGGCCAAAAGACACTTAAGGTCATGCTCAACTTCCTTAGCGATCAGGGAAATGCAAATCAAAACAACTTTAAGATACCATCTTACACCTGTCAGAATGGCTAAAATAAAAAACACCAATGATAGCCTTTGCTGGAGAGGTTGTGGAGAAAGGGGTACACTCATCCATTGCTGGTGAGAATGCAAACTTGTGCAACCACTCTGGGAAGCAATGTTTCGGTTTCTCAGGAAATTCGGGATCAACCTACCCCTGGATCCAGCAATACCACTCTTGGGAATATACCCAAGAGAGGCCCTATCATACAACAAAAGTATATGCTCAACTATGTTCATAGCAGCATTGTGTGTAATAGCCAGAACCTGGAAACAACCTAGATGCCCCTCAATGGAAGAATGGATGAAGAAAGTATGGAATATATACATATTAGAGTATTACTCAGCAGTAAAAAACAAGGACTTCTTGAATTTTGCATACAAATGGATGGAAATAGAAAACACTATCCTGAGTGAGGTAAGCCAGACCCAAAAAGAGGAACATGGGATGTACTCACTCATATTTGGTTTCTAGCCATAAATCAAGGACATTGAGCTTATAATTCATGTTCCTAGAGAAGCTAAATAAGAAGGTGAATCCAAAGACAAACACATAGGCATCCTCATGAATATTAACCTTCATCAGGCGATGAAAGGAGACAGAGACAGAGACCCACACTGGAGCACCGGACAGAAATCTCAAGGTCCAAATCAGGAGCAGAAGGAGACGGAGCACGAGCAAGGAACTCAGGACCGCGAGGGGTGCACCCACACACTGAGACAATGGGGATGTTCTATCGGGAACTCACTAAGGCCAGCTGGCCTGGGTCTGAAAAAGCATGGGATAAATCCGGACTAGCTGAACATAGCGGACAATGAGGAAGAATGGGAACTCAAGAACAATCGCAGTGGGTTTTTGATCCTACTGCACGTACTGGCTTTGGGGGAGCCTAGACAGTTTGGATGCTCACCTTATGAGACCTGGATAGAGGTGGGCGGTCCTTGGGCTTCCCACAGGTCAGGGAACCCTGATTGCTCTTCGAGCAGAGGAGGGAGGGGGACTTGATCGGGGGAGGGGGAGGGAAATAGGAGGCGGTGGCGGGGAGGAGGCAGAAATCCTTAATAAATAAATAAATTAAAAAAAAAGTAACAGCCAATGGCTGGCTGCTTTGCTTTTCTGGTCTTCAGGTTGAATCCCCCCTCCCCCCCCAAAAAATATAGTTAACTGTAAAACTGGAACCACACTCAATTCACCTGTCTCGGGCTAACAAAAGGCGATAGAATAGGGAATCAAGAAGGATGGTTCTAGGTTCTATATTCACTAGAGTGATTCTGTTTGAAGGCGATCTATGCGATTTCTTCTCCCAGTGGAGTTTTAGCAATCCTTCACAGCGGTCAGTAACGGAGATTCCCACAGAGCTGAGTGTGCGTCAGATTTCCCTGCCCTTCAGGGACAGGTTCGCATCCTCGCTTGCTGGTGGGTTACTAGAAGTGCATATATGGCGAAGTTTTCGAAATTCAGTATGAAACTGAAGTTTAACTATATGGAAGTTTGTGGGTCCAGTTGATTATTAATTCCTTTTTACAGATTTGCCCATTTGGCAGCAGTGAAGCTGCTAGAGGGGCTGCAGAAATACGAGATGGATGACGAGGTTGGAATTGACGACAGTCACACACAGTTCTTCATAAGGCATGGTGTTGAGGGCAGCACCGATGCCAAGAGTGACTTGTGTCTTAGTGATGCAGACAAAGCAAACGCCAGAAGTGAGTATGCTGTCTCTGTCATGAACTAGCCATTCAGAAACGCTGTGTCCATGAGCTGGGGAGATGACTCGGTGGGGGAGAGCACGTGCTGTGCACTGGTGAGGACCTGAGTTTAATCCCTAGCACTCATATGAAGGTGGCATAGCGGCATGCTTCAGTAATCACAGTGCTCTCAAGGCATGATGGGAGGAAAGTCAGGAGAAATCCTTGAAGCTCGAGGACCAGATAACCTGGAGTGTGCATCCATGCACAACGAAGAGATCATGTCTCAAGTAAGGTGGAAAGCAAGGACCAACCCCAGAGTTGTCCTTTGAACTCCAAACATGTGTTATAGCATATGCTTGCCTGAGTGCACATAAAAGATCATGTGAACATATGATTGTGTGCACACAGACAACACATATCATACGCACACACTGCCAAAAAAGAAAGAAAGAAAAAAAATCCACTGGGGCTGGTGAGATGGCTCTTGCTGCTCATTTAGAGGCTGATTTCCCAGCACCGCTTCTAGTGTAACCCCAGCTCCAGGGGACGCCTCTCCCAACAGACACAGACATAAAAATGAACAGGAAGGCCTACACTTTGCTATAAGTTTGGAAATTATTCAAATGACACTGTCTACAGAGAAAAGTAATTTGGTATTTTTGTCCTAAGAGTTATTGATAATATAAACAAGAACATGATGCGGCCTTTGGAATGGAAGAATGCAATATGGAAGCTCAAGAGGTTAAGTGAGACAGACATACTTAAGTGGATCACAAACATGGGAAAGGACAACTCAGGAGTGCTAAGCCTAGTGCTTGGGGCTGGGTAGGGGGACGACAAGTTTGAGGCTAGTCCAGACTATAGAGTGAGCTCAGAGCAAGCATGGGCTACATAGAAAGACTGCAACTCCTTCCTGCTCCAGCGTGAGCACACACACGCATACACACACACATGCATGCACACACATGCACGCACACACACATCACATGCACACACACACACATGCACGCACATGCACGCACACACACATGCCTCTCAGTGATTTCTAAGGTGTGTTGGTAATGATATTTTTAAAGACTTATTTTAATATGCATGGGAGTTTTGCTTGTATACATGTCTGTGCACTGCATGCATGCCTGCTGTTCACAGAGTCCAGAAGGAGTCAGCATATCCTCAGGAGCTACTGTTAGGCACCACATGGTACTGGGAATCAAACCTCAAGAACTACTTTTAACCACTGAGCCATCTCTCCAGCACCAGTAATTATTTTATTTTTGAGATTATAATTACAACATTTCTCCTTTTCTTTCCTCCCTCTAAACCCTCCTATATACTCCTTCCCATTCTCTTTTAAATTCATGGCAGATTCTTTTTGTCACTAATTGTTATTGCATATATTCTCAAAGTTTACCGATAGTCTACTGAGCTGTCAGTTGTTGTTATTGGAGAAAGTGGATCAATTCAAAGGAACCTCTGGTGATGGCAGTCAAGGGGAGGATAATAAACAATTGGTAAGAAAACAGGAGTATAAGGAAAATGAAGTGGTGGTATAGGTAACGGTTAGGACTCTGTGGTGACATTCCAGAAGAGACCTGAGTGATGAGAAGGAACTGTACCGAGATCTTAGGAGAAAATCCTGAACAGCATGTGCAAAGGCTGAGAGGACTCACTAGGGAGAAGTTAACAAGACGGTTGAGAGCTGAGTGGGCCCAGTAGGAATCATATGAAGAATTTAGCTTTAGGTTTTCTTCCAAGCCATTGGGGGAGTTTGGGGCAGAGGTGATGTTATTTGAGTTATGTGAAAGACTATTATTCTACTACTGGGGATGTAACAGACAAACTCTGAGGAGAGTATGCCAGTTCAGATGGGTCGTTAATTAGGAGAGATGGTTTCTAATGTAAGAATGTGTCAAGGACACTCATTTAGAATTGTGCAAGATGTGGTAGTATCTGTGTAGTTCCCTGGCCTACATTCTGTGAAGGAGGCCCGTGACTACCAGAGATACATGGCCTACATTCTGTGAAGGAGGCCTGTGACTACCAGAGATACATGGCCTACATTCTGTGAAGGAGACCCGTGACTACCAGAGACACATGGTCCTACAGTCTGTGATGGAGGCCTGTGACTACCAGAGACACATGGTCCTACATTCTGTGAAGGAGGCCCATGACTACCAGAGACACATGGCCTACATTCTGTGAAGGAGGCCCATGACTACCAGAGATACATGGCCTACATTCTGTGAAGGAGGCCCGTGACTACCAGAGACACATGGTCCTACATTCTGTAAAGGGGGCCCGTGACTACCAGAGACACATGGCCTACATTCTGTGAAGGAGGCCGTGACTACCAGAGATACATGGCCTACATTCTGTGAAGGAGGCCTGTGACTACCAGAGACACATGGTCCTACATTCTGTAAAGGGGGCCGTGACTACCAGAGACACATGGCCTACATTCTGTGAAGGAGGCCCATGACTACCAGAGACACATGGCCTACATTCTGTGAAGGAGGCCTGTGACTACCAGAGATACATGGCCTACATTCTGTGAAGGAGGCCCATGACTACCAGAGACACATGGTCCTACATTCTGTGAAGGAGGCCCATGACTACCAGAGACACATGGTCCTACATTCTGTGAAGGAGGCCCATGACTACCAGAGACACATGGCCTACATTCTGTGAAGGAGGCCCATAACTACCAGAGACACATGGTCCTACATTCTGTGAAGGGGGCCCGTGACTACCAGAGACACATGGTCCTACATTCTGTGAAGGGGGCCCGTGACTACCAGAGACACATGGTCCTACATTCTGTGAAGGAGGCCCATGACTACCAGAGACACATGGCCTACATTCTGTGAAGGAGGCCCGTGACTACCAGAGACACATGGTCCTACATTCTGTGAAGGAGGCCTGTGACTACCAGAGACACATGGCCTACATTCTGTGAAGGAGGCCCGTGACTACCAGAGACACATGGTCCTACATTCTGTGAAGGAGGCCCGTGACTACCAGAGACACATGGCCTACATTCTGTGAAGGAGGCCCGTGACTACCAGAGACACATGGCCTACATTCTGTGAAGGAGGCCTGTGACTACCAGAGACACATGGCCTACATTCTGTGAAGGAGGCCTGTGACTACCAGAGACACATGGCCTACATTCTGTGAAGGAGGCCTGTGACTACCAGAGACACATGGTCCTACATTCTGTGAAGGAGGCCCATGACTACCAGAGACACATGGCCTACATTCTGTGAAGGAGGCCTGTGACTACCAGAGACACATGGCCTACATTCTGTGAAGGAGGTCTGTGACTACCAGAGACACATGGCCTACATTCTGTGAAGGAGGCCTGTGACTACCAGAGACACATGGCCTACATTCTGTGAAGGAGGCCTGTGACTACCAGAGACACATGGCCTACATTCTGTGAAGGAGGCCCATGACTACCAGAGACACATGGCCTACATTCTGTGAAGGAGGCCTGTGACTACCAGAGACACATGGCCTACATTCTGTGAAGGAGGCCTGTGACTACCAGAGACACATGGCCTACATTCTGTGAAGGAGGCCTGTGACTACCAGAGACACATGGCCTACATTCTGTGAAGGAGGCCTGTGACTACCAGAGACACATGGCCTACATTCTGTGAAGGAGGCCTGTGACTACCAGAGACACATTCTTGTTTTGCTCCAGGCTCTTTGTACTAGAAATTTTCACTCCAGCAGACCTTGCATTAGTACTATGCTTTTCCCATTAAGATATTACACACACACACACACACACACACACACACACACACACACACACACACACATTTTGAGGTTTTAACCAGATAGCAGGAGTAAGGCCATACAGTGTCTAGAGGTTGGCTGTGGAGAAAACCAGTATCTGACCAGTTCTGCTTGTTTATGTATCTAGATTTCCAGAGAGTAGAAAGGCCATTTCTCTGAAGTCAACATAGCACTACGAGATGTTCCTGAGACTGGTTTCTCAGATTCTCTTCTATCATCCAGCATGGTTTCCTGAATAATTTGGTGTCAGGCTGTGTATAAGCACTAGAGTTACACTGATGAACATAAACCATTCTCCTTGCTTTGGAACTGATTTTTCTATAACCATGGAAGTGTTTGTCATTTTCTTTCAAGAATATTTTTATTTTCTATTTTAAGTTATGTGTGTATGTAGTGTGTATGTATGTGTGTGTGTGTGCATGTGTGTGTGCATGTGTGTGTCTGTGCACATGAGTACAGGTGTCCTTGGAAGCCTTTGGAGGTGGAGTTGCAGGTTGTGAGCCACTAAATGTGGGTGCTGGGATCCGAACTTGAATCCTCTGGAAGAGCAGCAAGTGCTCCTAACAGCTGAGAGCATGTATTAATTACTTTTCTGTTGCTAAATACCCCGACCAAACATTTCAGAGAAGGAGTGGGAATGTTTATCCTGGTAGGGTGTAGTTAGAGTAGCAAGCTGCAAGCCAAGCGTGGCAGCCGGAGCAGGAAGCTGAGAGCGCATGTCATCAAACCCAAGCAAGGAGAGCAAGCGCAAACTCAACGTGATGGGAGGCTTTTTGCTCTCAAGAGTCCAACTCAAGTGAATTCCTCCAGCAAGGATACACAGCTGGATTTCTTCAAGCAACAATTAGGGACCTTGTGTTCAAATACCAGAGCCTCCTAGGGACACTGTCATTTAAACCATGGCAACCATGCTAATTGGTTTGTGGTTAAAGACTATCTTTCTCACTACTGGGGATATAGTAGACTGGAGGATGAGAAAGAATATAACATTCCTAGCCTCTCAGTTATTTTCATGATGACCACTTGGAGGATAATCTGATTCCATTTAATGATGTCTTAATGTGCTCAGGCCGTTGTAATTAAACACGAGAAAGTTAAACAACAGAAATTTATCTCTTACCATTAGGGACTGGATCCTAGATCAAAGTCTAACATGACTGTTTTATGGAGAAGGGTCCACTTTGACTTTGATGTGACTGTGTACTCAAAGTGGAAGAGTGAGGAGCATCTAGAGAACATGGATGCGATTGAAGCCCTAAAGTGTTTTTCTCTAGTGATATCAATCTCATGAGAACAGTACCCTTGCTTGTAGTAGTAGTATGATGTTTTTGCTCTTTTAGGCTCTTGTGGGTCACCACCCAGCTCCCAAATGATTCACAAAAAAGGCTCATTCTTACTTAGAAACGCCTGGCCTTAGCCTGGCTTGTGTCCAGCCGGCTTTCTTACATTATCCCGCTACCTTTTGCCTCTGGGCTTTCCCCATTCTCTTCCTTCTGTAAATCCTACTCTGGATTGCTGTGTGGCTGGAGGGCTGGCCCCCTGATGTCCTCCTCCTTTTCTGGCTACTTCTCCTTTTCTCCCAGATTTTCCTCTCTATTCTCTCTACCTGCTGGCCTGCCTCTTCCTTTCTCCTGCCTGCCTCTCTATTGACCGTTCAGCTCTTTATTAGACCAGATGTTCTAGATAGGCAAAGAATCACAGCTTTACAGAGTTAAACAAATGCAGCATAAACAAACGCAACACACCTTAACATAATATTCCCTAACACTTGCTGTCATGCCCTTTAACCCCAGCACCTTCTAAAGCCCTGTCTCCACGTAACATCACACTGGAGTACAGAGCTTGAACGTGAGTTTGAGAGAGACTCAGTCTCTAGCAAATGGATAACTACTCAAACATTCTAAGTTAGGTTAGAGTGCCCCTTCCTCCCGCAGAATACATGTTGGTACAAATAGACACCCAGAGGCCAATGGGGCTGTGGTTTCTATTGGTGCTATGCTTTAAAAAAATTGAATTAAACCGAAGTCTGGTAATTAGAGCAAATTGTGTTTCTGTGGCATTTCTGCTGATGGTATAGAACTCTTCTGCCAGAAATTTGACTCCAGTGAAAGGTTTGCATTTCTGTAGAACTTTACAGTTATTGATCACAGTAAGTGTATGGGAATGATAATATCTGTGTTCTCTCTTAAGAAACACTAATAGACTATCATATTATCTGATTTATAAAACGGCCTGGGTTTAGAGATGCTAAGTTACTTGTCTAAAGCCACCTGGTAAGTGGACATAAGGCTTTAGACTTTTTTTTTCTTTTGGTTTTTCGAGACAGGGTTTCTCTGTGGTTTTGGAGCCTGTCCTGGAACTAGCTCTGTAGACCAGGCTGGTTTCGAACTCACAGAGATCCGCCTGCCTCTGCCTCCCGAGTGCTGGGATTAAAGGCCTGCGCCACCACCGCCCGGCCTAGACTTTTTTTATATAACACCCTTGTCACCACACCCATTGATTACTGTAGAGAGTATTTCATGTGATGTAACCTTGATGTCTGTGTTTGGTCAGGGAGCGGTCGTTTGTTCTAGTGAAGGAGACAGATGCTTTCTGTGGCTCTCTGAATGTTTGAGTTGAGACCAATCGAAGCACAAGCAGCCATGGAGGGCGTGAACAGTAGGTCTTAGGCAGGGAATTCAAACACTAGAGCTTCACCACTTTTAGCTCTCTCTGTTGCTCTCAGAGCTTAAGCTTAGTTTCCTCATCTAGGAAAATCAACAACGTTGCCATTGCTACCCCTACAGAATTGTTATAAGGCTTAATTTCATACACTAAAGAATAGGAGCTGCCTAGCTTGTGGCAGAGGCTCAGAAAAATGTCAGTTCCCCTTTCTTTTGATCTTTGGAGGGCGCTTTTGTTATTTTGGTTGGAATATATAATTGTGCTTAAACTATTTTCTAAGAAAAATTTGAAATTCATGTCTAGATTTATTTTTTCCTTTAAAAAGATTTAAAACCTTCCAGTACAGTCTTAGGCTTATTTTCCAGGGACCTGTGAGATCCTTCCATTGTGAATTCAACTAAGAGAGAGCCTAAAGATCCTGGCATTGGTTTTCTCCAATTTTTGAACATGCAGTGGATAATGCATAGTCTGGTACTTTTCATCTTAAAACACTGGTAAGCTTCTTTAAGCCATCTTGCCTATAGCATCAGTATCAGCATCTGATGCATGTTCTAATGGCAGGTAAAGAATCCTCCCACTGGCACTTCATTGCTTGAATCACTGATATTCATTCACCCTTGTACATATGTATGGCACTCCCATCAGTTCCCTCCATAAACAGCAGAAGTAAATAGGGCTGAAGAGATGGAGATGGCTCAATGGTTAAGAGCACTTTTTGCTCTTGAAGAGGACCTGGGTTTGGTTCCTAGCATCCACACAGTGGCTCTCAACCATCTGTTCTCTAGTTCTGGGGTGTCCAAGGCCCTCTTCTGACCTCCATAGGTACCGGGCACAAATGTGGTCCATAGACATACATGCAGGCAACACACTCATATACATAAAAGAAAATTAATAGCTATTTTATAAGGCTGTTGCACACAAAAAGGAAGCAGATGTTGGGAGGGAGTCACCATCCTGTAAGCATATATCCTGTCATCTAAATTCAGTTCCTACTCAACTGTCTTTCAGTGAGAGCCCACAAGAAGATTGTGGAATTGAGACAACTTCTGGAGATCGCGGAGAGCAACTTCAAACACTTGGGTGGGATAACAGAGGAGGATCTCCAGCAGAAGAAAGAACAGCTGGAGTCTGAGAAGTAATGTCCTTAAACCCGTGCTTTGTATTTCAGCACCTGTGAATTCCACGTGAGGCTTTCTGCCTGGAAATATGCGCGTCCATCCTGCCATAGAGTTAGGTCCCATCCTCTCCCCCCCTAAATCCTTTGAGATGTTTTCAAGTCGTGAAATCATAGACTTCACATACCATCAGCCAAGTGTTGAACACACTCAGGCCATTGTGATTCCAGTCTTCTAGACTATTTTCATCTTGTAAAGTTGACTTTATTTCTGGAGTTTTTGACACCACAGCTATTTTAAATCATTTAGCCAGTATAGGTAACATGATCTGTAAATATTCTTATTAGACTGAACTTCCCACTCAGAAAATGATGAAATTCATTTCTTTGTTCACTAAATTATAGGCCCAGCATGGCTACCACTGTGCAGTCCTCACCGTTGAGTTACAGAGACAAAATCTCTAGCTCTAGCCACAGCACTGTTATCTGGATAGCTGTCATGTTTTCTTCATAGCTCTCTCAGCCTGCTGACCCTGCTCTTACCCATATTCCTTACCCTGTAGTTTGTTCTTAACTCAGCATCAGAAAAATTATTCGGAAGCTTAAATGAGACCATGATGGTGCAGTGTATGCCCTGTCCTGGCCGCCTGCTTTACTCCTAAAAGCCGTCTTTCCTATGACCGATGGGGCTGTCTGTTCTGGCTCTCTTTACCGCTAATGTACATCACTGTCTTACTCAACTGTTCCAGTCATGCTGGCCCAGTAGAGTCTCTGCTTCTTTCAGAAACTTTACAGATCACCCTACACCTCTCAGAATTCTTCCTTCTGAACTCCCACAACAGCTCACGAAGCTTTTAGTACTTAGAGCCTAAAGTTCCAGAAACTTCCACGATCCTCCCAAGAACAACATGGCCAGGTCTGTCACAGTGCTGTGGGTCCAAGGCTCTGAGTCAACCCAAGCAGACACAGGTTCTGCAGAGCAAGATTTACTGTGGGCAGTACTAGACGTGGGATCTACTGTGTTCCCCATGGTCATTTCAGCAAGTACTTAAGAGACATCTGTGCCAAAATACAGTTCATTTTCCCACCAATCGGGATTCAAAGATTAGGGGTTTTCCCTTCGTGTTCCATCATTGTCAAGCAATGTAGAATGTAAGCTTTTCAGTCCAACCAATCAGATTCACTTGTTCCTTCTGTTAGGAACAGCTATAACGTGTCTAGAGCACTAAAGATGCATAACAGAATGTTTCTATTGTTTAAGGAGGAGATGGGTCATCTTTTGGAAGGTCCCCAGCTCCCCTAGGGGTGGGGAAGGGGGACTTCGTTTTACCCTGCAGGTAAAATGGAATATGAAACCAAAATGGCAGCACTGGGGACAAGGCACTCTTGCCTGTTGCCAACAGCAGCGACAGTCAGTGTCTGGTACCATTTTCTGTCCTAGTTGGCCTTTCTGTTGCTGTGGTGAAACATTGACCAGAACCAGTCTGGGGGACTTCCAAGCACACCTGTCTTTACGTCAGGGCAAGAATTCATGGCAAGAACCCAGAGCAGGAACTGAAGCTGCTTCCTGACTGGCTTTTCATAGCTCGCTCAACCAGTTTCCTTATTCCCTAAGGACCATCTGTCGGTGACTCTGGCTGGGCCTTCCCATACCATTCATTTTAATCAGGAAAAAATGTCCCATAGGCATGTCCCCAGGTCAGTCTAGTGGGAGGACTTTCTCATTTGGGACTCCCTCCTCCCACGTGACTCTAGCTTGTGTCAAATTGACAAAAACTAACCAGCACAGACGTGTTAATCACCTGCTTCACATTTTATATTACTGTTTCCTGCTTTATTTTATTTCCCTCTTAGTACTTGTTACCTTCCTGCATACCATGTGTTTTGCTTATTTATTTGTTGGTCGCTATTTGTCCCTAGTACTTAAATTACTGCTGATTCTTATAAGACCCTAAATACAGTTTACAAATAAATAATTTTATTTTCTTTAAAGTATAGATGCTTCCCACAGTTAACTCAAATAGTTCTTAGGTATATGGGGATTGACTGAAGAAACATTTTTGATAGGACCATCAAAGAGCTGCAGGACCAGCTGGCCTATGAGCGACTCCGCAGAGAAAAGTTAGAGTGTCAGCTGGACGAATGTCGAGCAGAGATGGATCAACTCAAGGAAACACTGGAGAAAGTCCAGGTCCCCACTGTCGTGGTTACGGTGGGTGTTCTTAATACATTCATCCTTGTTGATAAATAGTGTTATCATTTATAAAGATATGGTGGGGGACCCATGTGTCCTGGCGGGTGGCCTGAGGCCTCTGCGGGAGAGGGACAGATACCCGTGCTGAGGGAAAGTTTGGGTATAGAGTTTATTTAGTGGGTAATGGAGGGGAAAGTGAAGGAGAAGGAGAGAAGGGGGGAAAGGGGAAGGGAGAGGGGATAGAGGCAGAAGTTGCCTCTCCAAAAGAAGGGGTCGGGGAGGACTGAAGAGAGATTTGCTTGCCTGGGGGTGGGGAAGGTGGGAAGTTGGGAGTGGGCAGAGCTTGT
The DNA here is from genome assembly GCF_037038515.1 of Microtus pennsylvanicus. Classification (NCBI taxonomy): domain Eukaryota; kingdom Metazoa; phylum Chordata; class Mammalia; order Rodentia; family Cricetidae; genus Microtus; species Microtus pennsylvanicus. Next base: position 34,468,193 of record NC_134596.1, read on the forward strand.
CTATTAAAAGGGACAGGGTACCCAGGTGACAGACCAGGCCAGGAGATTACAACAAATAGAACATAGAAAAGGCTGAGATTGTCAGCTTTGGGTTGGGGCTGAATTTGAATCTTGTCTATAATCTTTTTTGATGTGGGTAAGCTTTTGGCCTATTAGAGCTTGTGTTGCAAACTAGAGCTAATAATGCTTTCTAGAACTCCCATCAAGATTGTGAATTTGACATTCTTTGCCACTGTGAATAAGCATTATTTTTTACTTTCTGGAGCTGTATTTTGAGTTTCAAATATATACATTTTTGTTATGAAAAAAAAGCCAAAATCAAAAGGACAAGAATCTAAATAGTGATTCCACCCAGTGTTAGTTTTTCTAGTAGAAGAAACAACCTCCCAACAAAACCCATATCAGCAACACAAGAAACATAGGATGAGAACAAAAAAATAGTTTCTCTGTCAGCAGGGGACTTAGAGCCATTCAGTCTCATGAGACTAGACTTGGACTCCCAGTCTTCCGTAAGAAAAGACGCTGTGACCTGGGCGAGGTGGCGCATGTCTTTAATCCCAGCACTTGGGAGGCAGAGGCAGGCAGATCTATGAGTCTGAGTCCAGGCTGGTCTACAGAGTGAGTTCCAGAACAGCTAAGGCTACACAGAGAAGCCGTGTCTCAAAAACCACTGTGATGTGGCCCTGGGGACAGCTTATCCTGACATCATGTGGACTGAGAAACATTAACATTTTCATCTTTTAGAGTTTCTGTCTTCAGTCATCATGGATAAATTGTTTCAGACTTCTGCTACCTTGTCTGATCTATAACAAAACTCCCTGGCTTTTTATTTTATCCAAACTAATCGTTAGCCCCTTAATCACTTCAGAGAATATGACACAATATTGCAAAATGTTGAAACCAGATAAATGTTCTCCAGATGAAGCCTACCAACATGAGCTAAACTACCAACAGTTTAGTTCATGAGACATAGAAACATTTCCACTTATCTATGAATACGTCTCCGTATGTGTCTTCCTCCCTCTTCTCCCCTTTATTCTTTCCTTGAGACCGGGTCTTAGAGCACAAACCTGAAGTGCACTGGGTAGACCGGGTCTTAGAGCACAAACCTGAAGTGACTGGGTAGCCCAGGCTGCTGTCGTTCAGTTTCCAGCCTCAGTCTTCCGTGTGTTGTGCCCGCAGGTCTGTGCCACAGTGTCAGGCCAGGTTGAGTGGTGTGTTGGTCACACAGCTGGAGTGAAGCGGGGACAAACTCAGACCCTGCCGTGTGGCCGCAGCTCTAGTTCTGTAGACAAAGACTCTAACTGGTACTTTTAGTATAATGCTAGGGCTCCTTTCTTTGTTCTGATGAATATTTCTACCTGAAATTCCCAGCAGTGTCTAACTCAAAACTGAATGAAACCAAAATTAACATCAAGATTTTTATCCCCAGATCTTGTTTCTTAACTGCCTAGTTTTGGGTTCTTTTCTTTTTCTTCTTTTGCTACAGGTTCTCTCTGTAGCCTTGGCAGGCCCAGGACTCATTAGATAGATCAGACTGGTCCCTGCCTCCCAGGTGCTGGGATAAAGGTGGACCTTATGCCTGGCCAGTTTGGGATTCTTGAGGCTTTCCTTACATAACTTTCCCTCCAACCATGAACTGTGGCTCACCAGCATGGTCTACCTTTTGCTGCTGCCCTGAAACATGAACTCTTAGTACAGCATTTACGTATCCAGTCCAGTCCATTTGAGTGACCAGTCAGCTTGGTTTCCTGTCATTTCTTCTTCTGAAAATCTTTGCCTGAACGAAGTGGATTCCTCAGTGTGGATTCAGTTCTAACTTTCCTATCAGCCCTGCATCTGTTAGTGCTTATGTAGGCGAGCCTTCTCAAACCTCGTGCACTTTCCTGCACCAAGCCTTTGTTCATTTCATGTATATCACAGGGTCCCCCATCAAATCCTCCTGCTCCAGGGTATTAGGCCCTTCCTTCTGCTTTGAGGGAGTCTTTCTTCCTGAGGTTGATGCTTTACCCACAGTACTGAAGTTTGAATTTCATGAGATCATTTAACACACTTTGAGATCTTGGGCATCATCAATATTAGGCATTATTACTTGCTTAAATATTAGGCTTAAGGTCAAGGCTTTTTGTTTCGCATACACTTTCATAAACAGTAACTGAGAAACACAGCGCCAGATAAGTTTGTAGTTATAGCAGTTTGTTAGAGGTGTGATTTTAATCTGCCCAGCTCCAAATCCACCACACACCATCACTGTTCTTGCCTTTAGAAGCCATTAGCTCTCATTTTCTTATTGAACTTGTGAGAAATTCTGACAAACTCTACCTTGAAGAACTTGTATGATTCCAAGTTGAGTTTCAGAAACAGAGCAGAGGGAAGGGTGTGGGGCCATGGTTTTGTTTTTCCAGACTGTATTAGATAGTAGCAGCTTCCATTTCATGTGCTGGGTAAAAGAGTTAACTCTTGAGCACATGAGCAATGGCAGGGCAGGAATGCCTTTGGAAGTAACTCTGGCCATGAGCTCTCCCTAAGGACACATGCCGGAAGACTGTTTTAGGAACACCTGTGTTCATATTTGTCTTGCCTAAATAAGGCATTTTCTTTTTTAAACTTCATTTAAAAATTTTTATGCATTTTGGTCATATTCTTCCCCACGCCCCAACTCTTTCCAGACCTCCCCCTTCTTCATATGAACCAAACACACATCACACATACGCACACACCCCCAAAACCAGGCAAACAAAGAATAAGACAAAAAAAGAGACAAAACCAAAACATGGAGTCTGTTTAGCGCTGGCCAACTATTCCTGAGCATGCAGCCTGCCCAGGGCAAATGGCACGCACAGCATTTTTTTTTACTAGAATTATTCTGCAGTGATTAACATCGAGTGAACACCTGTTGTGCTCCTGTCTCCTCCTCTGCTCCTTCCTATCTGCTTGTTGGTTCTTCTGTGTTAGGTCTTGTGAATACCAAGATGATGAGAAAGTCAGGAACAGTGGAGAAAGGCACCGTGGAAAATGAAAAATGTCGTAAAGAATACTGCACACACAAACTCAGGAATGGAGAAGTCAACAGAAATCCTAGCTCTGTGGGGCTCCCAAAACAGTACAAACGACGTCATATTAGCACATTCTACCCTGCAGTGATGTATGGAATGTTAGCCAAGATAGAGGCAGGAGTGACAAGTTGTTCCCTTTGAGGTTGTATCAAGCAGAGATGGCACTGAATGACTTTCCAGGGTGTCGCCCAGCCGTATGATCCGGCACAACACGAAGCACACATAGTTTGGATCTGGGGATGTGGTTATACAAAGTCCTAAAGGAATTTAATCAGAGAGGAAAGTACTTAGCATGGCTTGTTTGTCCTTCATGGACACTGTAGAAGAATGTTAGCAGGCTTTGACTCTTCTCCTCTGTGTTTCTAGGAAGACACCTGCTGTGAGTCCAACAGAGAGCCCAGGAGAGCAAGAAAGAAAGGGTCTCCTGGGGGCGCGTTTGTGAGAAGGTGCTAGTCCATGCAGGAAGGTCAGATAAACGCTTGATTTCCTTTACTTAAACATGATATAAATGTAAATCTATAGAGCTCCTTCCATTCTGAAGGTGAAAGGGATTATAAAAAAAACATGGACTCAGGATACTTTTTATATACATATACATGCAAGCCATCATTTATGAGTAATAATTTCACAAGTATTCATGTAACCTGTTAAATTTAAGATGGTACAATCTAATAGTCAAAGGAAATCCAATTCTAGATAATAAAATTATTAAAATGACACTATGGCTTCACAATAAAGTTGTATTTCTTCTCTCTCTCTCTCTCTCTCTCTCTCTCTCTCTCTCTCTCTCTCTCTCTCTCTCTCTCTCTGTTTTTCAAGACAGGGTTTCTTTATTTACCAGCCCTGGGAGCAACAAACAAACAGAATTGTTGTGGACTATTCCTTTACACTGTAAAGAGGTTTCACTCTGATTGGTTAATACAGAGCTGAATGGCCATAAGCTGGACAGGAAGAGGGTAGGAGGGACTTCTGGGGTCAGAGAGGACTCGGAGAGGAAAACAGCAGGGGTGCCAGCCAACTGGGAGAAGAAGCAGGGTGGGCAGTACAGAGTCAAGGTTAACCGAGCCACGTAAAAGAGTGTACATTCAAAGATAGGGCTTAATTTAAGTTCTAAGAACTAGTTAGGGACAAGTGTAAGCTAAGGCCAAGCGTTCATAATTAATAATAAGTCTGTATCATTTTTTGTGAAAGGAGGCCCAAAGAAAAATCTGTCTACACAAAACAAAACACAAAAACCCACCCCTCAAACTGCTGTACATATGTGAAAAGTTAAAAAAGGCATATACATAAAAATCAGAGTATCTCTATATATTTCATATTAAATATAACACATTTGTAATAGGGTACACATTTTAAAATTTATTATTCACTACAAAAAAACTCCACTTACATAGGAAGTTACTTAGAAAATCCAACCAACTTCACTGTAGTCTTTTATTTTATATAAAAAAACTAACTGCAATAATCAGCAGGGACATAAAATCCAGTAAGTATGTAGAATATAGAATTGTTTTCAAGTATGCAATCTGATAACAAATCCTACTTCATTTGCAAAGCTGCAAAACTCAAATGTAAAAACTGTTTCTGTTGCTGTAGTTACCAAAAGGACAAAATGTTCTTCTATCTCAAACCAGGCTTTGGGAGACAGCTCTTCAATACGATAACGTCATACAACACAAAAATAAAATACCAAAATCCTGCTATTTAGTCCATAGGCACTTTGAAGAATTTGTAGTGGTACACGCTAAGGCGGGATGGGCGGCAACAGCAGGGGCGTCGGTTTTACTTCCAGAATCTATAAAACCCCAATGCTATTGCCAAGCAAGTGAACACTGAGGCTGTGGAAGAAGAGAAGCTATGTTACAAGTTATAGTTTAATTAATTTCAGGTCATAAAATAATAATTAAATAAACAGAAACAAAATCAGATTTATAGCCCATGTTCTTTATTCCCTAGAAAACTAAACTAAGTATAAAAGGCATTTGTAAAGCAAGATTTATATCAATAGCCTCCTGTATTACAGAGAGTAAAAATAAAAATAATTTTAAAATATAGTTATGTGAGCAGTACTTCAAAGTTGCTAGCGTTGTGTCTTAGGGTTTCTACTGCTGTGATAAACACTATAGCTAAGCAGCCTGGGGAGGAAAGGGTCTATGTTATCTTACACTCTGAGGTCACACTCCATTACTGAGGGAGGTCAGGACATGCAGCAGGCACTGAAGCAGAACCAGCTTGCTCACTGGCATACTCGGCCTGCCTTCAGCCTGCCCAGAGGTCAGGGGTACCCACCCACAGTGGGCTGAGCTCTCTCACATCAAACATCAAAATATGCGAACAGATTTATTGGCCAATTCTTAGCTTAGCTCATCTTCATGAGTCTGATTACATATTCAGGGTTTCTCTTAAGGGTCCATAGAATCCAACTCCAGAAGTGTACACGATGGGGCTATTCCACACACCGTATCTTAAGGAATTCACCCACACTGCTGATAGCCTGCCCAAGACTTCCCTTCAAGGACTGGCACTTTAAATTTACATAGGGAAGGCGAATGTCCTGGACCAGTCCTCACACTGCCATCATTGCCAGGGAGTCCCATGCCTACCACACAACAATTAATATTTGTCATTATAGAATGCAGTTATAATAAAGTCTTTCTAAAATGGATCTCAACCACCAAAAAAAAAAAAAAATCCCTACAGGCTTGGCTGACCTTATGGAGGTATTTTCTCAGTCAAGGTTGAGGTTTCTGGGCACAGACTTGTGCCCCATACTTCCAGATACTTGGGAGGCTAAGCCAAGAAGTTTTGGGCAAATTGACAGCCAAATCCTACAGTGTTTGTGAACCTTCAGTAAATGGGACCTTATTGTTTTATTAGCAACATCTCAGGTATTCTAGGGAAACTAGGTCCACTTATGCCGTATCTTCCTACTTATTTAAAAATACGTAATTGTGGCTTCCTAAAATGCTTGCCAGTAACAACAGTACTAAGACATATTTAAAGAAGGAAGGAGAAAATGCCTCAGTATTACTGATTTCAAATCCTCAGTGAAGAAAACAAAGGAAGAATGACCAGGAGAGTCTTTATTTTCGTGTGTATGTGTATTTTACATGTATGGCTGTGAACCATGTGTGTCTTTATTTTTGTGTGTATGTGTATTTTACATGTATGGCTGTGAACCATGTGTGTGACCTGTGCCTATCGAGACCAGAAAAGAACACAGCATCCCCTAGGACTGGAGTTACAGAAGGTTGTGAGCCACCATGTGGGTATTGGGAATCAAACCCTGGTCCTTGAAAAGAACAACCAATGCCCTTAACCACTGAGCCTTCTCTCTAGACCCAGGAAAATCTTTTTTAAAACAATTGCTAATTTGCCTTTCTCTTTTGCTACCACTAAGCATATTAGATTTACCCTGGAGATCTAAACTGCTAAATGAAAGCTTTTTAGAAAATGTCACCATCTTCAACTTGGAGGGTAAAAGGGGATTTGTTTTTAACTGTGGTATTCTGTAAGTAAATATGCAAGAGACTACTGGAAAATGCCAGCTCCAATCGAAACCACTCCTTTGTTGCTGGGACTGATTTTGGAAGAGGATGAGCATCCCAAAGACTGTTTGGAATTAGATAGCATTACAGTTAAGCTCAAGGCCTTTGGTTTTTCTAGAGTAGGGGTCTTCAAAGCCTAGCTTTAGAATTATTATTATTGTTTTTTGGAGACAGGGTTTCTCTGCATAACAGCCCTGGCTGTCATGGAACTCAATTTTTTTAGGCCAGGCTGGCCTCGAACTCACAGAGATCCGCCTGCCTCTGCCTCCCGAGTGCCACCACTGCTGTCTTAGAACTATTTTTTAATCTGAATTTTAAGAAGGAACCTAATGTTAAGGAGATAAAAAAAAACAGAGCTCTCATAGTTAAGAAAGAAGTTGCTGGGCTGGAGAGATGACTCAGTGGTTAAGAGCACGGACTGCTCTTCCAGAGGACCCAGATTCAATTCCTAACACCCACATGGCAGCTCAAAATTGTCTGTAACTCCAGTTCCAGGGGTCCCAACACCCATGGCAAAACATCAGTGCACATAAAATAAAAATAAAATTAAAAAAAATTAAGAAGAAAGAAAGAAGGTGCTTTTTAAAAAATTTTTAATTTTAAAAACTTAGAAGAAACATCAGCTGAGGGCTGACTCCATCCTCTAACTGGTGACATCACCACAGTCAGGGGCTGGCTGGAAAACCACTATGATCAGGGTTTTTATAGTAATTTGTTAATGCACACATTTAAAACAGGTGTATCTTCTGACTCCAAGTTTTTAAGCGTATAGCAACAAGGGTATAGCAGTATGTGTCCTCAGAAAGCATGCACATACATGGATGTGCAGACTAGACTGCTCTTCAGGACGAAGAATTGAAAGCAACGTTGTTGGGGAAATTATAACATTTTGAACAACAGAAATACTATCTTATATAATAAAAAGATGTGTGTTAATGTTAAAATATACTTAAGACATTTAGTTACATTTGAACACACAGAGTTAATTATAATGTGTAATTCCTTTCTATAAGTAGACATATAACTTGTATATAGCAGACAAGATATAAACTGCAAATAGTAAATAAAGAAGGTGAGGGAATTTTCATTGCTCTTGAATTATATGGATAATTTAAATAAAAACACACTGCTTTTATGAAAAAGGAGAAAGACAAGTAATACGTAACCAGTGCATTCTCCTATTACACGGGGCCGTGAAATCTTAGGTCAGATTGAAGCTGTGGAGCTCAAAAGGAGACAATCTAATTTTGGGATGGTATCTGTGTGCTCAGTTGGTTTGGGGTAAGATGTTTCCGGACCCTCCACTCCTCTCTGCTGTGTTTTTTTTTTTTTTAACAGCCTGCAACTACTTCAGTGATCTTTCTAATGCCATTCAAACTATAAAATTATTTTTTTTCCACTGTGGAACTTACCCAATTAATTTTACCACTTTGTTCTTGGGTTTATTTTCTCAATAGCCAGACACCCTTTTCTCTAACTGAATTGCCCAGTTGCCTGATAAACTTCAATCTTGAAACTGAAACCTTCTTCAAGCAAAGCAGGGTATCAATCAGTAAAGAGTATTTTGGCTCCTTTTTCTCTCTCCCGGAATGGTTATCCAGACACATAGGAACCAACAGATCCAAAAACTGTCAGCAGCAGTTCCTTTCTGACAGACTTACCTGCAAGATAACGAATGGTCTCAAGTTTGTTCGATTCCATCAGTGTTTTTAAGGAAGCAATTTCAGTGTCAATTTTATTACTGGTCTCTGAAATAATACTTTTGGTTTGGGTATCCTATAGCAAATCAGAATAAACAGAATTATATTTTTGTCCCTATGTAATATGAACAAAACATTTATATTAAAACCTTCAATTGTGTGCTAACTGTGCATCTAATAAAGTCTTAATAGTAAATGAAAACTGCCAAGTAACAAAAAATTCCTCTAATTTCGTATCTGAAGGTAATTTCCTCGAATTATTCAATCCTGGGCATAGCCTACTAAAAATCTCCTAAGATATTTGAGACTTAAATATATACGATAAACTAAGAAGTAAACATTTTAGTCACACCTATTGTTTTATAGGTAAAGTCCTTGGAATATTATTAATACTTTAAACATAAGGACATATTTTAAATACATCTTGCCAAAAAATCATCCAAGTTTATAATATGAACGGAAATGAATATACAAGGAACTGGCATACACCTGGTGGGTAACTTCTGCAGTACAGGGAACAGCGCTCAGAAATTAGCTGAGAGAATTTGCTCATTTTCTTAATTATCTACTTTCTTTGGCTAAGAAGTGCAAGAAAACGGATTCTTGAAAGAGCACAGGTGATCTTTCCTTCTCCCAAGTTCCGAGCAAGAGAACTTTTAAAGAAAAGGATGAGGCTAAATCAGAAGGCTACAGTTTACTTATTGTTTAATTAATATATTCAGGATTAATGAGAATGTAAACAGACCTCCAAGTATAGGGTTCAGAGTCTGGATTCTTTATTTGAGACAGGATATTGCATAGTAATCTAGCCTGGCTTCAAACTCATGGCAGTCCTGAATTCTGGGATTACATACCACACCTGGATTAGAATCTGAGTTCTTTTTTTTTTTTAAATTATTTGTATTTCATGTGCATTAGTGTTTTGCCTGTATATGTCTGTACAAGGGTGTCAGGTCCCCTGGAACTGGAGTTACAGACAGTTGTAAGCTGCCACGTGGGTACTTGGAATTGAACTTGGGTTCTGGAAGAGAAGCCTGTGCTCTTAACTCCAGCACCATGTTCTTTTCTCAACTCTATCAACGACTGGCTGTGCGATTTTAACCTTTTCGTGAACGGTTTTCCAAACTGTAAAGTAGAAATAATACTCAATATAGAGGCTGGCCTGAAGATTAAATGCGTAGCAGACACAAGTATATGTATAATGGCAGCTAGTATATAATAAATAGCAAATATTTACTATGAGTTAAAATTTTTAAAGATAATTGTTTATTTAAATCTAGACATTTACTTAAACAATAATGAATTTCTTTTTATAAAAGTAGCTATTGTCTATATAAAAAGTTAAAATTTGAAAAGTATGTCATGAAAAAGTTAATTCTTTGGGAGGGGGCATTATTTTCAGAACAGAGTTGCACTGTGTAGCTCTGGTTGACCTTGACTTGGCTATGTAGAGATCAGGCTAGCCTTGAACTCACAGAAATCCACCTCTGTCTCCCAAGTGTTGAGATTAAAAGCAGTGCTACCATGCCCAATCCGTACTTCAGTTTTCAAAGTATTTGTTTTATTTTAGATTGCGTCTGTGTGGATATGTGATCCCCTGGAACAGGAAGTACAGGTGGTTGTGAGTGCTGGGAACCAAACTCTAGTCCCTGCGAGTGTAGCATGCTGAGGGGCCGCTGTAGCCCTGGGAGGCTTTCATTCTTACTCCAAGGGTGCAGCTCATGTAGCCCCGCTTTAGAGGGCAGCTTCCCCAGAGGCTGGCGGGCTGAAAGAGCTGCGATGAAACCAGATCCTACAGGCTCGGTATGTGAAGTCCAAGCTTACAAACTGATGCACACCAAAGTGTCACACAAACAAGGAACATGACATAAGGGGAGGGGAACTTCTGCATATTAACCTTACCTTTTTGGTAAATTCATTGGTTGCTTCCATAAGTTGCTTTTCTTGATCTGTGAACTAAAGGATATAGAGGCAGAAGGTTAAAAGAAAGAGGGGCAGCAAGATGTCGCAGTGGGGAGAGACACTTGCCACACAGGCCTGCAACCCGAGGGTCCCGGGAGCCCACAGGCGGGTGAAGGACAGACTGACTCTGTGACGTCATCCCTCACCTTCCATGTGTCACAACGACAGCAGGAAAAGGTTACACATAATTTAAAAGGGTAAAAAATAAAAAATTCATTTAAAAGCACATTGTTGGAGGTGCTGGGAGGATGACTCAGTCATCAAGAGTGCTTGCTGCTTTTCCTGGGGACTTCAGTTTGATCTCTGGCACCCTCATGGTGCAGTTGACAGCCGTTCTAACAGCAGCTCCAGGGGACCTGACACTTGTGGCCTCCTAGGGTATCTGCACTCACGCAGACAGCCACATGTGGTCACACAACATCCTCACATCTACGCATAACTAAAAAAATATTAAAAAGCAAAACAAAACAAAAGCACATTACTGGGCTGGTGAGATGGTGGCTCAGTAGCTAAAGACACCTGCCACCAAGCCTGACAACCTGAGTTCTATCCCTAGGATCTACATGATGGAAGGAGAAACCTAACTCCTGAGTTCTATCCCTAGGATCCACATGGTGGAAGGAGAAACCTAACTCCTGAGTTCTATCCCTAGGATCCACATGGTGGAAGGAGAAACCTAACTCCTGAGTTCTATCCCTAGGATCCACATGGTGGAAGGAGAAACCTGAGTTCTATCCCTAGGATCCACATGGTGGAAGGAGAAACCTAACTCCCATAAGTCAGTCTTCTGACCTTCACCAGTGTGCCCACACAAATCACATACACAAAATGAATAAAATGTAATTAATTTTTTAAAAAGCACATTACCATGTCTGTTACTCGGCTCCTTTCCAGGTTGATGTCCAGCTTATTGTCTGCTCTGATCCGACTGGTTTCATGCTTTAAATAAAAATCAGTATTTTTAACAATTATCTTGTAGTGGGTATTTGTTATAAAACCAGTGAAATAAATTTCACTTACGGTCAGCTGCTGCTTAACTTGATCTAATTCAATTTTCATTTTCTAGGTGTAAAAGAGGTGACAATTAGCATCAATCCAAAAGTCCCGAGTGTTACTTTAAAAGTTTGAAAACTAATATAAAGGAATACATATTACATTTGTATTTTGGGGTCTGAGTTACCTCACTCGGGATTATTTTCTCTGGCTCCACCCATTTGCCTATAAATTTTATGATTTCCTTTTTTTTTAAATGCTGAGAATATTCCTTTGTATAAATTTACCCCATTTCTGTCTATTTGTCTGTTGATGAACATCTAGGCTGTTTTTAATTTCTAGCAATTATAAATAAAGCAGCAATAAACATGAAAAAAAGTTTGAAAACTTAGATTAGCAGAATTTGTACCTCTATGGATTTTTAATACAGGATTATGATTTAAAAAGCAAAGCACTAACAGATGACTGTAGTCATTAAATAAACATCAGGTAGAAAACATTTAGTCCTGGTATTAGATTCTACCTTTAAAATGATTTGCTTTTTTAAAAAAAAGATTTATTTTATGTACATTGGTGTTTTGCGCGAGCGCGTGTACACACACACACAGGCTGCCATGTGGCTACTGAAAATTGAACCTGGGTCCTCTGGAAGAACAGCCAGTGCTCTTAACCTCTCAGCCATTTCTCCAACCCCATGTTGTTTTCAATTCTAAAATATTTAAGCTAGGGCTGGAGACGTGGCTCAGTGGTTAAGACTGCACGCTCCTAGTTCAGAGGACTGAGTTTAAAGTTCTCAACACCAACGTCTGATAGGGGCCAGCTGACTGTAACTCTGATACCCTCTTCTGACCTCTGTAGGTATCATAGGGTATATCTCTCTCTACGGTCCCCCTCCTCTTCCCTCCCAACCCTCTCCAAATTGATCTTAAACTTTGGCTAGTAAAGAACTCAATTTCTGACTTAAGCACAGAGATACATTTGGGGTCTACAGAGACGGCTAGTGGTAGCTTGGTTTCTAGCAATCAAGCCCAGTTGCTCACAACTGCCCGTTACTCCAACTCCACAGCATCTGATGCCCTCTTCTGGCGCCTGCACCCATACACATACAACCACATACATAAAAACAGAATTTAAAAATAATAAATATTTAAAATACATTTTTCTCATGCTGTCAAACAACAGCATTAAATAAAATGGAGAATATCATAGTACTTTCAGTTTAAAGAACAATATACGATAAGCTATACTAGAAAATTTATATTGGCGCTCAAATTTTTCTCCTTTTATAAAAACAACTTATAATATGTATGCAAAAAATGGTTTACAGATAAAGATTAGCTAAGGTTAAACAGTGAATTTTGTTTTTGGTTTCTGTGACAGGATCTCACTTTGTAGCCCTAGCTGGCCTAGAATGTGCTATGTAGACCAGGCTGGCCTAAACCACACGGAGATCCCCCTGCCTCTGCCACCTAAGGGCTGGAATTAAAGGTGTGCATCACCATGGCCAGCTTTAAACAGTGAAATTTTAATCTAAAAACTTGTAGTACATAATATTTTTGGGTCTTTCTATTTAATAAAGTAGCATAATTGTGAGATCAGTTACTTTTTTTATCACTAGTAGTAAGTTAAAAGTTCTATCACCTCATTCTCTGCTCTCAGATTCGCGAATTCACTCTTCTCTAGGATGACCATGTCTTTCCTGATGGAATCCAAGTGAGCCATTAGCTGCTGGACTGTTATTTCCTAGAACATAAAATGAAAACAATGTATGGAATGGCGGCATCCTTCTATTTTTGAATTGCCTTATGGAACTGTAAAAGAGTATGCCAACATGCAAACATGTAATTACTACACATGGAACCCACCTGTCTGAAGTGGCAAAGGAAAAATGAGGAAAGTCAAGGAAAAAACTCACTTTCTTGCAGTGAAGAGCAGTACCTATGTCTTTTCATGAAGAGAATCCTAAGAAAAGTGCTTACATTCCTCAACAAATGGTGTTTCACGGATGTTTTAGGTTAACTTATGTGTTTTATGTATATGAGTGCTCCGTCTCCATGCAGGCCAGAGGCAGAAATCAGATCCCATCACAGATGGTTGTGAGCCACCATGTGGGAGCTGGGAATTGAACTCAGGTCCTCTGGAAGAACAGCCAGTGCTCTTAACTGCTGAGCCATCTCTCCAGCCCCTTGGTTCTGTTTTTTTTTAATATTTGTTGTTTTGATTTTGAGAGACTTTTCTACCACATGAAAATACTAAGATATCAAACAGGAGTCAGAGGTATGGTTTTAAAGAAAATTAAGCTATATATTTCCCTTTATCAGGACAGCATATTTAGTTTTGTTTAAATTTCCTGGACTCTCCTATATTTGACACTACAGAGAAAATATGAAAGAAAAGGTAACTCCTACAGGAAAGAATCATATGCATTTGCTTTATAAAGAACTTTAAATGTGATTTTTGGAGAAAAGGTCCTGCTCTACGTAACTTTAAAAAATACTTAGAGAATACTTTATTAGTTTCTATAATAAACCCTGTACAAATGGGTAAAATTAAGTTTAACATTTTCAAATTACAATTTAAAAAAACCCAAAACATTAACATATCCTGACCAATTGCTTAAAATGGTGTCAGGTTGTTTTACTATCAAAAAGCTAGGTGACCACCTTCTGTGTGACAGGTGCAAATTGTGACTGCCACACAATATAAAAATATGGCTGTATAATTCGGTCCCTACAAGCTAGTTCCAGATAGGCACCAAAACTACACAGAGAAATCCTGTCTGGAAAAACAAACAAACAAAAATTTCAACTTCATATCCACTCAGATTTAAACATTTTAGCCAGGTAATTTATAAAGTCTTTTCTAGCAATGTTAGTCCCTCCTAGCTTTCGAAGTTTGTGAAGATTAGCCACGCATACATAAAAACAGTAAATGTGTCACGTAAAAAGGTTAGCTCTTCTATTTTGGAGGGTTTTCCAAAGGAAAAGGTGTTTCACCATCTCCTGACTGAAACACTACATTTATCTCGCTCAAGGGAAGATGGCCAGATTCCACACTTGGTACACCGTACTCTTGTGAGGGACACTCCAGTCCTGTTTCTAGACAGACTGTGAAAGGCCTTTCCAATTCTTCCTTTCCTCCTTCCCTGGAAACGGCAGGAGCGATAAGACAAAGAATGTATTACCTGCTGGGCTTTAGTCACCATCTCTTTATAGATGGTGTCCAGGCTGACATTCGATAGCGTACTTAGGACCGACACAATCGTCTGCGCCTGCATCTTGTCAAACCCTGTATACAAGGAAACCTACAATTTAAACATGGCATGACTAGCAGAAGAGATAGCTAACACCCTTTCAGCACCCCAACTGTTATACTTAAAGCAGTTACAGTGGAAATATGACAGACGATGCTATCTTATCTAATAGTGCTCTAGTTCCCAACAGAGCTAGATCGACAGCAAAACCGAGCATGTCTAGTCTCTTTTGATAGATTATATAACTGGCAATACGTGGTATGACTTTCATTTGTACTTTGTGGATGGTGCGGCTAACACTTTCATGTACATTTTTAGTTAATTTTTGGTGTACTGTTTTACGTGGCCTTTGCCTAGTTTTCTATGAAATTACTAATCTTTCTTTTGTTGATTCCTAAGAACTCGTTACCAGTTAGGCTTATCTAGAATTTCAGTAAGCAAATTTAATGGTTTCAAATACCAATCTGCAGTATTAATCACTTGTTCACTTGTAATACATTACCATATCTGGAAATATTAAATTCTTCAATTTTTTATTCTTCAACATTTATACTTCCATCCAGACTTTAGCATTAGCCTTTTAAAAGTTTTTGTTGTTTTTTACTTCAATTAACTTATTTTGTGCATATAATATCATACAGTGCCTCTCGTCACAGTATGCCTTTTCCCAACATTGTGATTCTAAGTGACTATAAAATACTGTGTGTACAGTGGCCACCTCTCTTTCGAAAATCCCCCTTCACTGTTGGTAATGGTGCCACTGTCTTGACTTGGGAATTTATTATATGGGTGCTGCTTTCCTTTTTCGAGTACTCATTTCTCACCGTGCGTTTCCAAGTCCTGCACCAGCGCGTGGGTATCAAAAGTTAATTTTCGTTGTTCTAGAGGAGTTATGTCCACTGGCCTCCTGTCATAACTTGCCTTAGTTATGGTTGTCAAGAAACCTGAAAAGAGGAGACAGTGTCATCCTGTAATAATGTATAGTGATATCACACTTAGGCTTCTAAAGAGCTCTCTTCACCTACATAAATACAGTCCTGTAATCTCACCCAGATTAACTGGTGCTTCTGTGGTATAGTCTGTATGCTGTCAATTTTATTTTAAATAAACGCTGATTGGCCAGTAGCCAGGCAGGAAGTATAGGCAGGACAACCAGACAGGAAGTAGAGGCAGGCCAATGAGAACAGGAGAATTCTGGGAAGAAAGAAGTCCTAGTGTGCAGCCCTGACCCAGCCACAGAGCAAGCAAGATGTAACTGCCTCAGTGAAAAAGGTACCAAGTCACATGGCTAACACAGACAAGAATAATGAGCTAATATAAGTTATAAGAGTTAATAAGAAGCCTGAGCTAATGGGCCAATCAGTTTATAGTTAATGTAGACCTCTGTGTGATTTCTTTGGGACTTAACGACTGCAGGAACAAGCAGGACAGAAAACTCAGTCAACACTTCTGAACCCTTTTCATCTGAAAAGTCTCTGATGTATTCTGTGCATAGCAAACATGTAACATGTTCATCATTCAGAAGTGTTTTCAGAGTTGGTCTAGATTTTAACGTGACATATTCTAATTACCAAAAGTATCCCCACTTTCTGCGGTGCCTGCAAGTTTCTTAGTGCTGCGAAACTTTTCTATGTGTATGTTCTTATCTAACGTAACCTCTGTTCTCTCATGGACCCATATCACCTACTTCCTACGTGTTCAGCTCAGATACAGTTAGCACGTTGGCTGTTCGTTCTGACCTAGACTATGAGCCCTGTGCTGCTGTGGGCTGTACTTTTTGTTACTCAGTCTTTAGGACCCCTAAGGACACTTGTGCAGCAGTTTCCTCTGAGACTGGAACATTCCATCTTGTAGAGAAGCTTCTTAAACAGGAAGGTAAAATAACTCAAAATACCTTCAGGAAGTCCCTGAAACTGACCAGATTCACTAGGCCCCCCCTCCTGCCAGGGTAAATGAATGATATAACCTGAGAGTCCCCCTGGAATGGAAGGAAGTTGTGTAGACGGTTCTAGGAGAAGTCAAATTGCCAAGAAGGCTCGGACAAACAAGACTGAAAGAGGAGAAAAGCTCCAAAGATGATTCAGACCAGAACAGCTGCCCCAAAGAAGCAGAGACCAGCTGAGTTGCCTGGAGGAGTTTAGACCAACCGAGGCACTGGGAAAGGACACTCTCCAACCTGTTGAGCTGCCTGAAGGCTGTGCAGTGTGTTCTAAGTCCCCAGCTTTGTCCACTGTCACCCAGGCTGGGGTGGGGGTGGGACAGCTGCTGATACAGTTGTCTCTGAGTCATTTCTGCTCCTATAAGCAAGCCCTCACCCATCCTGTAAGTAACCACAATAAAACTCATGGGTCACCAAGTTGGACTTCGGTATTATCTGTACTTTGGTCTGTCATGGGCTCTCTAACTGGGGTGAGTAGATGTGTGTGTTGTGTCTACCCAGGAAAAGTTCTGTCATACAGCACTTTGATACACAGGTGAGTCATGATCAATGAATCTGATTTTAAGTCCTGGAGCATTTACTGGTCAGTTCTGAAGTCTTTTGGTCCTGCTCCATTTAATTCCCAAAACTTCACTCAGACACAGATTAGTCCTTTTCTCTGTTACTGATTAATTTTATTATAAAGTATTTCCTCTGAAGATGAATTCTGCACATATAAAACTATTAGGATACATTAAGATAATAACTGTCAGTGTAATAGTCAAATGCAGGGTATTATAGCAGATAACTTATATGCTGCCAAGGCAAGGTAGTATTATTCACTTCTTTAAATTAAAAACAAAACAAAATACTTATTAGAGTTGGATATGGTATCTCACGCTGGATATGGTGATTCTAGCACAGAGACTGAGGCAGAAGGACCGTTATGTAGCTATCCTGGGCTACCTAATGGAACCAGATCAAACTAGACCAAACCATACCTCGCTTAGGAAAGGCAAAGGAATTTGCTTAGGTTAAAGACCCCATGGCAGGTAATAGGATTTCAATTTGGGTTCTTTTGACTACAAAGCTCACATTTCATCACCTTGTATGGTCTGCCTCATTTATCCCAAGGTACTTATATATCTAGGTACTTAAATGACAGCCTCAATTTCAGGCATTACTTTATGCTAGTGATTTATAGGGCATATGTGATTTCTTCTTAAATACCTTTATAGTCAACAAATGTAGACTAAGCACTAGGTCTGTGCCACACAGGGCAATACACACTGAAGCCAGGCGTTCCTGCCGTCTTCACTGATTTTATCGACTGGAAGGCAGGAAATAGGCGTTATTAAGAAAAATGAAAGCTTCACATCTGAATTCTGTTTAACCAATAAAAGCAGCAGCTGGAAAAGGTGGACCTATGCTTTAAAAATAGACTAGCACAGTCAGCCTTCTTTTGGCTGAGTGCCATCTAGGAAAGGGGTAAAAAATGTGCTTTTGTGTGTCACACCCAAAGGAGAGAAAAATAAAAACCAGACCTGTAGATTTCAGTAGCTGCCCTATACAGCTACGTTAGGAGTAATGCTTGTTACCCTTAATTACCGCTTCCTCACTAGAAGTTCATTCTAGTTTAGAAAGAATTAGGAATACCTACATCACACTTTAATGTTTTCATGCTTACTACCAAATTCTTAAAATTCTCATTTTATTGATGGAGGAAAGTGATGCTCAGAGTCTAGTATGATATCTTAGGTTTTAGGTCTCATGGGTAGTCAAACTGGTACAGTTCCTGATTTCAGTCAACAAATAATGAATGCTCATACAAACATTAGCTCCTTGGGATAGAGACCAAATACCTTAACATTGCCAACAACTCTCCGCAGGGCACAGCTAATCTCACGTCCTCTTATGCACGCTGGCTCCTAGACTTTAACTCTACAAGCATGCCATCTGCTTGCTTTCCCTTCTTGGGGCCTTTGCCCAGTCTGTGTTCCGAAAGCTCTCGTTTGCCTGTTCCTATTTACTCTTCAGAGCCGTGCACAAATGTCTGTTCTGGTGGGACCTGTGCAAGGATTCCCGAGGTCAGGTCTCTCCTAGTGGGTTTAAAAGTACCTTGTAACATTCTCTCATAACGCCATTCACAATTTTCATATGATGAAACTACTGATTTGTAAGTTCCCCCATTCAACCAGGCATTAGTGAGCTGCTGCTATCAGGCTACCAACACCCAGTCTTCAAAGCTGTCTCCATAAATAAAACTTTATTGGAACTCTTATCTATGACTGCTCTCAACAACAGAGAAGTGGTATTCAACCATATCAGCTACACAGCCTAAAGTATTTACTATTTGCCTCTTTTACAGAAAGTAAGCTAACCACGGAAGTAAACCTTGAGAGCAGGGGACACATCTGTTCTTGGTCTCTATTGAGTTCCGAGTGCCCGACAATTCTAGGTGCCCTAAAGCTATGTGCTGGATGAAAAGGGCTGTGTTTGCATTTTATGTGCAATGTGGGTCAGAGACTTGTTCACGTTGCCTCAGATTGCTGGGCTGCAGGGTATTGATCACACTGTGAACCTCGAGATTGCGATATGTACTGGGAAAACCTGTCTCCCGTTGTGGTGTGGCTCAGCCCTAGCACACACCTTTAATTCAAGAGCTTTCTTGTAAACAGGATTTAAGGCAGTCAGTCATAGGTCAAGAGGTGGAGCAAGCAACCCGCAGACAGGAAGTGAACAGAGGCTTATTAAGGAAAAGAAAAGAGAATATGAGTGAGTCAGGATGATGGATACAGAGATGCACAGGAAGTAGAAGGGAGGGACAATGGAGTTTGAGGAGGTTTTGTTTGAGGAGGTAGGAGAGAGAAGGCTTCTGGGACATCAGAGGAGGAGGAAGGCCATCTCTGCCTCTCTGAACTAGCAGGCTTTCACCCCAGCATTGGCTCCTGAGTCTTTACTGGTAAAATCGACCGATGGGGATTTTGTTAAAAGCAACAGCTGGGCTCAGATGATTCCATTTTAGCCCTGTGTACTTCTGCTCTGGACTTTTGAGGTTGTGTTTTTTTGTGATGTGATTTCAAAATATATCCACCGGGGAAGAGAGACATTTGATCCTTTGTGGGAATAAAGATTATCTGGAAATAACATGAGAGTTACAGAAAATCTTAAAGAAGTAAACTAGATAAGCCTTGTGGGCGGGGCCCGGCAGGGGGCGTGTCCTCTCGAGTACGCCCACCCCGCCCCGCCCGAATCGTTTCCCTGAACGATTCCTTCTCTCACCTCTCCGCAGGGCGGGCGACAGACGCCCGCGGGGCGTTGAAGTCCAGCCGCCTCGACTGCCGTCAGGGCGTAGGAGCCGCCAAAGCCAGCGGCTCCTCATATTCCCGGAGATCCGCGTCAGTAAGCGGAAACGGAATACAGATGAATCCCGCAGAGGCTTTCTGACAATGTAGTTCTCTCACCGTAAGAATGCTGGGAAATATAGTTTCCGTTCTCTTAATAAAAACATCTGTTTGCGGGGTCTCCAACGTGAGTCTGAGCCTCGTCACAGTCACACTTCACGAACGACTCCGAGCGTACCCCTTTAGCCTGTCGCCCCTTCCCCAGCCCTCTCCGGGCACCCATTTGCCGGCGTTGAGCTCCAATCCCACAGCAACCTCTCCGGAGACTGTGTAGCCGCAGAGCATCCTGGGATTTGCAGTCCTCGCTCCTCAGCCTTGGAGGGAGGGACCGCGCTGTAACCTCCTCCAGGAGACTTGTGCAAGTCCATCCCGCAACGCCGTTTTGCAGTTTCCCGTCTTTCTACTTGGCCCTCTGGTGCCTTGGAGGACCAACTGTTTTAGGCCCTTTCTTCAAGGGAAACGAAAATTCTCCTCTTACTGGGTCGGTAGGTTCACGATTTAAGCCTCTCCCACTTCAATTACCATAGTAATGGCTCCATTTGGTAAAAATCTTGAAAATCACGTTATCAGCGGCTTCCTTAGATTTCAACTTTGTGAGAATCAGCTACCTACCGGTCACCATTCCAAGCACTGAAGTTCATTAAAAACAAAACTTGTTTTCCATCAGCAAGCGCTTCAGTAGACCCCACATAGAAAACAAACGGTTCTGTCGGCGGTTATAGGAACAGAGGAAGGAGGCACATCTGCCGTCTGCTGCACAGTAGCACACCCGAGGGACTCAAAGTAGACTTTAAATTTTAATTTTTCAATTTCATTCTCAGAAATATGCGAATGCCAGCTAGGTTAAGGATCAATATTGCGAAGAACATAAAATTAAATCAGTTCCAAATTCTTATTGTACAGGAATTTTTTGCTAGGCTGTGTGGGGGTTACAAGGGTTTCCGCTCCTTCAGAGTGTATAATGGAGAGACTAGAGCAGGAGAATGGAGAAAATAGACTTCCATAGAAAACAGTAATATATGAGCATCGTGAGCGTTTGAACAACAGCTTCTCTCGCCCCGCCCAGAGCGAGATATTGGCAGTATCTGCAATAGCCAAGCTGTGGAAGAAGCCCACGAGTCCATCAACTACAAGAATGTATCATATGCACAATTTGTTTTATTCAGCCACCAAGAAAATCAAACTCATGACATCTGTGGGGAAAATAAGATAGCAGCATAATAAACAAAGTGAGCCAGACCCACAAACACAAAAACCCATGCTTTTCCTTACATATGCAGTCTAGGGGGTGTGTATATGTATGGCACGAAATTGAAGGGAAGGGCTATTTGGAGAGCGCCAGGGGAGAGGAAAAGAAACAGTTATTGGGGGAGTAAAGAAGCACAAAGTATATTGTCCTCTTGAGTAAGAATGCTATTTATTATTAAAGTCACCCCTTGTACAGTGAATATACACAATGACTTAGAAAAGAGAGATGAGGTAGGATTTAGACTTTTTTTTTAAAGGATTTTTTATTAAGTAGAGCACGGGGTCCTGGGGAGAGGGCCGGAGTGAGCAAGCACACTTTGTTAATCTCACCTCTTACTCGTGGCCTTTGCGTTTGATGCTTTCTCAACCTGGAGAACGTTCTCTGGTGAATTACACCACTGTCTTCATGTTCTTCAGATCCCAGCTGAACTGCTACCTTGCAAACTATCGCTACACACACACCATGTGCACATTTGGTACTTTGGTTAAGAACCCAACCTTTTCAGGAGCTTATCTATGTCCTTCACAGCGCTGACGGCCACGGTTATTGCTCTGTTCCCTAGCACTTGGCATAGTGCCTGGCCCATAGCGAGCCTTGATAAATAGATGTTAAGTGAATGTGTGAGTGTTCAAAACATAGTCACAACTTGGTAAGGAAACCTTAGATGGGAGCAAAAGAATACACGGATCTTGGGTAGAATGAGAACAAATCAAGGTACAAACTGACTAAAAATGAGTAAAGAATTGGAGTTTCATCCAGTGGACTTAAAAGACATTTTTTATGTTTCCAAGCCAGATTAATTTCAAGTCCATTGAAGTTCCTTTCCAGGAAGGAACTACTTGCCATTCTCCAGTTCAGGCAAATGGCTCTTTTCTCGTGCCCTGGTGTGGAGCGCTGCAGCTACTCGGAAGTAACCCAGTTGGTCCATTACTCAAAGGCCGGCGAGCGAGCCGGACTAGTGAGTCTCCGTTTCTCATCACGGAGGACAACTTTTATTATTTGCTATTTGTATGCACCCCAGATTTAGATAAGCATTACTGTTTGCCAGCCACTGTTTGCCGTTACTTCTTTTCCAGTTTGCAGGTAATTTGTGCTAAATTACCTAATTGGGCGAGTGGGAGGAAAGGAGCGCTGGCTCAGCCTCAAAGTGATAAATCCCTAGCAGAAGGCAAAGAGACTTGCTGGTTTCTTCGGTGGGCTTCTGGTTTCATCGCTAGTGACGAAACGACGTCTTTAAGCATGTAAAATGCCCACACTCTCTCAAAGACCCAGATGTCTGAGGACCAGAGCTAAGGCTGGCATAATTGGCGGGGATGACCAGAAGCTCCAGGCACAGGAAGTGCAGTTTGGGTGACGGAGATGAAAGAGAATGCACCACGGTGCCCGCACACAGCCGCTCCTTTTCTCTACCCTAGCCGATTCCAGTGCTTTTAAAAAGAGGTCAATGAAGTAGCTTTGGCTCCGGCTTTAATTTTCTACCTTAGCGTACTTGTTCGTTCATGACACAAGGGGGCGTATGAGAGCCAGGACAGAGGACAGTCCTTTGTTCTTTCTGAAGCCTGTTTCACAGACCTTTGTGTAATTCCGGAGACAGATGAGCCCACTGTCACCAAAGCTTGGGGGAACTATGATAACGTGACATTGCTTTCTTTCATGGCTTAAAGGTGGCATCCGCTCCTTACCTTTGCAAATTAGGGGACTTTTTTTTTCTGAGTGTATCAGAAAGTCAACAATGACTCTCAGTTACGAGTCTGCCAGTTACAGTAAATCAGAATAAAACAACAATGAAATAAAATTAAAACAAAATAACAAAAAAAAGACATGTCCAAGAATTGTATACTTTACAGTGGTATATCATCTCCTGATGTCTCTCACAAATTATTTATTCATTCTTTCAAAAAGGTCATGGCTTATGGTGCTAAGTACTGTGATAGCCTATGGGAAGACATACACAGAGCACAGTACTGGCCTCAGGTTGGTTGTGAGTTTAAGAACTGCCAGACTGAAGGGAAGCGTGGCTGCCAAGGAAACCCATAGGAGAGGTGTCTACTGCTGGGCATGAAGCTCTGAGGAGGTTCCTTTGGAAGAACAGGTAAAAGGTAGAGGTGAACTTGGCAGAAGGTAGTGTAGGCAATGGTGTGTGTAGAAGGCCATAGCGTATGTGAAAATTGGGGTGTACTCGTGAGAAAGCCTTAGTCATTCAGACGCAGGGACAAAGGCTGTAGCCGTGAATTGAGCATAGGTTTAGAAGATGAGGTCAGGAAACGTGGGCCTGACCCTCAGTGAGTAAGATGCACCCTGGGCCAGATGACAGTGACACAAACCTTTAATCCCAGCACTTGGGAGGCGGAGCCAGGCAAATCTTTGAGTTCAAGGCCAGTCTGGTCTACAGGTCAAGTTCCTCCAGGACAGCCAGGACTACAACGAAACTTGTCTTACGATGACCTGTCCTTCACCAAACAATAAAGGAAGCACCGTTGGGAGCTTGGGGCATGGCACTGAGAAAGTCTTTGGTCAGTCTTCATACCTGGGCTTCTCTGTTAGCATTCAGGGCTTACTTGTTTCAGCAAGGTTCCCTGCTGTACACACTGACTTAGTGATTTCTCCTTTTCTGGGCAAGGATAAACTCTTCCTCTGTAGAGACTGAGCCCCAGTTCAGGAAGGATAACATCCTCATTGTGCGGCTTGGTTGCCTCAGACGATTCGCGGGATTTAATTTCTGCAACTCCTGCTTCTGTCAAGTTCCAGCCCTGTGGATACTTTTCCTCAGGCAGCCAGCCTACAGTAATGACAGGGAGACTTATTAACTATGAAAGCCTGGCCTTAGCTTAGGCTTGTTCCTAACTAGCTCTTATAACAAATTAACCCATTCTTTTAAATCTACATTCTGTCACGTGACTTGTTACATCATCTCTCCGCACCGCCCATCCTGCTTCCTCTCTGTCTTTCTTCCCAGAGTCTTCTCTGTCCCTGCAAGTTCCACCTAACCTCTTCCTGCCTAGCTAATGGTTACTCAGCTCTCTATTAAACCAATCAGAAGGTGCCTTAACAAAGATACATATTTCTGCCAACTAAAACCCCTTATCTATTAAGTAAGTTTCTCCTTTTCCAATCTCTGGCTAAGCCAGTCTGTATTCTGTCCTTAGGAATTTATCTGTTCTGTTTATACCACACGACTGGAACCACCGGTAGGTGACATTTTTGGCATACCTTTTTCATTTTGCAAAAATGTTTCGAGTGTTGATCTGTGCTTCAGCATGTATCAGTATTTCATGCCAAATATTCTTTTGCATGCATATTCTATTATATGCTTTCCCATTCGTTTATTGATGAGTGCCTGCTAGATTTTCATTTTGGCTGTTGTATAGGGCCTGATATGAGTATGCATGTGCACACTCTCCTTTATCTTTCTTCAGTCTTTTGGGTACACGTCCACTTAAGAGTGTAATCGTGGGGTTATAGGATAATTCTGTCCAACTTTTTGAGGAAAGATCCAGCTCTCTTTGCTGTTGCTATTGGGGATATATGGATATTAGATAATGAAAAAAAACCCAATCCTTTATTGGGTAATTTATTTTTCGTTTTGGTGTACGTATGTGCGCGTGTGCTTCATGTGCCATGACGTATGCTGTCAAAGGACAACTTTGTGAGTGGTCCTCTCGTTCCACCATGGGATCCAGGATGAAACTCAGGTCAGAGGTTTGCACAGCAAGTGCTTTTCTTTGCTGAGTTGTCTCACTGGCCCCAAACTAGCCTTTTCTTAGCCGCATAGTTTGTACGGTTTTAGCTTTATTTTGCAAACTTTAAAACCTACCTCACCAATCACAGTTACCTCACTAATTATAGTCACCCCACCTATTAGAGTTACCTCTCAAACTCTGGTTACCCCACTGGGACAAATATTGACATGGGGATTTAACGGAATAGAAGCTGGGAACTCTTGGAATATGGATTCTTATCTCCAGGACAGCAATGCCTAGTAGCCAGGATTTCTCCCACTCTATAGATGTATAAACTGTGTTTCCCAGTGTGTGCCGCAGCTGAGCTGCCTGGAAGCCTGGAGGAAAGACATGAGAAAACTCAAGCTTCTTTATACAGCAATGGTTCCTGGAGGAATTGTGGTATTTAGGGTCTGAGCCAGGAGTCCCTGCACTTGGGGACACTGGTAGGTCTTCAAAATAACCCAGGGGTGGTTAGAAGGAAAATGCCATTCTTGTCTCAGGACAAGTAGCTTTATAGACTAGGCAAGGATGATGTTTCAAGTAGGAGTCAAGTGGTACTCTCGGTCTCCATCACTGGGAAACAGGCAAATGGCATTCGGTGGTGAGTGATGAGGGGCCAAGGATGTAACTTTATCATTTAAACAGGTAACATTATTCTGTCTGTCTGTCTGTCTGTCTGTCTGTCTGTCTGTCTGTCTCTCTCTCTCTCTCCTTCCTCCCCTTCTTTCCTTTCCTTCCTTCCCTTCCCCTTCTTTCCTTCCTTCCTTCCTTCCTTCCTTCCTTCCTTCCTTCCTTCTTTCCTTCCTTCCTTCCTTTCCTTTCTTTTGACAGGGTTGCTTCTTTTAGCCTTAGCAGTTGCAGAACTTGATAGGTAGACTAGGCTGGCTTTGAACTCACAGAGGTCTACCTGGCTCAGCCTCCCAAGTGCTTGGATTAAAGGTGTGCACCACCGCTCAGGGCCTTCCAAAGATTCTTAAAGCTAGAAAGAACTGAGAAGGTAGCTAGTCCCCCTGTGATGACGAAATTCCTCTCAACAGTTATTGAAATTATTTTTAGCTTTATCCAGATTCTTAGTTTATTTTTTAGTTTTGGGTTCTCATTTTCCAGGTCAATGCTCAGTGGCAGGTTGCCTTCCAGATAAAATATGCGAACAGGTGTAAGAATAGAAAATTTAGTAACAGTGGAGTTTAAAAATGTTAATGAAATCAGGACACAAAAGAATCATAGGAGTTTGGTTCTTTCAGAAGTTTAGTCTGTGTGTCAAGTATGCGAGGCTGTGGAAAAATATGACTCTGAAAGACATTACAGGGAGAGTTCTCTTCATAGGAAGAGGAACAGTGAGGCTACACCTTACATCACAAGAGGAGGTTGTAAGAGATTCCTTTATAATAAAGGGATATATAGTGCCCCTCCTTCATTTGTTTTGCCTAACTGGAGATTCTGAAGTGTCTCTGGGTTGACAGTTGAGTCCATATCCGAAGAGAGAGCTCCTCTCTTCCTTTGGATGGAGGTGAACACCAGGCTGATGCAGGCTGCGATGAAGCGGCCTTCCCGAATGGTGCGGCAGCTCTGTAGGCCATGACCAAGAGTAAGCACCTGCCTGCTGGCCTCAAGCCATGGCAGGTGCTGTGAGAACGAGAGAACAGGAATTTGAGAAAAAGAAAGAAACATGGTCTTGTGATGTAGTGTTGGTGGGCCTCAAACTCACTCCCCTCCTGCTTAATCTAAGTGTTGGGATTACAGGTATGTGCCTCCATGCCAAGGTATCATGGGACATTTATGGAAGAGAGATGTGACCAGAAGGAAAACAGCTGTATAGTAATCTCAGCTCTGGAGTCCAGGGGGATCTTAAAAGATAAGACACGACGTTGTAAAGAGAGAGATTTATCAGTAGGATAGAGTTGAAATACGGAGATTGGGAGACTCCAATGCCTCAGGAGACAGGCTTTGTTACACCACTGAAGTTGACTTTTCCCTGTCTCTTTGTGTTTGGATCAGTTTAGATCCCAATAGCATTCCTTAGCTGGGACTTTTATAGATTATTTTATGTGTGTACATGTGAGTAGTAAGGCTGAACCACAGTCCCATATTCTCCCCGCAAAGAATGGATAAGGAAAATGTGGTACATTTACACAATGAGTACTACACAGCAGAAAAAAAATGACATCTTGAATTTTGCAGGAAAATGGATGGAGCTAGAAAACATCATTTTGAGTGAGGTAACCCAGACCCAGAAAGACAATTATGATATGTACTCACTCATAAGTAGATTTTAGACATAAAGCAAAGAAAACCAGCCCACAAATCACAATCACAGAGAACCTAGACAACAAATTGAGTACCTTAAAAGAAACAGACATGGATCTAATCTACATGGGAAGTAGTAAAAGACAAGATCTCCTGAGTAAATTGGGAGCATGGGGACCATGGGAGAGGATTGAAGGGGAGGAAAGGGGGAGGGGAGCAGAGAAAATGTATAGTTCAATAATATCAATAAAAAAATATGGAAAGTTCCCCAAGTTGGTCCTACAGAACTCTATCAACTTATGAGGAAGAAATCCTTTTATCCCTCTTGCTCAATCAAACACAAATGATGTTCGAGGAATGAAAAGGATCACAGGCCTGCTAGGAATCTGACAGAGTCTGTATTAGTTGATTTTCTCGTATTGTGATAAAACACCACGACCAAAGCAACTTACCAAAGAAAGAGTTAATTTGGGCTTATAGGACTGTTGAGGACTACAGTCAATGATGGCGAGGAAGCACGGTGGCAGGCGTTGGCGGCTGAAGCAGCAAGCTGAGAGCTCACATTGTGACCTCAACCGTGTAGCAGAGTGAACTGGCAGTGGCAGAGAATGTTTTACTTTCAAAGCCCACCCTCAGTGATAGACTTCCTCCAAGGCCACATCTCTTAAAATGCTCCATTCAGTGCCACCAGCTGGGGACCAAATATTCAACGCCAAAGGATATGGGAGACATTTCTCACTCAAACCACCACAGAGCCCATGACCTGTTCCACAGGAAAAATACATATACAGCTGCCCTAGAGAAGTTCAGTGAGTTTGTGAAGGCCTGGTTAAAATTTTCTCCTTGCCTGGAAAAAAAAAACAAAAACAACAACAACAAAACAAATATGTTGGGTCTTCAAATTTAGTCGGTAAAAGAATGGAGTTGTATGTATTTAGAACCCTTCCTTACCCTTTTCTCCATCTTGTCCTCCCCATACTTGCTGATGCTGATGGCTTGTGTGCCGTTCTTGTTCCCAGCTGACCTCCAGCTCATCCGCATTCAGCCCCTGACTGATGAGCAGAACGTCCCTATGAATAGCACAAGATGTGATCTATCCTAAGCTTTCTGGGGGGAGAATATGGGACTGTGGTTCAGCCTTACTACTCACGAACTTTTTGGCTATGGAAAAATCATTTCGCCTTTCTCATTAATCACAGCTCTTGTTCTGCTGTCCTCCTGAGATGCTTGGAAGACTCGGTAGGATGTGGCTATGCTTTGAAAAGTGTTGAATGCCATATGAAAGCAAGAGCCTGTAATTATTCCCTGTGCTCTCTGTTGCTTAGAGACGGGACCTGGGTGATTATTATCACATGGTGTTCACAATCCACAGGCATCTTCTTTTTTGCTCCCTCTCTAGAGGGAGTGATCATATCAAACCTTGGTCACCTCCTCCTATTCTAAGGTGATAGACTTTGGTTAATGAGGGAGAACTAATTTCCTTCTAGAAGGTATGTGTGAAGGTCAAAAAGGGTGAGATTTTAAAAGGAATCAATAAAGCTCTCTATGGAGGTTGCATGATAGGAGTGAATTTTCATGAACAAAACTAACAGATCAGTTACTTATCAGAAAGAATAAACCAGGTTTAAAGGAACCAGTGGCCTGAACTATGTGACAATAGAATAGTTAATAAGAGTTGAATGTGGTTTATTGTGAACAATTATGTGATTTCAGCAAATTTCCAAGGTCACTAAGTTTTCCTTTCCTTTCCTTTCCTTTCCTTTCCTTTCCTTTCCTTTCCTTTCCTTTCCTTTCCTTTCCTTTCCTTTCCTCTCCTCTCCTCTCCTCTCCTCTCCTCTCCTCTCCTCTCCTCTCCTCTCCTCTCCTCTCTTCTCCTCTCCTCTCTGCTCCTCTCCTCTCCTCTCTTCCCCTCCTCTCCCTCTACCCCCCCCCCCCCTTCTTTGACAGAATATCTCCATTGTACAGCTCTGGCTGTCCTGGAACTCACTCTGTAGACCATGTTGGCCTCAGACTCACAGAGATCCACCTTCCTCCGCCTCCCAAGTGCTGGGATTAAAGGCATGCACCACCACCCCTGTAAAGTTATCATATTTTATGTAGCTAAGGGTCTCTAATTTAGTAGCTCTGGGATGGTGTGTGAGTTTTGAGTTCCAATAAGTTCTCAGATGAAATTGAGGCTGCTGGCCATGGGCCCACTTGAAGGAGTAGGGAAATTGATGTGCGACAGATTCTACACAAAAGAAAGTCTAAAGTATAGTATCTTAGTGCCGTTTAGTGGCATCTACACTGTGGTGTTATCACATTGGTAACAGATGTTTGAATTTGGTGATGTAGCTCTGTGGTAGAGCATTTGCCCAGCATGAGCAAGACCCTGGTTCCATCCTTAATACCAAAGCAAATGAACAAATGAATGGATGGATGAATGGATGAACCAACCAACAACCAAAAAAATGACAGTGGAAGACAGAGTCATATTAGTTACTCTTCTATTGCTGTGATACATCATGAACCAGGCAGCTTGTGAAAGGAAGGGTTTATTCGGGCTTACACTTGAGGGTTAGGATTCATAACCGCGGGGACAGCATAGCAGCAGGTGGCAGACATGATAGTTGGAGTTGGAAGCCGGAAGCTGAGGGATCACATCTTGACCATAAACACAAGCAAAAAGAGTGAACTGTGAGTAGACTTGGCTCTGAAACATCAATGGCTCTTTTCGGTGACATCTTTCTCCAGCAAAGCCACCCCTCCTAAACCTGCTCACTGGGGGCAAAATATTCAAATGCTAAAGACTGTGGGGGACATCTCATTCAAACCAACACACTCCCAAAGCCTAAAAGAAAAAGAAATAAATACCTGTTTGTCATTGTCTGGTGTTATGACCATCTGGCTGTGACAGCTATACCATTCTGTCAAGCTTTTTGTGCTCTCTGAATCTCAGTTTCTTTTGGTATACAAATTTGGGTTAAATTACATGATGTTTAAGGTCTTTGAATACCATGCTGAATTATGAAAAGCAAAGTAAGGATGAAGGCAGGAATGTTATAGAAAATATTTTCATGGCACAGGAAGATAGGGAGAAAGAATTGACCTTAGACCATTTTTACAAGTACCCACTGACCGGAATCAATAGAGAAACCATTTTCTCTTTGAGAAAAGTAACGGTTAATGTCACGACGGTCCTCCCTGAGTATCGACCTTTCCAAAGATTGTGATTTATCACTAGAAACCTTGAGAAGACTCTCCAGGCTGTCATCTAAACAACAGCGAGAGAATGGCCACTAGATATCGATCAATCCTGGATTTCAGCTCTGTTTATGAGGGGATAGCTCCATCTGTCGTATCAAGGTAGGGACCACATCCTGCAGTCAAGAGCCCTAAGGTGAAATAGCGCGCTCAGAGAGGAAGACACAAGTGCCCAAGCTCTTGAAACTCTCTTGTGTGTAATGCAACGCTGCTCTCTGAGGAGTCAATAAGGACCCAAGCTAAGCACTTTCCAGTCTGAGCGGTGATACCGTGGAGGGTGTGGTTGACTTTCTGGGACAGATGGGGAAAGAGGATGAACGATACTGATAACACTACTCTTTTTTTTTTTAAAGACTCCTTTAATAGACAAAACTACCTCTTTGGGTTAGATACTAAACCCATTAAGAAACAGAGGCTTAGAGATTTGAGCCGCTTGTCCAAGGCAACTCAGCTGGTGAGTGGGACTCACGTTCTGGCCTGACAACGGCAAAGCCTGTGCTCTTCCATCCTGCCCTACTGGTTATTCAGGAAAGCCAAGAGGAACTGAAGGTCACCCTGGAAACCACACTTGTTCCTCAGTCTTAGACAGTTGATCTTGGATTTAAAGGCAAGTTACTGTCAAAGGGAAAGGAGAAATAAGACTTGAAGGTGAAAATAAGCTGTGGGAATTGCTGAGTCCCACCTGGCACATCTGTCTGTGCTTGCGGGGAAGAGTGTGGATCAAGAAAGAGATAGACACCAGACAGAATCGGGATGGTGTCCAGTAAATACTGCCATCGGCCTCGTGATTATTTCTCATGCCTTTATATACCCCAATCCAAAAAGGAGGGGCAGGCAAAAGACTTCTTTACCAAAATACAAACGACAAAGTAATTACCTTCTGAATACCCAAAACATCAAGTAACCATAGCCTAGGTCAAAACATCCTATTAATAGCCACACCCTGGGCCAAACCTCCTGTCATAACCTTGAAGGAGCAAGAATAGGGCTGAACTCTCCGACCTTTACTCAAGGTGGAACAGATCCACTTCAGTGGACTTCACAGGGAATTTCTGGCTTTAACTGTGAATAGAGCCCAGAACTCTGTGTAAAGATCTCTGATGTAAAGGCGCTTCTCACTTAACAGGCACTCGTGAGCTTTTAGCTCAGTGTGAGCTGTTGCTTCTTGGTTGTGGAGGAAAACCACAGTTTCTCTTGACTTAAATCATCCCAGCGAGTTCTGGCTTCACTCCCATCTCACAGGACACTGTGGACTTCTGACTTCAGGATTCGCTTTCCTCCACCTAACGCATCTGTGCTCATCCGTCTTCTGATCATCGGGCTGAAGTATAATCCCCCTGGAGAGTGTGGATGCGTGCCTGCCTGAGATGGATGCAGGTTAATCACAGAAGACAAGCGCTCCATTGCCCCTGGGCAGAGTCGACCCAGATTTGCTCTGCGTGATTTTCACGGTTCACTACAGCAGGGTTAGGGAGAAGTCTGGACACGGCAAAGCTTTGATTCAGATTTTTAGAACCTTACAAGTAACAGAACCTAGTTATTACCGGGCTAAGCGCTGAGATCAGGCTGAGTCCTGTTGTGCTTAAAGGTGGTGTTCCAGCCTGAGCTTACTCTGGGACTCCATTTTATAAGCAGCTTTGACTACATTTTGAAGATAGGGAATGGCTCTGGACGACAGGTAATTGGCATCACCTGACTGGTCCCCAACCCCCCCCGTATATCACGGACTGATAAATGACTTATTTCTAGGAGCAGAAAGTGTGTCACTCTATAAATTTATCATGGAAAATTGGAATTGTAGGGGCATATTGTCGTGGGAAAAAAGTGCCAAGGAAATCAGGTATAAGAGCTTATCGGATACTCCAGACCAAGAAAAGGCAGTAAGGATACCTAATTGTGATATAATGATGGCCACTACCAACCTGCCACCTGACCCCCTGGCATATGCATCAAGAAACCTACAACAGAGAATTCTGACTCTCCCAGGTGCTCAGCTTGGCTTGGTTACTGTCTGAGTTGCTATCTGCCAGTCTTCCTATTTGCCAGTCTGGAGCTGCTATTGTTGGTCCTCCGACTAGTTTGTCCACACCTAGTCTTCTTTCCTTCTTTGCTTCACTTTGATCCTCCAGCTTAGCTTTATGGCAGGGCTGCAGCAACTTCCTCGGCAAAGTACTCAGTTCCCTGTGGTTCCCAATCTTAGCAATATAAACTCTCACTGTATTTCTGTCATCCTCCCTAATTCTCAGGACCTCTAAAACCTCTCCAAGTCTGTGGTAGCCTCTTAACCCCTTAGAGCCATTCTGCAACCCCCCGCCCCGACACACACACTCAGATTTACTATGTGATATGTCATGTGTGATCTCAGTGTTATTATTAGTAATTAAGACTGGCATAAAAGAACCTGTTTGTCTTGGGCCGATTCAGAGTCCCAAGGAAAGTGAAGAGTACCTGGCAAATTGCTGAGTTCGAAGCTATGATGCATTGTGAATTTATTGTTACTCAGCAGATTCGGACACACTAGTAAGACACAAATGTGTTTGTCTAAGTTTCTGATGTGACGCACTCACAACACTAGTGTTAGGGTAGGGATGGTTGTGGAGGAAAGGAAGTATTTAAAAGTAGAAGATTGTGCCGAGGAAAACTTATCTACCTAGGTGAAAACCTTAAGTACAAGAAAAATGGAGAGGATGTTTGACGTTGTGCTGATCAAGTTTAATGGCTTAAATGATAATTTATGCAACAGATCTTCAGACTGGCTGCCCCATCCATGTCAGGTACTATGGAAGGTAGCTGTTAGTCAGCAATTTCTGCCAAGATGAAACAACCCAGCTTGGTGAGAGGCTGGTTAAGGCTCAGGAAATACTAAGTTAAAATATTCCACTGAAGGGAGGCTTGTTAAAACTCAGGAAGGAAACAACTCAGAAGTCTCAGGAAGTCCCTAAAACCATCCATTCACAAGGCTCCTTCTCCCCAAAGGCTATGTAAGTGATGAGGACTGCTGGGGAGAAAAGACTCTCTGGCCTGTTGAGCTGCTGCAAGTCCTGCAGAGAGCTCCAGGGTTACATGGAGGCAGAACTTTGCATACATAATAAATAAATATCTTTAAAAGAAATGTTTGTCAATATTTTCAGGACTTGGTATGGTAGGTGAAGAAGGAAAAAGATCTAGAAGTGTCTGCATTTTTTACTGGGGCACAAGTGAGGACAAACTGTCCCCTATTGAGATTTACAGTATAGAGAGTAAGTAAGTTTAATCAATTCACTTAGTCCAACTGTAGTGTCTAGCTGTTGGTCAAATACTAATATGCATATTTCTGGGAAGGAGCATCCTGCCCCCCCTTTCTATTGATGAATGTTTTCCCTTTGAAACAGGGTCTCACTGTGGCCTGGAACTCTCTGTGTAGATCAGGCTGACCTAGAACTCACAGAGATCCTCCTCTCTGTACCTCCCAAGTCCAGTGATTAAGAGGCCTGTGCCTCCATGCTGGCCCTTGTCCAGGGTCAGACATTAGCATATTAATTATATATGACAGGGATTTCATTATGACATACACATATATTTTTAAACATTCATATCTTTTTACCCTACTGTCCCTCTCCACTATCACTAACCCATTTCCTTGTCCCAACTAGAACCCTTCTGTTTTCATGCATTCTTTCTTTGATTTTTGGCTTTTGACCCAAAAATCTATAGGGTAGCTTGTAGGAGTGAATGAGAGATTATTCACAGGAATACGGGCAATTTACTAGAGGCCACACACACCATGAAGCAATGACTCCAACACTAACTGCGTATGGATCTTTAGAAAGGAGTGAGAGCTTGTGTGTCCCTTCAAGGGAAGATACTTTTTAGATGTGAGTAGCATTTAAGTCAGTCGATTTAGAGTACAGGTTGCCTTTCACAGTGCGAGAAACTCATCTAATCTGTTGGAGGCCATGAGGGAAATGGCAGCCATTCCACAAAGAAACAGGATGTCCACCTTCCAATCCCTTTCTTAAGTATTTTCCAACCACCTTCCAATGATCACTCAAGTCTGCTGCGTCAATTCTGGTTTCCAGCCTGCTGGTCTCACACATTCTTTAAAATAAATCTCTCTTTATGGGTATCCGTTTGGGAGGGTGTGTTCTTGTCCAAGCTTGCACTTCAGAGTTCCTTTTGCTGGAGTTCAGGGTGTTTGTTTGTTTGTTTTAGAGTTTCTTTCAGGAGAGGAGGAAGCAGGCTCCTGTCCAGCGCCATGATGAACTGAACAATGGGGCAAAGAGACCCATACAAAGGCCTGCCCGGTGCTTGGAGAAGAAAACATAGACCTTCCTGGTGTCATAAGGTACCAAGGCAGACAGGGCACTATTATAGTGAACAAATGTGCAAATGTACAGCAGATTATGGGACAGAGAGAGAGGAGAGAGGAGAGAATGATAGAGAGAAAGAGAGAGAGGGAGGGAGGGAGAGAGAGAGAGAGAGAGAGAGAGAGAGAGAGAGAGAGAGAGAGATTCATTTCCTTTAGACAGAGGCATATCTGAAGAGGTGGAAGCAGCGACGAGCAGGCTGAGGTGGGTGGCTTGATTGCTCCCCAGGGCCATAGTGATGTGTGGGCTTGGGCTGCTGCAGGGCCCATGTCTGGGATCAAGGCCCTGATGCAGGCATGATCTGTGTTGATGTCGGAGGCTCCTGATACCACCAAAGGCACAGGGGACTGGGCTGTACAGAGTTAGCCCCCGCACCACTGACTACTCTACTAGGAAGAACTCGTCTTGAGGCACTCTGGAGAGAGGTTCCCACACCTCGCCTGGGCAGGACAATATAGGTGATCCTGTCCGGAGGGGCATGGGCATGCTAGTCCTGCGGGTATCATGTGCTGCTGGTGGGGGAGGGAAAGATGCCCTCCTCCCCTTGTCACTCAACACCTGCACCACGTGGGGGACCTGACCCAACCCCTCACCAGCTGCAGCGCTCAGGAGAATGGGCCCTGCGCCTCTCCTGGGCCGCCCAGTAGAGTTGACCCTGTAGACAGGGCATGGGCGAGCTGGCACTGAGGAGTGAAAGGGTATAGCTGGTACCTGCCTCCCTCATCTGTGGTGCTGGGGGCGAGGGTACGTTGACGTCCCCCCTTGCCCCTAATGTCTCTGGCTAGCGAGGAAGCTGTCCCTCCCCCTTTCCAGGGCAGAGCTCCGAAAAGCAGGTCCCGCCTGGGCAGCACAATGGAGCTGACCTTATTGAAGGGGGCGCCGGTGAGCAGGGCCGGAGAACAAAAGCATGGGAGATCTGGCCCCATTCCTTATCTGCCATAGGGTGGCATTGGCAGGAGAGAGATGCCTCCCCTACCCCCAATGCCTGAGGCAGGTGGGAGAGCTGCCCCTGCCCTATGCCAGCTGCAGCCCTCGGGAAAGCAGGCCCTGCATCTCGTCTGAGCAGCACAATAGAACCAACCCTGTTGATAGAGGTGTAGTACGGATTCTAACAGGTATTAATAATAAAAACCCAGAGTCAGGTATTAGGGGTGAAAGCTGAGAGATCAGAGAAGCTGTTCAGTCAGTCACTAGAGAGACCTTTTGCCTCTACCGAATCCTAAGACTGATGCAGACTGCACCTCAGACAGCATTTTCAGTCTGCAAATGTCTCCCTCAAACCTCAGACTACATCTGAGCTTCTCTCTCCTCCCGCTTTACAGTCCTTCCTGACTCCACCTCCCTTGTACTGGGATTAAAGGTGTGGGACTCCCAAGTACTGGGATTAAAGGTATGAGCCACCACGTGTCTGGCCTCTAGTGGCTTATTAGGTCTGCGCTCTGATCTTCAAGCAAGCTTTATTTGTTAAAACACAAACAATATGTCACTACACGGAAGTATGGGTCAGCCAGCTTCAAAGCTGTGAGCATGCGAGAGATGCGCCCTTACCCTTTGCCTCCTCTCGGACCCGCCCCTTAGCCAGCCACAGCACTCAGGAAAGCGGACCCTGCTCCTCTCTCAGGCAGCAGGGTAGAGCTGATCCTGTCGGCAGAGGTTCAGGTGAGGGGCCCCAGGGTCTGAGAATGGGATAACTGGCCACACTCCCTTTATCTGCCATGTGCTGGTGAGGGTGAGGGAAAGATGCCCTCCCCCCATGTGAGTGGACCATGGTGTTGACCCTTCCCCTTGCCAGCTTCAGCACCGGGGAAAGTGGACAAAGAGACTTATTATTAGTAACGAATGCTTAATTTTATATTATGCTCCTTTCTTGCTAGCTCTTATAGCTTAAATTGACCTGTTTCTCTTGGTCTACATTTTGCCTGGGGGCTCTTTCCCTTTCTTTCATTCTGAATGGCCCACTTTCCCTGCTTGCTCTGTGTCTGGCTGACTGTGGCTGGCTAGCCCCAGGCCTCCCTCTCTTCCTCTCTTGTCCGCTTCTCTCTTCTCCTACTTATTCTTTCTGCCTGCCAGCCCCACCTATCCCTGTACTGCCTAGCTATTGGCTGTTCAGTTTTTTATTAGCCCAATCAGGTGCCTTAGGCAGACAAGGTGAAAAAGCAACAGATCGTTACATAATTAAACAAAGGTAGCATAAACAAAAGCGGCACACCTTTACATAATTTAAGCAATATCCTGCAACATAAACAAATGTAACACATATTTGCCTAGTTAAAGTAATATTCCACAACACCTACAGCTTGCCTGAGCTACACAGTGGAGCTGGCCCTGAATTTGTAAGTGTGGGAGAGTGCCCTCCCACAAGGACATAAAAGCCAGAGAACCGGCCTCTCCCCTTGCTCTTCTCTGCAAGGGGTGAACTAGCAAGCACGATGCAGGAGAGATCACCTTGGTGGTGAAGACAGGGGAGAGCTGACTGACTGACCAACCCTGCAACTACCCAGGTCCTGGACTGTGAGTTGGCCCACCCCAACATCCACCCCATCTGTGATCTTTTGGAGCGTATGAAGGGGCTGGTCCTACACATCCCAAACTGTAGGATCTCCATGACACAGGGCAGCAACAGGATAACCAAGAGGAGTCCAGATGAGGGCCCTGCACCAACCGTGCAGCAGAAACCAGAGGCTGAACCAGACCAATGACTGCAATGAACACTTGCGCATAAAGATATATAGATAAAAGGGTTTGTGCTGCGTGACTCACTGAGTCACACTGCAGCTTCCATGACATTTTTCCTTTTTATCCCTTTCTTTTTTTCTCTCTCAGATTTTATTTTATTTTACTTTTTTTGTGGGGGGGAAGGTTGCAAGGTCAGAGGGCAGACATGAAGGGACAAACAATAAATGGGATTGAGATGCATGATGTGAAAGACACAAAGAATAAATAAAAAAAAGGTTAAAAAAGAGTTTCCTTTAGTTGTTTCTGCCAGGAGGTGTTGTGGTTCAATACAAAGGTTATTATATTATTCACGCCTTTGAATTGTGGAACTGTATGTCAGAGAAAGTGAGATATACTTGTGTAATTCTTACCAGTAGTAAAATTCATCACATGAGTGTGTGTCTGTGTGTGTGGTGTTGGAAATGTGTCCAGGAAATGTGCCTCATGGACAGGCATGGGAGGACCCAAGTTCAGGGCTGCGGTTTCATTTCTTCTGGGGAAAGTGGGAGTTTCCACAGTGGCAATTGGACCCCGGGAGTTAGAGGAGCCTCTCCTGCAGAACCAGTAGAAGAGAGGCCAGAAAGCTTAGCACAATTTCTCAAAGTTTTACTGCCTTTTTTTTTTTTGTCGTTGTTGTTGGTTCATTTCCTCAAGCCAAAGCCTTTTTATTAGACAGACACAAGTCTTCTATCTACTGTCATTGTGACTCAGGGCAGGAAAACTCGTCTGCCTCTCCTGTACATATAAACACCAATGAGGTTTTTCTAGGGACTCATTATGACATTACTTATAAAGTACCTTGTCCAGGACGGTCATGGAAGCCATATTTGTGATTCTTAAGATGGATTTGTTCTCACCTATACTTCCAGTCTGTAGATTCCGCAGGATGAATACAGTACAAGTGTTCCATTTATTGAGATTCATGAAAATTTCTCTTCACTAAATTGAGTTTCCTTAATATCTTAAAAAATGATATCTAATATTTAGATATCAAATATTTAGATCTAAATATAAAACCTAAAATAATATCTAAAAAGAATGAAGGGCACTGACAGAAAGTAGACATAGCATGTTTGTGATTAAGTAATTCTAGCTGAAGAATAAATCTTGTTTAATGATGATCAAAACGTCTCCAATGGAGTTCATCTCTCTCTCTCCTTCCTCCATTCAGACAGCTCTACTTGTTTTCCAAAACCCAGGTTAACGTCATCTTCTAAAGGAGTCTTTTCTGTCTGTGAACAAGTCTTCCCTGACAACATCAGCACCATCGCGGCTGCTGAAGGACATCTCCAGGAACAGCTGTCATGTTTCACCTGTCCCACTGGCTGGGGGCTCTAGAGTTGTCCGGTAGGTGACACTTTTTCTTTATTGTGGTCTGTATGACATTGCATGTAGCCATTGGTTCTTTTCTTCATATCTTTTGTACCAAGAGTGAGAGCCACATTGAATCTTTTCCCTCTAGTGCCTACCATCTAGTCCTTAAATGTTGTCAAGGGAATGAGCAGGTGGACGGATGAATAAAAACAGGCCGCGAATAAAATCACAACCATGTGATTAAATGTTTTTCTCCCATCAACTGCTTATTTTTGTCATACCTCCATTTTTCTAAATACTGAAAGTGGTATCGCTTACCATGTAAGTGTGGAACTTAAGACACTCCGAATTCCGCAACTCTATCTTCAAGATGTGTTTATTAGAGTCATAGCAACAAGGCAGACAGTGACTTTGCCTTCTCATTGGCATTTTCCATAAGTT
This sequence comes from Microtus pennsylvanicus, assembly GCF_037038515.1. Taxonomy (NCBI): domain Eukaryota; kingdom Metazoa; phylum Chordata; class Mammalia; order Rodentia; family Cricetidae; genus Microtus; species Microtus pennsylvanicus. The sequence goes on from NC_134596.1 coordinate 34,507,304, forward strand.
GTTTGATAGGCTCACAAAGCCAGGATTGCAAACTTAGATGAATCGGTAATATCTCGACTTCCTGTTGAGTGGAGATTATTCATTGCATCCTTCCTATCAGAGTGCCCATGTAGTTTTTATAGGGTAGCCTATAGCTTTAACCCTCTCCCTACTGGCAGCTCCTATGCGGGCATGTGGCTAGCAGAAGGTAACTTTTGTTCAGTCTGTTCTCTCTACTTTGCATAGATGCAGAGTCTCTCTTGTTTCTGACATTGTACTGTGCATCTGAGCTTCTAGCTGATTTGTCTGTCTCTGCTTCCCATATTGCCTGTAGCTGGGATGACAGATGTGTGCCAGGACATCTGGCTTTTTTATGTAGGTTCCAGAGATCACACTTAGGTCATCAGGTGTGCAGCAAGTACTTGCATCTCTCAGTTCTTTATTTTTCTTTTCATGTTTTTTTTTCCTTAGCTATCCCCCCACAACGGTCCCACATTATTTATCCATTACTCTCTAAATAGAACATCAGCACCGTTTTACCAGCTTTCATATTTACACTGACAAATCAAGAAAGAAAACTCCCAGGCCATACCAGACTAGACGCTTCAAGTCCTCCAGGGATGCTTCTGTATTTATTGAACATCATTCATTCAACAGCTCCTACTTTAACTAAGTCTTTCCTGGGTGCTGAGGATGTCAGGAGCAAAGAGATAAAGCCCACAGTATGGCTCTTTTGTGTCAACTGTAGGTGGGTCACAGTGTCCACATATTTGACCAAACACTATTTTGGGTATTTCGGTAAGAGTGTTTCTTGACATAATTTATCTTTAAATAAATGGACTTTGGGTAAAACAGGTTATCCTCTATAATGTGTGTGGATCTCTTATACAAGTTGAGGGCCTGAAGAGAGTGAAGGAAGGCTGCCAGCAGATAGCCTCAGGGTGGGGATGTCAACCGTTCTGAGACCAGCCTGCTGGGCTTCATCAGCAGATCTCGGGTTCAGCAACCCTCCACGATGGTGTGAACAGGTTGCTTGAATAAATGAGTGCACACACACACACACACACACACACACACAGTATCTGACATGATAGCTTGCTTTACAATTTCTCAGTCCTGTGATGATCTGAAGGAGATCCACATTCAATTCAAATGCACTTTGAACTTTGCTCCTTTCCCAGGCTACTGATATAAACCACACTGTTCTCACTGCTGTCCAAGTGTGTGTGGTTGCCATACATAACTGTTACTTATACAGTCACAAGGGTAAACAACCAACACAGTGTACTGCGCACGCTGGAAAACGAATTACATTGCTAAGTTATGCGATTTGGAAGGCGAGGTGTGTTGAGTTCACTTTGATTTACGGTATTTTCATTTATAACAGATTTATTGGGATGTAGCCTCATCATAAGTTGAGGACCACCTCTTTGTCTTCTTGGTTTTATTTTGGGAAAGCTTTGTTCTCAGCATCTCAGGACCCTGAAAACAGACGTGCAAGCAATTAGAATCCAGTGGGGAAATTGCCCTCAGTGGCAAGTTTACATCTGTCTTCCTTCGCCACAGGGGAATATGTCCTAAGAGCCGGTGGACGCCAGAAACTGGAGAGTACCAAACCCTAAGCTTGCTTCTCTATAAAATGTTTGATATGAACATTAGGCATAGTAACAGGTTATCAGCAACAGTAATAAAACAATTATAATAGACTGTAGTAAAAACCTATATAAATACCTCTTTCAAAATGTTTTATTGGACTTACAGCTTTTCACCAAAAGGAGGCGCTTTTTAACATCAGCTCAGCAGAACCGAGTTAGCAGCGTGACTGCTCCTGCACAGCAGAACTTGGTTAACTGCATTACTGCTCCTGCCCTTGGGGGCTGTTGCTAAGTAAGATAGGGATGTTTGAACACAAGCAGTGTGTGCAGATCACTACTGTGCAGATGAGAGGGGGGCTATGTTCAGAGTGAATGTGCTTGATAAAGTGGTGATTCACTCCTGGGCGTGACAAAGCGCTACCGTGTGAGATCGCGTTACCATGTTTGAGAGAGTTTAAAACTAGTGAATGAATCTTTTCCCTGCAATTTTCCGTTTATTATTTTCAGATTGTGGTTGAACATGGTCAGCTAGAACTGTAGACCTGTGCATAAGGAGGGACTAAGTAAAGTGTGGTTAGGGGCTGGGGCGGTGACTCAGAGTCAAGGTGTTTGCTGCCAGCCTTGATGACCTTAGCTGGATTCCCAAGACCACACAGGGGAAAGAGAGAACCTAGTCTTACTGTCTTTTGATGTCCAGATTCACACACACACACACACACACACACAGAGAGAGAGAGAGAGAGAGAGAGAGAGAGAGAGAGAGAGAGAGAGAGAGAGAGAGAGAGAGATATGCAACACACACACAGAAACACAAAACACATACACGGAGACACACACGCACATACAGACACACACATGCACAGTCACATAGACAATGTGTAAAACAAAGCAAAAAACCCCTGTGGTTAGATCATTGACAAGAAAGCATTTATCCCTCTGGGGATACTTATAGAAACTTTGGGGTATATTCGAAGCAGCCTTTGCTTCAAACCCAGATGAAGCTAACCTGATCTGAATGTGAGAACCGGAGCGAGTCACGGGTGAGGGTACCGCCCTCACACAAACACCCAGGCCTAGAATAGCCCGCGCAGGGGAGCATCCCGGGGGACTGTCTCATGCTGTCTGTTTGTTAAAAACAACTGACACTTGATATGCGCTGCTCGGTGTCTTAAATTCATTGTTATTCGGAAAGAGGGGTTTACTCTGATAGCTATGATTGCATAATGACAAGGACCGGGCTGCTTGAAAAGGAAGAGAACCAGCGGCCATTAAAATAGGGAGTCATTTGAGAGCGCTGCTCCATTTTCTGAAAGAAGTTTCGGAGACAAAGGTTAAAAATAGATCCCGAGAAACAAACGGTAGGTGAACAAAAAGAAAAAAAAAACCTACACCTGCGGCCTAGAGGCTGATTACAATAGAAAGAGGACGCTCTTAACCTAATTGTGCCGCTCGAACCGTAATTAGGCTAAGAGAAACGTAGAGTGCTATCGTTTCGAGGACAGCTAGGTCTGTATGAGGTTTCAAAGTGGAGATGTTAACGGGGCGCGAGCATCACGTGGAGAGACTCAGTCGTCCTGAGGCTGATGGACCGCATAGCGTGAGGTTGAAGGAGCGCTTCTGTTAGCTGGCCTCCCTTTGAGCGCGTGCCGCTCCACTCAGGTGCCCCGTATCTCGCTCACATGAAGTGTTTTCTTTTGCTGGGCTCCGTTTCATCTGGTTTTGTTCTATGGCCTCTAGCAAAGATTGCCTGGAAACTCTAGAGAGACCCTTTAAGCCAAACCCTTGAAGACCTGAACTCACAAAGAAGCCATTTTTAATACTTCAAAATATATTGAATGAAACTTATAGCCGCAAATTTACACGATTTTGCCTTACATTATGTGGCTGTGTCCTCAGAGCCTGTGGCTTTGGAAAAGAACTTTGCTCAGCAACCCACTGTCAGGTCCAAAAGAAACCCGGGACAAATGGCTCCCTGTGGTACTTATTAGCATACCAAAGCGTGTGGCTTCTTGGTTCCCCCAGTTTCTCAACTACCTGTTACAGAGTCCACACTGGCTTCCTGGCTTCTCTCAGATCCTCTAATCCCATCCTGTCCCCTAAACTTCACCTCACAGGCTTCCCTCCCCCCTTTCCTATCTACAGAACCCTGCCAATTTGGCCATACACTCTCTTGCCCTCTCTTCTCTTTGCTTTCTCTCTCCTCTTCCTCTCTTGTTCTTCCCTTCACCATGACTCAGTTTAGCCTGCTGGCTTAGTCTACTGCTTTCTCTCCCTGCTCTGGACTCTTGCAGACACCTCTGGTTGTAGTATCCCTCATATCTAGAATAAAAACTTCCCTTCATCATGCCTTGGAGTGCTTATGTCCTCACTTCATATGTCTGGTGCTGAAACCCTCACTTTATACACCTCCGTCCTGTGGAGACTGAAGGGAGATTCGGTTTACTTCAACTGTTGAAACTAGGAGTATCTCTTATGTCTATTAAGCAAGTAACTCAGGGTGTGGGATGAGGCTGTAAATGCCTGGTATGTGGAAAGCAACTTGGTCATCAACTCTGAGTTCATTTTATCAGTGTGAAGATTTAGACTTGATGGCAACAAAATGTGCAACCAACTGGCTGTTGGCCACGGGCACTTAAAAAATCATATCTAGTTTTCTTCTCCTGAAAATATTTCTTCAGAGCTCTGACTTTCTATCTGATTCCCTCTCAGGTCATTTGGTATGTCTGCTGTGTCTGCATAAAGGCTCGGCTTTTTATGATAACTTCTAGAGGGGCACACTCCCTCTGCTGTGCGTCTCTCAGACAAACAACTCCCTCACCATCCGCTGGCTTTATTCTCTCTTCCAGGAGGCCTGCCGTCATGAAATTCTTCTCTGATCCTTCCAGATTCCTCTCCTGAAATGACAAAATTCTCAAAGCTCTCCTGAAAAACACAATTTTCAAAACTGCTTTCAGTGACCCGTTGCTGACCCTGAGAGCCCACATGCTCACTGAGGACTGTTTGATGCTGGAGCTTTGGCTTCTTAATCAACGAATCACCACACTAATGCATTAATTAATATAGACTTTGTTTGCTTGTCTGAACGCTGGATAAGTTCTAGCTGTTTTTGACACATTCCCAAGGCCTAGATAAAAGAAAGTTTAAAATGGTAATTTGGAAGGACAAGCTTCCAACCTCTATAAACAGGCAAGACGGTGCACAGGCTATTATTACGTTTCATTGTGACCAGTGCTGTAAAATAGACTGCACAATTGAGCCTCCAGGGACACACTCAGCCAGCTCATCCTTCGACTCAGAACAACTGAATCAATATTCAGGGAAGTTCTACATTAGTCTGCAATTTAGGGGCTACTGATGCTGAGCTCAGAAATCTATTTAGTGGTTTACTATTCATGGACTTACAGTGACTCATTCCACTTCCAGTTCACCTGTGTCTGGGTTCAGTTCTCAGTCTTGATTTCTACCCTGACCATAGCACTCGGCTGTTGGGCTCCATGATGAAATGTACCAGAAACAGAGGGCACAAAGAACTCAAAATGACTTTTAAGTAAAATGCTTAGGTCCCTACATTGTCACTAAAAAGGTGCCAATAGAATTCATTGTCAATAGTTAGGGAGCCATGTACTTTTCCAGGGGCTTCTCTCATCCCTGGCTCCAAGTGGCTATCATGACTATGAGATATAAAATGCCATTGCTACATTGCTCTTGAGTCATGGGAAGTCCGGATGATATAACGTGACTACTCGAAATCAGGTCTCAGGGGGACGAAGGTTGATGTCCATGGTTGTTTTGCAGCCTCTTTCTTAATCCATTTATCCATATGAGATCGTTTTTAAGACTGAAATTTCTGACATAACTAGGAATAAAGTCAGCAAGAACAGGAAGTTTTCATCTTAATAGTTCTGTACATCGTGTGGCCATCTACTGTGTAGGCCTGTATTGTTGCCTGTGAAACACATTACAATGTCTGTGCACCCAGGCAATTGGGCATTGAAAATGCTGGGCATATACTTTTGAATTGTGCAGCTACGTGTGTTTGCAAATGATTCAATCTCGGTGACTGCATTGCTGTCTTTGTACTAACAATTCAGTCTATAATACACTTAATGGTCTATTTATGTGTTTAAATGCTTGTGCTAGCTTCCTGTTGCTGTGACAAAACACACCAGAGAATCCCATTAAGGAAGAAAACTATGTTTTAGCTCACCCTCTCAGAGGCTTCAGTCAGTTTCAGTGTTTCACAGTAAGACAGACTATCACGGTAAGGGGCATTTTGTTGGAGAGAGATCTCATATCATAGGGATCAGGAAACAGAAAGAACATGGGAGAAAGGGATCAGAGATACGCTGTAACCTTCAAAGGCATGCTCACAGAGACCTGCTTCCTCTAACTCGGCCCAAGAGCCTGACATGGTGACAAATGCCTGTAATCCAAGTACTTGGGAGATAGAAGTGGAGATCATGAATTTGAGGTCATTCTTGGCTACATAGCCAATATGAAGCTATCTTGGGCTAAGGAAGAGCTTAAAGGAAGAAACAGAGAAAGAATGAGAGAAAGAAAGAAAAGCAGACAGAAAGAAAAGCTAAGTTTAATCTTAAGCACAACACAGTGAAGATCAGGAGACGGAGATAAAGATCTTTAGAGCTCCAAGTTCTGTGCTTAGAGTTAAGTTTTCACTGGGGATTTAGGGGGAAATTCTCAAATAAAGGCTGAGAAAATTTACCAGTCATGGACCCCCTGTAAAAGACCTTCAAAGGAGGGGCTTAAATTGAATTTAGGAAAGAAATGTAATACAGGAAGCAAATGACCCCAAATTATACTTTGATGTTCAAGTAAGTTAATAATATGAAATTTATAGAATTAAAATATACTCATTCATTCATTTGCCTGTTTGTCTTTTGAGACAAAGTCTGTCTGTATAGCCCAGGCAGACACAAAATTTGTTATACATTGTGGGCTAGTATTGAACTCATGATCCACCATCTGTCTTAGCTTTATGAATGCTTGGATGACAGGCATGTGGTCCCATGGTCTGATTCTATAGTGTTAAACTTTGTAATGTAGCTGCGGAAGTTTGAGTGAGAAATGTTTCCCATAGTCTTGGGCATTTAAACACTTGGTTCCCCCTCCCCCGCCCCTGCAAACAACAAAACACTTGGTGCCCAGTAGGTGGTGCTGTTTGGGGGAGGTTTAAGATGAATTGTTGGAACTTTGAGAGTTTAAAGTTCTCTCTCTCTCTCTCTCTCTCTCTCTCTCTCTCTCTTTCTCTCTCTCTTTCTCTCTCTCTCTCTCTCACTCTCCCTCCCCCCTCCCCCCTCTCTGCTTAGCACCTGTAGAATAGAACAAAGCTCGACTTTCAGCTTTCTGCTCTTGGGACCAAGCCTGCTGCTTGCTGTCACGCTGCCATTAGGGATGCTGATTCTCCTGGAGCCATAAGCTAAAATAAACTCCTTATTCTGAGAGTTGCCTTGGTGAAGGTGTTCTATTGCAGCAACAGAAAAGCAATGAACACAGAGAGAGACCACTTAATGAATTAGTGTCTGATTTTTAAGCCAAGGCACAGCAGAAGAAATTAAATGAAATCTCTTATAAAACGTAGAAGAACAGGTGAAGGGGAGTTTGCTATAGCTGTCAGAACTGTAAACACACAATGTCAAAGAAAGGGTTTCTAGTTCTGCAGGTCTGGGATATGAAAATTCAGGGACATACAATAATGTATTAAGGTCTTTATAACCATCTAGTGACACCGTTCTGCCTTTTTTTTTTTTATCATTGACCTTGCAAATACATATGTCTGAGAGAGGGATCTGGGTGTCTGAAGCCTTCCCCACTTGTTAAGGACTCGGCATGAGTAGTCTTTTGATGGAGGAATTAGCCAGCCCCAGGTCCTTTTGATGCACAGCTTCGATGGTTGGTCTTTGTTGAAGGAAGGCTTCAGGTCCAGAGACATTCCGTAAATAAGATGGTTCACAGAGAGCAAGGAGCTGAGAGGGACCGTGTTCCGTACAGTCAGCCGCAGCTGTCGTTACCCGGGGAGTCTGAGAAGAGCTGGCTTGAGTAGTGGCAGAAATGATACGGCTTCTTCCAGAAATAGGAGTGCTGTCATTACCAACAGCCACGTGGGGGTCTGGCTCTCAGAATTTTCCTTAGGGGTCTTTAATGGAACACAACGGGTAGCACTATTGAGCAGCTGTTAATGCCCGTCGCTGCTGCTCTGACTCCTAAGGCAGCCTATAAAACCAGCCACTCAGAGAGACCGCACTTAAGTTCACTGGTTTACAGAGGGACGAAATGCTGAGCATCCGAGTCTTCTTGCTGAGACCGTAAGATCTGGTGAGCAATGGGCCATAGCTAATTAAATCTGGTACCACCTACAGCTTTGAGCTCCCCAGGTCTGATGTGTTCCTCAGTTCTGAGAGTCTCATCCTTGCTTTCCTACATCCAGGACCTCCCCACTAGTGAAGAACTCTCTAGAGCCCTGGAAACCCAGGACCCCAGAACCCTGCGCTCCAGTGGTTCCGCTCCTGCATGGACATCCTCTCAGGCCTATGCTCTGGTCTATGGTGCGGTCAGTGTGTGCTATTTGAGGGCTGAGAGATGGGTGCTTTCACAAAGGAGAGGACAGAGGAGCTTAGGCAGGAGGACCATCATATCTGTTGTCAGAGGTCCCTCAAAGTGTGTCCCATGGGTCAGGACGCACTGAGGGTTGGTTGGCATGTTGGGATAAGTGGGGACAGTGTTTAGATATATCATGTTTAAGAAAAAATAATTTGACTGATATCTGGTTATTTCTAAGTTGCCCTATTGTGAATAAAACTGCCATGAACACTCATTCATGTTCTATTGCTTAATATTCCAAAATATGAATGAATCAGAATCCATCTATCGCCTATGGAGAGAAACACAACTCTTTATTTCTCCTTATTATCTTAAATTTGCCATTAAAATCCATCTTCTTGGGCACAATTGCAGAGTAGCGCCTTTTAAATAAAGAAGAGTAATAGTATTTGATTGTGGTAAAAAAAAAAAAGCCACAGAACTTTTTCAATTTGTTTTAACCTGAGAGATAACTTTACTTTTAAAAACCATATAATTTATTTATTAGTACTGTGTATGCATGTAATCTTGGAAATGTGTTACTGCAGGCTAAGCTTTGAAATTGTTAAGAGGACAACTTTTCAGCCAGCGAGGTGGCGTAGAGGGTAAAGGTGCTGGTCGCACAAGACAGACTAACTTTAGTCTCATCCACAGAACCTAAGTAAGATAGGAGAGAATCAACTCCACAAAGTTGTCCAGACTTCTGCAATGCACCATGACGTGTGTGCCCCCAATTATATAATGAATGAAAAACTGTTTTTTTTTTCTTTGTCAAAAACTGTGATCCAGTGTTCAAAAGGAGTAGCTTCCCGTCTCTCTCTTTTCTTTGGTCCTGAAAACCACTTTTTGCTGTCTTCCTTAGTGGACTTGCCCATTTTGTGTGGTTCATAGAAACAGAATCATATACTATGTGGTCTTCTATTTATGGCTCCTTTCTTAGCCTGATGTTGGCAAGGTTCATTTCCAGTGTCACTGGTATTCCCAGTGGTGGAGTATTAACATACATATTAAATCTTTTGAACCTCCATCCTCTGCAAACCCTAGTGTTGAAGCCCAACTTCTTAGTGTGATGGAACTATGGAGGAGCTGGAGGGGGAAGAGAAGGGGCAAGATGATCATAAAAATGTATGATACATTGTATGCATGTATGAAATTCTCAAAGAACAAATAAAACCTATAAAACACAGCTCTAGAGAGAAAGGAATAATAGTTTATTTTGAGCCAAACATGAGTGATAGTGGCCTGAGAACATGAATTTAGACTGCCCTAAAGAATATATCTTATGGTAGAAGTGGTCACTTAAGCTTTTAAAGCCACAGAGCAAAAATATATCAGTACATTAAGTAAACACATTGGTGAGAATTCTGCCAGGTAGGTGGGTTACAACCAATCAGAAACCTCTGCTATAGGTCTGATACCTTCTGGGGACATCCTTAGCTTTTGGGATGGTGGAAACTAGTGGTTTGACAATAATTAATACACCGCAGAAGATTTACTTGCTCTTCAAAAGTTCTTAGTTCAGATACAGGAAGCTACAAAGGGAATTGATGGAAGATGGCCCAAGATGACGTTGGTTCTGGATTTGTAACCATGTAACCATTCATCTCTCCATGAAAGATGAACCATGTAACTTCATCTCCATGGCCATGAAGTTTGAATCAATCAGTCTGCAGAACTTCTTCAGATAACATCTGAATACACATATGAAAACATCTCTGGGAGAGGAAGTATCCTTAGTCAGTGGTCCTCAACCTTCCTAATGCGATGGCCTTTTCCATACAGTTCCTCATGTTGTGGTGACTCCAACCATAAAACTATTTTCGTCGCCACTTCATAACTGTAATTTTGCTACCATTATGAATTATAGTGTAAACTATGCAAGGCCGTCTTAGGTGATCCCGTGAAAAGGTCCTTTGACCCACAGGTTGAGAACGTCTCCCTTAGACTTTGCCCAGCAGACTCGTTGGTTGAAGTTGGACTTCCTGCTTCTCCCAGAGGCTACATTCTCTGGAGTGCGGTGTGGAGACAAATGAAGAGAGGCTTCTTAAGAGTCAGCATGAGGGACGTGGAGAGAGCCCACAGCCCTCAGCGTTTCACGTTTGTAGTCTGTCACTGAACCAGTCTCCAGCTGTCGGTCCTTAGGCGGTGTAATTTTAAATACACTTCATTTCGCCAAGCCTTGGCTTTTCACATCCACTGCACGTGGAATAAGCATGCTACCTTTATTACACGGTTGTTGTGAGACTTAGAAGTAAGGGACGTGGGACACCTGCACACAACAGCAAACCATCTTTATAACTACAGTGGTCCCTAAAACACCCACCCGGCTCAGCTCTGGTTCTTCAAGGGAAGGGGCCACTTCAGATGCCCCTCCGTGCTCCAGTCCCGCGAAGTGGCACGTATCTGTGAAAAGATAACTGTGCCGCACTTGTGATTACTTTCTACCTGGCTTGAGTTCAGAGTTTTCTGGTGTGGTACTTCTGCGCTGGGATCTGCGCAGAAGGGATTTCAGTGGTTGGCATCCCAGCTTGCTTTCCTTAGGGAGCTCCTCTTTACCCACTTTCCCCATCTGCTCTTTCCCACGGCAGAAGCGTTTCAGGGCGTATGTTGCTCAACTGGAACCGGAGCGCATGGCTTGGGTAAATGCAATCAGCACGCTCCTAAGAAAACACACTGAGCCTTAGGAATCCAAGTGCTCGCCATTTTTAGAGAAACTTGGATGTGTGCTTTAGCCCTCTCCCTCAGGGAAAAGCCAAATAAAAGGCAGGTGGAAGTTATGGGAGTTACAATGTAGAATCACCGGCCGCTGTGATGGGTCAGAGGGCAAAGGTGCTTGCTGCTAAGCCTGATGACCTGGATTCAATCTTGAGGACATCTCTGGGGTTGCTAGCTGGAACATGGCACTGTGTGAACTGTTGGGGGGAGCTTACCTGTGTGAGCTATATCATCCTCCTACCTCAGAATAACGAGCTCAGAATAAAGACAATATTCAATAGCCAACTCAGAAGAAAGGTGCACTCTGTGACTATGGAAAGTTACCTTCACTCCTAGTCTGGGTTACTTTGTAAAATTTGAATAAGAATTTTTAAAGACTCTTAATGGTTTGTACTTGTCTTAAACTGAACGGGACAGCAGAGGGATAATCACAGCTATTAAATCACAACTATTAAAAATTTTAGATACATTGTTTCCTTCTTTCTTCTTCTTCTTCCTCCATCTCCTTATTGTGGAATATTTGTAAACAAATAGGTAAAACTATGCCAAGATATGGTGCATTTGTTTATGCTACAAAATATTTGTTTAGTTATGTAAGGATATGTTGTATTTGTTTAATTATGTAAAAATGTGTTGCTGTTTTACCTTGCTTGCGTGAGGCACCTGACTAGTTCAATAAAAAGTTGGACAGCCAATAGTGAGGGAGGAGTAGGTGGGACGTTCAGGCAGGAGAGTAAGTAGGAGGGGAAGAAAGGAAAGGAGCTGCCAGGGGCCAGACAGACAGACACAGAGGAAGCAGAAAACTAGGACATACAGAATGAAAGACAGACAGACAAAAAGGCCCGAGGCAAAATTTAGATGAATAGAAATAGGTTAAATTAAGTTAGGAGAGTTAGTGGGACAAACTGAAGCTAAGGCCGAACATTCGTAATTAATAACAAGGCCCCATGTCTTTATTTGGAAGCTGGTTGGCAGCCCAAAGAAAATTCCAACTCTACGTCCTTCTTTCCCTCCTCCTCCTCTGCAATTAGGGACAATAAGGGACTGTCAGTCTCACATTCTCCAGTGGATAGGAAGGGTCCCCACATTATTCACTGAATTGGCCTGGATTTGAACCAGATGTGTCTGACTCCAGTATCTGTATCCAGGCAACTGGATTAATACGCAGGTAGGTATAAGAGGCCATGTGGGCTGAGTAGTTCAGTGTGCTAGACTGTAGGGAGCTTGGGCTAAGGCTCAATTCTCCACTCACTGGCTCTGCAGGTTGGTATTCTCATCCACCGAACTAGGGAAGTGCTCGGAGGCTGCCCCTATCTTCCACATTTAGAAGTGAAGTCCTCTCATTGTATTTCTCCTTGGCGAGGGGCTTTGAGTTTGAACTAAAACAATATCATTAATCCTAGTACTTACTTTGGCCTTTCTGACGTTGCTTTCTCATCTATATAGGTGGATAACTACTCTTCTTGCTAATTTACAGAGGCCAGGGGGAAGATCACATAACATTTTTGACAGCAAGATGTCCTATAAATTGCATAGCCTTAATTCAGTACATACAAACATCTGTGTATGTACTGGTCCCTAAGAACGTAAGACAATGATTCAATCCCTGCCTTAGAGGACCTTCCAGTTTTAAGTGGACAAGGTCAAGCCCGTGATAAAATTGCTGTGGCACAGCATAGCTATGGGATCACATGGTTACTCTCAAGGGCAATCCGGCACACTCACCTAACAGGACAGTCACGTATTTATCTAGTTCACAGACATCCAGAAAAAGCCTGCTCAGTACACGCGTTTGTTGTCTCCCCAGCGAGGCATGAGCTTCCTTGGGTCTTCGGTTGTTGATGCCTTGTTTGGGGGAAGCGGACACTGGGCTCTACCTTCCCAGGAAAGTGTATGCTGGTTAACCAGGTGAATCGAGGGCCAGCCTCCTCTCCTAAGCGTCCTTGGGAGAGCAGAGATCTTACAGCTGTCTTACGATTCTTGTCTGTGCACAGACTGTTACTTCAGATGATTAAAGTACTTTTCTTTGCTGCAAAGAAGTAGACGTGTTTGTAGCTCCATGGCAAAATATTGATCCAACATGCCCAAAGTTCTGGGTTCAATTCCCTAGTACTACAGGAAAAAGAGAGAGAGAGAGAGAGAGAGAGAGAGAGAGAGAGAGAGAGAGAGAGAGAGAGAGAAAGGAGAGAGCTAGATTTATTTGATACTACGATTCCAGTTGGAGTTGCTACTTATGTTTCCATGTGTGTGCATTATATGTGTGGAAGTGTACATGCCGTGGCATGTGTGTACAGACTGGAGAAGAGTTTGCTGGAGTCCGTTCTCTCCTTCCACCACGTGGGTCCTGGGCTGAAAACTCAGGGAATCAGAAGTGGGAGCCAGTGTCTCTATTCACGGAGCCATCTAGCTGGCCTGCCCCTGGTATTACTAACTTACTTCAGTGCCATAGATAATGAAATGCTAATGAGATTTTCCATAAAAGCTGACTTGCGTTTTTGCAAAACCATAACAAAAATGAGTAGCTTACGAAACATTTGATATGAAAAGTGTATCTATGACATTCTGAATACAGGACGCAGAGAAGCTAAGCTGGAACTGAGCTAGAAGTTTTCTCCCTGCCGGGTAGTGTTGATAATGCTAGTCGCCAACAGTGGCATCCAGCTGTAGATCCTGCATGCTGCTACACCAAACTGCCTGGCAACACATGCACACCGGTACAATAGTGGCGGGAAATGTTCTGGGGGGAACTAACCAGGTCATGATTGAATGTGAAGCCATAGGGAAAAAACAAACCATGCTTGGCGCTTTCGAGCTGGCTAGGCAGTTCACAGGCCCTATAAAGTAATCTGCTAGAGAGGTTTTGATAAATGCATATGCCGTTAAACTGCCCGCAACATACACTGCATTGATAAACCGTCATGTGGTGCTTAATTTTGTTGTGATCGGAATGGGAGCAAAGAGGGTCTTCTTTTCCCTCACTCTAGTGCGTTGAATTCAAGTGTTATCTAAGTGCTCTTAAGTCATTTTTCCCTGCAGAGTGCCGGCCGGTCTCCTCACTCGACGGCAGGGAGGGCCGAGTGAAAAACGTTTGTCCCCAAGAACAGGTAGACGCTTAGGCATTTCCAGCAGGTAATACTATTTTTTATCTCGTGATATAAAAATGCCTGCCCTGGTGATGGGAAGCTAGAAACTTAACCACGTGGAAACACAGCGGTGGAAAGAATGGAGAGGAGCCTCCACCGAGCGTCTCTCAACTGGGAACTCCAGCTGGCTACCTCCACGTCTACAGTTGGTTTTGATTGGATAATTTTAAGTGAGAGACTTGATGTCAACTCTCTGCTGTTCTTCCTCTTTTACTTGAAAGCCCCACAGGAATGGCCCCTGTTCTTCTTGGGACTATTAATCAGGAACCTATCTGGTTGCCTAAATGGGGCTAACCCGTTTGATTTCTGGGGCTGGCTGTTAGCTTGTGAGTTAATGTTGTCTTTTGTTTGCCTCCCAGCCTGGCTATGCCAGTCATCTCTGCTGGGTATTTTGAGTACCCAGACTAGTGCTGCTTTACTCCCTAGCTACTGTTTCTTTCTATCTGCTACTTGGTTTTTATTTTTTACTTTGGGTTGTTTGCTATATAGTTAACAAACTCAGTTATTCAAAACGAAACCAAAAAAAAAAAAAGTAAAGAAAAGTGTATATACGAAACAAATTAACATAATGACTGGGTTCATACCTGTGACTTTGTCATATCCCATTGGCTAGAACATTGTTTTATAGTTTTGTACTGGCTGAAAAAATGTAATCTTTTATTTAAAAAATCTATGTGTCATGATCATATATATATATATATATATATATATATATATATATATAAAATACTTGGTGCTAAAAACCTAGCCAAACACCAAGCACTAGAGAAGTCATAGATCTTAGTTTTGGTCAGTGTTTTCTCACAGTTACCATGAAGCAAACTAGAACACATCTGGAGCAACAACAGCTCAGTGAACCCCTGGCAGGTAGAGCCAGAGAGATGACTTTTGCATCTGGCCCAGCATTTTGTCATTGAGTCATTGCTGAGGGTTCAACAACGTCTGGAGAAACTGCAGAGTTTGGACTACACTTAACTTAACACACTGCATGCCACTGGGCATCTCGGTTCTTAGGTCTGGAGCTTAGTTCCCCATCTGGAGTGGTTGGAGTGTTTGTGTCCTTCCAAATCCATGCGACAGTTTTCTCCAGTGCAGAAGCATTCTGATGTGGGACCTAAGGTAGAGTCCTGCCCTTTTTAAAGGCTGCAGAGAACTACCTGGGACCTCTTGTCCTTCCCATCTTTTTGCCATGTGAAAATACAATATTCATTTCCCTGGAGGATACAGCACCAAAGCTTTATCCTAGAAGCAGAGACAGGGCCCTATTGGATAGTAAATCTTGGTGATTTGCATTTGTAATTTCCAGGATTATGAGGAATGAGTCATTATTCTTTATGAATGGCAAAGTCTTAGGCATCAAATGATGATAGCTCAGATGGAGACACCCACTATAAAATGAGAAAGTTGTATTTAATAACTTAAAATTTAATGAACATTACTAAACCACAATGCGCCATGCTTACCAATTCCACAGTCACTATCATCCCATGGCAGAAAGCGATGGGTTTTGAATCATGTGATCTTGCAGCTGTGTTCCTAAGTAGGGACAGAATGTGACAGAGGCTAGTCCTCTGGAAGTGACCTGGTCTTAAGGCTGTGCTTTGAAAGAAAAGCCCTGATCAAGTAATTGTACCAATCACATCCTTTCTGCCAAGGAACGTGAGGGCACGTGGTGAGGTACAGATGGCGGTAGCTCAGAGAAGATACAGAGAAGCCATCAACAGAGACACGAGGCTGACATAGGCGTGATGTGTCAGGGCGTTGCCAGAATAACAGCAAGAAGAGAGCAAGGGTAGTGGGCCATTCGAAGAGTGGTACACCATGAGCATCTTTGACTGAGACGGCTCTTTCTGCTTTCTTACCTCCCATGTCTGGTTTAGATAGTGTGTGAGCTCTTTGCAATACATTTTACAAACTCTTACATAGTTACATGATGTCAGATCCTGTTCTATAATCATTAGAATGCAGACATCACCATTATCCGTGCAGAAGCATAGCAAAGAGGATAATGGGCTTGAGTGTGAGCACACTAGTAAATAGTTGAGCCAGGACTTAGACCCAGGTTACCAGTTCAGAGTTCAGGCTCTTAGCCTTTAGACCACAATGATTTTCACAGGCAGCAAGTAATTTCTTAGTATTTACCATCTTCCAATTTCCATGTCTAGGTACTTGACTCATCTTGGGTTTTATTTCCTTTAATTCATTCAATTCTATGGCGTTTATAACAGCTAGCAAGTCAGCCTGGAATGCTAAAGAAATCCTACTCAACTCAATGATTCCCTTCTGGATGATGGAAATAGTTGAAATCCCAGTCTTTGCACCTGGCATTTACAGTGACAACCTGTGCACTAGCTGTCATTTCAAGAACTGTGGAAAATGAGACAGAACCTCCCTATATTAAGAATTCACAGGCATTTCAAGAGGCCACAGCTGAAGTAGGGTCTAGAGGGAGGGAAAAGAGAGCATGAAGAATATAATGTGTGGTAGCTTGTTTAATTGATTGATAGCAATAAATAAGCAGAGAAATTACATTTGAAGAACCGAACTTAAGTTTTATATCTATGTGTATGGGGATGTTTTCCAACAGGTGTGTCTGTGCACCGTGTGTGCACCTGGCGCCAAAGGAGGCCATCCAATCCCCTGTCACCAGAGTTATAGATGGTTGGAGGGTGCTGGGGATTGAACACGGATCTTTTGGAAGAGCAGCCAGGGCTCTTAACGGCTGAGTCAGTCATCTCTCCAGCCCCATCGTGGCTCCTTTCTTTTACTGCTGCCCAAGAAGGTGACAGCTGTTTTGTGTATGGTACCTTTGTTCTCCAGGATTTCTTCTTCTGTGATTCTATTTGTTGACCGTACAGCAAAATGCGATGCAAACGACACTTCTGCTCTGTGCAAACAAATATCCGTATCAAGCGGAGGCATAGAGTAGGGCAGTGGGAAACACCCCTGCAGCTTAGCTGTATCGTCTGGGATTATGCTGTGCCATTCATAAGCTAGGAAAGCAAAAGTGCGGTCCCAAATATCATGATTGCTGAGAAGAAGGCCTGATATGACAATGGATGTCGTTTAGGCCGCTGTGTTTTCTCATGGCCTCTTAGTTTCTTTCGTTGGCTCTGCACAGGAGACCGTGCGTCCCCGTGTTGTATGTGAGGGAATAGCGTCAGTGCTAGACGGCTGTGCTATCATCACCCGCTGAGCAGATGGACGCACAGGACTTCATTTAACTCCGTGCCCAGCGAGTGCTAAGATTTATTACAACAGCAACCTGACAAGTGAAAGGGGGGTTGCATGCTCGATCTTTTTCTTTTATTTAGCTCTCCGGTATGCAAATAATGTAAGCTCATTCAAGCATCATAGAGATGTGACCTAAGCATGCCCTTTAACCCCGTCTTATAAATTGTGTTAACACTATCCCCGGTCACTTTTCTAGGGCACTGCTTCGACTGTGGACGAGGTAGAAGCTTGCATCCTGATAGCCTATTATGAATGCCGACCGCTTTTACAAGCTACAGTTACCAAATTTTCTTTGGCTGTGAACAGAGAGGAAGTTGAGACTGTGGCTTTTAGACACTAAAGCCACAGCCAGAGAGACTTGTATCTGTTTGAGATGGTAGGCTCTGCAAGATGACTGTTCCCTGCAGTCTGTGGGAGTCGGCTGCCCTCCCTCCCATCAGCCTGATGAGCTGTTTGACAGAACTCAGTGGCTGTTTTGATATCTCATAGACACGGGCTCAGCCACTCAAGGCAGCAGGCAATCAGCCATCTCCCAGAATCTCAACAGCTGGAAGCCTTGGCTTATAATAACTTAATTTGCAAAAATTTGAATGGCTTGAATTGAAGTGAGAATTTGAATATTTTAATAAGGTTTGAGAGGTAGACTTGCAAGATGTCGCCACCAGCAAGGGACCTCAGATATCAATAGGTTTAGTCTGCATAGTTTGTGTCATAGTGAAGCCAAGAAACTTGGGCTCCAAAGCTGGGAAGAACATGAGCTCGCACACACACTTCCATATTTAATATTTAAAAAAATATCACCTAGATGGTGATATTACTAGGTGGGATATCCTGAACATTTTTTGCAGTTTTTGTTTCTTTTAGACAGGTTCTCTCTTTACAGCCCTGAATAGCCTAGAGCTTCCTATGTAGACCAGGCTGGCCTCCAACTCAGAGAGATCGGCCTGTTGCTGCCGCTGCTTCCTGAGTGCAGGGATGAAAGGCGCGCCACCACACCTCTAACTGGGAATGCTATATAAAAAGTACCAGAGCCGAGAAGCAGAGGCAGGCAGATCTCAGTGAGTTTGAAGCCAGCCTGCTGTTACATAGTAAGCTTTGGACCAGCCAGAATTACAAGGTGAGACCCTGTCTCAAACAAACAAGCAAGCAAGCGAACGAACAAACCAAGTACCACAACCTGAATGGATTATAGATAATGCAAAGTTCTCACAGTTCACAAGTTCAAGACGAAGTTCCTGATCATGGACGGCCATCTTGCTACGGTGCCTTCACACAGTGGAAGGTGCGGGGGGAGCCCAGTGGACTTCTTTTAGAACGGCACCAGTCTCTTGCAGGGCTCTCTCCACATGCTACTTGTAGGGATAAGTCCCGCCCCTTAGGGGGCGTGTTCGCCTCGGGCTAATGTCTGCCTATAAATTTGGCGAGCGTGCTCCGAGCGGTCTCTTCTACTCTCCTGGTCTCCGCGGGAACGGTGGTTCTGTAAGTCTATTTCTACATTAAAACTATATATATTTTTACAAACTGTCTGCATTCGTTTACGCCGCTACATTTTGGCGTCCAACGTCGGGCTATTTTGCCCTCGACTCAAGCGGGTAGCCCGCTAGCTAACACAGCACCCTCCTGGGTGCTGTTTTTCAGTTCGTGACTCCGGCCCTAGTGCCGAGTCCGAGACATACTCGGCCACACAGGCCCATTCTGCCTGCCTTGGCTAAGTTTTACAGCGGAACCCCACTGCCTGAATTAGCGGAAGTTTAAGTACCTGCGGTTTTACAACAAAAGCTGCCACAGCGGCAGATTTGGTCTGACACAAAGTGACTTGGCAGGGCAGTGGTGGCGCACGCTTTTGATACCAGCACTTGGGAGGCAAGGGCAGGCGGATCTCTGTGAGTTTGAGGCCGGCCAGGCAGTGGTAGCATACGCCTTTAATCCCAGCACTTGGGAAGCAGAGGCAGGCGGATCTCTGTGAGTTTGAGGCCGGCCAGGCAGTGGTAGCACACGCCTTTAATCCCAGCACTTGGGAAGCAGAGGCAGACGGATCTCTGTGAGTTTGAGGCCTGCCAGGCCGTGGTAGTGCACGCCTTTAATCCCAGCACTTGGGAGGCAGAGACAGGCGGATCTCTGTGAGTTCGAGGCCAGCCTGGTCTACAAGAGCTAGTTCTAGGACAGGCTCCAAAAACACAGAGACCAACAACTGGCAGGAACCGAATATTGCAGGTAAAAGATTTTTTCTTTTATAAATAAAATGTCTGAACACATTACTGTTCAAGAATTTAACAGTTTTTTTAATTGTACCATGTGGGAGATTTTACAAGAGGTGTCTGTCACGCCACCTCTATGGATCCTTCTGGGATTCGTAGTTTTCATTGGCACCAAATGGTTTGATAATAGAAATATGATAAAGTCTTTACGAGACGAATCCAGGATTCTTAAGGCAGAGATAGAACGCTTAAAAACAATTGAGAATGATAACAATCTTCTCAAGAATCAGTTTGAAGTTCTCCAGACTGATAACAATCTTCTCAAGAATCAGTTTGAAGTTCTCCAGACTGATAACAATCTTCTCAAGAATCAGTTTGAAGTTCTCCAGACTGATAACAATCTTCTCAAGAATCAGTTTGGAGTTCTCCAGACTGATAACAATCTTCTCGAGAATCGGTTTGAAGTTCTCCAGGCTGATAACAATCTTCTCAAGAATCAGTTTGAGGCTCTCCAGGCTGATGTTAAGGAGAAATTCATTACTATGGAAGAGGGAACAGCTGATCTGGATCGTAAGGTTCAGTCCCTCTCTGTAGGAACTGAAACATTAGTGGCTGATATTAAGGAGAAATTCATTACTATGGAAGAGGGAACAGCTGATTTGGACAATAAGATTCAGTCCCTTTCTGTAGGAAATGAAACATTAACTGAGAGAATCAAAACTGCTGAATGTGACAATTGGATTTTGTCTAAAGCTTATGACAAATTGATGGAAAGAGTGTCAATACAAGAAGGCACAGTTTATGCCATAAAAATTATGTCCAAAGATAAGATGTTATCTCTAACGGACAAACTTCATACTTTAGAATCCTCAATGAAGGCTTTGGAACATAATTCTGGACAGGAGATTCAGACATTGCAGAAGGCAATAGTGAATAGAATTGAAAAGATTGAGGAATTTCTAAATTCTGATGAAGAAGAGCAAAGGGTAGAAGGGCAAATTTTAACTACATCTGTGGGTAAATCTCTCCGGGACAATTTCCACAAAGCTCTACCGACAGCTCTACCTGCCTTTCCAGTAATAACAACAGAGAAGGTGGTTGGTTCCAGAAACCCTAGGGTCATCAAGGAGGATACATGGGAGCCTGTCCGTATGAATGACCTCAAGGAAATTAAACAGGCTGTCATGACTTTTGGGATGCAAGCCTCTTTTGTTAAAGAGATGCTAAGATCTTGGGCCACGACAAACAAAGCAACCCCCTTGGACTGGCTCCAGCTGAGCTCTGCAGTACTTGAGAGTGGACCACAATTGAAATGGCAATGCTTATTCAGGCAAGAGGCTAAACTCTTAGAACAGCAGGAAAAAGCAAAGGGAATTGACATTTCCCTAGATAAAATTATAGGTGAAGGGCTCTTTTCCGACCCTCAGGAACAAGCTAATTTGGATGAAAACACACTCTCCATGTGTACTACAGCAGCCTTAAGGGCTTGGGACAGGGTACAAGACCCAGGACAGAGAATAGAATCATTTGTCAGAGTTAAACAGGGTCAGAGAGAACCCTTTAGTGACTTTTTACAAAGATTAACTAAGGCTGTACAAATAGGGATATCTGACCCAGAAGCAAGACGTATAATGATTGAGTCTTTGGCTTATGAAAATGCAAATGTGGAATGCAAAAGGATTTTGGGGCCTTTAAAGCTCAGATCAGCGCCTTTGGAAGAATGGGTCTTGCATACACTCAATGTTGATACATTTGATTATGGCACTGAAGCATGGGTAGAAGAAGCAATTTCCAATGGTAAAAGGAGACACCAGAATACCAAATGTTTTAATTGTGGCAAAATGGGTCATATGAAAAGGAATTGTAGACAACGGATTTTCAGAAATAATAATAATAATAATGCATCTTTCAGAAACAATAATAATAATAATAATGCATCTTCTAGAAATAACAGAAATAGGAGGACTCAGCCTTCAGGTTTATGTAGAAGATGTGGAAAAGGCAGACATTGGACGAATGAATGCAGGTCTACAAGAGATAGACAAGGCAACCTGATACAGTCGGGAAACGTGAGAGGGGGGGCCTCACAGGCCCCCATGGCAAACATGGTTCAGTCATATCCAGTTTCTACAGAGAACGTGCCTCATCAGGACAATTAGGAAGCCCCATGCCTACTGTTACAAGCAATAATGATCAGAAAGATAAGTTACGTGTGTTTTGGCAAACTTCTATAAATGATCAAAGACCTAAACTGAGAGTGTGTGTAAATGGCATTTTTATTACTGGCCTGCTGGACACAGGTGCTGATGTAAGTATCATTACCCCAGAATCTTGGCATCCGTATTGGCCTCTTCAGAATGTAAATGTTCAGCTCCTGGGAATTGGAACCCTATCTCGAGTAAGGCAGAGCACGAGATGGGTTGAATGTATAGGGCCAGAGGGACAAATAGGAAAATTAAAGCCATATGTAGCCAATATCGCAATGAATTTATGGGGTCGTGACCTATTACAACAATGGAATACCGAAATTAACATTCCTGCTACTTCTAGAGCCTATAGTTCTGAGAATAATATTAAAAGATATTACAAATGGAGAAAACCGGCCATTCGGGCTGTACAAGAACAAGCAATTGATGTCCCTTCAGAGATACCAACAGCCTTGCCTCTAAAATGGTTGACTGAGAAACCAATATGGACAAAGCAATGGCCTTTAGCTGAGGAAAAGTTACAGGCTTTAGAACAGCTGGTACAAGAACAATTAGATGCTGGACATATAGAAGAATCTACCAGCCCTTGGAATTCTCCTGTATTTGTGGTTAAGAAAAAATCAGGTAAATGGAGAATGGTGACAGATCTCAGGGCCATCAACAAGGTTATTCAACCTATGGGCCCTCTGCAATCTGGAATTCCTTTGCCCTCTTTATTACCAAAAGGATGGCCTCTCATAGTTATTGATTTAAAGGATTGTTTTTTCACTATACCTTTGCAAAAAGAAGATAGAGAAAAATTTGCCTTCACGGTGCCTACTTATAACAATTCTCAACCTTCGAGGAGGTACCACTGGACCGTTCTCCCCCAGGGTATGTTAAATAGCCCCTCCCTGTGCCAATATTTTGTGAACCAACCATTGCAAATAATACGCAAGAAATTTCCCAAATCTATAGTATACCATTACATGGACGACATCTTGTTATCCGATTCAAACATGGATACCTTGAACAGACTGTTTGAAGAAATAAAGATACTTTTACCTAAATGGGGATTGCAAATCGCTCCTGAAAAGATTCAGAAGGGAGATTCTGTTAATTATTTAGGTTATAAAATAGGTTTGCAAAAAATTAAGACACAAAAAGCACAAATTAGGAGAGATCGCCTACGGACTCTTAATGACTTTCAAAGACTGTTAGGAGACATTTCCAGTCTACGACCAGCTATTGGAATAACACCTGATCTAATAATTCATTTGAACAAAACCTTGGATGGTGATAAAGATTTAAACAGTCCCAGAGAATTAACAGCTGAAGCAGAAAAGGAACTGACAATGATTGAGGAAAAATTACAACAGGCACATGTGGACAGGGTGAATCCAGAGCTCGATTGTATTCTTGTCATACTACCATCAAAAATTTCTCCTACAGGAATTTTAATGCAGAGAGATGATATTATTTTGGAATGGATCTTTTTACCACATAAACCAAGTAAGAAACTGAAAACTTATGTGGAAAAAGTCTCTGAGTTAATTATAAAAGGCAAGCTGAGACTTCGTCAACTAGCAGGCATAGACCCAGCAGAAATTATAGTGCCCTTCACTGCTGATGAACTAAAGAAATTATGGGAAGATAATGAACCATGGCAAAGAGCTTGTGCTAATTTTTTGGGAGACATTAATAACAACTATCCAAAAAGCAAGCGGCTTAACTTCATAAAGAGAACTTCTTGGATCCTTCCTCGAATCGTCCGTGATGCTCCAATAACTGGAGCCCGTACATTCTATACTGATGCCAATAAATCAGGGAAGGCGGGTTACAAATCAGAAGACTTGGATAAGGTGGAACAAAGTCCGTATAATTCTGTCCAGAAGGCAGAATTATATGCCATTCTTATGGTGCTAAGGGATTTTAAAGAACCTATTAATATAGTTACAGATTCACAATACGCAGAAAGAGTTATTTTACATATTGAAACTGCTGAATTTATACCTGATGATACTGAACTAACCTCATTGTTTCTCCAGGTTCAAGATTTGATCAGGAACAGGCTTTGCCCTATGTACATAACACACATCCGATCCCATACGGGTCTGCCAGGTCCTCTAGCACAAGGTAATGCAGAAATTGATCAATTACTGATTGGTAGTGTGCTACAAGCCTCTGAATTTCATAAAAAACATCATGTTAATAGCAAAGGTTTGAAGAAAGAGTTTTCAATTACATGGCAACAAGCTAAGGAGATTGTAAAGAAATGCCCTACTTGCTCTTTCTATAACCAAACGCCACTGCCTGCAGGGGCTAATCCAAAGGGCACCCAAAGGAATGAAATCTGGCAGATGGATGTGTTCCACTTTGCAGAATTTGGCAAATTAAAATATGTTCATCACACCATTGACACTTATTCAGGTTTTCAGTGGGCAACTGCTTTAAGTTCAGAAAAAGCTGATTCAGTAATCACTCATTTATTAGAAGTCATGGCTATCATGGGTATACCTACACAAATAAAAACGGACAATGGTCCTGCTTATGTTTCTAGGAAAATGAAACGGTTTTTTGATTATTACAATATCAAGCATGTTACAGGTATACCATACAATCCTACAGGTCAAGCAGTCATAGAAAGATCAAATCGAACTATAAAAGATATGTTGAACAAACAGAAAGGGGTGGAAAACACCCCCAGAAATAGGCTACATAATGCTTTGTTAACCTTGAATTTTCTCAACGCTAATGAGAAGGGAACAACGGCTGCAGAAAGACATTGGATAATGGAAAAGTCTACTGAACTAAATCAACCAGTTTATTTCAAGGATGTGCTGACCTCACAATGGAAGCCAGGATATGTGCTACGTTGGGGAAGGGGTTTTGCTCTTATCTCCACAGGTGAGGAAAAATTGTGGATACCATCAAAATTAATAAAGGTTCGGTTTGAAGAAGAGAAGCCACTTGGAAAAGATAAATAACAATTCTTTCATAAGGATGGCGAACATACTGATGGTAAGAAATACAGATAGGTTTGGAGGCGGGGTTCTTTTCTTATCTCCACAGGAAAATACTCATCTTCAAAGAAATTGAGGGACCCTGAATATTTAATTACTGATGGATGGACACATTTTGTAAGTATTAATTTTTATTTATATATCTTATTAAACATTTCTTTATAAATATATAGAGCTGGTTTTGAAGTTGGACTCTGGCTCAGTCCCTCTCCAATTCCAAGCCTGTTAGTAAGAGAAAAACCCAGAGTTTCTGGAGTTTCTGTCTCATGTCAAGAGCCATGATATGGGACAGAAAGAAATATGAGTTTAGAAAACATCCTTGCTTTTCTTCATATCTATCATACTTTTCATTGAATATATATATCATGCCTTTTATTGAATATATATATGTATGTATATATATATGTCTATATGATTAATGTTTAAGTTTTTCACAATGAACAATGAGTTTTTCCCAAAGTGACATTTGAAGTTTCCAGGAAGAAGATGGGGCCCCACAACAACAACTCTACCTGGTTGATATGACGTCATGATACTGATAGCACTACTACAAGACCTGTTTTGGATACCAGCTGCACAAGACGATCCCAACTTGGTTAGCTGAAATGGTGCACATCTTGTACAACATTCTGGCCAGACCTCCACAAAATACTCAGAGACTATTTGCAATTTTAAAAGACATTGATCTTGAAATTTAACCATCATTTTACTTTCACAGGATCCCCCAGAAAGAACGTCGCCCCCATGACAGCTGGAAGTAATTCTAGAGGACGACGTCCCCTCTCCCAGTAAAGTTTACCCCTGGGTTTAGGGACATCATTTAGGGGTTGGGAGGTTGGGGGAGGAATTTTATAAGCTCAGGGATCATTTTGAAAAAAAAAAAAAAAGAGGGAATGATGGGATAATAGATTTATAATTGTGAGTTACTGCTTTTAGACAAATATATTGGTATCAATTCTTGTATATTGAAACAAAGTTAAATTATATTGACTATTGTATGCATGCATGTTTCTATGTCTGTTTAAAACATTTTTATGTATTGACATATATTGTATTGATATATATAGTGTATACATTTACCATATTGCAATGTATATTTGTACAGTGTTTATATTTGGAGGTCATTATCCTCATTTGTTACACAGTTGTTTATTGTATTAGTCTTTAAGTTAGATAGATATTGAGAATTATATAGATAAATAGTCATCTAAGTTTGTCATTTATAATCAGACTAATCAGGTTCTTTAGATATAGAGAGATTATACTCAGTATAGATAGATAATCTTCAACCTCTTCAAAGAGCTGTAGAAAATGGCCTTTAATCTAACTCAGAGTTTCGTGATAGTGAGACACAATTGCTCCTGGCAATACCACTCCATTCCCGAGAGAATGTTGAGCACCAAAGACACTCCACCTGGAGCCTTTCTATTTGGCAGAACTGGCCTTTGGGCAAAGAAATGTCTATACCTCAGCCACTGACACAGATACAGAACGTACATCAATGGACAAAACAGGACTGTCATATCCTGCCAAGACAGGGTAAGATAGTTTTGAAAAGTTCCTTGCCTTTAATAATGGTATGTCAGTTATGTTAGGCCTTAGCCAAAATTGGTTGACTCAACATTGCAAACGAGACTTTGGGTGATTGCCCAGGTAGTCAGTTGTCTCTGTCAATTGTTGCACATTTTGGATATATCTCGTTTGTTAAGTAATATTTATTCCCTTCTGAGATCTTTGATGGAGTTGAAGATTATATAATTGTAGTTACTCTCTACATTATTTAGGCTCCTTGAGATAGAATGTTTAGCAAAGCTTTTGTTCTCAATATTGTTTGTTATATTTATTATTTGTTGTTATTGTATGTAGTTGTATTTGGTTTAGTTCTGTCTTATTTAGACAAAAAGGGGAGATGTAGGGATAAGTCCCGCCCCTTAGGGGGCGTGTTCGCCTCGGGCTAATGTCTGCCTATAAATTTGGCGAGCGTGCTCCGAGCGGTCTCTTCTACTCTCCTGGTCTCCGCGGGAACGGTGGTTCTGTAAGTCTATTTCTACATTAAAACTATATATATTTTTACAAACTGTCTGCATTCGTTTACGCCGCTACAGCTACTCATCCCCAAGGCCTCACCTTCAAATACCCTCGTGGTAGGCTTCAGCGTGCAGATTCGGGGAAGGGCCTGGCTATTCGTTTTGTTTCAGAAGCCAGCTTTAACTTTTCTCCGTAGCCTTTAAGTCTGTGGAAAGAACCAGCTCAAGTTCAAAAGTTGCCTCCTCGGTTCGCACTGCTGGAGTTCCTGCCGCCCATTCCAGGTCCCCAGCGGCTCTTCCTAAACCTTTGGTCTGGATCTGGTCTCCGCCATTTGAACGCTATACTTTTGTACTTTGCTTCCTAGTCGCGTTCCCCGTCGATCGTAACCTCTCCTCAGAGAAAGCTTGCCTCCCGCTGTTTTTATTTTTAGTGCCTGGCTCATGCATATCAATTAATGAATTGCTTAAGAGGGATTACAATTTTAATGTTCTTATACATGGCTTCTAAAATACACAGATTTCTGAGTATTAGATAGGCCAATAGACCAAGGAATATGAACTCAGATCGCATAATGCGGTTTCTAAAAATATAGACTCAGCTTTCACATCGCATTCTTTCAGGATCATAGCCCCTATGTTTATGCTGAGTTTTGGTAACACAATTAAAATTCAAATTAATAAAATTCAAAACCGTTCCTCTTTCTCCACTGTGAAAGTCCTACACTAAACACATAGCTTCTGGTCCATTTTGATGGTTCTAAATAGTTGAGATTAAGTGTCATTTTGCTGTCTCAGAATTCTAGTACTCCTGTCTTTAACCTGTAGCCCAGTTTTGCTCACAGGCAGCTTCCGGCTTTCCCAGCTCCCCGATGGCCAGAGCATTGATGTGGTCCAGGCTGGGTTAACCCTGTGCCTCATCCCGGGGCTGTGGAGATGAAGCAAGAAGATGAAGGAGAAGGGTTCTGAATTCAGGGGTGGAGAGGTGGAGACAGAGCTCCTGAGGTGGAGAGTGGGTGGTGACCCCGGCATCCAGCAACAGAGGTTGTTGCAGGGTCAGGGCAGTAAGCTGACCGGGCTTCCTTTTGGATGCTGTTCAGAATGCTAGGTTTTCCTCGATTCTGCTCTATTTTGTGATCTTTATGGCGTAACCTTCCCACCTGGCCCAGGAGTCCGTCAATATTCTTCCACTAAAAATTTTAATCTTCTGGTTACTCACCCGGATTGTTTTCTATTGAACTATTTCGACAAATAGAGTTATGAAATGGGCAGTATGTTTTGGATTGTTTGACTTTTGAGTAGCTGATTTTAGACTTTATATCCTTGATTCATGTTACGCTTTGGGGGTGGTCAGAAAGTTTCATTTTGTGGAAAGGTCATCTTGGATCACAGTCTCAGTTCGGATGTCATCATCTGAGTAAAGTAATGTTCTAGGAGTGATCTAACTGCTTGAAGCCCTTATTTTCTCATCAACAAAATAAAGATGACCTTTTGGGGTCAGACCCCCAGCTAGTTCCCACTGCACAGGCAAAGTGCTAGTCTCTAGCTCATATATGCCTGATGTCCATATAAAAGAAAATCTGTAGAGACCCAGAGGGAAATGAGGAGAAAGAAATAACCACAGGTGTCTGATCTCTAGGACGAAAGGACAATGAATTTCATTAGAGTAAGCCAGTGATCGGGGACACATTGCTCTAATGAGGACGGCAAGGCTTCTCTGAAGATGTTAGGAAAGTTGGAAGAGATAATATTAAAGACACAGAATATTTTATTGTGGTAATTGGCTTTTAGGGCTTAGAAATTTGTAACAGATTAGTTACAGGCTGGGTAGAAAACATACAGTAATAACGACTATAAAAATGTAATATTTAGTTTAAAGTAACTATTAAATAAAAATAAAAAATTTAAAATCCATTGTGGCTGGTATTTAAAAAGAGCTAGTATGGTTTGGGAAGAAGGCTTGGGGTGTAGATGCTTGCTAAGTCTGATGATATGTGTTTGCTCCCCTGAGCTCTCATGCTGTAAGGAAAGAAATGACTCACAAGGTTGTCCACTGACCTCCGCGTACACGCCACTTTTTGAAACACTTGTTTCAAAAGCAGTCTATGTAGATGTTCCTCACTGTCCACAGTCTTCCCTTTTTTCTGCTTTATTTTCTCCCCCACCTTTGTTTAACTTTACATTTCTTCCAATTTTTTAAAACTTTCCTTTCCTTCCAGTTTTACTATATATTTTATTTATTTATTTATTTATTTATTTATTTATTTATTTATTTTGGTTTTTCGAGACAGGGTTTCTCTGTGGTTTTTGGAGCCTGTCCTGGAACTAGCTCTTGTAGACCAGGCTGGTCTCGAACTCACAAAGATCCGCCTGCCGCTGCCTCCTGAGTGCTGGGATTAAAGGCGTGCGCCACCACCGCCCAGCAGTTTTACTATAATATAGGTTTAAGAAATGAGGGAGATTTTGAGGTGAGTAAATCTAAGAGATGTTTTCATTCAGATGTAGCTCATTTGGAAAAGATAAGGAACAGATGAAAAAACACATTTGCCTTTGAAATATTTAAAAAATGTCTTTGAGGAGCATCCCTCCCTGATTAAGCCTTTGCTTCACTGCATGCTACCCAACAGTGTGGCCCGCTCCCTACCCCACGTAGTTCCCACCTGCTTCTGAGGGAAGCATGCTTTTTCTGACTGTGAGTCTCACTGGAGGCAACGTCACCCACCCAGTGACAGATGAGTATTTAAGACCCCGCGAGTCCACTATTAGGAGGTTTAGCTACCGTCCAAAGAGTCAGTGATGTTCTTATATGTTCATAAAAGAAATATGTCTATTTCAGGGAATATGTGTTGACTTAGAGATGAAAATTATCAGGATTAAGGCCATCAGAAAAATCTAAAAGAAAAAGGTACTGTTGTCTGTTCACTTGAGAACTAAAGGTTCAAGTGGGAAAACCCCACTTATTAGGGGAAAAGACCTCGTGACACTAAGACATGGCTTTGGGTTCCAGACAAAATAGACACTTGGCAGAACCCAAGAAAGGCACCTAGAGTTATTTTTAAAAAGCATCTTTAAGATATTTCAATTATGAGATGGGAAAAAACTTTCAAACTTGGGTGGGTAAGCATAAGTACTCTTGTATATTGAGGAGATGATAAAATGTTTCAATATTTTTGAAGAAGTTGCTCATATTAATAACAAATGTCCACACTATAAATCTCAATACTGTTGTGAGTCTTTCTTCAGGGTTTTTCATGTGGACAGTACAAGTTTGCTTTTTCTTTTCTTTTTTCCTCTTATCCTAGCGTGATTTTAAGGCAAAGATTTCTCTTTTTATCTTTGAGTTACATCTATACAGGTGATCTATGTGTGTTTGTGCTTGTGAGCACAGGTGCCTGAGGAGGCCAGAAGAGAGCATAGGCTTCCCCTGGAAATGGAGTTACAGGCAGTTATGAGCTGCCCAACATGGGCTCTGAAAACCAAGCTCGGGAGAGCAGCAAGCATCCTTAACCTCTGAGACACATCTCCATCCCTATCACCAGGCTTAAGTTTGGATAGGAGATGGGAAATAACGGTGCTGTGGTTTTTTTCCTGTGACTGGGACACCCAGTTTCTTCTAACCCTGTATCACCCAGCTTGCCTTGGAGGGTCTTACTTGCTCCCTCGTTTGCTGCTTCTCAGCTAGCCCAAGATCTCTTCTGTGACTTCTGGTATCTCATCATTCCTTTGCTATAGGTTCAGTCTTCTGTTGCCTGGCCTTCCCCAGTCCTGGCATGAAACAGAGTTTATATGCAGTCTACAGTAATGCCACACCCTTCAGATATGTGTGCATGCATGCGTATTTCTTACATCAAAATTCATAGGTATGCTGTGTCTGTGTCTTCTCAGGCCTGTGTTCAAGGTTTTGATTCCATCCTCGGTCATCTCAAGATTGACTTATGGAACGATTATCTGGAAACTCATTCACGTGGCTGTTGGCAGTGTCCGGTTGTCTGTGGGCTGCTGGCTAGGAACCTCAGGACTCCTTTAATTTTTACCATGGTGGTTTTACATATGATACATATAATATACATACAATATTTTACATATTGTGTTTAATTCTTACAACTGTAAGACTACAATTCCCAGGTTTCAGAGAAGGAAACTGAGAAACATTAAGTTAAGAAACATACTGAGTAAGGATCCAGAGTGTAGTTAGATAGCACTCAAATTCAGTTCAGCTAACTTCAACATCTACACGTTTACTAACCATATTCTGCTAGTTTTCAGGGCCTCATTTAAGACTATATAAGATGAGTATGAGATAGATATTCTAAAAAATTTTTATTTAAAGTATAAGTGATCTGATGAGGGAAATAGAAAAATGTTGGCTTTAATAAGGGAGGGGGAGATAAATACAGAAAATGGAGAGAGGAATGTAAAATAGCTATAAGGATGTCTGAAAACTCTTAAGAAATCATACTATTAACCTAAAAAACCCTTATAATACTCATAAGTCTATATATATGTATATATATGTACACACACATATACATGCACACATTCATACATACATACGCACGCACACATACACACATGGAAATTTATCATCTGGGCTATTCCCTCCAAGAGCCAAAAACCATCTAACAAAAACACCAACACTAGGAATAGGACACCCTCTTTTGAGTTGTTGATCATGGTTGTTCAAGAGACTCCCAAAATATTACAGGCTACTGATATTGCCCTTGGTTACCATCTCAGAAGTGGTAGTTTAAGTTCCTATTGCTGAGACACCACACACTTTAGACACAGGGCTCAGAGGCCTCTGAGCTGGAACTGATTTGAAAGTCTCTGAAGAGAAGGCTAGTTTTCCTAGTTAGTACCAGAGGGTGCATGCAAGCTTCCAAAGGAAGGAGGCAACCAACAATTCTACCTAGTTTTGATGTCTATTAACCACCCAAATGGCCAACATGGCATGATATCCAGAAAGGAGCAGTAGTGGCACACATACCTTGGTAGCAACCAACCCTATAAACTGATTTAAGGCCAGCTCAACAAAAGAGAAATTATGCCTGGAAACCTAGTCACCACCACCTACTCAGAGCCAGTAAAGTTATGGATCTCCAAGATCTTAAGAACTACAACCATTACTTTACTAAACCAGCACACCTAACAGCATTCTAAATATTTGTCTTTCTACCCATGGGTGAGTAGAGTTCAAGCTCCTCATCATAGAAGCTTCTCTTTGCAACGGACTGAGACCATTACAGAAAATCACAACTAATTAATATGCAGACGTGTGGACCCCAGTCCCAGAGGATGCTTCTACAGTATAACTCCAGCACCCAAGGCTCAGGGAACATTGTGGAAGAGAGGACAGAAAGATTGTAAGAGCCAGAGGAACTGGGGCTTTGCTGTGAGATTGTGTCTCCCGGAAAGGTCAGAAACTACATCCATAAAGTCTCAACAACAAGACTGCTTAAATATGAGCTGCACAAGATGACAACAATATACATACTAAAAAAGGAGGGGGAAAATCAGGCTCAACTCTACAGGCAACTAAGGAATGCCGAGAGTGTGAGAAATACCTTCCCCAGGGAAGAACACACCAACTGCTCATCCAATACTGAAAGGTCAGCCTTGAAAACATATACATGAGTAACATTAATCACACTGAGCAGGTCATTTTTCTGTATTTAGAAATACATATGAATATGCATATATGCATGTAACAACAATTAATGAAAACTTAAGTTGTGACTTGGAGAGAAATCAAGGAGGGACATACTGGAGGCGTTGGGGAAAAGAAATGGAAGCAAAAATGATGTAACTATTGAACTCTCAAAAACTAAAAAATAATTAAAAATATTTTTAAAAAATTAAAATGATGACATCATTTACCCTCCCTTTCCTCCCTTCAATGCTCCTATGTACCCCCTTGCTTTTCTCAAATCCATTTCCTATTTTTTGTTTGCTATTGTTTTACACACACACACACACACACACACACACACACACACACACATCTATAAACACTATCTGCTCAGTCCATTTATTTTGACTTGCATGTGTATGGTTTCAGGAATGACCTCTTGGGTTTAAATAACCAATTAGAGGGCTCATCCCTGTGGAAGACATTTCTCCCATTCCCAGCATTCCTTAGTTGCCTGTAGTTCTCTGTCTATGGATGTGGCCCTGTGAGAGTCCTCCTTTTTTATTAGCATGTCTATTGGTGTTTGCCCTGTAATAAGGTGTGATCAGCAATGAATATGGGAACTGTTCAGGAAATGGAAAAGTCCTTTATTTCATTTTTAGAATTATTTCCTCATTTCTTTTATGACTTCTCAGTGTGGAAACCTGGCAGATACTACCTGAGCCATAACATTGAGTATAACCTCATCAATAATGACGTTGAGAGGATACACCTACCAACATGATCGACAGACAGAGAACTGGTCAACCATCTTGCAGTACATCTCCCATGTGGAATTTCCTCATGGTTTTATTGTAGTCATACATTACAAAGGACATCATAGAGGTGACACTTTTGGGTATTTTGATTATATAAGATATTAATACTAGGAGACCTAGGAAACCTTGTAATAGAGCACAACTCCTCCATAAATCTAGAGTTTATCACCCAATGGTTGACTTATTTGTTTCTTTGTCTCCATCTCTCTCTTCAGAAAATAAAACTCTGAGAGAGGATTCCCTGCCCCCCCCCTCATTTTGTAGTTTGCTGTATTCCTAATACACATAGCAGCCGAGGTGCTATAGGCGGTGCTATAGGCATTCAACACACATGTGTTAGATGTGTTTATTTTCAAAGACTTTAAAATCTGTTGTAGTTGTTAAGCAGAGGCTGACATATTGCCAAACTGTTCTTGTATTTGATGATGAGAAATCTCCTTTCCTTTCCTTTTCTCACGAGACTATGTAGTTCATGTGTTTGCATCTGTGAAGTGAACTGAGCATAACACGCCTCCTCATTAAAGTTCCTCTGTCTCATTTGATCAGGCCACTGTGTTTTAGACTCTAGAGTCAGAGAGACTTCGGTTGAAGTAACAATTTTTCCTCCTACTAATTCCGAATCTTAAAAGTAAGGTCACAGGTCCTTCACAAGCAACAGCTTCTCTTTGCAGAGGACTGATTGTCATACACAGGAAGATCTGTGAGACTTTGGGAACTCCAGTGCCCATGAGAACAGCTAAAAACCTCAAAGTGGCTTCTAAACTGCAAGGCAGACTCCGTAAGGAGTTCAGAGCCACCCTCCCCCTTTTTGCAGGAGGCTTTGCCAGGAGCCCAGGCTGTTAATTCCATATCTGAGCGATTATCTTTTTCTCCTCTCTGAACAGCCTACCAAGAATAGAAATCACCTAATAAAGGCTGGCTGAATGAGTGACATTAGGAAATCATAAGAGTTGATAAAAGAACAATTGCACGTTCTCTGAAAAGACAGCATCTCATTTGAAATGCTAAGCACGGCTGGGCTGGGAACACACAACCCTTCAAGGGTCTGAAGGTAGAATTGGTGATCTCAGGTGCCTAGAACTGCAAGAGAGAAAATGAAAGGAAAGATGAGAAGGGTTAGGTGTCACTCCATGCTTCAAATAAGTGAGGTGACAATATAGTAATTTACTATGTTCTCGCCTTCCTTCTTTCTTCTTTCTTCTTCCACCCAACATTTTAAGAAGTCATCTTTTCTGAGGAGACAGAAAAGTACAAAGATTCTAAATAAACGTTCTTTTAAGGCATAAATATGTTCTTGGGATGCCATCTTTAAATAGATTTAAAAAATAGTTTAGAGTCTCTCTGCCATATTAAACGCACTCATAGAACTGCCTGTGCCAATTTAAGATATAAACAGTTGTGTAATAATATAGTTTATCAGGCTAACTATTGCACATGAGACCTTTGGGCAGGGTTTTTAGAAAGAGTGGACTAGAGATGTAGAGTTGGTAGAATGAAGGGGACAGAAGGCCTGGGTTTGGTCCTCAGAACTGGACAAACCAGGTACAGTGGACATATCTGCAATACTAGCACTAGGGGAGTGGAGGCAGGAGGATCGAGAATTAATGACAGATTGACAATTTACAAAATTCTGTTTTGGTGAAAGAAGACCTAAATGATCAGAGTCCAATACTTATTCTCTCTCTCTCTTCTCTCTCTCTCTCTCTCTCTCTCTCTCTCTCTCTCTCTCTCTCTCTCTCTCCTTCCTTTCTTTGCTGTAAAGCTGAAATGCAGATAGTCAAGCCATAGAATAAAATCTAGAACTGGACCACAGGGTTTTTACTCTGAATTCAAACTGTTAATATTGTACCACCGTCAGAGACCCAAGGCCTCGGTCATAGCTCAGCGTCTATGACCGAGGCCTCCTGCCCTGCTTATCAGTTGTGATGAACTAAGCATCTCTTTTAATTTTAAAAATGTATGTGGGTGCTCTAATCTTTTCTTCCCAAGAGCAATTATCTCTCAAAATCAACTTACTGCTTATAAAAATATCTTCATTCTTAGTAGGTAAGAGATTCAAATTGTTTTGAACCTGGAGAAAATGAAGTAGGTAGCTTGGAATGTTAAGATCCATCTCTGTAGGAGAGCAGCTCAGTGTTTGATTTCGATGCATCTGGTTTTCCTTATTATTCCTCTGCTAGTCCAAAAGACTGCCTGGAGCTAATTTCCTTCTAAATATAATATATCTAATCAGATTTTCTATCCTATGTGGCTCTCATATGAAAATGATCCCTATCTTGAAAATGAAAAACATCCCTCCCCATTTACCATATCTCAGTGTGCAGCGGAGGTCACAGCTTAGGAAGCCTTAAAGCAAAAGACAAAATGGCAGTTGATTCTTTCGAATGTGTTACAGCGGGCTATCAGAGAAGAGTGGGAAAAGACAGGAGATAGATCTTGAACTAAGTGCTCAGGATTTGAGGAAGGGTTGGCTCATGCATCAGTAGTGATATTACTAATATTGCTATTGCTACTCTAGGCAAATGATTTTACTTCTCTGAAACCAGTGCAGTCATTCCCTCCCCCTTCCCATTTTCCTCCTCCACTTCTTTATCCTAATTTTTTTTGGGTGTGGGGGGGACAATGACAGAGTTTTACTATATAGCTCTGGCTGTCCTATAACTCTATGTAAACTAGGGCAGCCTCAAAACTACACAGACCAGGCTGGTCTTGAATTCACAGAGTTCTGCCTGCCTCTGCCTCTAGAGTGCTGGGATTGAACGTGTGGGTCACCGTATTCAGTCAGTGCAGTCTTCTGAAGTGTGACGATACCAGTCTGTGATGGTTGGTTTCAATAGTGGGATAGCCATAATCTAGCATAGCTTGAGCGTGTCATCACGAGGAACTGCATGGATCAAACCGATCTCTGGGCATGCCTGTGAAGGATTTTTAAATTGGATTAATAGAGGTGGAAAGAGCCACCTTAAGTGTGGGCTGTACCCGTTCATGGGCTGTGAGGGAACTCTGTGAGTGCAAAAAGCAAGTGGGACAAATGAGCATTAATACATTCCGTTCTCTCTGTTCTTGAGTATGGATATGATATGGCTGATGTTTTAAGTTCCTACTGCCTCGACTTCTAGCTGCAGTGGGCTGTAACCTGGAATCGTGAGCGGAAATCAGTCCTTAGTTGCTTCCTTAGTTGCCGTCCGTGAGGTTATTTACCACGGCAGCAGAAATAAAATTAGAACACAGTCCTATGGGATCGCTGTGAGAAATGAAGGAGAGTAAGTGGCTGGCAGCTAACAGGACGTAGTATTAAGTCCTTCATGTACATTATCTTAATTAATTATCACAACATCCCTATCAAGGAGGAATAATTGTGATTTATTACTTTATAGATCAAGAAATTAAAGCTTAAACTTGGGTTAATTAACCTTCCAGTTTTTATAAAAATTGAGGTTGAGAATAGGCCAGCTTTTTTGTTTTGTTTTGTTTTTGAGACAGGGTTTCTCTGTGTATCCCTGGCTGTCCCGAACTTCCTCTGTAGACCAACCTGGCCTTGAACCCACAGAGGTCTGCCTGCCTCTGCCTCCTGAGTACTGATGCTAAAGATGTGCTCCACCACAGCCTGGCTCAAGACTTGAGCTTTGATCCATTTGACACTAGAACTTGTACTTTCTCTGATTCTATAAGGTTTAAATCTTTATATTCTTCTGTGTTGTCGCAGTGACACCTGCCGCAGTTACACCTGGTGGGAATCCAAGCTGGTTTTTAAACAAAAGCAAAGAAAACCAGCCTATAAATTACAACCCCAGAGAACCTAGACAATAAAGAGGACCCTAAGAGAAACATACATAGATCTAATCTACATGGGAAGTAGAAAAAGACAAGATCTCCTGAGTAAATTGGGAGCATGGGAGAGGGTTGATTAGGAGGGGGAAAGGCAGGGAGGGGAACAGAGAAAAATGTTGAGCTCAATAAAATCAATAACAAAAAAGAAAATAAGACTGGATTATGAAAATAAAATAAAATTCAATTTTATTCTAAGAGTTATAGTATGACATTATGAACCCAGAAAATCCTCTAATTCTCAGAGTGGAGCTTCATTTCCCTCAGTGATGAAATAACTCTCCTCTACTCACATCAGCGTTGGAGAAGCTGGTGCTAGGTGCTGCCATAAAAAAGGTGTAGGGTTATTTTGACGTTACTTCCTGTTTTCCTCTTGTGACTCAGCTTTTATCCATACCCTGTCTCAGATACACCAAGACTTGAATGTTTGATTGGCTCATACAAGAGAACCTTTGAGGAGGGATGCTGTTTCTATAACAACCACTTATTGAATCTCCTGGAGACTCAGACAAAGGCCTGGGTTGTAGAGAACAGCTAAGTGTTGGGAAGGATCTGTGATGGCGTTCAATCAAAGCAGGAAGTCATAGCTTGTAAACAGCTTGAGGGTGTCAGGAATGTCCTCTAGAGGAGAGAAAGGATGGGGCCAAGAGCAAAGTAGGAATTAGCCGGATGAAGAAGGATAAAGGTAGAAACCAGGCAAGTGAAACAGCTGTACACAAAGCCCCGGAGTGGAGAAGTCAGCACTTTGGGTGCTGTTCCTAGAATTTAGAGCAGGCTAGCCTGGCTGGGTCAGGGCGTAGGAAGGAACAGCAGCCAGCAGCAGAAAAACCCAGAAAAGAAGTGGCTAAGATCTAGATGAGAGAGGGCCTTGCCAGTCACCACAAGTGACTCTAATTCTTTTTTGTGGTCAGTGGGACCACACTTTTTCATGGCTTTACTTCAAATTTATTTTTTTTTGTAGACTATCTTTTTTTTATTAGACTTGACAGCTATTTACAAAAATGTCTACATGTTTCATAGATCTTGAGAAAACCAATATGACTGAATATTAACAATGCTGAATGGTTTGCTATATCTAATGGGCAAACACATGTTCATTTTACTATTTGGGGCACAAAATCTTTTTAAGGTTGGAATTTTAAAAAACGAAACTGCAAGGCAAATAACTGGTTTGCCGCATTGTGGCCTTGAGTTGGGTGGGCAGGAGTCACACGGGACTTCTGTGCTGTGCCTTTGCAAAGGGTGTGTCTCCTTAACGGGCACTTCAGGAACCTGAGTTTTATCTTACAATATTGGGACCTCCCTCTTCTTTAACCCAAGACTTCTGCTCCATGCGAGTTGTCTACGGAGCACACTTCTGTGTTCTAGGAAGAGGGATGCAGGAAGCACATTAGAAATGGCTTCTGCCCTCACGAGAGTATTTTCATCTATTGGGAGCGATAATAAGGAGACATTGGAATACAGGGGACAAGAACACAAGTCGTGCTGGAGTGTACAGAGCAGGCTGTTGAGGAGAGGAGCCCTTTTCTGTTGTGAGATCTTTGTCATAGCCTTGCTGGGCGACCGTAGGGCAGATGCATCATCCTCATTACTCATGACAACCTCCTTCCCCACACACCAAAGGTAGTTAGCATGGCAAGGACTCATATTTCCCCTTTCCCTTTGAGATCATCGAGCCAGATTGTGAAACCAAGCTCTTCTCAGCAGGATGAGATGCAGCTACCTCCGTCAGGGGTAAAGGACGAAGGACATCATGGCCGTGTGTGCTTGTTAGCCTGGCAGAGATGCGTCTGCTTTGTCTGTTTTTAACAATTGTAGGTGAAAATTGAGAGTGGATTCAGCTCTGAAATATATGAACATGAATTTGTGGAGCATCCACTTAAAAAGCAAGGACATACGCCTTTGACTAAAACCCTTCTCCCAAAACAAAACAAAAAGTCCCTAATGGTAAGCTTGCCTCTGCTGTAACATCAATCTAATGACTTGTCATGGGATTTAAATTGTTATAGAGATACAAGATGGGTCTGAGTTGAAAATATTTTAATATAGGCAGTGTGAAATACATGCAGTTTTTAAATTCTCTGTAAATGGCCTAAAACGACATTCTCTTTCAAGGTGACTGCTGTTTTGTTTCTTTTTTTTTTTTTTAGGGCAAAATAAAAATTCCAACCAGCAGCTAACAATTATGGAAACAGGCATAAAGGTTGATAGAAAAACAAAACGACGCCCTTTTTCCCAGCTCTGCTTTAAATGATTCTGGTGGCCATGTTAAGCACGTTTCTTAAAGTTTTTTTAATCAATATTTTAAAATGAAAGATTTTTATTAAAAAACTTTTTTTATTGTTTAAGAAATCCATTTTTTAATTGTTTAAAAGACAGAAAAATAGAAAAAAAATAAAATCAAGGCGTTGAAAAAGTCATACAGATCCAGCTGGCTGCATAAACGTTCTTCTTTGAAAGACACACGGACAGGGTCAAGAGGATGAAAAGATGTAGTCACGTCAGAGGAGCTACAGAGAAGGGGAGGAAGTTCCCGAGTTCGGCAGCGGAATGCAAAGCAGTTTAGTATAGAATTGCTGAACAGAGATGTGTACATTGACAGAAGCTCTTTCCAGTAAGAACTGAAGTTTTGAAAAAGGGGAAAGAAAAAACGGAGGGTGAATTTCCCCACATGAGAAAAACCATCTAATGGGGGAATGTCACACCTGTCTTGCCTAGACTTAGCCTGTTAATCTATTTTTTGTTGCTATGCCTCTAGTTGGGTCAGAGACCTGCCCAGAACGTTAAGATGACATATCCATTGCTTAGGAAAGAAGGCTGCCCTTGAAGCAGCCAGAGCGGCTCCCTCTGTATCCATCATTCTTGCGCAGCTGGACAAGGTCAGCAAGCAAATGACTCACTGGGGCTAATTTTGGAATGGGAGCACGAGATGCTATGGTGGTTTGTCCTTGCCTAACGGGGGACCTCTAACTCAGCCAGGTGCTCAGGTAGAATGTGTGACTGTTTATGAAGAGATTATGAGAATTCGGAAAGCTTCCCCCTTTGACTCCGGATGCTCAAAAGAATAGCAAGTGCTGGTCCGACTATCAGGTGTCCTGCTAGCTAGTCCTCAGGATTGCACCACTTCACAATGGGTCGTGACCACTCCGTCTTGCGCAGATGCACAGAACAATAGCGGAGCCTAAAGGTTCTGCCGTGTTCAAAACCTGAAATAAGCCCAGTTGGCTGCAGTGTTTTAGAGGTCCTGCCAAAAGGAAACAGACATCTCAGCTTGGCCCTCTGTGTATGTCAGTACCTAGGAAGTACCCAGAGGTGAGTCATGGACACCTCTATGCCCACCAAGCATATCTGTTTACTAAGGGTGGGATAAATAAAGAACTAGGAACCATTGAAATCATGCAACCATCCCCTCACTCAGAATCTACACTGGGCAAATAGTCTGGTTCTGACTCGGAGGTTATACGGGGTCCTGAAGGTGAGCTAACCAGGTGCTCTTCCCCTCTAGCTGGCCATTCTTTTAATGTTCTTTTTAAAAGCTGTACATATAGTACAGAACTCACCTCGTTAAAGGGCACAGAGCGTTACAGAATGACACCCTAAATCACAGGGCATCCCCACCATTCTGCAGAGAAACCTGGGATTGTTAGCGGTTTCCCCTAACTGCCCCTTGGTCCCCTTAAACTGGGAATGACTCATCTTACTTTCTGTCCATGAATTTGCCTAACCTGGACATATCACAGGAGGGGAATGGAATGTGATGCTTGGTGTCTGGCTACTTTGAATTATTCCGAAGTTTTCAAATTTTATTCACCTCGGAGCAGGTTATTGGTTCTTCACTCTGAGATTCTTAGACATATTATTAGTCAACCTCATTTTAATTTATCTCCTCAGCTGATGGACATTTAGAGTGTTTCCACTTCTGACAGTTACAAATAATGACAGTGCGATCATTTGTGCCCGCGTGTTCTCAATTCTCTTAGGAATGTGTCTCTCAGTAATTCCTGGGTTCTATGGTAATGTTATAATTTAGTTTTCAAACAATGAGTTTGCAGTGGCATTACTTTTTGGTCTTATATGAAATGATTTGTGTAGATATATGCACGCCACAGAGATGGGGCTGTCTGGCCAATTAACAGAATCGAGCTTCAAACCTTTAGGGAAGATGAAATTTTGGACCCAACATTGGGATGCTCCATGCAGATCTCTTGGCCACTGTCTTTGACTTCCAAAAACTTCCTCAGGCACATTGAAAATGGTCACATTGCCTACAAATTGCCCTTGATAGAGAGAGAAATAAAAGCTTGACAAGAAGGACAATGCTTGTTCCCATGGAAATACAGCAGCCAGATTTAGCTTTGCGCAGAGGTAGGCCCTAGAACTTGTGCCTGAAGTTTCTCCAGATGTTTGGTTTTGCCACCTCCCAGAAACAGATGTGACCTAGAACACAGTGCTGTCAGTTTCTATACAGAGGAGAATCACCTGCTCCTGTTTCCCTCTATAACCTTCTGTGTAATTGCGGCTTATTCAGCCTCCCCTGCTGTCTGTATCTGCTGACGTCCAGGGTACAGGGTTAGGGTCATGGGAGCAAGCGCCACATGCAGAGGACAGTGCCCACAGTGGGCTGTGACTAAGGCAGGACCTCATGGGACACCCTGGAGCATCTGAGAGCAACTCAGGGTGCAGATGACCTTTAATGACAAAAACGTTACATAAGTATGGCCACTGAAGAGCTAGCTGCTCACTCTCTTGAGTATAGCGCTCTGATTTTCCAAACTTAGGACAAAAATAGCAAATTGGAAGGGAACAAATGAAAATCAAAGGGCATCCAGCTCCAGAGATGAATGTGGCTGACATTCCAGGTGCATGTTTCTCCTCCCTGCAGAAGATCATTCTGCAACACTATGCAATCTCCATCCTGCTTATTTTCTTGTTAGCGACTCTGTACCCTGCTCAGGAGTCCTCAAAACTCTCAATTTAAATAGCTGGACGTGCAGTTCTGGGCTGACCACTTACAGGGCTACTTTCTAAAGGTCTGGGTCACTTACTAGGTCTAATGCAATGGGTACAGTATGCGGGGAGGAAGTTGTCACTAAAGGAATCATCTTGCTTGACTTTGACGTGGTCCCCATTTATTTTGTAACAATTTTTTTTTTTTTTTGGCTTTTTCGAGACAGGGTTTCTCTGTAGCTTTGGTGCTTGTCCTGGATCTAGCTCTTGTAGACCAGCCTGGCCTCGAACTCACAGAGACCCGCCTCCCTCTGCCTCCCAAGTGCTGCTGGAATTAAAGGCGTGCACCACCACTGCCCTGTTCTGGTGATGGTGAGAAGAATTCTATCTCCTAATACTTTCTTCAATGTTTTAAAATTTTATTGTAATCTTCCTTTGTAGGCTTACTCCTAGGCATTTATTTTATTTTTTTGAAGTTATAGTGAATGAGATATTCCTTTCCCTATTTCTTTCCTAACATGGTCATTATTGACAAAGAAAAAAAACTACTGATTTTTGTATGTTGATTTTATATTTGATCGTTTGAATTAAGGTTGCCCTTGGATCCGGGGCCCTGCTGCAGCTGAGGTCTGTGTTGATGCCTGTGGCTCTTGTTGCCACCAAAAGCAGCCAGGATAGAATTGCCCAGATTTGGCCCCGCCCCTCACTGGCTGCAGCACTAGGGAGGACTGGCCCTGCCCTTCACCAACTGCAACACTCTCACCCTGCACTTCCCCAGGGCAGCTAGTGGAGCTCTCGCTGCTGCCTGGGGTAAAGGTGAGCTCGCCCTGAGCTCTGGAGAGTAGTGAGTGGGAGAGCTAGTCCCATAGTCTATCACGCAGTGGCGAGGGAGAGATACCCTTCTTGCCCCTTGCCACCTGCAGCGGGTGGGAAAAGCTAGTCACAAGAGTGGAAGAGCTGATGCCGCCCCTCACTGGTAGTAGCACTCAGGAGAGTGGACCCTGCACCTAGCTGGGGCAGCCCCTCCCTGCCTATGGATGGCAGGTGTCAGAGCTGACCCTGAGGTCATGAGATTGGGAGAATTGGTACTGCCCCGCACCAACAGTGGCGCTTGACAAAGCAGGCTCTTCCCTCGCCTGGGCAGCACAGTAGAGCTAATGCTGTTGGCAGGGATGCGGGTGAACGGACCTGGGGGGCATGGGAGCAGGAGCGCTGCCGCCATCTCTTCTCGTCGTATGTCATGGGATAGCAAAGGGAAGGGAACTACGTCCTCCTCCCAGCCCTTGCCTCCTGTGACAGGTGGGAGAGCTGACGGGGGCGGGGGGGGCACAGGAACAGAATTGCTGGCTCTGCCCCTCGCCAAGTGCAGCAATCCAGGGAGAGGGCCCCGCACCTCACCTGGGCATAACAGTAGAGCTGGCCATGGTGCTGTGTGTGCCGGCGATCTGGACCCGAGGAGAGGGGGTGAGAGCGGGAGACCGGGCACACACAGATTCCTTGCTATACTGGGTGAGCTAGCCAGGGCAGTGCTGGAGGACTCAGCCAGGTGGTGATGATGGGAAAATCAGAATCAAGACTGCAAGGTAGCCCACTCAGACACCCTCCTCATTTGTGAGCTGCTGGAGCATGTGAAGAGACGGGACCCGCAGATCTAAAGCTACATGTCCTCCATGATTCAAGGCAACAATAAGATCCAAGAGGAGTCCCAGTGAGGATTGAGTATTGAGGGTGGAGCAGAAGCCAGAGGCCTCGAACCAGACCAGCGACTCACTGCAGATAAAGATGTATGGACCAAAGGGTAAACTGTGTGACTCTCTAGGCCACATGACAACTTCCACGCAGATTTTTTTTTAATTTTTGTTGTTGTTATTTTGGTTCGGGGGGAGTTACTTTTAAGTTTTGCTTTGGAGGGAGTTTGCAAGGGCAGAGGGCAGACGTGAGGGGACAGGGAGATGAGCGAGATTGGGGTGCATGATGTGAAATTCACAAAGAATCAATAAAACTTTTTTTTTTAAGGTTGCGGTCATCTCTTGTTTACAGTGGAGCAGAGGTCTGGTTACTCGACTTTCTAGGGATGTATCACAGTTGAAAGGCTACATTGTGTCACCCTTCTGCCCTGAAGAGTAATCTATCTTCTCTACAAGATCCAGGCATTTCTAATGGAGAATCTGAAGGAAAGGGAAGCAGGGCATGGTTAAAAGGTCTTAATGGAGAAGGGATAAAGAATATTAAAAAAGGGATCAGCAAGAAACAGGAAGGTAGCAGATTGGAGAAACAAAGAGGGCTTTTGAAAAGGCA
The DNA here is from genome assembly GCF_037038515.1 of Microtus pennsylvanicus. NCBI lineage: Eukaryota > Metazoa > Chordata > Mammalia > Rodentia > Cricetidae > Microtus > Microtus pennsylvanicus. Next base: position 34,551,518 of record NC_134596.1, read on the forward strand.
TTAGGAGGCTTTAGCATTGTGATGTCTGGGCAAATTAGAGTTGCCAGTTATCTTGAAATGACTTTTAGCAATATTGACTATGCTCATTCATTATGTGTGCCACAAGGAGAAGCAGGAAATCTATTAGCAATCAATAGACTATTCATAAGGATGTAGTCTGGGATTGGTTGCTTTGATACTTCTAGCAACTCTGAAAGAAGCAACGATGTTGGGACCAGGGCACCAGTCTTTTGGCTGGATGATGGAAATTTTCTGGCTAGTGAAGTACTAGGAGATAAGACCCTTGGCTTCAGTATGGCTTGACCCACGATCTCACTTCCATGATGTTAGCACAAGCGAGGCCCTTTTCTGTGCAATGATCATCAGAAACTGTATTTAAAACTCTTGAGCATGCAATGGGTACTGACAGGGATAAGACCATGAGGCTGTCGGGGCCAGGCAATGCAGGAGAGGGTGATGGATGTGGGATGCAGTGATTGGAGAGGCAGGGATAACTTCTGGTTTATGTCACAAGAAAATTGAATACATGCCCCTCTGATCTTCCACGGCGTGTGGGGAACACTCAAGAACAGGCTCATTGAAATGTTAATGATTGATGCTCTTAGTGTCAGCTCAGTACGTGGTTTGATAGTTTCAAAAGAGAAATGGTTGATAAAAAATTAGAATTTGGGGGCAAACACAAATCTCTGTGAATCATAATTTATCCAATTTCTAGACAACAGTAGTAAGTTAAGTTGTCATAAAATCCTTCAGCATAACTATATTTTGATGTTATTAAGCAAGTCTCCCTGTCTAGAGCTGGAAAGCAAATAATTCACTACTGTCTGTGGCTCTGTTCACTCATCATAACAAGGAGAGATAAAGGGGAATCTAGAATAGAGGGTTACATGGCAGGGAGATGGGAGAGCAGGGTAAAGGAGGGGATGGAGGAGCGGCAACTAATGCTAAAGGCTTTCAGAAAGCTACATGGAAACCTACTACTGTGGCAGCTTCCTAAAATATATACATACACGAACTTAAATGGAGTCACTGTATAATAGGGAGACAATGCCTAAAGCTAGCCCCCACTGTCTTTCCCCTTATTTGGCCCTTGACTCGTTCCTGAGACTGAACACAAAGGCCTGACTATCAAAACGGCAAGGCCCAACAATCAAAACCCATTATTTGGCTACATTGGCTAACCTCTCCAACTACCAACTCACCTAGCACAGCCTTCCCCTTTCTTCTCCTTCAAACCCTATTCCTGCAAGACTCCTGCTGCCTGCCTTTGCCCATCCAGAGGCAGTCCCTCCCCGCTTGTCTCTCCAGGGTATTAAATCTCCTTTGTGCTGAAATCTTGGTGTCTGGGTGTGTCCTGCACTGACTCTGAGGGGAATCTTTACACTTCACTCAGAACAATTTTTTTTCTAGTTCCTTCCATTTGTCTTCAAATTTCGTGATGTCATTTTTTTTTGTGTGTGTGAAATGTTCAATTTATTGGTCTTGGGGGGAGGGATGAGAACCAAGTCACTGTATTACAACCGAGCCATTAATCTTGTCACTTTGTCAACATTAGCTGGTTCATTTTTATAGTGAAGCTCTTTCTACATAGATTTAAGAGAGGACTTTATGAAAGTTTGCAAGTTTTTTCTGCTTATTTGTAAAAGTTTTGCTTATTTTGTTAACTTTTTCATCATTTATAAAGTTTAAGATTAGTAGTAACTAGTTTTGCCTTGTTTTTAGCCTTGAAGTTTTTTCTTTTCTTTTTTCCTTTTTTCCTTTTTTTTCCTTTCTTTTTGGGGGGGTGTTGACTATGTTGTTGTGACCCCAGGTTGGGGGTGACATCTGTCCATGTCCAGCCTCGACGGGATTTGCATATTCCAGGGTATGGGCATGAGGATTAGAATTATTAAGCAAAAGGAACGGAGATATGAGAGAGATAAAAGAAACACAGAACAGCATTGAGAGGGAAATTCCAAAAATACTGAAAATTGACCACAGTTATTTTCCACCTGTTTATATACCCCACTCAAAAAAAGGGAGCAGGGAGGCAACAGACTTCATTAACCTGATAAAAGGAATAGACTAAGTATCCTGCAGGCACCCACTCCCTGGAACCTCCTGCCAATCTTGAAGTTCTCCCACCTTTAGTCAAGGTGGAGCAGGTCCACCTCTATACTCAAAATACAAAATACCAATTAACCACACCCTAGGTCAGGACCTCCTGTTGTTGTCAATAACTTTGAGAGAGCAAGGACAAACTCAAACTCTCTGACCTTTTGTCAAGGTGGAAGGGACTCACGTCTGTGGGCCCTGGCATTTTGTGAAATACATTCCTGTTCTTTTGCTTTGTTCTTGGCCATTGCTAAACTTTGGAAAGTTGACAAGGCTGTTCAGGTTCCCAGTGACACCCTTGGGTTCTGAAGGTCAACAGCAGCCATCTCTTATCACCTCCCACCTTCTCTTTTGAAACAGGGTGTCTCTCTCATTGCAATTAGAACTTACTGATTGGGTAGATGGGTGGCTTTTGAGCCCCAGGGATCCTCCTATCTACACCTCTAATCACAGGAATTTCAGGCATGTGCCACAGTGTCTGGCTTTCTGTGGGTGCTGGGGATCCAGACTCAGGTCCTCACGCTTGTGCAAGTCCTCTAAGGACCAAGCATCTTCTGACCCTCGTTAGTCTTTCCTTAGCAGCCAGCTTTGCCTCTGTGCATCTCATTCCCCACAAGTGGGTTCCCTGGATGATTAGAGAAGGAACGTAAATATGAAGCCCCAACGATAACATTCAAATGTTTCTGTCTCCGCTTTTGACTAAAGAATGGCAACTGATGTAGGCTGCCCGTTATGTGTACAATTTGCCTGAAAATAATAATCTTTCTTGCTTGTTGGAGCCTTCCTAAGTATTACCTAAAAGAATGTTGGCTGGTGCTATTGAGAAAAATAAAACCATTTCTGAGTGGACATAGGAGACTTCGGGTCACACTGGGAGAGAGAAACTAAAACCTACCTCATGCTGTCAAGAAATGATACACCCTGGATACTTGTTTGCAAAGACAGTGGGAGCAGAGTCGTGGAGTCTGACAATCAAACGGCCTGGACCCAGACAAGGTCAGAAAGTTTTCCTCCAGGAGGAAGCTGAGGGCTGAGAGTTAGGTCGGAAAGATGTAGACAACCATGGAAGCAATTGGTACCTTCAGGTTTTTTCTCCCCAGCAAATTTTCTTTCACATGAAGTTGGGTTTGTTGACTTTTAAATCAACTACTTACTTTCTAATTGCGTTTCCTCTTCTGATATGTGACATCTGAGAAAATCATATTGAAGACGTTTACCATTGAGTTTGGAAGGAGGTAGCCTGGGCCTGAGGTAAGCCAGAGAGACTAAACACTAAAATGTAAGAAGAGTTCTGAATGCTTTTTGTTTGTTTGGGTTGTTTTGAATTCTTTTTCTTTTCTTTTTTTTTTAAATTTAATTTTTTTTGAGACAGTGTATCCCTATTATGTATCTCTGACTGTCCTGGAACTGGCTATGTAGAGCAGACTGGCCTCACCCTCAAAAAGACACACCTACCTCTGCCCCTTGAGAGCTTGGTTGAAGGCACTGAACGTTCCCGAGCAGAGGTTCTCACCCTGGGTCAGTTAGTCAGAAAGAATGAAAGAGATAACAGAAAGCAATGCCCAGCATTCCGTCTCCCTCTCTTGGAGCTGCAGGTTACAGGTGAGCAGGAGCCGGAGAATGGAGTTACCTATGACCCTGTGCGGACGGTTTGAATGAAACACCAGAATGAGGTCGTGTATACTTAGTGCAGCCATGAGAGACTGAGCACAGAGATATCTTTGATCTTTGATATGTATGTAGTTACCAGTCAGTGAACCGAGAGGACCTAGAAGGAAGGATGCCGTAATAGCAAAGAACACGCCTGGTACCCAGATCTCAGTTTCCAACCAAAGCAACCTGAAAGGTTTGTATGCAGAACTCTAGTAAGAAGTTAAAATGTGGCCAAACTTCTTGAGGGGTCAAGAAACAAACCAAAGAACCCCACAATGATGAAGAATGAGCCAAGGGAGCATAGGAGGCAAACGGTGAACTAAGCTGAGTCATACAACCAGATGGTGTTGGGTTATTATTCTAATTAGAAAACAAACATCCAGGTAGCTGCCAATACAAAACAATGCCTGAATAAGTAAATTTGAGACCACACACATAGCCCACATAGAAAACCCCCAAGTAATTCATGTACCTGTTTTGCTCTCCAAAATGAGAGGCTTAATTTGCTTCTCCATCAGTGTGGGACACACACTGACTTCCGTCTAAGGGATGGATTCTGAAAAGTGGGGAAGAGACTAGAGTGGGATTAACTGTTCAGGCCTCATGATGGCGTCATCAGGACAAACAGCAGCAGCGGTCTGTCTTAGTGCCCTCCATGGAAGGAGAGCGTAACATTGCCTCTGTGGTCTTCTTGCCCAAACCCAGAAAAACATCACAACGCTTCACAGAGACATTCTTTAAAATACCTTACCAGTGCTCTGCCTCACGGTCGTTCCGAAAAGAAAAATGTCACAGGCACTTACAGAAAGGAAAATGTCACAGGCAAAAGAGCCCGAGAAGACATGCTGACCAAACTCATATGGTGTGTGAGGTAGGCTCCAAGAAGGGGCCAAGGTGAAAGGAAAGCAAATGTGGACTTTAGCTGATAACGATATGCCAATATCAGATCGTTAATCATGAGAAGATGCTGACCCTGGAGGGAACCAGATAAGGAGCAGGGGAGCTCTCTGTATTCCTTTCCCTGCTCCAGTTTTTCTTCTAAGTTCAAACTATTTTGCATAATTAATAGTGAACAATGGGGCAAGGTGGAAAAAAGTCCCAGTAAACTATAATTATTGTTTGTCTCTGTCATGTGAGAACGACATATATGCGTTTAAGTCTCCAAGTCTTTTCATTTACCATCTGGAGGTGACAGTGGTCATGCTGTTGATGACACAAGCTAATACAGCTGAAGTTCTGTGCCTAACCCAGAGCTAGTTGCTAACTTCCTGCCTCATTACTTGTTTTCTTTCTCCGTTCTCATCTCCTGCCTAACGGTAGAAAGACTCCCTCCCAGCTGCGCTCTGAGACATGGCCACCCATTCATAGTGACTTTCCCTTTATTCCTCTGCTCTGGATTGTGGCATTTGAAAAGCGAATTCACGCATGTGTGATTGCTACGAGGGCCCTCTCCAGAAATACGTTTGCTTTCGGGCAGAGCGGTGCCTATACTGAGACATGGAGGCGGATGAGCCAGGGGACTGGCAGATGGCTGTCTGCCCCTCCTGCCCCTTGCCTTGTAATTGCTGTTCTCTGGATCGGATCACTGCTAACGTTCACCAAGCCTGCCTGGCACAGCACCGCAAGGACAGTGAGCCAAGGGAGCCAGAGCCAGACTCTTCCATCCCTGCCACCAGCAGGACATTCTAGGGAGAGTTACCGCTTCCCTGGATGCTGCCATCTTCATGTCTGGGCGTAGAAGCAAATGCCTTTCTATCTCTCAAGATTATTTTGAGGGTCAGCGGATATAAAATAGGAAGGCTAGAGCCCTGCTGAATGTTGTCTTTATGCTGCGCGATTTCCTGTCCTTCTCCGGTTATCTCTCTGAGGCAGATGGCAATATTTTCTGTTTTTTTTTTTTTTATCTTTTTTCTTTTTTCCTCACACCCCAATCGCAGTTCTTCCTTCCCTCTCTCATCCCAGCCCCCTATTCTGTTTCCACCTCCAGATCTACTGTTTCTGTTCAGGAAAGGGCAGGTCTTCCATGAGTATCATCAAAACATGGTGTGTCAAGTTGTGGTAAGACTAAGCACCTCCCCCTGTGTTAAGGCGGGGCAAGGCGACCCAGTATGAAGAGGAGGTACCCAAAAGCCAGTAAAAGAATCAGAGACAGCCTGTGCTCCAACTGTTAGCAGTCTCGCAAGAGAACCAAGTTACAAAACTGTAACATACATGCACAGTGCCTAGGTCAGTCCCAGACAGGCTTCCTGGCTTAAATTCTAACGAGTCCAGCCAGCGAATGATGTCTGTATCGATGTGTGGGTCTCGTAGCTCCGTTCTCCCGTTTCACTGCGACTGTTGGCAGTCTGGGAGCGGCAGAGGTAGGCTGCCTTGGTTGGGACGTTACTGATAGGCTCTTTGCTGCATCTGTTCTTCAGTTGGCCTCACTGCTGTTTCCTTCCGTCATCACGCTTAGAAAGTCAGTTCCTCAGTGTAAGAAAATATTTTCCCTAGTGTGCCTTTCTTCACGGTTGTTGGCTCAGTCTCATGAAAAAGTACGTTATAAGGTTTTACGTTATAAGTTTTTTTTTTTTTTTTTCGAGACAAGGTTTCTCAGTATCTTTGGAGCCTGTCCTGGAACTAGCTCTTGTAGACCAGGTTGGCCTCAAACTCACAGAGATCCGCCTGCCTCTGCCTCCCGAATGCTGGGATTAAAGGCGTGCGCCACCACTGCTAGGCGGTAAGTTTTAACACAGAAGGAGCCACTGAGGAGTCTCGTCCAACTGCAGACTGTTGGAGCGGGTCTGAGACGAGGCTTGGAATTCAGTGTTTCCAGCAAATTCCAGGTCATGCTAGTGCCCCCGTCTCAGAACACAGCGTTAGGGGAAGTTGATAGTCTGCCTATTCTTGATTTCACAGGACTGGTGAACTCTCCCACTGATGCAGACACCCGTGTGAGCACTGAGCAGAGGAATGGGGCACATGGAGCCTGGGAAAGCCTCCCGAGGCTTCTGGGTCGGCAGGCGCCCGGGGTTCAGCCCTTGTGCTATCACTATCACGCTCTGCATGAGCTCTCTCCAGATGGAATGTGCTGACAGGACTGAGGGTCCCCAGGCCAGGGGACACTGCACATTCTGTGTCCACTGGATCACGGGTGATAAGCAAACTGACTTTGGCAACTCAAAAAGGGTGAAATTAAACTTCTCTGGTTTGCTTCAAAGGCTTGGCTGAGACACACCCCTTCGGTGAGATCAACAGCCGTGCTTGCTTTGTACAGGCTTGTTTCTCTTCACGCTCTGGAATTCAGTGCGATGCGTTAGTCACGAACTTGGGAACAATTTGGAGCCACAGTGGCTCGGGCTACATTCGCCTTGACTGTAAGGAGATTAACCAAAAAGAGGGCGTGGCTCTCACCTGTGAGCTCCAATTCCAAGAATATGCTTGGCCTCAAATAACTACAGTTTCTTCTGTAAAATCCCAAACAACTACAGGCATATTGAATGAATTTTCCCTTCCAAAAATCATCATTTGTAAAGTTTAAAATGCTTCATAGTAGAAGTCGATGGGAAAATGTAGGATCATAATTGTCTCAAACCATAAGCTCCATTTTTTTAAACATAAGGCTTTAATTTCCCTTAGTTTTTGAGTTTTTTCTCTAAGTCTCCAGACCAAGGAACTACTGTCCTCAATGGATTAGATTATACTCTTTTTTTCTTATGGCTCCTTCTTTAAAAAAAAGAGATTCGTGTATTTATTATATATACAACGTTCTGCCTGTATGTATGCTTTCAGGCCAGAAGAGGGCGCCATATCTCATTACAGATGGTTGTGAGCCAACATGAGATTTCTGGGAATTGAACTCACAAGAGCAGGCAGCAAACTACTGAGTCATCTCTCCAGCCCTGGCATTAAACTCTTATGTTTCTAGTTAATGTGCTTGTCATGTCCCAAACGGTAATGATAAAAAGGTCTCATTGTACCACTTTATTTTTTTCTGAATGGAGACGTAATTAATCTTTGTGCATCTTCAAGGAACAAACTGTAGCAATTCAATCCATGAATGCAGCATGTCAACAAACAATGAAGCTTTGGAGTATTTGATGCTTTAATGGAACTTATTTTTGGGTTTGGTTATGATCATGATCTTTTGGAGGCTTTGTCTTTTTTATGTTTCTTATGTTTCCAAGTTGCAATTTGTGCATTTATTAGAATGGGTATCTTCTTGTTTGGAGTTGTTTATTATTATTATTATTATTATTATTATTATTATTATTATTAGCTTTCCCAAGCAATCACTCATCGGTGCCGTTCAGAGCAGAGCCAACACGGCTGCAGCAGCTATGGCACTGTTCTGGCTGCTGTCCTATGTGGGTTGAGAGCTCTTATCAGCTTCAGGTCTGCATTTACTTGAAAAGTTTTCCTCCTTTTGCATCCTGACATTCGCAGCCTATGGCCTGGGCAGGCTTCCTCCTGCTCCAGAGATCTCGTTTTCTGCACAGCCAAAGGCACACGCATGTTGGGACCATTTGGAGTCCTGGCCTCCAGCTGCTCTTCCCCACTAGAGATCTTTACTTTCCTTCTGATCTGAGTTACTGAAAGCTGTGTCAAAGTTGTTTACCAGCTCTGCTTCACGAGCATGAGCGCGTGTTGCCTTGCTTTGAGGATCAGAGGGTAAGGTTTTCACCTGTTGGCCCACCTGACTGTTGGGTATATAAGCCTCCATGGTGCTATTCAATAAAGGGCTTCTTACCAGTGACTAGAGGTTCTTGTCTTTGTGTGTTTCAATCTCCAGCCCCTTGCCCGAGGCTCACAAACTGTATGGTAGCGCGTCCATGCCAAAGTGTTTCTCTAGAGTACAGCAGGGTGGAAAAACAGAACATTGAGATCTACAAGTAGAGATATGTGGGATCCCAGCACTCTATCTGCCAAGCTCAGCATCTTTATATTCTACACAGCTTACAGCACTCAGCAGGAGGGAGGAGTCCATGGAAACAGCCATCTGCCAGGCTTGGGTTCAGGACCCTCAGGCCTGTTTGGCACTGAGACTAGGAGACATCTCTAGAGGCTACACGGTCTTGTGGCCACGGGCTTGCGGTTATCAGTTTCTGAATTTATGCTCAGTAATTTTAGCTGTTTTCTTGACACAGAGGGTAGGTCACCAACAACTGTGCTTTATTGCTCTGTGTTCACTACACGTCTTCTCTACAGCTTGTGACTGTCTTTCTCTAGATATCGCAGCAGGGAAACTTTAGGTTTTCTAAATTACAGTTGTTGCTTGCTTTCAGGTTTCAAGTATTCCCTGGTCTCAAACTAAAGTCCCCATTTCAAGATGTCATTTAGCAATAAAATAGTTTCCCCCGCCCCCCTAGTTGCTTGTCTACTCTTCAGGGCGGTTGATTTGTCACGTGAGGTCCCTCTGCTGTGGGCGGTTGATTTGTCACGTGAGGTCCCTCTGCTGTGGGCTTGTGCTATGGCCAGTACTACTAGTCTGTTTGCTCTAGGACTGCCTGGCTTCTGTGGTTCAGGCTTCTGCTCCTCTCCGCACCTAGCTAGCCAGGCTTGGAACTATGGGATTTTCTCCATTGTTCTGTGAGTCCTTCTGTTTCTGTGTGCTGTCCTGTCTCCTTTTTGTAATTCCCAATGGTCTTCTTTTTCTTTTTCTTTTTAGAACAAAGCCTGTTTTCCTTCCTGTCTCTACTCACAGCCTCACAGGCTGTGGAGTGTTAGTTAAAGGTGTGCCACATTTGTTTATGCTGGAGACCATTCGTTTTAATGACGCAAAGATGTGTGGCATTCTTTCCTGTTGCATTTGTTTAACTCCGTGAAGCTGGCTTACTTCGCCTGTCTAAAACACCTGATTGGTCTAATAAAAGGCCGAGTGGCCAATAGCAAGGCAGGAGAAAGGATAGGCAGGGCTGGCAGGCAGAGAGAATAAAAGGAAAGGAAGACGTCTGGGGAGAAGAGATCAAGGAAAGAGAAAGGGAAGAGGAGGACTCCAGGGGCCAGCCCCCCAGCCTTCCAGCCACAGAGCAAGCCACAGAGTAAGAAGTAAAGAAAGGTAGACAGGACCGGAGAAAGATAAAAGCCCGGACGCAAAAGAGAGACAGGATACTTTAAGAAAAGCTGGCAAGAAAGAAGCCAAGGTAAGGCATGACATTTATAAGTAAGAATAAGACTGTGTGATTTATCTGGGAGCTGGGTGGTGGGACCCCCCAAAAGAGTAAAAGAGTAAAAGCAATTAACTACAATCACAGTCTTAGCTCCTAAAGCATTTGACCTGATTTGCATTCTAGTTGTAATTTGATTTCTTTCAGTAATTTATGAGATTGAACATTTTTCCATATACTTGTTAAAAACATTTTTGTATCTTTTTTTGAAACTTACTTATTCAGATCTTAAGCCCATTTTTTAATTGTATTATTTGTATTTGTATATTTTTTGGTTCATTTTTTGAGACAGGGTTTCTCTGTGTAACAGTCTTGGCGGTCCCGGAACTCGTTTTGTAGACCAGGCTGGCCTTGAACTCTTAGAGGTCACCTGATTCTACTTTCCGAGTGCTGGGATTAAAGGTGTGCTCATCCACCACCCGGCTATTTTTTTTTAATTGTTCACTTTTTTGAGTTTCTTAGATAATTTGGGTATACCGATCCCTTGAATAGTACACAAATGTTTCCCCCCATTTTGTCTCAATTCTTCTTTTTTCTCCTTTTGTGGTACAGAAATGTCTGAGCTTTGCATGATCCACTTTAACTGTTTTCACCTGTCCTTGTGCCTGCCAGTTTTTTCTCCAACCTCTAAGTTTAAACCATGGCACCCGTGCACACGTGCAAAGAAATGTACAAAGTAAAGTTCAATGTGTGTTAAAATGAAAAAAAAATCAGTTGGTTGTGTAAACATGGGTTGATTTTTGGGTTCTCCATTCTGTTCCATGTGCCTGTTTTTCTATGAACGCCATGCTATTACAATGATAACTTCGAAGGTTGTCTGAAGACAGGTGTTGGATTTCTCACTATTTACCCTCCTTCAGGATCACTTTGGTTATTTGGGTCTTTTGCAGTTACATATGAATTTTAGATTTGGCTATTTTTTCGTTTTATTTCTGTGGAGAGGATCATGGATATTCTGATGAGAACTGCGATGCCTCTGTAGGTCACTTTGGATAGTATGATCATCGTGGCATTATCTCTTCTTCTTGTTGAATATGGAATAATGTTCCGTTTGTGTGTGTCCCTATAATTTCTCTGGTCGGTCAGTGTTTTATGCTTTTCATTAGAAAGCTCTTTTACTTTTGGTGAAACGTATTCCTAAAATTTTGCAACTATTATTATTTTCTGGGTGAATGACTCTATTAATTGGTTAGTCATTTCCTCAGAACTGAAACATTCCCTCTGGAGGCATGAAGGAGGCTCAGGAAGTAAGCAAAACTTACAAGGCCTAGGAAACTCCTGAAAATGAAATGATTTACATGATCCATGCCTGAAGTTAAAAATCAGTGGACAAGTACTGGAGAGAGAAAATGGTTCTAAGTTAGTCGAGTCACAGGGAAGGGATGCAGGAAGCTGCTGGGGCTTTTGTGAGATGTCTCCTCCGCCTGGGTGGGAAGCTGCTTGAATGTCACCCAAACTCCTGCAATTAACCCCTGTCTAATACTGTAGTGACCCCAATAAACTCACTGCTCCACCTAACTAGATGTGTCCTGCCCAGGGTAAATAAATTTAGGTTCATGTCTACCTAGGAAAAGCCGTATGATATCAAGTATTGACATGTTAGATTCTAGCTTTCCCTTTGGATTGAATAATATTTATTTAATGGTGTCATGGTGGGTACATATTTTTTAAGTAAATAGTACATCATCTTGTTGAATTGGTTCTTTTATCAATATATAATGACCCCCCTTTATTTATGTACTTTTGATTTTTAGTGTGCTTTTAATAGGAACATGCCCATTTCTCTTGACTTTGGGTTTCCCTTTGCGTTTGGTATCATTTTCTGATCCTCTGCTTTAAAATTTTCCAGTATATTTCCTAGTGAAGTAAGTTCTTACAGGTATTATACGTTTAGGGTTTTAAAAATTATTTAGGCTGGAGAGATGGCTCAGTGGTTAAGAGCTATTGCCCGCTCTTCCAAAGGTCCTGAGTTCAATTCCCAGCAACCACATGCTGGCTCACAACCATCTGTAATGAGGTCTTGTGCCCTCTTCTGGCCTGCAGATGTATACACAGACAGAATATTGTATGCATAATAAATAAATATTAAAAAAAATATTTAGGTTGACTGTGGTGACACATGCCTTTAATCCTAGCACTCAGGAGACAGAGGCAGATGGACTTCTGTGAGTTTGAGGCCAGCCTGGTCTACAAAGTGAGCTCCAGAACTGCTGGGCTGTTACACAGAGAAACTCTATCTTGAGAAACAAACAAAAGCAAAACAACATTTTAGCCATTCTATATGTTTTGATTGGTAAATTGGATCCATTTACATTCAATTGTAACATGATGGCTAATGATGTTGACTCTTTAAGTGTTTCTCAGCTATTTGAGTTCCCTCTATTGAGAACTTTGTTTAGATCCGGGCCCCATTTTGCAATTGGATTGCTTGTTGATGCCTAGTTTCTTGAGTTCTTTATATATTTTGGATATTAACCCTCTATTAGATGTAGAGTTGGTGAAAATCTTTTTCCATCCTGCAGGTTGACGGTTTGTCCTGCTGATGGTATCCTTTGCCTTATAGAAGCATTTATATTTCATGAGCTCCCCTTCATTAAGGGTTGATCTTAGTGTTCACGCTATCAGTTCAGGAAACTGTCTCCTGTGCTGTTGTGTTAATGGCTGTCCCCCAGTTTATCTTTTGTCAGTTCAATGTGTCTGATTTAAAGTTGAGGTCTTTGGTCAACTTGGGTTTGAGTTTTGTGCAGGGTGATAAATATGGATCAATCTATATTCTGCTACACATGCAAACATCCAGTTAGATCAGCACCATTTGTTGAAGATGCTTACCCCCCCCCCATTGTGTATTTCTGACTTCTGTATCAAAAATCAGGTGTCCATAGTTTTGTGGATTTACATCTGGGTCTTTGATTTGAATACATAGATCAACATGTTTCTTTTATGCCAATACTATACAGTTTTTTATTATGGTAGCTCTGGCGTACACCTTGCAATCAGGGATGGTGATACCTCTGGAAGTTCTTTTATTGTTAAGGATTGTTCTAGCTATCCTGGGTTTTTTTTTCCATATGAAATTGAGTATTGTCCTCTCGAGTTCTGTAACGACTTGTGTTGGGATTTTGATGGGGATTGTGTTGAATCTATAGATTGCGTTTAGTGGGATGGTCATTTTTACTATGTTTATTTTACTGATCCATGAGCATGGAAGATCTTTACATCTTCTGATATATTTTTCAATTTTTTTATTCAAAGATTTGAAGTGCTTTTGTCACACAAGTCTTTCACTTATTTGCTCAGGGTATTTTATATTATTTGTAGCTATTGTGAAGGGTATTGCTTACCTGATTTTTTTCCTCAGTCTGTTTGTCATTTGTATATAGAACGGCTATTGATTTTTTAAATAGTTCCTCTTGTATTTAGTACTTCAATGAAGGTGTTTATTAGCTAGAGGAGTTTCCTGGTAGATTTTTTTTGGTTGCTTCTGTGTGCTACCATATCATCTACAAATAATGACTCTTTGACTTCTTCCTTTCTGATTTGTATCCCTTTGATCTCCTTCAGTTGTCTTTTGCTCTGGCTAGAATTTCAAGTACTATGTTGAATAGGAAGAGAGTGGAAAGTGTTGTCTTGATCCTGATTTTAGTGGAATTGCTGGAAGTTTCTCTCTGTTTAATTTGATGTTGGGTATAGACTTGCTGTAAATTGCCTTTACTGTGTCTGAATATATTCCTTGTATCCCTAATCTTTCCAAAACTTGTATCATGAAGGGGTGTTGGATTTGTCAAAGGCTATTTCAGATCCTTATGAGATAATAATGTGGCTTTTATTCTTTCGGTTTGTTTATATTGTGGATTACATTGACAAATTTTCATATCTTGAACCATTCCTGCCTCTCTGGAATGATGCCTACTTGTTCATGGTGAATGATCTTTTTGGATTGGTTTGTGGGTATTTAGTTGAGTGTTTTGGCATCTATATTCAAAAGGGAAATTAGTTTGTAATTCTTTCTTGTGAAATATTTGTCTGGTTTGGGTGTCAGGGAGACTGTGGCCTCCTAAAATGAATTTGGCAATATTCTTTTTGTTTCTATTTTGTGAACTAATTTGAGGAGTATTGTAGTTAACTTGTTTTTTAAAAGTTTGGTAGAATTCTGTGCTAAACCCATCTGGCTCTGAGCATTATTTGGCTGGGTGACTTTCAATGACCATTTTTATTTTCGTAGGGTTTATAGGTCTGTTTAAGTCCTTTTTCTGATCTTGATTTAGCTTTGGTAAGTGGTATCGATAGAGAAAAATGTATCCATTTATTTTAGGTTTTCCAATATTGTTGAGAACAGGTTTTCTGACCTAATGATGCTTTGGACTTCCTTGATGTCTGTTGTTAGGTTCCCCCCTTTTTGATTTTGTTAATTTGCATATTCTCTCTCTGTCTTTTAGTTTGGATGAGGGTTTGTCTATCTTGCTGATTTTTCTCAAAGAACAAATTCTTCATTTCATTGATCCCTTGTATTGTTTTCTTTGTTACTATTTTATTGATTTCAGCCCCCAGTTTAATTATTTCCTGCCATCTACTCCTCTTAGGTATGCTTGCTTCTTTTTGTTTTAAAGCTATCAAGTGTGCTTTTAAGTTGCTAGTATGAGATCTTCATTTTTTATATAGGCATTTAGTGCTATGAACTTCCTCTTAGCACTACTTTCGTTCTGTCCTATAAGTTTGGGTATATTATGTATTCATTTCATTGAATCCTAGGACTTCTTTAATTTTTCTTTATTACTGTCTTGATTCTATTTAATTTAGTAGACAGTTGTACAGTTTCCATGAGTTTGTAATCTTTCTATTGTTTTGTTCTTCTTGATACCCAATTTTAGTCCAAGGTGGTCTGATAGGATGCATGGGGTTGGTTGCTTTGTTTTTCTTGATATTTTTGTTGATATAAGACTTGCTTTGTAATTGAGCATCTGGTCAATTTTGGAGGAAGCTCTGTGAGGTGCTGAGTAGAAGATATATTCTTTTGTGTTTGAGTGAAATGTTCTGGAGATATCTGTTAGGTCCACTTGACTTATAATGTCTGTTAAAGCTTCAGTATCTCTCCGTTTAAAGCTTCAGTATCTGTCTGGATGACTTGTCTATTGCTGAGAATGGAGTATCTCCCACTTTCAATGTGTGAGGGTCAGTGTGTGGCTTAAGGTTTAGTAATGTTTCTTTTACAATTTTGGTTTCTCTTGTGTTTGGGACACAGATGTTAAGAATTGAAACATCCTAGACTCAAATTGGTTTACAGAGGGAGTCCAGGAAAGGCTGTGAAGCTACACAGAGAAACCTTGTCTCAAAAATCCTAAAATAAAAAAAAGATTGATTTTTTTTTTAAAAGAATTGAAACATCAACTTGGTGGGTCTTTCCCTTTGAGTATGAAGTGACCTTCCCCATCTTTTTTGGAGTAGTTTTGGTTTGATCCATTTTGTTAGCTATTAGAATGGCTACACCAGCTTGCTTCTTAGGTCCATTTGTTTGGAAATCTATTTCCAACCCTTTACTCTATCTTTGGTGTTGAGGTATGTTTCTTGTATGTAGCAGAAGGACAGACACTTTTTTCCTCATCCTCTCTGTTAGTCTGTGTCTTTTTTACTGGGGAAGAGAGTTCATTGATTATTTTATTTATTGTTTTTTTTTTTTTGAGACAGGGTTTTTCTATAGCTTTGGAGCCTGTCCTGGAACTCACTCTATAGACCAGGCTGGCCCCCAACTCAGAGATCTGCCTGCCTCTGCCTCCCTAGTGCTGGCATTAAAGGCATGTGCCACCACTGTCCAGTGAGTCCATTGATTTTGAGAGATATCAATAACCAATGATTGTTAATTCTTATTTTGTTATTGTTGTTGTTTTTGGTGGTGGTGTGTGCGTGCATGCTTCCCTTCTTTTGGTTTTGTTAGTGTGAGGTTTATTTCCTGTCTCTTCATGGGTGTAGTTAACCTCCTTGGGTTGAAGTTTTCTTTCTAGTATATTCAGTGTGGCTGAATTTGTAGATAGATATTGTTTAAATTTGACTTTATTATAGAATATCTTGTTTTCTTCGTCTAGGGTGATTCAAAGTTTGCTGGGTATGGTATTCTGGGCTGGTATCTGTGGTCTCTTAGAGTCTTCAGGATAACTGTCCAGGCTTTTTTGGTTTTTAGAGTCTCCATTGAGAAGTCAGGTATAATTCTAATAAGTCTAAAAATACACAAACATATGTATATATGTATATAAAACACACACATGTATATATATGTATATACATATGTATATATGTATATAAAAATACACATACATATGTATATATTTTTATTGCAGCTTTTAGTATTCTTTCTTTGTTGTGTACGTTTAGTGTTTTATTATGTGGTGAGCAGATTTCCTTTTCTGGTCCAATCTACTTGGTGTTCTGCATGCTTCTTGTATCTTTATAGGCATCTCCTTCCTTAGATTAGGGATATTTTCTACAATTTTGTTGAAAATACTTTCTGGGCCTTTGGACTGAGATTCTTCTTCTATTCTTATTATTCTAAGGTTTGGTCTTTTCATAGTGACTCAGATTTTCTGTTTGTGTCAGGAAATATTTAGATTTCATATTTTCTTTGACTGATGTATCTATTTCTTCCATCATGTCTTCAATGCCTAAAATTCTCTCTTCCATCTCTTGTTGATACTTGCATCTGTAGTTCTTGTTCACTTACTTAGATTTTCCATTTCCAGAATTCCTTCATTTGTGTGTGTGTGTGTGTGTGTGTGTTTTATTGCTTCTGTTTCCCCCTTTAAGGTCTTGAACAGATTTGTTTCCTTCTACTGTTTGTTTTTTCTTGGCTTTCTTTAAGGGATTTACTCATTTCCTGTACTTCTTTTGGTCTTTTCCTTGATTCCTTTAATGGATTTATTCACTTCTTTAGTGACCTCCATCTTTATACAGTTGGTCTTGAGGTCTTTTCTTGTGCTTCAGCTGTGTTGGAATATTCAGAGCTTGCTATGGTAGATGTCTGGGCTCTGGTGGTGACATATTGCCTTGGCTGTTGTTGATTGTATTCTGATGATGGCATCTAGGCACCTGGGTTTGGGGTGATTATAGGTCTAGGTGCTGGTTTCTGGATTTGTCTTTGTTGAATGGGTGTTTTCTTCCTTGGTTTCTGTTTCCTCTCTGGTCTTTGGCCTGTGGTTGAACAGGAGATCTCCACCCAAGATGGGGGCTGGAATTCTGGTGGCCTGTGTGACTTCTGATCCAGCAGGGAGGGAGTCTCTACCTGAGCTGGAGGGTAGTACATGGTGATGAAATGGGGAGTTGGGGCTGGAGATAGTGTTTGGGGGAGACGCTGAGATAGTGGAGAAGGTTAGTGGGTGGGTGGTTTACCTGGAGTTCCTGTGGCCAGCTGGTGAGACCTCTGATCCAGCAAGGAATCACTGCCCAAGTTGGGAGCGGGGATATGGCCCTGAGAAGGGTGTGGGGACTGAGGATAGTGAAGAGGGGTGCACCAAAAGTCCACTGGCAGGCAATCTACCTGGTCTTTTGGCAGCTAAGGCCTGTATTTAGTCAGGGCATGTATGTTGAAATTGGGGACTGGAATACAGGGGTAAGGGGTGGTAGGGACAACTGAGGATTGGGTCTGTTGGAAGCTAGAGAGTAGAGGAGGTCTGTGGAGGGTAGAATACCTGGTCGTCTGGACAAGAACTACAGGGGGTGTCTACTTCAGGGAACCAAAAGGGTAGGTAATGTCCCCAGGTCACTGGCCTACCAGGTCTTCTGGTAGGTGTGGCCTGTGGTTGGGCAGGGAGTGTCTGGTTGAGGGAACTGAATGGGAAAGGTCCCTGGGAGCCTGACCTGCCTGGTTTCTGGCAGTCATGGCCTGGATGTTTCTTTAATCTCACATATATTCCTAATTCCTTTCTGCCTTGCTTATTGTCTTTGCTATTTGATAGTAGGTTTTTTTTTTTTGCTGTAATTAAGTTTTACTTTCTTTTCTTTTTCATGTACTTGCTCTTTTATTGAGTTCTATGCATTTGTGTGGTTTCTTTTTTTTTCTTTTTTCTTTTTCGAGACAGGGTTTCTCTGTGGTTTTGGAGCCTGTCCTGGAACTAGCTCTGTAGACCAGGCTGGTCTCGAACTCACAGAGATCCGCCTGCCTCTGCCTCCCGAGTGCTGGGATTAAAGGCGTGCGCCACCACCGCCCGGCTTGTGTGGTTTCTTTACCGGCAACAGGCTCAAGGTTTTGAGAGAAAGGAAACTTCCCTAGGTCCAGTGTGCCAGTGGGTGGTGCTTGGGCATGCAGCCTGGTGGTTACTTTTCTGAAACCATAGGACCAAGATAGTACTTTTTCCAAGAATTAAGGAACAAAGAGAAATTATGTTAGGACCTTGGGCATAAGAAGCCACATCATTATCAGTGGCTAGGCACCTGCCGGTAACGTTTTGTCTTGTGGCACAGATATCCTTACTTCGAGATAATACAGAATGTGCAGGAGATCTTTTCCAGGTCCCATAGGTTGGGCAACCCTGGAGTCAGGTCTTGTAGCTTTACTATTTGTAGTCTTGGAGCTGAATGATATGGGTCAATGTCGCTGATCTCCTGGGTCACAAATCCTTGTGGAACTGAGGCGTGTAGCATTGGCTGGTATGATCCTGGAGATGAAGGTCATAGAAAAGACGATCACCTTTTGGTCCAGGGATCAAGTTTTTTAAGCACTTTATAGACAGACTTTCCAGGGCTATGTTGGGGAAGACAGAGTTCCCAGAGTAAGCACAGATGGGAGCTGAGGTTGGGACACTGGCAACAGCTTTTCTGCTTTATGGGAAGATCTTGCTACACAGGGCTGAAGCCAAGACTTTTTGGCCAGGAGCAGTGGGGACCCATTTCTGATGATTGGAGAAGACATTTCCCCCTACTCCTCATTGGGCATGTGTTATTAGCTACTGTTCTGTTGCTGTCATGAAATACTGTGACCAAGGCTACTCATGGAAGAGTAGAAATCAGGCAAAGTGATAGACACATGGAATCCCAAAACACAGGAGGCTGAAGCAGGACTCTTGCTGCGAGCTTGTAGCCAGTATATAACGAATACCAATTCAGCCAGGACTGCACCATAAAATTCTTTGTTTTTTGTTTTTCGAGACAGGGTTTCTCTGTAGCTTTGGAGCCTGTCCTGGAACTCCCTTTGTAGACCAGGCTGGCCTCGAACTCACAGAGATCCGCCTGCCTCTGCCTCCCGAGTGCAGTGATTAAAGGCGTGCGCCAGCACCGCCCGGCTGCACCATAAAATTCTATCTTTAAAAAAATGAAGCAAGAAAGAGGGGAGAGAGAGAGAGAGAGAGAGAGAGAGAGAGAGAGAGAGAGAGAGAGAGAAAAGGAAGAGAGTAATGGAGCAAATTGTTAGCAGGTGAGGGGTTTGCCCCCAGATGTCAAGGTCACCCTTTCAGAGATTTTATGTGCTCACTGATTTGTTTCAACATTTCTACTCTATAACATTTTTTTGCATGTCTGTGATGGGAATTCTATTCCTTGAGTAGACATACTACTCTGTATTTTGCTTTACTCTTTGCAGAGGTACATAAATAGGTCTGGCTGCGGGCACCTGTTTATAATTTGACCCGAAGAATAAGGAATGATAAACAACTAAACCCTCCAGCTTCTTTGGAAACTCTTCCCTTGGGAAAAGTTGCCTCTTGTAAAGTCTGAATTTATCATCCTTGTGCTTATGTGTGCATGATGTGTGTGGAAGATGTGTGCTCCAGGGCATCTGTAGAGGTCAGAGGGCAGCTTGCAGGAGTCTGTTCTCTCCTTCTGCCTTCATGGGGGATGAAGGATAGAACTCAGCTGGCTAGTTTATGTGGCAAGCACTGAGCCACCTAGTTGGCCCTACTTGGAAAATTTTCGTTCTGCAACTGCTAGCTAGCCTTTGAATGAAGTGTTGGCCTGAATACTGAACACTCAATTCACTTTTTTTTTGAGGCAGGGTTGACTATGCAGCTCTGACTGGCCTGGAACTCTGAATATAAATCAGGCTGGCCTGAAACTCATAGAGATCCACCTGCCTCTGTCTCTAGAATACTGGGATTAATGGATATGCATCATTACCCCTAGTCTAAACATGCTAATTCTTAATGTGTCAGCTGTCCCCAGTTTTACACATGACACTTTCCTACAACCTTATACTCCTGATTAGATGATTTGATTTTCATGACTGACACCTGTGTCTTTGATATTCTTGTAACCCGTCAACAGATTATACTTGCCACCATGCCCAGAAAGCTCTGATAGTTAATAACCTCTAGATGGGAGTGCTTTCTCCACTAGGGTTTCCAAGGCAGGATTTTCTTCTAATCCTACCTAAATTGCTTTCAAATCTTACTTCAGGCCCATGGTCCTTGTCTTTAATAGTTGGTGGTTTGAATTCTGACTACCCAAAACTCTGTGGGGCATAAAGTTAATAAAGCTGGTTTCATATTTTTATGGAATTAACTGTTCACTCTTCCTGAGACTCGAAGTCTACACTAAGGACATTTTTTATTATTGTTTGCTTTTGAGAACCACAAGGAATTTAAGATGCTTCCTTGGAAATAAAAACCTTTTCTCCCTTCTCTTTTGTTTCGGAAGGATGCAGATTTCCATGCTGCAGGTTTCTTTGTTTAACTTCTGATAAGATCAGCTTTGTAGTGTGCAATGTGCAAAACAGGCCTTAAAAAACCCAAGTTTACCATTGAGCAATTATCCAACCATATAACCAGAATAGGGCAGCTAAGTCTTGGATATAGGGGCAGGAGGGAACTGGTACCTGACTTGGAACTCAGATTTTTTTTGGTTTGAGTTATTGATATGCTACCAATTATCCATTGAAGGTTACTGTGTAAAAGCAGTCACAGTCACAGTGAATTGCTTCTATTTGTAGTGAGATGTGGGAGCAAGAAGGATGGAGATTACAGACAGCTCACCTGCTACAGCTGCTGCTGAGCCAGCTAGGGACACAGAGGGATAATTCTGCTACATCTATGTTGGGGACAACTCCTGGGAAGTGGGGAAAGACGGCTTTTGTCGTGCAGGGCACCAGGCTCTTATCAGAGATAAAATTATCCTTTATTTCTCTTTGTTATTCCAAACAAAGATTTAGCAAAGTTCACTAAGTTATTTTAACGTTGTCTTAAATACACTGAGGGGAATTAGGGACAGAGCCTAGATTTGCCATAAGGTTTGATGGGAGAGAGGCCAGTTTAAGGACAGCAGTGAGATGTCCCTTCTGAGATGTCCCTAAAAGAGAGGTGACTTGCAGGGGTGGTGTTGTTACTACAAGTCCCATCTGTTCTGACCCCTGGAAGACATCCTTCCCATGGAGACTGTCTAGTTGTATCAAGAATGCAGGAATCTGTTGTGGGAATTCAGTCCGATAGCCAATTGTATGGGACAGCTCGGCCCAATGGGCGTGGTCTTCTCTGGATATAGGTGACCCGATGGTGCCCAGGTAATAAGAGAGGGAACTCTGATCAAGCCAGTTTTATTAACAGTTGCCAGTCAATAAAATACAATTCCAATACAGAACGAGGCTGCAACGCTGCCTCTGAGCTGCCGCTCCCCTAGTTCACAGTGGAGATCCAGAAGATTCGGGGAAGGTAACCATGCCCTGGCCCTAGCAAGCCCTCCTCACTCCCCGACCCCATCTGGATTTTACTGGTCACATATCTCCAGAGAAAAACTCTGTCCCATACAGTTGGCGATCTAACTAAATTTCCTCAACAGGAATCTCCCATGACAAGTCCTCCTTGGTTCTGTGCCTTGGTCTTTTAGTTCTATCACTGGTCTAGGGGGACCTGTCAATGCATAGGTCAGATTATTGGCTAGACCTATATAGATTCAGGGATGTGTGCAGCTCAACGTGAGCCTTTGAGACTTCTAGAGTGATCACGACGTAAAAATGAAAGGACCCAAAAGTCAGCCTCCTTCAGCTCGTTTCTTCTGAAGAGACACTTGCTATTGAAATTAATCTGTCTTTTGTAAAGAATTACATTAATATTAAAGCAGACAAAGCTGAATGAATTATCAACAATAATTGAATTACCGCAACTGGAGGTTTGCGCTGTGCTGGTCCTGCAGCTTCAATGTTTATGCCTAAGCACTAAGGACAGCATCGTTCAGCCTTCTCCTTAGCTCACAGGGATGGCCAGGATGGTATGATCGGCTGAGCTGGATTCAGAATTGGTGCTCCAGATATGTGATTATGTATTACATCTCATAATTGAGAGTGATTGCTTTGATGGATACATTTTTACCCCTCCATGGTAGGAATCTGTTTTGGACCCCAGCTCTAACACCCGTGTTACCTACATGCCAAGAAGACAGAGCACATTCAAACCAAAGAGTTTAGGACCAGCAGATCTAGGTTCCTTCATGTGACTTTTTATGTGCTCAGATCTTTGGTGCTGGTATATTTTGTGGCCCCAGGATATAACGAATGACATTGTGTCTCCAAATTAGGCCTTTCTTTGTGCCTTTAAGTATTAGACAAAGGGGAAAAAACGTTCTGATATTGGGAATTTTTTTCTTCATATAGAAGATGTCTTAGAAAGCCTAACTTTTAATGCATTATTCATTCTTGGAAAAAAACTTCTGATTAAAAGCAGGCAGGATGATAATCAAATATTGAAAACTATGCAAATGCAGCCCTGTCAAGCTCCTCTCAGCGGTGCCAGTGTTTTCCAGGGTAAACACACTCTAAGTGCATTTTTTTGCTCTGAAATCAGACATATTTGGTAAAAATAGAAATGAGTGATTCTCTTATGAAATAACACAAATTATGCCTTGGGAGAATATAATTTTGCTATAAAGTAGGAAATGTTTGAATATGAACCAAAGCAAAGCGCGACATGTTTATAAACACGCTATCAAGCAGCTTTCCAATGGGGGCGCCAACGACAATGGGGGAATTGAATAAATACTCACGGACACATGGAGTAGGAAATATACATCTTGATTTTATAACGTGTGTGCTTTATTTTTTTCTTACACAAATGGAATGGAAGTGTTGAATATTTACACTTAACAGGAGTATAAGCTGTGCAGGATCTCTGTAAACTCCAGCCAGGCCCGGAGTACGTCTCTCTCCGCAACTCCCTCCCCTCCCCTCCCGCATTACAGCTCGGTGGAGAAAACATCCTGTCAGGGAGAAGCACAAAAAACTGTCATAGGAAAAGGATCTAACGGGTACAACCTGGTGCACTCAGAAGGTAAGATACACTTAGGAAACACAAATTTGAAAAGAAGAAAAGTTTTCCATCCTAGTGGGAGTCAACTGGGCCACTTGGCTGTCTGGCCTCCTGAGCTGCGAGGGAGATATTGCACTCCTTCAGCTGATCGTCGGCAACATTTTCTGCCTGCCTTAGCTTGTCTTCAGCTGCTACAAGAAGCTGCACAGCTGTACAAGAAAGGATTCCTGAAGCACAGGTTTCAGTGAGGAAGGATATTTACAGATTGAAGTGTGAATGTATGTCCAACCACATTGAATTGTACCTCATGTAACGTGTCTATGCGGTATGCATCCCATATCTACCATCGTAACTGATGCATACCCACAGAATTCTCTACGGAGCTTCCTGGAGACTCAGTTGTCACAGGAGACACTCCACATGCTTTAAGGGAACTGATGTCTCCCCAGGAGTGAGTGACTCATTAGTATAATAAATTTAGGAATTTAGTCTTAGTCCTCGGCTTAAATGCGTTTTGTAGAAACTTTTAGGCAGGACCAAGACAGTAAAGAAGATGTTCATATCGCTAGCGAGTCCATCCAATCTCACCAGAGCAATCACCAGCTGAAAAGCAGAAGGGGCTTCACGTGGAAATGAGAAAAAGAAAGGAGGGGAAATCTCTCTCCAAAACAGGGCGGTGTCATGGCTTCAGTGAGGTTTATGACAGTAGTTGTTGGGGCCAGAGTTTGCCTCTGTTAAAAGAAAGCATCCTCAGCCTGGGTGGGGCTGGGAGGGAGTTCCTGGAGACTGGGAGGTCCAGGCAGAGGCTTCCGGGTGCCAGGGGCCCGCAGCTCTTGCATCAGCACTGCCAGGGCAGTGGTGCAGGCCGGCTCCAGGTCAGGGCCTCACACTCAGCTTTGCTTTCTGGGCTGAGTAAGTAAAATGGTGACCCCAAGGATTTGCGTTGTTAGTCCATTGCGTGGACTTGCTGTCTGAATCAGCCTGAGCCCTTTAGAGGACAGGGAAATTGAGGGTGTGGGTTGCGGCAATGGGTGCAAGGCGAGAAGAGGGAGGAGGAGCTTGGGAGAAAGGGATACAAAGGGAAGCAGGAGATGGAGGTGAAGAAGAGATGGACAGGGAAAGAAAGGGGAGAGAGGAGGGGCAAGGCCCACAACCCAGGAAGGATAGAAGAGGGTCAACATGGCAGAGGCAATGAGAGAAGGAAAGCCGTAGATAAAATGAAGGGAAGGAATAGGTGAGCGCCAGAGGTGGGTAGAGCATCCCCGGCTGCGTCCTGAAGGGCTGGCAGTAGGATCTAAGACAGCTCACAGAGGCTTCTGAGTGCAGCTTCATCTAGATGGGCTTGCCAAGTGGATAGAGCCAACCCCTGAATTTGGGTCCGGGAGAAAAGGCCTTCCAAGAGTAGGCCATCAACTCTCATGGAAAAGAGCGATAAGCGAATGAATGCCTCAGCGATAATTGGCTGACAGGTGAGATTTCAGTTTTGGTAAAGCTGAGACCCCCATGGTGCTACACATTGTACCAGAGCATGAAAAATAGCACCAGTGACGCGATCTGGCACTTTTCCGAAAGGGCCCAGCATGAGAAGGTGACACTGTGCCCCCCGCGAGCCTTCAGATTGGGGAGAGCTCCGGACAAAGTTTGCAGTGTTAGCACCAGTCTGGCCCAAGGCTCCAGGCGCATTTGCACCAGATGGGATCTGGGTGACTTTCATGCCATTTTCATAGATGTTGGATTTGCTGCAAAATACACCAGTTCCTTGGAGCCATAGAGACCTCAACATTGGGAAGCGCAAGACAACACAACAAAATGGATGAGTGAATTCTATAGGAAAGACCCTCTCACCAAGGTGCTTGGCGAGTCTTCAAGCAAATATATATGTATATATATTTATATAAATCTACATAAAAAAATCAGTGCTAATGCTAATCTGGAAGCATCTACACTGGGAAAATAAATAATTATATTACTACAAAACCAATGGTTTGTGGTTCAATTTGATTGTACTCAGCCACATCAATACTATCAAATGGAAAGCACACCGCACAACTGGAGAAAACATCTACTCATTAATGACAGTCCTCTAAGGTAAAGTGGTTGCATGCTCAGTGGAGAAACCAAAGAAGTTATCATGGTGGCCTATAAAGAGAGCTGGGATCAGGAATGGCATTCTAGTGGCAGAGAACTCCGGAGAGCAATCTTGATGGAAGTTGGCCTCGACCTGAAACTGATGATTGGCAGGCATGGGAGCATCATTTCACATTGTGAGCCCTCTAAGGCTATCTCTGGAAAACTGAACTCTCCTATGAGAGGGGGAAACAAAAGCACAGCTGCAAAGGCAGCCTCAAGACCATATAGGTAGAGGCATACTTTTGTATTTTAATGTTTGTTCTGGTGACTGCAGCTAGGCAGACGATGGTATGAACGACCCTTGATTTTGGAAAGAGACTCGGTTGTAAGCCCCGATGTTCTAACTTAGAAGAAGCCCCATCACTCTGATGCTCTGTCTTTTGTTCTTGTCCTCCAGCCTACGTGCTGGTTGGCTGCACAGTGTGGCAGAATCCCTGCCAGGTCTTGATGTACCCCAGAAATAAGGCGATGGGGCTTAACCTGGGTATGTTAGAGAACCCAGGTATGAGTAGTTATTAATAACACTTAAAAAGTCTCTCTCTGAACACCTTGGGCAGAACCAGTGCTGACGTCACCATCGGTGCTAAAGTGGGAAGCTAACTCTTATGTTTCAGCTTATAGGCTTCAGGAGGGTTTTTTAATCCCCCAAATCATCATTATCATAATTGTTAGAAAAATGAACTTGGTCCAGGTGCAGCCCTAAGGAAGGCAGTTCAATTGGTTGAGCTCAAAGTCATCAACTGTCCTTGCCTTTGGTTTGCCCTATATACTAAACAAGGAAAGTGCATCCCTCACCACTCCCAACCAGATAACTTCTCTTTTTTCTCTTCCTCAGAGAAATAACGCATCTTAGGACAGGTCTCCCCCTGCAATGCCAACCTGGGCTGTTACAAAACACCTAGTTGCTCTGTGAAACAAAGAAAAGATAATCCTAATGACTTCTGGTTTGCCGGAATACTGAATAGTTCTTGAACTGTATGCAAGCGACTAGGAACAAAAGTTGAATTTGACTATCTACATGGTTGGCTCAGGCTATTTAACTGGAGAAAAGCAATTGTCCCCTTTTGATTATCTGTGTGAGTTTATCTCTAAAAAGCAATTGGCTTTAAAAAAAGTAACAGAAAAATATCTCTTCCAAAAATATCATGAGGGTAACTATTAAGGGATGTGTCCCATAAGAGCGTATCACTAGCGTGTGAGTGGGATGGGGATGAGGAGGTGGGTGAGGAAGGAGTCTTAGGCAGACCTGGGGGGAACGCTGATGCTCTGAATGGGTCATTGGCAACAAAAGGGGAGAGTGCAACCTCAAATTTTCAAATTTGATCATCCGCTGAGAGTACGTACATTTAGTCTTTCAATGGTTTTCTTCATCTTTACAAAATATTTCACAAAACTTTTAACCTATAGAAATTCATTTCTATACATTTAATATATTTTATTGTATAAATTATTCTCATCGTTAGTGCCATCTTTCAGCTTATAAATGGCAAAATCGACAATCATAAAGCTAGTCCAGGTGGAATCCCCTCCTCGGCAAGGTCAGCCCTGCACACCCGCTGCCTGTTTCACGACACGCTTGTCTTTGCACACGCCAGCCAAGGAAACTAAGCCATCGCCCTCCCCTGATAGTACGTCTCCTCCAAAGGGACTCTTTCTGGTTTCCTTATTTCCTTTGCTTGTTAAGAAATCAAAGGATGTGCATAGTTATAAAATTCAAAGTGTACCAATTACAGAGGTGTGGGTAAGGGGGGGGAGGTTGGTGAGGTTCGAGTGCTGGCAACTTTTCTTAAAGCAAAAACCACAGAGAGCTCTGCAGCTAAATCAGCTCTGCACATCTGCTGGGGTGAGAAGGCTGCCCATCTCTAGGGCAGAGAGCCCGCCAGAGGTTCATCCCTACACCTGGTACTTTGAGCAAACCAGAGCCTTCCTGCGATGTCTTTTCCGTCCCACCCTTTGGCCCCTCTGTTTCCTTCATGGCTTCACACAGTGTGTTGTACATTCATAAGGATTCACATTGACTGCAAAAACATAAATGCAACAAAAACATAAAAGCCTCCAAGTATTATATTATATATATTTTGTTCTTCTAAATGCTCTTCTGCCGTTGTCGGAGGTGCAGGAGCTAATTTATAACTTCTCCTTTGAGGGAATCCAGACGAAAGGCCCAGACTGCTCTTCAATAACAAGCTTGCATTGGTTATATATGTCTTCTAAGGTGTCTCCTTGGACAATAGCTGTTACCAAGACAGAAACACCCAGGGTTAGGAGGCGTTCCCTTGAGGTAAGGACAGTCAGTGATCTCTCACACAACAGAAACTCAAATCAGTGACAGACAACTCATCAGGAATCTTAATGTCCCCTTCCGGTAAGTAAGAAAGACTGGTCACAGGAGCGTGGTCACGCCAATGATGCCTACAAGGAACAGTCTGTTCTCTCTGTGCCCTAGGTCAGTAATAAATGTGTCCCAATGTTAGTACTTTCTGTGTTCATTCCCAGTTCTAGCAATGAATCATTTGCTCGTTTCATGGATGCCTACTCTGAACCAGGCACCGGAGCAGAGCACAGCACACGGCAGTTTCAGAAGGAAAACTCCCTGTCTGGCCATAGGGTTTCTCTAATTCACTCTAGTGAAGGCAGAAATTCAGGTCTTGTATAGATATGGAAATAATAAGAGTTTTAGACAGAAATGTTGAGTTAACTTGTAAGTTACTAAAAACACTCAGTTCTCAGCATAGATTTAAACACATTTTGTTGTTTCCTTTGAATAAATACTATCTTGGACTTGGGTCTCCAAAACATCAGCATGACCCATCTGTTACCAAGGCTTCAAGACAAACTATTATTGAAATAGGGCTTGCATCTTTTGGTTTCAAATACAATCTTCAGATCACACTAATGGTACTCTACCCATGAATGCAAACTATGAGTCAAACAGTCGTTATTTTGACTTAATTTTCCCACCTTGGAAGTGAACTTTGATCCTCTGGAAGAGCAGCAAGTATTCTTAACTGCTGAGCCATCTCTGCAGCCCTTTGATTTTTCCCATCTGGATATTCTTTTATCTTTTAGAATGACGTATCACTCACATTACTGAGAGAAACCTTAGCATTAACTTAAGAATAGCTGTGGACTGCCCTGTTATTGGCTCCTTTAGTGTTCTGAATACGATTCAAAATAACTACATCAAAATCCATCTCATTTCATGCCAGTAATTCATGAGAGAAGTTGTTATATTTAATGTTATTTTTAGACGGTGTTGTATTTGGAGGGGTCAAAGTTGGCGCCTTGTGTTAGCCGGTTAAATACTCTACTACATCGCCAACTCTATCTTGTTGATAAATGATTGCGAATCCGCTACAAGACAAATTTCACCAAGGCTGGTTTCCCTCTGGGTTTAGCCAGTGTTTCATGAGTACAGGGAAGAAGAAAGAGCTCAGGACATCCATAAGAAATATGTATTCTATCTCGAAAACAGCATGTTGCCAAAGACACTTTTAAAAAATCAAAAGCTATTATTGAACTTGCAACAGCGTTAACTGAAACATCTCCAAGCATGTCCTCCTCATGCTACTGACTGAGGAGACAGGCTGAGGTCTGAGACTGAGCCTCTCCAGTTTTCTGAATCTACCAGGGAGATAGTCTCAAGAGGCATCATGCCTAAGATCTCCTTAGTAGTGGGAAGATAGCTCAGGGGCATCTGCCATTCGTGGTTTAGGGCCAGTGGAGAACTAGTAGTGAGCTAACAGCTGACTCAGAGAGGAGAGAATCCGAACCTTAAACCAACTGGATGAGGCAGACACATAAAAAAAAAATACTAGGCAATCTCAACTAGAAAGTTTTGGGGCTTAGCTTTAGCAGGCATGGAACCTATTCTAAGTACAATAGCAGTCAACTTATCTTCTTTTCTTGTAGTATCTGGGCCAAGGAAACTTACCTGTAAAATATTCTCCAAATTCTTGTTCTAGTTTAATTGCCCGGTCATAGGTTTTCTTTGCTTGTTCCTCTGTTAGACGCTTATTCATCTCCCTGAGAAAATGAGGGTTTGCTATTAGGACATGAAGAGACTATACCTTATCCCTCCTATTTTAAAATGCATAGCCAAAAAAGAACCCCATAGGAGGCATCGTTTAATCTTAGTAGCTGTTGAGGCTTCATTTAGGATTCATTGTTGGTGGAACCTTTTCAGGCGTTGAGGGTTCCTTGCCAGGGTGTCCACTCTCTTGGAGGATAGGCATCGTGTGTAATATTGGATGGAAGTGGAACCTGTCTCTTTGTGATCTGTAGACCCTGGTGTGGTCTGTTTGGTTTCTGAAGTCCCTAAAGTGAGACTGAACTTCCTCTCCAGCAGGCCTTAGAGTATTTAAATGAAGCACTTGTGTGTTGTTTGAGGTTCTGCTCCATCAGAACAGACTGTCCTCCAGCTACTTCTTTGTTGTATTTCTAAACCTAAACTTCCTTTGGGTAGATCTCACCATCTCTAAAATATATGTAAGACACAGAACTGAAGACAGTCTTCCAGAAGTGGTCAGAGGGAGGAAAGAGGGGGAGGGTACCTGGGTTTGTTAGGCAGCACTATACCCCAGATTACCGAATTTGCCTGTTCTCAGATCCTAACCTTACAAAAGGTTTAGTTCCTTGCTGTCATCCCTCCTAAGGTCTGTTCACCCACCATGCAAATCTGGTGAGCAGAAACAGAGCTTTTAGAGCCTTATGTTAAGATGAGCAGACCCCCGAGGCTTCTGCAGTTCTAACTACTCAACTCCAAATGTTGAGGCAGGCCTGTAGTGACTAGAACTTCTTGTTCAGATGACAGTGGGAGTGTCTGCTGAAGGTGGATACTCCAGTGCACACAGAATAACTGAAAAGTGCTGGGACCACAATATCTTCAAATAAGACTATAATCAAGCGATTTAGTCAAATGGTGAGCTAGAATGGAGGAGCTTGGTGTAGAAGGGTCTCTAGCATAGTAGGTATAGAGTCCAGTCAGAACAGTTTCTAATGTGTAATAGCACAATAGGGTAAACGTGGTTGACAGCAATTGATTGACTAGTTCAAAGCAACTAATAGGGATTTGGAATATCTAAAGATTAGACTCAAGCAACAAATGTTTGAGGCACCTGACTTGACCATTATATTTTGTGCTTATGAATACAACTATTATACCATTTCCCATCAACACATACACTTACCATCTCTAAATTAGAATACATTTTAAAAGCCTAAACAGAAAGAAACTCTGATGCCTGCTTGATTTTTTTTTCAGGTAGGAAAATGACTAAAAAGGAATTATACCCAGGACTCTTTTCTACTAGTTGGGTCTATAGACGTGTTGTTTGAACATATGATACCTTAAATGCTACCTAGGCTCAAGGACAAAGAAGGTGGGAAGAAAATGGATATTTCTCGTATTCTTTCTACAATGAACTTATTGACTCCTAACCAGTATTAGTGTTATCATCTCAGAATCTCTAGGCATTGAAAGTAAAGGTTCAACCAAATGAATAGACATTTTGTTTGCCAGGTTAGGTACATTTCTGAAGCATCCAAGCCTTGCATGCCACTTAGGGGCCAGAGATCCCAGGTTTGGAGTGCCTGGGCTTAGTCAATCCCTTTGCTAGTCCAAGTTATGGGGACTGTAATGGTCAGGGGATACCCCTAAGTTATCTGTAAGGTAATCAGGATCCTAGAGTAGGAAGCTGAGCCCCTTCCCACAACCACAGTCTAACAGAACAGAGGTCATGTGATAGCCATATTCCAAAAGATGCCAAGCTTCGCTATGTGAAGAAAGAAGTTGGGCATGAGTTTGGATGCCACAGAGAGCTGATGTCCAAAGTAGGTGTTTCCTGAACCTTGTTGCTATGAATAGTCCCATCACGTTCCTCAGAGTTCACGACTAAGCTTCGAGCTCCTTGAGGGAGGAACCTACGGCTTGTTCATTAGGCTGATTCAACACTTGTTGAATGAGCGATGGAAGGACTAAATGGTGGTTGAGGCAAATAAACATAATCATGGCACAGATACACGTAGGGGTAAACACAATGCATCATGAGCGCAAAGCCATAAAAGACCTTTGGCGGGGGTAGGGTGCACAGTAAAGCATCTCATCGCAATGGGGAAGGTCTGGAAGTCAGAAGGCAGCCCATTATGGAAACATCCCTTTAATATATGGCCTTGAACTGATGTTCCCCGGAAGAGGCAGCTGTGTGCTTGCTCATAAGCTCTGTGGCTGGTGCACATGGGAAGTAATGTGTGCGATGGCGTGTCCCTGACTCACAGTGACAGCTGCCACCCTTGTCTTCCAGCTGACCGAGCTTTGGCCCTTTCTGGGGGATGGGCAATTCAGGACAGCGTGCCTCCTGAAGTAAAAGCTTCAGGAGAGAGTGAACCACAAACAGCCAGCCTTTAGGAATGAGAGCGCATGGGGCTGGGCGCCATTACCACTGCAGTGGGGATCCATGAATATGGCCGCAGCAAATAATGCCAAAGGCACTGTCCTCTTGTGACATCTAGCCTTTGGCATGCTTAGCTTTCCTTGGTGGTAAGTGCCCATGACAGAACCCTAAGGCGGAACTAAATAAGTCATCTGGTAGTCAGGGAAGGAAGCAGCTCTTCCACTAAGTACCAGATGGGCTGTCTCCCAAAGTCACGCTGGACTAATGTGCTCCTGGTCCCTCAGGTTTTACTTCCCTAGGCAGCCATCGGTCCTGCAGTGTGTTTGTGACGTGGACTAATTTCTATTTCTGACATGAGCTTTGATGATGCTGTTCCCAAAAGGCAATCGCTACCTTTCTCTTCTTAATGTTAGCATTGCATAGCTTTGTGTGTGCGGCTGTCTACAGTTGATAAACCACTCTCCATCAAGACATCTGTGGTTGTTAACTAACTTTATGTGATACCCAGCTCAGGAGAAGTTTACTGCATGCTGTTGGAGTAGTAACGGGAGGGATCTTTTTATTAACAACACAGTTTCCTATGTGGTAATTGTGGTCAATGTTTTCCCATCAGCTCCTAATTTTATTGACTTATCTTAGCAACAACCCTTGTTTGCCTTTACTTTGGGGGATATACTTTGCTTTTAGGCCATAACTCTGGTGATTTCCCCAGAGATCAACTATGCATTTTTAGGTTACGTTAATTCTCGCAGCTGTCATTCCAACTGCGGTGGCTCAATTTGCAGCCGGACAAATTGTCTGGTCTCCTCTGAGACCAGACAGGTAGCTGCTACCCTCAGAAAACAATGGCATTCATCTCTGGGAATAAATACTATTTTTATAGTCTTTTCCATAAGCATTGTTTTCCAGTGTGTTCTGTATGGCTCATTCCAACAACATTCATCTGAGGCCTGCCTGGAGGCAGCATTCGAGCTAGGCTCTTGTAACAGATGCACTGACGTCATCTCTGGCATCCTCCTGGGATCCGCTTATGTGTTTCGTCATGATAAGGTTGAATTAATGCTCCCTAAAAAGCAACCTCGTACCTTTTGCAAGAGTAATATTTCCAAGTACTTACTCTGACAAGGAATCTGAGCCCTATGACCTCGTTTCAGCCCTCACTCTACAAGGTACACGTTAATGCCTAGTTTATAGTTGAGGATCCTAAGGAAGCTCAAGCAATTTGTGCTGGGGTTAGACGATGGATCATGGTAGAGCAGAGAGCTGTCCTGTCTGTCCGGTTTTCACATCTCTGCCGTGACCTCCCTGCTCTGCTCCCATTACCTATAGTAGTTCCACCGTTCTGTGGGGTTGCCTAGAGGGGTGTTCTGGTGGATCGTGAATATCTGCCTACTTCGTTTACTGTTATTTGAAGAAAGGTATTTTACAAGACCTTTGGTGAACCATGCACTTCCCATGCTGATGTATGTGTACAGATGTGGAGATGGATCTATTAAGGATATTATAGGCATGCCACCAGGGAAGACTGCTAAGAACCATAGTCTGTATGTTTCAACATAGAGTCAGAATTCTAAGGGCGATATAAAATGTCAATGGAAAGATTAGGAAGTATTATTTGTTCCCTCTATAAAAACAAAACGCCCACATTTAAAGGTTTACCTGTAAAACTGTTCTCAAAGTTAAGAGACAATGTAAAAATGAGTCAACCTGCCATTTGCCAAAACCAAAACCAGAAACTCAAATAACTGCCCCCTCCACCCAAAAACCCCTTAGACCAAATGAAACTACCAACAAACAGAAAATGTACAGGTTAAAGCAATTTCTAGGATCATAAAGAATTATTGACTCAAAAAGTTTAATATATATATATTAGAAACGGGAAATGTTCAACGATCAGCGCTGGCATTTCCCGCCGTGATCCTCTGTGGTAAACTGCCGCGGTCGGTCGGCTGTGCACTTGGAGCAGGGAGCTGCGTGAGGACTTGGGCCCTCTACTTACATCAGAGGCTCCAGGGACTTGGGCTTTATGAAGATGGCGATGGGATAGAGCTGGGCCACTTGTAACCGTTTAATCGCGTTTCCTGACACGTCAAGTATACAGTGCTTGCCCTGGCAGAAGGGTAAGAAAAACGCCAGGTTAGAAATAGCAAGAAAAAAGGCCAGTGTCCAGTGAAATAAACTAAAGCATGTTTTAGAGAAAGGTATGAAATGATAGGTTTTTAAAGACTGGAAAAAAAAAAAAACCAAACCCAAAACTCCAAAGAGCGATTCTAGGTCTGTGAGGTAGGTACTGCTGACTGCATTTTACACGAGAGAAGACTCAGCACTACTGGCCCCAAATTCACCGGGAGGAAGCCTGAAACCCAGCTCTCCGGAGCATGGGCGGAGACATGGGCGGAACTGGAGCAGCCCTTCCGTCCTCTTATCCTGCATCAGTGTAAAACCTATAAGGATGGCGATCACAGGAACGCAAGCAATTCTTGCATTGGAAGGCAGACACATAAGCACTGGCTTCAGTTTTATATTGTCAAATGCTGACTGTGCAGTGCTGTGTAAGCTTGTTTGTTAGCAGATCAAAAGCCCGTCCCTTTATGGTACTCCTCACTACCAGTGAGGTGGATGCTCACTCATTGCCGGGAGCTACTTCATAAAAGATATCTAGAAGAGGAGTCATTTGCCACGTCTCCTTCTACCTCCTGGAGAGAAGTGGCCTCATTATTCTGAGGCTAGGAGATCTTTACTCAAGACAAAAAAAGGCATTTTTATGTAGGTAGAAGCAGTCCTCAATCAAGAACACAGGGAGAGTTCATGTGTATACAAAATCAAGAGTCCATTGACCACTAGAATGCCCATGAGACATGCAAGAGGCTTCATGCCTGACCACATAAGGAATAGACTCCAGGTTTGCTCTCTGAAATGCATTGGTTACACATAAGATGTTACGTGATGTTTCCTCATGCACTAGCCAGTATTTTTCCAGTTAGCACAGGCTGTGTTTACATGTTCAAAGAGGAAAACAGGCCTAGTTTTCCAGATTACTGACTAGTAAGGATCCATATAGCTTGACAGACTCTAGCGGTTTGGAAGAGAAAACTAGATACGTATTACTATGTTATCAGACATTACACTGCCTACTGTTGATATGTTAGTGAAGACATCGATATAGCTATTAATAGGGGGCAGCAGGCATTTCCATAGATGCTGACAGTGCACTGACCGAGTCAAGTATACGCTCTCTACCCTCTCCTAACCAAACACCTCTCTGTCCTTAGCCATTACTTAACATAAGAGAATGAATATGTAGGACTTCTCTATGTGTGAACAACTTATCTCATTTATGTAATAACCATTCCTTTTGCTGCAGAGGGTATGCTTCCATTCTTTATGCCTGAAAATTCTTAATTGTGGTGATTGTCTACTTACCTCTACCTACTTATCTACCTACCTACCTACCTACCTACCTACCTACCTACCTACCTACCATCATCAGATTTTCTTTATTCACTTGTTACAGACATTGCCACAAGCACCATAGACCTGGAAAAATTCCTTTGTTGTGCCCATTTTCCTCTTTGGATCTGTAGCCAGCAGTGGGACAGATAGTTCAGGTAGATATAGTTTTCAAGATTTATTGTTTTTAATTGTGTGTATGCATGTATGTAGGGGTGTGTGCACATCAGTGTAGGTCACGGGGTCACGGGTGTCGGATCCACTGGAGCTGCAGTTACAGGCGGTTGTAAACATTCGGCATAGTGCTGGGAACCGAACTCAGGTTCTCTGTAAGAGCCAGAAGTGCTTCTAACCATTGAGCCATCTCTCCAGGTCCTGACTTTAGTTTTGAAGTACCCTATCTTGCTCTCTGTGAAGGCTGTGCTAAGTTCACATTTTCCCAACAGAATATCAGAATTTCTGTGACTTTCTTTCCTCCTTTTGTCATACTAGTCATTTTTAGTGGGGTGCAGTTAAGTTGGCTTTGATTTGTTTTTCTCATGTATTCACCATTTTTTATATATATGTTGGTCATCTAATGTCTTCTTTTGAGAAGTGTCTGTTCATACCATTTGCCTAGTTAAAACAATTACAATCATTATTTGTTAAGTATTTAGCATCCTTGGATGTTGGAGACAATCCCTATGTCAGATGTCTAGCTGGCAATTATTTCCTCCCATCCTGCTGGTTGTCTCCTTAGTTGATTGCTCCCTTTGATGTGTACAGTTTGATGTAATCTCATCTACCAGTTTTTAAGGTCCCAGCCAATGGCTTGAAGTTCTCCTGCCATTTTCCTCTAGCAGTTAACGAATCTGTCTGTCTGTCTGTCTACTCATCTCTACTTATTTATCTACTCACCCATACTCTAAGAGGATGTTTGTATGGAATGAGATGAGGTTAAGTTTTAGAACTCTGCCGGAAGGTACTCAACTTGATCAGTATCCTGTATTGAAGAGAGCATCTTTTGCAGTATTTCTGATACCTTTTTTGAGATGCGCTTTGTCTCTCCTTAGCTGCCC
This sequence comes from Microtus pennsylvanicus, assembly GCF_037038515.1. Lineage (NCBI taxonomy): Eukaryota > Metazoa > Chordata > Mammalia > Rodentia > Cricetidae > Microtus > Microtus pennsylvanicus. Next base: position 34,587,649 of record NC_134596.1, read on the forward strand.
CCCCCCCCAGTGTCCTTCTTTACAGCCAGGGTTGTCCTGGAACTTCCAGTATCTCCTGAAAGCTGAAGTTACAGACATGTATGACCACTCCTGCGGGTTGTCTCGGCTGTGTCTCTTATTAGGTTTTTATTTTTGTTTTTCTCATTTTTAGCTTTAGTTGTTTAATTCATCAGTATATCAACAGGGGATTAACATCAAAAGGAGGGATCACACTGAGCCAAACAGACAACTGTTTTCCTCCTATAGATTATCCACATGTCTTTATATGTAAAGTGTTTTCCTACCTATTCTCCCTTCAATAGTTACCTCTTTTCCATGCTTTTGATATTGTCAGGAACAGGAAGAAGGGAACTTCAGCATCAATTCCCTTTCTAAGTCAAGAAATATCCAGCAGCAACAGGCTGGACCATTCTCCCATGAATCTCCCTTCCACCTTGAGAATGTTAAGTTTTCAGAGAGAAAAACTCAGAGTAACCAGGCAACTAAGGGTAGCAAAGCTCCCTTAAAAAGTTCTGCCTTATTAACCTGGGTCGAGACAGTGAGCCAAGAACAAACCAAGTCCCCATGCACCACATGCTGTGAACTGTCTGGGCTAATGGGTCTCCTCCCTTCCCTCTATCTACAAGGCAGTCAGAAAGCAATGGCATTGCTTTAAGGCAATTCTCTCCATGGATTTGCAATCAGGAAAGAGCAAAAGAGCAATGAGCAGAAAAGTTTGCTACCAGAACCTTCTTCAGAGAGTCTCGAGAACTGGCAGACACAGGCAGACCTACCCTTTCTGCTACAAATCTCACAGACTGCACACTGGTTCCATATAAATTGTCGTTGTACTGGCCAGCTTCGATAAATTTGTGCTCTTGAATGTCCTTCTCCATTTGCTCTCGAGAAATGACAAAATGATAGTCTCTGCCGTCAACTTCGTAGTCACGCTTTGGCCTTGTAGTATCTTTGTAAAAGAAGAAACAGCGAGAGTAAGATGCATTTATAATTATGAACTTCTTCTCTGTCTGAGGAGTTTCTCCACTATTCCTTCAGCACAGATGGAGATATGTCACGTGTAATAAGATGGGCCATGGCACAGTAATGAATGCCAGTCTTACCACCCCATATAAGTACGGATAAAACAGGACAAACCACAAGAAATAACTTCTTTCAGGTATCAGGGTGCAGCTGTGATTATAAGGGATGAGAAACCTGTGAGGGACAATCTGTATTTATCCTGCCTTTCTGCCTCGATGCTAATTCTAAATGGAGAGTCCAGAGGCCACTCAGTGTTAGTAGATACTGCGGCTCGCAGAAAATCGGGCATTGGGGCGGTAGAAAAAGCCACACATCTAGCCACATCTAGAAGGCTCCTCTGGGCTGACTTGAGGCCTGCTTCTAAAGCAAGTTACACACAACAAGCTGGCCTGTCATTACATTATCGCTTTATAAAAATGTATAAAGGAAGATAACTGAATTCAGACGCTCAACAAGAAGGCACGGCACCCGAGTTTGAGCCTGCACAATGCACCTCTAGCACCAGGATTCATCGGTAGAAAGGTCATAAGTTCCAGGCCAGTCAGAACTACATAGCGAGACCCTGTCCCCACATAACCACTGCCTCAAAATATATAGCACTACAACACATAGAACAAAATAGATTATGAAGAAGTAAGTCATAAAGATGGGAGAAAAACGTGCCATGAGAATTAGGGAAAGATAGGCATACAGTTATGAATATGTTTAGGTATTTAAAATTCTATATAGTAAGAGAAAAATAGTTCCAGGACTGAAAGTCAGCAAATACAACAATGTTATGTCAATGTTTTATTAAGATGACAAAAGGAAAATGATCTAGCTATACAACTTTAAATAGTAGTTGACCTACATCCAATATTGGAATCACTTTAAAAAACATTTAATCTTAAAATTGATCAAAAGTCAAGATAAATGTATCCCCAAATATATTGATTATAGTAATTTATAACACAAAATTACATTTTATTATAATAGTATCATAAAGGAGGAGAAATCAAAAATATTTATAAACTTTTTTGTGAATATGGTTATTTTAAATTGTTCTATAACAACTTAGATTTAAAGATATAAGTACATGAAAAATGTATTGGAGGAAGAATGATTTTGTTTCTGGTTATTAAGTGGCATTCTATACACTTTTCAATTCTTTGGCTAACTTATTTTTTTTTTTTAGTTTTTCAAATCCTGTACAATCAGTATGTACTTATTCCCACAGAATAGTGCTAGCCATGAAAAAAGAAAAAGGGGAGTGTGCAGGGGAGAGGGGGAGACGGGCAAGTGCAATTATATTTAAGGTTTTGATTTCCTTCTGTCAGATGTCAGGTGCTGAAAGCAAACCAGGCTTTCCTTTGCCCCTTCCCACCTAAGACATTCTTAGGAGCTGTCCTGCTTCTTTCCAGAGTCCCTTCTGGGAACCTTCTCTTGTGGTCCAGCAATCTTCCCCACCCTCCTTTTGTCTGTATGATGCATACAAGTAATTCCTTCTTTTCTTATGACCCTAGAATGAATCTGTATACTGAAATGTTTGAGATATTTGAAATTATAAATCTAAAACAATAGCAGCAGCAATAACAAATGGCTCATAGAGAGGAGCTATTTGTTGGGATCAGATGGAAGAGCCTCTATCTAATAATGCAGACTGCCCAGCGGCCCCGTCTCCATGCACAGGCCATTTTTGTGTGAGAGGGAAGGCAGAGAGGTGTGGTAGTGGTGTTTGAGAAAGGTAAGACAGACTGGTTATTAATGACTGTGTTCAGAGGGGCTTGGAAATCTAGTTGTCTATAATCTCAAAGTTTGAAATCTATAGTGGCCTATAGGATAGAGAACACTCTCTCTCTCTCTCTCTCTCTCTCTCTCTCTCTCTCTCTCTCTCTCTCTCTCTCTCTCTCTTCTGATAATCCAGAACCACTTGGCTTGAGGATTGACACCCAGAGACGATTTCAATGTGAGGTTGTGCTTCTGATCGTCCCTGGTCTATGGATAAAGATGCTATAGCGGTGGTTTAATCAACCTAGAAGATCCCACTGAAACTTATAAATGGTATGTTGTCTCAAGTGCTCAGGGAGGTTCCAGAAGGTCTTGCTATCTTCTGGAGATGAAGGTTAGTCCTTATCAGTAGAAAACAATGTGTGGCAACCCAGATCAGAAGGGTTAGGCAGATGCCCTAAGTCGGGTGCTCAGATAACAGGTACCCGATGTTTGCCTCACACCAGAGACTCTTCATTGAGGAGCAAGATTACACTTGATCACCCACCAAGGAGCCCAATGTGGGCCCAGAGAAAAGAAAAGCGATACTTACGGGGCACGCAGGAGCCAAATTTATCAGGAAATTCAGATATCAAGTCATCATTGATTCGATCCTTCATGGGGCCCAGGATAATCACTGGCCGGGTGTAGCTGACTGAGGACAGGAAGGGAAGATGATATTGAGGGAGACTTCAAACCCCGCAGTGTGGATGCAGCCCCGCACCTCTACAGAGGTGATTCTTCAGGGCAAACTGCCAGCAGCTAAGAAGTGCTAAGGCCTTCCTTCACTTGGGGTTAAACAACCCACAACACTATCATGCAGAAATGGCTAATGTTTAGCTCTCAGGATATTGGCTTTACTGCTTTTTGGGATTTGCTAAAAGAGAATAGAACAGCTGTAGCAGCTACCAAGGAAATGGAGGTGGAACTTTGTGTCTTCTCTCAAAACCTGGATTTAAGGAGCCCCAGAGGGGGGGAAAAACCAACCAGCTTTTTGATCATTGTTTAAAGTCATCGTTAGTAGCAGTGATACCTCATGCATCTGTACTTCCCTTTCCTCAGAGGACACCATCTGCCCTCTGGTGGGGGCTTCCTGATTCCTAAGTGCTTTAGAATGTATCTGAGTCTCCATGGTGCAACTCCCCATCTGATGCTTCAGTTTTCTCGGCCACATCTCTGTCAGCCATCATCAGCCTCTGAAATGTCTACAGAAGCTCTGACCCCTGGAGCAGTTTGCAGGGGGCCAGCCTCTGAGGTCTGCTAGGAAGTCCTTTTCAAAACTGGGCTTAGCGTCAGCTTTCCTGGGGCTGTTCTGCATCAGCCCTCGGGCTCAGGTTCCTAAGTGAGTAAGCCACCATCGCCCGGCTGACAGGTGCCTTCTCAGCGAGGCCACGCCTCTCAAGGACTGTTCTGTCCCCCTGGGAGCTGTTACTGAGCTAGGGTCTGGGGCAGCTGAGTTAATACTTAATAGCTGAGTTTGGTGTCATCTGTCATAGCTTGGGAATCAGGAAGTTGGGCTTGCCTGGAAACTTACTTTCCTGCCTTGTAACAGGTTCATAGGAGAGAATGAGATCTTCTTGTCCTCCTGAGAAAGAAGAAAGAAAAAAAAAAAGGAAAATTACAGTTGTCAAACAACCAGCCACACTCGATAGCTACAGTTTCTGCTCTGAAACACAATAAACCTACGGTTGAGGGTTAATTTTCCTTACGCTCGCTCCTTGAACCATTCAACAATCCTTCATCTTTATAAAGCTCTAGCGTCTGCTTATCACAGTTGTCGGGAGTCTGTCGATAGTTATTTAAATTAGATTCAGACTGAGGACATCGGGGTTATGGTTGTGGGGTAGAGCACATGTTTAGCATGTGGGAATCCCTGATTTCAATCCCTGGTCCCCACTCCGAGTTGAGAGGTATGCCCTAGGCTATCGGTTATGATGGATGCTAACTCTTGCTGTGAGGCTTCGGAATGAGAACTAAGAGGAGCAACATTGTAAAGATGCCAGTATCACCAGCAGCGTTTGCTGCATGGTCTCTGTTTCTGGGTGGGCCATGAAGCCACGGTCTACTGTGGAGCCCAAGTTCAGTGTTGGCAATCAGTTTTAGATGGTTTTTATGCTGGACCAAATGAGTGGTCTTTGGGTGGTCTCGGGTCAGCCGCAGATCCCAAAGGGTCTGCTCCTAGATCTGCACTGGGTTTAGTGTTGTTCAGCCTTTGGTATGAGACTAGGTTAGGGCTGTTGAAAACAGATCAGTGTCTGCTAGAGGGGACATTTGAGGAGGAATGGGGAATGGTCTTTTCCAAGGCCAAAAGATAGCGAACCTCATTGCTCTATTCTATTCTATTCTATACTATACTATACTATACTATACTATACTATACTGACTATGGACTGTCCAACCCAAACATACTTAGTATGCAATACCAGTTTCTCTTTCATAGCTCCAGTCAGGGGAAAGCGAGCTCTTTCCATCAAAGGCGGTAACTACACAATAGTTTCAACAACTGCCCTTGATTCTGAAAGTTCTTTGATGTTTGCAATTGCAGGGCATAGCAGCCTTCAATGGAGCCTTGGTAGTGGTACAGGGCAAAGATGTGCTTTTCATACATTTTTAAGGGTGAGCAATGGCTGCCAACTGAAGTCATGCCTGCCATCTACCGCCAAGGGGACTTGCTGTTGGTCCTGGCACTGCGAGGCCACACTTTATCCTGAAGGCACAATGAGACTTGGTATCTCTCCTCAATGGCGCCTGTCCAGTGCTGCCCCGGAAGTGCTCAGGGGGCATCCACACGTGTCAGAAGGGGACTGGTGTGGGTGATGCAGAATTTTATATATGGGGGGAAAGAATGATTCTGTGTGGATAAATTAAACTACACAAAGCCAATGTTTTAGATAAAAAACAAGTGACTGCTGCTACGGCTCAGTCATCTGGTCTGAAGACGCCAGGAGAAAGGTCGGTGCCACTCAGGCGACTGTGGAGGGAGAGTTTGCGGGACAGTCGCATGGTTCACTGGTGCCAGCAATGCTAGACTCTGACTTCACAGGGAAGGCTTGGTAAAATAATATGAAAGGAGAGTCCTGATAGCCAGGCAAAGCTTCCGGTGTCAGGGGACGAACGTCAGAGGCTGCCCGCTATACCAGTCATTCCATGAAGATAAACGTGCAGCTCCATCCGCCACTGTGACTTGGGGTTGTAAGAGGCCGGAGGACTCTCAGCAAGATTGGCACTGTGGAAAAAGGTCCTGCTCGGCGTGACTGTGAGTGGGATCGTTTCACGTTGGGAAATGCAGTTTCCTCTCAAGAAATATAACACACCATGCTTCTATTTGAATCTCTTCCAGTCGTCTTGCAGGTCACCCCAGTGGGATCTTCTGAATGCAAATCTTGAGTAAGACATCTGGTGTCGGTCTGCATCATTTGTGCTTCTGAAAACCAGCACAAGCCCAGCTTTGATGGGAGAATTGCTTGTCCGCTGCTTTTTGGGATGTTTCTTACAGAAAGAGCTGGCTTTCGGTCAGAGCAGCAGTACTGGCAGGGAGTAATGGGCCCTCTTTACACATCCCAGTCCTCATGGCCCTGTGCGTGCATAGGAAGCCAGGGAGAAGCCGTCCGAGTTGGGGCCATGTAAGAGCTGTGCATTCAATATCTTATGCCAGTGTTCATACTTAAGTGAAAACAAGCCCAATGAGTAGCGGAAAAGAGACAGACTGGAAAGGGAAAATTCCATAGCAACGGAGGGAGAAAAACCCATGTCTTTATGTCATTCTTCAGGCCGCAAAGGGCTTTCCTTTCCTAGCCACTGGCTTCTTGCTTTCATAGAACTTCTTGGGTAGTTGGTACTCTGGTGACCCATTTGATAGATGGAGAAGCTGAGGTTTGGAGAATTTGACGAGGCTCATTTGCTCAGCTAGTAAGTAGTAAAGCCAAGATCTAAGTCCACACTTGCTTTTCTCTGTGGAGTCTTTTCGTCCTATCTCAGGAGGGCAAGAGATGTTGGCTTCTCTGTGGGAATCATACAGCTTCCGGTGACCAATGGCCGTGGGTCTGAAGAGGACAGGGTGGCCGGGAGGCCAGAAGAGGCCTATCCGTCAGCACCAGCATTTCCATCTTCTCTCGCGCCCTGTTGATAGATCTTTTCTCTGTAGTCACTCTTAGAAGTTATTTTTCTTTTCGTTTGTCACAAGAGTTTGGCACTCAGAATAACAGGCTGGCAAAAGGTACAAACTCTTCTTGGTCTTGTTTTGGCAACTTTGTGGCTGGCAGTGGGCAAGCAGCACACACTGCGGGGTTTGCAGCTGCCAGACATCCGGCAGAGCTGTTTTCTAACAGACCGGGCACAACATGGGGCTTGTGCATCAGTCACAGTGAGACATGGTTAGTGCGAAACCCCAGTGTGCTTTCGGGAAAGAAAAACCCAGAAGAGAGAAGGGGGGGGTGGGGGTCCGTTCTAGTCGTGTTCTATTTAATGGTGTAAATTTAGTTCCCAGTGCTTGCGCCTGGTGGCTTCGCAGAGTCAGAGAATGTTAGCGCCAGGACAGGTTAGGCGACGTGCTTCCTAGATGGCACCTCTGCGGCACATGGAGGTCCCCTTTCTGTGCCCTGAGAGAGAGTGCGCAGCACTCTCTGCCTGAAGGGCCATCTTAAGCCTTTCCTCTTTTATTAGTCTGGATGCTTTGCCTGTGTGCATGTCTGTGCATCCTTGCACTCTTGGTGCCTGTGGAGTCCAGAAGAAGGTGTTGGATTCTCTTGGAACTGAAGTTATGGACAGCCGTAACTCAGGTCTTCCTGAAGAATAGCCATGTTCTTAACCGCTGAGCCATCTCTTCAGCTCCTCCAAACAGTTCTTCAAGCAACTATTTTCAATTGGTTACGCTTGACATTTGATTTACGTCTATTTGTTAGCTCGGTGTCTCTACAGGATAGTCAGAAGATCAAATTACTTAACCACCAGAAAGCCCTTGAAATTGGGCTTAGTATATAGTTAATACTATAAGTCCTTGTTAGTCTTTTCAACTGTCCTGGGATTTTTTTTTTTTTCCAGGACGGGGTTTCAATGTGTAGCTCTGGCTGTCCTGGAAGTCACTCTGTAGTTCAGGTTAACTTTTAGTTCACAAAGATCTGCTTGCTTCTGCCTCCTGAATGCTGATTAACCACCTCCCAGCTAGTTTTAGTCTTAATAATCTGATTAGCAGTACAGAACGGTTACAGAGTACCAGATTAAACAGCAGGACATTGGGGTTATGAACCACATGGTGGAGTAAAGGGTCCATGAGAGCCAGAAGCACAAGGTCTCATTGCAACTTCGGGGCTATCACTTATCAGTGAGGTACACAGCTCTGGCTGCCCTCCTGTGCAAAGTAGGCTCTCAAGATAAGACCTACCTAATAATAGTATCATCGCAGAAGTTAAAGAGATAATAAAAATAAGAGAACTAAATGCAGCCATGGACAATACTTGTAAAAAGTGGAGTGGGAAAGAGTATGGGGGCCACATCCAACAACTCTTAGGAGAGTCTTGGACTCCTCCTCTCAGAGATTGCACTCAGATATCCTTGTTTGGAAAATCCTAATTTAACTGGTGAATACCGGTGGGCAAGAAGGAAATTGTCAACTCCCACATAACCACCATTATGCGAAAAGAGCTGGACGGAGCTTGAGATAGTTGGTCATCAGCTGTGGGGGTCTGACTGGCCCTGTTAATACCTGTTCGGTATGTACTGCCCCCCAACACAAGGACAACTGGAAGGTATATACAGAAGGGCCAAAACCATGAGCCTTAACTTTACCACTTTATCGGTGGAAAGCAATATGGAACTATCCAACAGTTAAGGTTTTGAAGCGGTATTTTGTATAATTAGGCAATATGTCTGTTAATTAATTAATTACATATTAGCTGCTACTCAAGTCGGACTTGAAAAAAAAATATCCTGCAATGCTTAATTTGGTGTAGCAGGTGTCTGAGTTGTGTTTCAAAGTGGAGGCCTATAGGCACGCATGTGGAAGGCTGCGTGTCTCCAGAAGAGGGCGTGAATGGTGCTCTGTGCACTGTGCAGCCCGGTAGCCTCAGACTGCTTTGCATCCTCCACGTTTTATAAAGCCGCCTCGGCTCCAGATTGAACAGGCAATGTTTTCACAGTGACAAAGAGGAGTCTTTCCGTGTTTGTTTGTACTGCCATTCATGAGATTAAGATTAGTCTCAATCATAGCAAAAGCCAGAAATCCTAGAAAAAGAAGTCTATTTTAATATCAAAGTTGCCTCTCTCTGGAACACATGTCTGGGCCATGCCCCTGCCTTTCTGCTGTGACACTGCCCCTCACGGAAAGTTCTTTCTCCCCTTTGACACAAGCTCTTCTTTCCAAACCTTAGTGCACAGGTCACTTCCTATCTGGAAGGAGCGTGGATGCACCTGCTCTCCTGGAGTCAGACTTTATCCTGCTTCCTACAGCTCCTGTTTATTTATTAAGATTTCTTTCCCAGTACATGTACAGTGAGATCCAGGCTTGATCAATTCTCATACTGGGTTTTATAGCACCGAGAAATGGGACCGTGCACATAGAAGCCTCCAAATGAATCAGTTAATGCTCCTCTTAGCTTTGGAGGAAATCCTGGCGTGCCTGGCCCTCTGTAGTCTGAGACCCCAAACATAATGAGAATACTCCACATCTGCATCACTGCCGTCATGGCTTCTGCTCCAGCTTTCTGCCATCTCATAGGTAACTTGTGGCATAAGCAATTGATTCCCTATTCCCTCAATAAATATTGGTGTGCAGCTACTATTTTGGGGGAGGAGGGGGAGATTGGTGTCATCCCAGGACATCACCTCAATGGCTCAAAGATAAGGCCTAAATTCTATGACTTAGATTCTGGAAAAAATATTCCAAAAATGTAATTCCCAAGGAAGGTAGTACACCCCATAAAGAGGACTGAAGAATAAGGGGTGCCATATTCTTTTTCTATGGCTCTGTCTACTGGATGGGAGCAAAGCCTTGAGAACTGAAAACTAGAGAAATTAGTGTCAGTGGTTTTCATGAAACCAAATAGGTACATCACATTCCTCCTCGTGGAAGGTCGAGGGTGCCTCACGGAGTCAGAAAGACAAGCTTTGACCCCTCCTTCTTGACTCATCTGAATTGAAAATCACAGTTTGTTTTTTTTCCCTCTCCTACCGTTGGGTTACAAGAAGGAAGAAAGCAACCACGCTGAACATAAGAACTCTGAATCCTTCCGTCAGTGAGACTTGATAGGATCCATCAGTTTGGCAATTACGCAACTTTAACATTCTGCCTGGGCATCTTACCACAATTTTGTCAGTCTATCTTTGGTCTGTGCCACATTTCTTTTCTGGTCCTCACCATGACCTGACACTCTCCTCTGTCTCGTGAGTGCATGTGTTCTACTGGTCAATAGTTTGCGTCTTCAAAACCCCACTCGAGGCTACTCTTACTAATCGGTACTCTGCCTCAAAAGCAATGATTTTTATAAAGTACCATAGTTTAATGGGGTAGGGCAGGGATGCCCCAAACAATTTTACTTTTCAATTAATTTTCAAGCAAAAGACAATACCAATTTTTGCATTGGTATTCATTTCTGTTGGTCCTGTACTGGCCTGGCAGTTTTCTGATGCCTTTAACAATTGCTTTTGGGGAACCCATTTTATTAAGGAGTGCAGATCAATATTAAAGATACTATAAAAAACCCAGTGGTAATAGGTACCTAGATTAATCACCAAAGACCAGGAAGTAGGCAGCAAGAAACCATGAGGGCTGATTAGAAGGACGTGCTTATTGTTAGGTAAATATTTCCATACACTAAGCAAATGGCTTGAGGTGTCCAAAGAAAGACCGAGGACATTTTTCAGTAGTTACCTACCTTTTCAGTTATGATGTGACCTAAAATGTTTTGGAAATTCTTTCAGCATTAGATGAAGAGTTTTCTATCAATTTCCCAGCCATCCCCCAAATAAGGTGAGATGCATAGGTGTGCTATGTGTCTCAAATCTTAATCAAGGAGGAAGTGGTACAACAGACACCCATCTAAAGGAGCACTGTAAGAAGTGCTGCTCCAGGGGCAGGAGGGAAAAGGCAAAATGCGGAGGAGAATAGAATCATGACCTTCTCCCTTCCTCCACGGTGGTTAAATTGATTAGGGGAATAGAAAGTCAAAATCCTCCATTATGGGGTCACAACCAGCTGAGGTTTGAATCGGGCTTAGAAAACTCTGGCCCTGCATGTACAAATCATGATAGGTTCCCCTGCTGGCCCCCGTGTCATTTGTGTCTTTCCACATCAAATGCTGATTTCGTTTCAAGCCATTTGCTTTGGAGCCAGGGTGACAATAAGAGGCAGCAGGAGAAAAGAGCCTGAAATAAGGACCACAGGCAACGGGGGCCACTGCAAAGGAAAGAACCACAAGCCCAAGCAGTAACTTACGGCAGCTACTTTCGCTATCGCTGGCATTAGAGGAGACGTGTTCTGCAAGGACAGCACAGCAAATTAAAGAAGGATCAAGCGTCAGAGAGCAGCCAGCACCGAAAGGACACACCCATGCAAAGCGGAGGGGCAGTGAGAGGCTGCAGAAGAACCGCACTAAGAGAACCCAGATCAGACAAAGATGAAAACTTTATGGCCACTTTGCACAATACTGCCGTCTCTTCCTCTCGGCAAATGAGGAAAGTACCTTTAGTTATCAAACAGCAAACAATGGCAACCCAGGTAATGTTCTTTCTATAAGTGACGTATCTATTGAGCTCTGGTCTCCAAGAAGTTGTGGAGGACAGTGTGTGCCCACTGTTGGGCAGGCGATTTTCTGTATCTATTTTAGTCCTTAGTTACCTTGAAGGAAGACTGCGTTTGCCAACTGCTCCCTGGAGTCCCTCCGATTTTCCATTTAAACAACTTTGCAAGTGTAAAAGGGATTTTTGAAGCTCTCTCCTGCTTCGGTGAGTAGAGAAGACAGGAGGAAATAGTCCCTGAGAAATGGTTCACGGCTTAGTTTCTATTCTACGATCCTTGCTTGAATAGCTATTAAATTCTGGGAGAACAGAGCAGGCAGAAGACAAATGGCCTGCTACCCAGTGCAGGATCAGGCATGAATTATGTCTCGCCCAACAGCGGAGATACGTGTGCTGTTCAGTCGATGAGCTGATCATGTATAACTTATCAGCTGCTTCACGTGCCACCACACTAAGACGAAATATGCGACTACTTGGCTTTCAACTGTTTGATAATACTTAAGAGAGAGAAAAGGAAGCTACATTCTTCTCTAAAAGCAAAAATAAATGCTTTGACTTTTTTTTTTTTTGGTCTGCTGAGGGGATTGGTTCTATAGCATAAAACTAATGAAAACCAAAGCAAATGCTGATTTCAAACCATTCCTCTCTGTGTGGCTTCATGGCCAGAACTGGGCTGTCAATCTGGGCACACATCTGTCTAACCAGTACAAGGACTCATGGGGACATCCCCTGCTTCATGGCGCCTTGTGGATGTTCCTATCTTGTCTCCTTCAATATGATGTGAGGACTCCCTGATGTGTTTTTTCCATAAATTAAATCTGTCCAGTTTTCACAGAATGAGCAAACATCTAGACATTCTGGATCCAACAGGGCATTACATACCTTTGAATGATGCTTAGTATTAGTGATATGCTAAAACAATCACTTTCCTTTTCCAAACCGAAAGTGTATAAATTCCCCCAGATGGTGTGTGGTGCCTTCCAGATGATGCTGGAATCACTGGTTAAATTTCACACCACACTGTACATCATCTTTTAAAGATAAAGTTTTCATCTTTAAGGCGAGTAGCCCTTGACCAGATTTTGTTTTCTCCAGTCTAAAACAGACTGCTGGGAGTCTAAACTCGAACCCTGGAAGACAGGTATGACCACACGCACAGGCTTATGTGAGCAGCCCTTAAATGTGAAGTCCAGCTCAATGGTGTTTTTCTTTATAGGTTGAAATGAACAACTGAAAGGATCTCCTGTAGCTATTACACTAAAACAAACACAACAAAATTGAATATGTGATACATTTGCAAAAGATACGACATTCTGCTATTTCATTGATTCTTCTAGAGTGGGATTAGGATTAAAGAGAGTAAAATCATAGCGTAGGATTTTCAGACATAGATCCTTGTTTTTAATTGCGGAGTGCAATAAGACATAGACCAAAGATATGAATAAGTAGAAAAAAATGTAAAGGTTTAATTATATCTTATTTTTCATTCTGCACTACAAGTTGAAGCCCTGACAACCGTATGCAGCTGGTAAGTCAGATAGGCAAAGGTATTAATATTTATTAAACTATCAAACGGTTCAAAGCAGGACCACTGCAAGTCAGAGAAAAAAAATCAAAGTTAATAACAAAGAATTAAGGCTCAGATGTCTTAATATTTACTTTTTGAGAATGCATGTTGCTTTTGATTACAAAACAGCTCCTTTATTAACAGCGAAGTATAGGTCAATTATAGAATTGGGCAAGGTTATATAGCTTTCCATGTTGAAAAGGCAGAAGAAAGAACATAAAGAATATTTCTACTTTGCCATTCTAGAACACTTCGCTCACCCTTTCTTTACAACATGGTCTTTTGCTCCCTGAGAGGAGGTTGGCGGCTGAGCAAATGATGCCCCGATGGGCATGCAGACCATGTTGGCCATTGTCACCCGGCCAGAAAGGGGGAGGTGTTGCCCACAGCAGGAGTTAGACTGCCTGACACACTTGGCTCTTAAATGCTGACATGCAGAACAAAATGACTGAAAATTATTCCGTAGGAGCATTCACAGCTAGGTAACAAATCAAACTCGTATCGTGTGCATGCTAGGAATGAAAGGCCCTCAAGAAAAGGAACAAAAGCCAAACTCAAAAGGAAAGGAAAAGAAAAGTTAACAGTGACCATTCCTGGAAACTTACTCAGAGTCTTTGTTCCATAACCGTCGTCACCTAATCCGGGGATGTCCTGCATGGAAGTCCCCAGAGAGAGCAATGAGAGAGGAAGAACAGCCACGGAAGAGGAAGGTAGAAGTCAGTGGAGTTGACACGGATACTACCATGACAGACCGTGTTGCCCAGGCAATCTGGATCCCACTTGCTTTGCTTTTGAAATAACCTTCACCCCAAACTCCCTAAGCTGCATTATAAAGGGAAAATTTTGATTTATAAATCAACTCAAAAGGTTGAAGCCAGAGATTGTGGGGAAATTAAAATGATCAGTGATTGTATTTTTTTTTTTTTGACTGTCAAAGGAAGTCCCCACTCCAAGTTTCATGACAAATTCTGTACCAACCACTCCGAGCTCTCTTCTCGGCAGATATTTAATGGCTTCCTTGAGAGCAGGAGTGAACCACTGTGCCAATACTCAATGAGAGTCATTGAATTACTTCTATCAAGCTGGCATCCACGACAAAATACATATGTGGCGATGTAATCCAATACATCTGAACAGAATTTTTTTTTTCTCAAGCCTTAGGGACTTGCATGATCAAACCCAATCTACTCCTGGTCACAGAGAGATGCTGGTTGGACCTGAAGCCCCAGCTTTGTCAAGACCCGTTCTAGCATTGTCTGCAAAACAGCCCCAGGAAGGGAAGGATCCAGACTGCAGTCAAACACCGGTCACAGTAGTAAAACCTGCCCTGCCTGCCTGCCGTGTTGTTTGCCTTGGTGTGTCGTGGGACAGCCTGTCATGAGTGTTGCGTGTGACATTATCTTCAGAATCTACTTACGTTCAGGATCACTGGTTTCCTGCTCACTCTGCTCCTTGTTCTTGTAGAATGGGAATTTTCGTGAAAAGATGAAGCTCTTTTTACGCTTGTCATTGAATGACTGTGAAGGAGAAAAGGCATGGGGCAAAAACGGGACGTCTAATTGTTGTCACACTCATGCTGACAGAACAACTAGTTTGTAAAAGCGCAGGGAGCTGTAGTGAAGCAAGCGGACACGCAACGGAGGTGCCGGAGGGGGCGAAAGGCAGACTCCATTTCCAAGCAGTACCAGCTCTTGTTAATGGCGCCTTGGGAAAATGGCTTTACAGTCAGAACATCCTTCCAGATAAATGGTGGCAAAGGGGATGTCTCAAGGGGAGAGGCAGACTGCCCATCCCCTTTGATAAGTAACTGGATCTCTCTGAACGTCTGCATCTTCATCTCAAATCAACATACCTCTTAGGTGTTGAGATCACACGAGGCGATAACCCGCCCAGAACGCCATACAGTTCTCATGTTATCACTGTTGGGTACAAAATGACTATGAAAAATGTCATTTTTCAGCATCTAAAGAAATGATCATATGGTTTTTTTCTTTCAGTTTATTTATATGGTGGATTACTACTGCACGTACTGGCTTTGTGGGAGCCTAGGCAGTTTGGATGCTCACCTTACGAGACCTGGATAGAGGTGGGCATTCCTTGGGCTTCCCACAGGTCAGGGAACCCTGATTGCTCTTCGAGCAGATGAGGGAGGGGGACTTGATCGGGGGAGGGGGAGGGAAATGGGAAGCGGTTGTGGGGAGGAGGCAGAAATCCTTAATAAATAAATAAATTAAAAAAAATGTCATTTCCCCCCCTCATTATCTAGCTGTCTTAAAATTGAATTCATATTAGTTCAGCTTGGATTTAATTAAAGCTGTACAAGGAAGCGAGTGGATTTATGATACATAATAATTATAGTGTAGCATTTTAATTCAGAAGGTAATTTAGCTTCACATTCTCATTAGCGACTAGCTGGAGAAGCAGAGGTTGAGTCCAATGCAGATTTAGCTGGTGATAGCCCCAAGAGCCGGGCTCAATCAGAGGCTGCTAATGTGGTATTCACTTGGTAATTGCCCAAGCACGGGAGAAAGTGACAGTCACCCATCTACATTTTGGTAAAGGGAAAAAATGAGGATAAATACAATTTAAAGTACAAGCTACCTATTAGTTCAAATGGGGCTCGATTAAAAGTGATATGTATATATATATGTATATATAGTATAATATAATTTTAAAAATGCAATCACTTCAGTGATTAGCACTTGTTTGTTCAGTAGATTTTAAAAGACAATTCAATTTATCTCATGGTGGCTGTTGCTACATAAATGCTTTGTGGGTTGTTCTTGGTGACATGGGACCATTCAAGTTCTATTAATTTCATACTCTGTCATGCTTCAAAAAATGTCTCGCCAGCCTTACGATCATCAACACTTGAAAAACTGATTTGAATCTTTTAGCTGCTTAAAAACACTAGAAAATCATCTCCAGGGACCAGGATCTCTTACTCGCACAGGTTTTGAATTGAATTCCCAATGGTTAAATGAAAAGGAGTCTCCTAGCCCAGGGTTAGCACTGGCCACTGGCAGGAAGAGCTGTGGAGCCAGAGGGGTGAGAGCTTGGAGGAAATCAGCACTCGTTGGTTGAGAGGCGAGCGTTTTGTCCCATTCATGGCACTTAGTCATGTTCCCATATTAATTAGAAACGCTACCAAAAAAAAAGGTGCAAAGAAGACATTTGTTTTGTACCCTGTGCTCATCTATTAAATTAACAGGAATAACGTTCAGGAAACACTCAAGTGCGGAAAGGTTTTTCACCAAAGAGAAGATTTTATGACAGATCAGGACAGGTTTTATATGCCATACTTAAAAGAGGACTTTCTTGGAACTTAGGTCTGCAGAGAGCACCTGCGTTTAATAGAGTTTTATCATAACCTCGTAACTGAGAACTGGCAGCCAAAGACAAGGCCGGGAAGTGTCCCTCTAGTTCCATAAAGGAACATTACACAGGCTTGCGTCACTCCAGCGTCCTGCCACTTTTACGTTCCAAGCATATTTAAACTCCAGTAACTGAAAGTAAAAGAAAAATATCATGTAAGAATTAATGGCCTGTGATATTGCAGGGGGTGTTAGACACTACTCTTTAACATTACAGATGACTTTCATGCAAAACAATTATGAAATCTCATGCAAATACAAAATTATGCCAAGAGGAAGAAAGCTTGGGGGGAGGGGAGTTAAAGACAAATACACGCAGATGGATAATGCAGAGGCTTCTAGGACCCTAAATGGTGTTGCATGCAAACCACATTGTTTACGTTGTCTCACTGGTCAAAGGAAAATGAAAGGGTGTTGTCTTTGATTAATTCTTTCATGTTTCAAAGCAAGGAATGTAATGTGTTAACATTTCCCAAGTATGAAAATGTTGTGTATCATGAGTTCTCTGATTGGACGTAATCATACTGAACAGCACACCTTTTAAAAGGACAGAAAATACATGATATCCCAGAAGTAAAGTTCTATGACAGTATTATAAGCAAATGCCCTTTGCTTCCTTCCTGCATAACTTGGAAGGCACTGGACCCCATTCATGGCCACAAAGTCAAACCACCATTTCAGTACACGCAGATTTAATGTTCTACATGTAGGGGCTTACTGAATTAGCATTAATATTAGCTAATGTCAACATTCTGACTTGCAAAGGATTATATGTAGTTTATGAGGCTAGGCATGTAGAGTTCCATAATAGATGCTTTATCAGCACTGTAATTTTTCCTTTTAATATAGAAGAGGAAATTCTGCTACATGAGTGCTGGGTGAACAGAATAAATCAGCACTTTTGCTATTTCTGTAATACATGGCTCTGAAGTAAAGGCTGGTTTACAGCTCTAGTCTTCACTGGGCTTGTTCAGGGCTGTTTGTCTACATCAGAGCATCTGCAGGCCCCATGAAATTGCCTTCAAGGAGAAAATGTCTTTGAATAGAGATTTTAGAAACACCAAATACTGTGGAGTGGGGTAAGCTGGGGTGGGAAAGAATTCTACTTGAGAATTTGAGCAAGCAAAATTTGCATTTATTGACCACTGAATGACCAAGCTTAGTTCTAAGGCATCACGTGTGTGGCCTACAGGCTACCTTCATGAAGCTGGCCTCATCACTCTGTATCCTGAGTTGCTCAGATTGTGAGCTGTGGAGTTGGGAATTGAATTGGCTGCAAATGTAGTTCTGTGAGTACAAATTTCTGAAAGCCACGCCTCCTTCCAGTTCACATTTTAAATTATAAGCAACTGAGTTTGTAAGTCACACCACATATTCTGCCATTCCTGGACGGTCACGGCCGGTGATTGATTACTAGGCCACATCCAAGTTATTGGTTTCAAATTGTATCTCCTTTGGTTATTATTGCTACGTCTTTCTTAGATAGCAACTCACGTAGTTGAGGGCTCAAAGCCACTCTTGCTCATATGATAACTGTAAAAAATAGAGGGAATTTCAAAGAGACACCTTAGTCATAGCAATCTAAAAATCTGCATAGAAGTGGCTAGTTAACAGAGACGTGACTAGGTGGTTGTATACAGTGTAGGTAATGAGGCGTGGAGAGGGGGAAGTGACAGCTGATGAGTATGGACTTATTTTAGGGTGACTAGAAAGGAGACTGTGGTCGATGGTTATGTATCCCATGAAGATAACGGGGAACACGGAGCTGTGTATTTTAAGGTCATGTCACGAGTGTAAACTGTATTTCAAGAAGGCTATTTAAAAGAGGAATCCTTCCACACCCCACGCCATGGGCTGAAAGGAAACAACCCTGTCAGGTCTCTCTGCTTCTCATTCAACTTGGTGTAAATATGTTATGTCTTTAACTTGATGCCCATCATACTTAGCGTGTAGAAATCTAGGTATGTTTCTGTCAACCAGATTCTGCCCTGTCGCGGTTTAAGTGAATATCTTTCATGTTGTGACAGACATTCCAACACTCATGTCAAGAGCCAGCATCTCATCAGTGGGAGTCAGGAGTTTCCTGATTGGCAGGTCAAACAGTATGAAACTTCCACCATAGAATGCTTTGGTAATCTGGCATACGAGAAGCTCAAATCCCCTCTTCACCCACTAAAATTCCATGTTCTTAAAAACAAACGGCATCTGTTTACCCCTCATATCCAGAAAACTATAGAACAAGAGGCCTGTTTCTGTTGCTGTTGTTGTTGGTTTTTTCACGTACTAGTACCTCAGTTTCTATATCTCCATGATGTCACCTTTGTAGATAATGGTGACCTCTGGTAAAATTTAAACTAGTACGTGGCTCAAATATGCTTTTGCTGTGGCTCTTCTTAATTTTTAGAAGTAATTGTTTCTTGGGCAGCAATGGATCCAGGAGAGAGAGGGAAGGTGGTGGGGAGGGACTGGGAAGTGTGAAGGGGGAGAGGAAGATGTCAGGATATATTGCATGGGAGAAGAATAAATTAAAAAAACAAAACACTTGTTTCCTCATAGCTCTGTTCACCTGGAAAATCTATTTAGACATTGCTTTCTATTATATAGATAGCTCATTTTCATGCAGAAACAGAACCGTAAAACAAAATATGGTAAAGAATAAGTAATATTGTGACCAAGAAGGATTAGATCAAAGATCAAGTATTGGATCTCAGATCAAGAATTGGGAGCATAAAAGTCCCGAGCCTCCTGACAGGAGAAGAAAATATCACTTCCAAGGAGCCTTGGGAAGTTCTGATAAAACAAAGCTCCAGATGAACTGGAGTATATTCAGACCTTTAGATTTCATGATCAGTCGCTAAATAAGATTGAATTTTCCATGTTTCTTTGATTTCTTTATAAAGATACAACAATCAAAATTTGAAGTTTGGCAAACTCAGTAAGACAAGTCACCTGGCTTCTTTAGCATAAATATTGCATCAGCCAACCAGCGCAAACAAAATACTTAAAGAGAAATAGCAAACGAGGAGGAAAGTCACATAAAAAATTACCACATAGGGTTCATTTGCATTCTGGTTCAAATGAATTAAAACAACAACACCATTTATGACATTTGTGGTGCAATATGAGTGGAAGAGGAAGAAGAAGAAACATAGGAGGAGGAACTGTGGCCAGATTGCCCAATGGTAAAGGCACTTGCCACAAGATGATACATGCTTACCGACCTGGCTTTGACCCCCAGATCCCACACAAAGGTGGAAAGAGAGAACAGCCTCCTCAAAGTTGTCTGATAACCCAGTAACTATCTTTATGTGTGACAATGACATGTGGTCAGGCCATATCGAATTAAGGAATGGTTTGACGCCCTGACTTGCATCCAAATACGTGAGTGGACCATAGCGCTCCATACATCTAAAGGCAGAACTGTAAAGGAGCATAGGCCTTTTCTTGGCAGGTTAATAACAGTATAATCACAAGTATAACAGTACTGAAACCATTTGTATATGCTGTAGGAATGAACACACGAATAACTGCAGGCATGTGGGGGACAGGCGTTGTCACAGTCAACTGTGTTTCTGTTTTTATGTGAGTATATGTCATGTGTGTAGGTACCTACAGAGGCCAGATGAGGACACTGGGGCTTTGAAGCTAGAGTTATAGGCAGTTGTGAGCTGTTCAGTATGGGTACTGGCACCTGAATTGTGATTTCTGGAACAATAATAAGGACCCTTAACAACTGAGACATCGCTCCAGCAGCACTGATTAAAAGGAATTAAAACAGAATTTAAAGGAAAAGGTTAAAAAAACCTTAATGAGGTCTAAGAAAGTACATATAAACAATTGAATGGAATTAGAGAAATGGTGTATGTTCTAAATGAGAAATTCCGCAGAGCAATAGAAAAATGTTTATGAGCAAAGTAGAAACCTTAGAAATGAGGATCTCAATAGGCCCAAATAAAAATATAGTTGAGAGACTAAAGAACAGATTAGGTATAAAGGAAGAAAAAAATTTACATAAAAACAGGTCTGTGGAAATATTCCAGGCACACACAAAAGAAAACACATTTAAGATCTTTGGGACCTCACCAAATGAATGAATATCTATGCTTTTGGAATTCTCGAGGGAAAAATGTAATCGAAGGTATAGGAAATAAATAATAGGAAAATGGAAAGTTCAGAAGTCTTGGAGAAGACACAGATATTCACGCACAGCAGAATGAATACAATCCTAAGATCATAGTGACCAGAGAAGTCCGTTATACATCGTCTTATAGTTTCTGAGCCTTCAAAGTACAAGAAAGATGGCTAGGGATGTAGCTTAATAGTAGATGGCTTGCCTAGCGTGTATGACCCCGAGTTTTATCTATAGTGAAATGTAAAGACAATGTGTGTGTGCACACTCATGCATACACACACACACACACACACACACACACACACACGGTACAAGGCAAAAGTATCTTAAGTACCAAGTGACACTTAAGGTTATCTCTATTTCCAACAGAAGCTCTCCAGTCCAGGCAGGAATACACAAAATGAGCATTCTAAGTGATGAGGGAAAGTACTATGGAGAGTGTCCAATCCAGCACCGTCAGCCTCTGGAAATGACAAAAAGCGGGTTCCACAGCAGTTTTATTTCAAAAGCACGGTGGACATCTCGGTTTTACTGACTGAAAGCAAACTGCAGCGTTGAGGGACGGCTCCCCTCAGAAGCATGGGGAGAGATTTGAGAAAGGCAAAGCAAAACAACATGGTTGAGAGTCTCAGTAGACAAGAGGCAGTCCCAGAACAGGGAGAGGCACCCTATGGCGTCTTCTTTCTGTTGGCTGCGTTGTCTCCAGTGAGCATGTCCTAGTTTTGCTTTGCCCATGTATTTTATCTTGTAATTTTTATACTCGGTGACCTGATTTATTCCTAGATGCCTTTTATTACTGTTAATAAAAACGAGATGACTTAGTTATTTGCTCGTCTCACATTTTCAGCTCTATCTATGACTCGATTTTGGAAACATTATAAGAATTTAATAGCATGCATAATGTCAATGAAAGGTACCATTTCATTTATCCTTTTTAACTTTCTCTCCCAAGTTTATCATCTGCCTCAATTAAAAAAAAACAGTTTGTTCAAAAACACCTCTTCTGCTACTGGGGAGATGCTCGGTCTGCAAAGTGTTTGCCTTACAAGCACAAGACCTGAGTTCAACCCTTTGAATCCTGGTGTGTGTGTGTGTGTGTGTGTGTGTGTGTGTGTGTGTGTGTGTGTGTGTGTGTGTGTAAAAAAGCTGGGTATATGGGGCACATGCTTATAATCTCTGTGTTGAGGGTGTAGAGATTAGCAGACTCATGGGGCTCACTGCAGTCAGCCTAACAACTGTAAGGTTCAGGCCAGTGGTTCACCCAGTCTAAAGACACAAGGTAGCTGGCACCTGAAGGAGGACCGCTACCATTTTGCTTTGACCTCTGTGTGCACTAGACATGTATACGTGCATACATGTTAACGTGGGCAGCAACCCAAGGACACCTTTTCTGCCACAACAAGAAATGGCCTTCTAAGAGGGAAATGTCCTAAGAGGGAGTTCAAAAGAAATAACATCTGTTACCAGCGAAAAGCAAACCTCTTTTAGTGTTTATTTTCTAAAAACTATACTATTTTCAATTTAATTATACTGGCAATGTGATTTTAAATCTTGATTTTTACTGACTATTGTGACATGTATGGCCCTAGGGATGTTTAGTTTCTAAGCCTCAGTTGTAGATACTTAAACGCGACCGTGTAGAAAAAGCGGCATCGTGTAAGGTCAGTCAAGCAGAGCCAACAACCCCACGTCTTTACAAAGTATCCGTAAGCATCCATTTTAGTGAATTAATGGAAGGGATTTAGAATTCAACAATGCAAACTATCTTTAAAACAGAATTTTACAGACCCTACAGAAATTTAAAGATGTACACCATGCAGACAACATAGGCAAACCAGGCAAATTCTAGGAAGACATGGCCTAACAAAACTCAGAGGTGCCAAACACACCAGTAACAACTAGGAAGTTGAATTCGTAATTAAGATGACTCACACCAAATGGCTCCGACGTTTAATTCCACTGACTGGAATAACTCTAAAAAGAATGCATGCTAATGTAAGTTTTCTCAGTTTTAGGAGAGAAACCGTTCTCAAACACTCCAAGGCCAGTATGTCGCCAATGCCAAAAGTAGGCAGGAATCTTGCAAACAGAGATGACTGCAAGCAAGCACGTCTCGAGGTAATATTTCACCCAGCTTATATACCTCTGCTAGCTTACACATTCCTGCGCTCTCAGACACTATACTGTTTCCCTTTCTAAGGCTCTGTATTGTAATGAAGGCAACATTTACTACGTTCTAGATTATTTTCTTAGAAGTGATCCCTAGAAGTTGGATTCTTGAATTAAACATGGATGGTTTTAACGAATGACACATGGCCGGAAACCTTTCAAGTGACTGATACTAATTGACACTCCCCCCTTTCACCACTTAGTCAGACTCTCAATTTGTAGTTGGTCCAATGATGGATCCTGATTGTTTTTTCTCAACACCCTCATGTTCTCCTAATTAGCGTACTATAATGGAAGGTGTTTATGACAGACAATTGTAATTTGGCACCCCATGCTCTCCTAATTATTTTATTACAAAGTGAGGAGTTTGGGAAGGGAAGCCTGAGCCTGTGAGTAAAGGGCAGATGTGTTATGCTGACACCTGATGAAAGAATGCTGGCGTACTAGACGACGGGGAAGGCTTGCATTTCACCACCCAATTATCTGTTCGGAAGCTAACTTTTCCAAAGCCAATTATTTCTTAGAAAACCTTAAACTTTTACTATCTTTAAAATCTTAGGGTAGGAGATAGTGAATTATGTGAAAAACCATATTTGCAATTGAGGACATCAAATCCTACACAAAGTGAACTCAAGCTCTAACCAATAGAGGGAGCTTTGTTCCAACATGGGCAGATTCTTGATATGACTCAGAAACTTTCTCTCAAAATTATATATTATTTAGATGAGGTGTGTGCACACGCGTGCGTGCGTGCGTGAATGTGTAAGTGCAGGTGCCTGAGGAGGCAGAAGAGGGGATCAGATCTCCTGGAGTTGGAGTCGTGACTTGCCTGCCTGTCATGGGTCCTGGAAACCCATGCGCTCTTCAAGAGCAGCAAGAACTCTTAACAGCTCACCCATCTCTCCAGCCATGCTGAATTCTGATTTTTCTCTTTCTCTTCTTTTCTTTCTTCCTCTCTGTCTCCCTTCCCCTCTCTTCTCTCCCTCCATCCCTTCCTTCCCCTTTCCCCCTTCCCCCCACTTTTTTTTCTGGCGGTGAGAGAGAGGATGCCATCATTACAGACAGCTTGCTCTGGCAAGCTCAATTGAGTGTGTGTGAGAACGGGAGGTGGATGCGGCCTTAGACTTGGGAAGAGACACCACAGCCAGTGCTTGCACACCGGGCTGTCTATCACAGCTAAGTTCCCGACAGGCACTCTGCCTTAGGACTTCACACCTGATGTGGTTACAGGGGTTGTAGCTATAATTTTGGGGAGAAATATAACTGAATTTTCTCCAGTTTGCCAGAGCTGATGGGATTTTTGTACAGTTATCAGGATGTGGTCATTTACTAATTTGGTTTATAAATCAATTTATAATAAGTTATTAATACACTTACAATTCATTATTCTTAAAAATGTGATAAGCCTTCCCCTGAGTCCTTACTAGTTTGGTCTTCATTTAAATATTCATAATTGGAACTAATAATAAAACTAGGGAAGTATCCTGATGATGTGTCATTTGCTCGGGAAATTTGTAGATCACTTCCCAGAGGAAATTGCCAACTTCTGTGACTCCAATTGGTTGCTTTACAATTCTATGGTGATTCAACATTTTATTATCCTATTTCCCAATAATATGATGGATCCAACAACTCATAGGATTTGAAAGCAAAAAGAAATGAAGCAAAAACTCAAAACTTTCTGTTCTTTGTGTTCTTTTTCAAGATAGTATCATCAATGGGAAACAAGGAACATTGGTCTTCTTTCTTAAATTCCCATGTTAGATTTAAAAACAGGGCTCATGGCAGATGTTGGTCACACTGCTGTTTATTGCACTTTAAAGAATTTATTTAATTTTAAGTTGTGTGTGTGTTTACCTGTATATGGGTATATGCCCACATGTGTAGGTGCCCACACAGGCCAGAAGAGGTGTAGAAGCCCCTGGAGCCAAAGTTATAAGTCACTGTGAGATAGGCAGTGTAGGTGCTGGGAACCCGACTTAGGTCCTCTGGAAGAGCAGCAAGTGCTCTTAGCCACACTAATTTTTGATTTCTCTGTTTAATTATTTTCATTTGTCTTCTGTACTCTACTGTCATTTGTTATAACTAAAGCTTCTTGTCAGTGTCTAAAAGGCCAAGCCTGCACTGGCTGTCAGTGTCCCACTGGCCAGAGAAGGTAGCAGAATTTACCATTCTCAAATTCAGAAACCATGTTCTGAGTCAAATGACTCAGTATTCTCCAAATGCCTTGGCACTTGAGGGAGTTCTCTGATCCCTACGATCTGGAATCTGAGAATCAGCAAATTAAATACTTAAGGGGAAATAAGCAAGTTCTTTCTTAGATGTCTATGTGTGCAGTGTCCATGGGTAATAGATGCTGTGGCTGCTTCAAGGAAAGATGTCTAGCCCTCGTCTGGGCTGTCACCGTCCTGACTAGAAAAGCTTATGAAAGTCACTTCCTCTTCCCAGCTTTTGCTTCCTCCATGTCTACAGAAAATTAGCGAGATGACCTCTTTTATAGCATTAAAAATCCTCACTGTGAAGATATTTCTTCCTGCCTCTCCATCGCTTCCCCTTTCTCCGCTTCTGCTTCCTCTCCCTCCTTCCTGCAGTCGGGGAGGAAGGCACTCTGCTTCACTGTCTGGATGGATGATGCCTCTGTTTCAGGAGGTGACAGTTGTTCTTCATGTCCCAGCCTTTGATTTTACCTCCAGATCAGAGCACGGGCGGCCACTCTGCAGCACTGGTGACCTGGGAGTGACTGGAGGTAAGCCAGTAAGCCGAGCACAATAATTAAGGTGCCTTTTGTAACAATGCAGGGCCCGGCTGGATAACCTCATTTGAATAATTCTTGTTTTCTGCTTGAGCGAAAGGGAGGGGAATTTACAGAAGAGGCGGATTCATCCTGCAGCTGAGACTTCTGGCTCTTAGCCAGCAGCTCTGGCAGGAGACAGAGAGAGTCACAGAGATTGGGACTGCCACTAAGAATTCAGTTTGGTGGCAGGTGAGCTAAGAGGTGGGAGGAGAACACATGGCATTGGTTTCTGCCTTAGGCTCTTTGATCAAGTTCACACCGTGTCTTCCATCTGAACATTTCCTTTTAGGCATATCATCTATGCATTTTCTCATCCCTGTCAGGAGGAGCGGGTCATATCCACAGAGGGGATCATGTGAGTGGTTAAGGGCTTCTCAGCACTCCATGCTTTTCTTAAAGACAGAAAAATCAAAATTGGTTGATCAACTTTAAAGAGTAGAAGACAAAAAAAATGATTTGGAGTTTTCTATCATTTTTCGACTGTAGGGGGAAAAAGGGCAAGGAAAACATGTGTATACACGTGAAGAGAATCAAACACCCTTGGCAGCTCTAGACCACCTTCTGAGAACGCATTCCAGTCCAGTTCATGCTTGCCTCAAAGCCTGACGTGCTTATTCTTATTTCTGTACCAAATATTGGGTGAGTTTGTCACTGTAAATCAAATGTCACTTTAAAAGCCAGAGACCACAAACACACTATAATTTTGCTCAGTGCACTTTCCACTTGGAAAGAGAGTTCTGTACCTTGTTTGGACACAGTAGTCACATATCAATTGCAACCCACCTGTGGGGAAACATTCACAAAGTACTGAGCGCACACGCCGGGGCGACAGTACTAATACACAACACAATGGTTCTCTTCTTATTCTCAAGTCTCAGATCAAGGAATGAAGACTTCACATACTCAGAGAAACAACTTCACTTGAACGAATGACGAAAATGTGGTGCATATGTCCTATGGAGTTTTAGTGAGCAATAACAAAGAAAGAAATTGTATTACATAAAGGACAGTTGATGGAACCGGAAATGTAGTCATACATGCAGGGCTCTGACATGATGCACACTCAATGAGCGATAACTGTTCCATTGACTTGCCAGATCCCATAGACAGGCTTCCCACTGAAAGGACTGCATAGCGAAACTAGAAACTGAAGAAAAAGAAAGAGTATAACAACTCACCCTTCATTAAGTTAACTATTGCTGAATGGGATGGAGCTGTTCTCTGGCGTATGTTGAAGTTAGAACAAATTAAGGACATAGACATTAAAAAGGAGACCTTTAAGGATGTAGAAGGAGGTGGAGGAAGACGAGGGCAATGTCATTGCAGGGGGCGCATATGATTGGAGCACACATGCATTTATAGACATGTCACAACTAAACCTATTACTTTATTCATTAATATACACCAAGATTGCTACAGTAGATACTGAGAACACAAAGTGATGAAGTAATTGCTCAGATGAAGATACAAAGATAGTGAGGGCGCAAATGGAGGGTGAGAAAAACTCAGAAGCATGTTTTAGGTGAGACTCAGTGAATAACTGGGGACTGTCACATAGAGAACTGGCTAGACCTATGTCTGAAAGAACGGCCTTCTAATGATGGTGTGCAAAGGTACCCCTTTTCTCCATCCTTCCCCCATCCCAGTGAAGGAGGAATGGTATGGGGGGGGTAGAGCCCAGAAGAATGGCGGGAGAGTCTTAAGATGCCATCAGTTACAAATGGCATGGTACACATTTGCTTCTGTTGAAGAGAAAAGCAATAGGTAAGGGTCTCTCTCTTTTTCTACAGAATCGCACACACACAGTTCAGAAACTATCCTTTTATTGTATCTTGGAGTATTTGGAGTTTAAGCCTTGGAGAAGAGTTCTGCTTCTGAAAGAAGAGTTGCACAATCTACTGAAAGTCTGGGCACACTGGCTGCTTACTGTGACGTGACACAAAGCTCTAAGGAACAGGAATGAGATTAAAGGTAAAAGGGTGAGAGCTTATTTCTGGGTTCTCCACCCTCTGAAGATTTAAAATAGGAAGGTCAGTGTGGGCGGGGCTGCACCGAAGTGCTGTTCTGGGCAGACACTTGCTGGTGGAGTTTAGAGAACACAGCGGAGCATTGCACAGAGAAACCAGAACATCAAAGGTGACCTTAGGGACTGAATCACACGCAGGGCAAGCAGCCACAGATGAGCCTGAAGTCTGATGACCCGAGTCTCTAAATTCCTCCCGTGACAGCAGTCTGCCAGGCTCTGTCCTATGAGCTTTGTAAGTGACCAGAAGACCCAGCAGTGACCCTTGCAGGGGCAAAGATATGTGGTGAGTATACCTTATGTTGTGTATACAGTCACCTTAGAGAAGCATGTGAGAGAGAACCAAGCCTTCCCTACCAATCACAGGTCCAATCCCAGCCACAGACACAGCAACCCCAACAAAGATACATGAAGAAAACCTAGTCTTCTAAATATCACAAGTCACAAATGATTTTGAATTCTGTCATGGCATTCAAATGCTGCATACATCTAATATATGAACTGATTTTAAATTTATAGATAAGAGCTCGAAGCGCTTTGGTATTTATATTGAAATTTACATGTGTTTGGCTGATATCAAAAGACACAGTTAATACTTCAGGGAAAGGGACCCTCCAGAAAGATGGTTTTCTTTAGAGACTGAATCTTTACTGATGGTTGTGAGAATTTAAGGAGAAAAATCCTTATTCTTACCAAAATGCTTGCCTTATAAGTCATCTTTGATAAAATCAGTTGTATTCTTATTACATTTCAGGAATACTGATCAGGTTGGAATTCTTTGTCAAATGTGGACCTTGTTTCTAGTACTGAGAAGAAGAAAATAGTTTGCTTAGATTTGGGGGTCACTGTGGGGAGCACTTTTCTTTTGGCAAAGAAATTATCTTAGTGAGTAGCAACCATAGCTCTGTATGTTGTTCTAAGCACAACTGAGCTTACTCTCGCTTCTCGCTACCGCAGGCTGGCCAGTAGGGAGGCAATCAACGAATGAAGAGGGACTGGGTTTGGACACACATTGAGCTAATGCCCCGCAATCTCTAGTGTTAATTCTTGGTGGGAACTGACAACAAGCCAGTTACAGAGGGGAATAGTTCACCTTAGGGAACCTTCCTTCCAAGAAAACCCTTTTCTACCCCTGCCCCCAAAAGCTCAATGATCAGTTCAAAGAATAGGAGAAAAAAAATCTTTACAAAGGCAGGTGGCCCCCTCTTGCTTCTTTTCCCTCCTAAGGGCTGTGGCTTACACTGACCAGGCTTGTGATGAGCTGGACAGCAACCATCGACTGCCATCCTAAGTTCCTAACTCTGTCGATGGTGGAAAATTTAGTTCTCATAGCTCACAAAGGGGCTGCTCCCCATAGCTTCCCTATTGCTCCCTGTGTACACTAATTGCCCTGCTTGAACAGAAACATAGTTATTTCTACTTTTCTCTCCATGGGGGAATTTCAAGAACACAGAAGAGGTTCAATCACAAGATGCGCTTTGTGAGTTTGGTGTCTTAGCTCTTGACAGCTCTGTGGGGCTTATAGAATTATGATCAATAAGCCCATAGCTAGGAAGTTAAG
Organism: Microtus pennsylvanicus; assembly: GCF_037038515.1. NCBI lineage: Eukaryota > Metazoa > Chordata > Mammalia > Rodentia > Cricetidae > Microtus > Microtus pennsylvanicus. Next base: position 34,616,765 of record NC_134596.1, read on the forward strand.
AGTAAGTTGTACAAGACAGTCTTGATTTGACTTTATGTTATGGCTCTGTAGGTTAGTAGAGCTCACCTTCAAAAAAAGCAAATTTATTTTTTACACATTGCATTTTAGGCACAAGTAATGGGAATGTCTCAGATCACCTGACTGATGGGACAGCTGGGGCCCCAGGACTAGGCTTGCTGACTGCCCAAGAGCAGCTGGTTACATGTTGAGAGTGGTGGCTTCAAAGGAAACCTAACCTTTCCCCAGATCATTTGATGTTTGCCAAGACCAGATGCAAAGTAGTCTGATCTAGAATAGTACTGGGCCTTAAAAGCTACTGTATGTAAATAACATGATAATCAAAATAAATATTCATAGGCCTCTAAAGAGCAGCACCCTGGCTGTGTGACTGTAGATAGGCCATTCATTCCTGCCTTCTCGTTTATGAAATGGGTAACGAACTTTTTTTTTTTTTACAGGGTTGATTTTTTTAGTATCCAGGATGAATTTCTTAGCCCTGGAGGAAAAAATAGATTTATCACAACCATGTTGTTAGTCAAACACTGGTTTCAATGTCTTAAAGTTCATTTTGTAAAAGGTTTGTGTTGGGTTGGCATTCAGTGGTTAGTATCATGTACGAGGTGATAACAGTTCATAGCATTACCTAACAGCAGCATGGTGGTCTGAATGAAAATGGCCTCCATAGGCTCATAGGGAGTGGCACTATTAGGAGGTGTGGCCCTGTTGGAGGGAAACTGTCACTGGAGGTGGACTTTGAGGTTTCAAATGCTCAAGCCAGGCCCTTTCTCTCTGTGTTGGCTGCTGATCCAATGTAGAACTCTTGGTTCCCTCTCCATCACTGTCTGCTACACGCCACCATGCTTCCTCATGACGACAATGGACCTCTGAACTGTAAGCCAGCCCCAATGAAATGTTTCTCTTTTTAAGATGTCTCTTTACAGCAATCAAACCCTAAGCCCACCAGTGACTTTGGTTGGCACTACAATAAGGCATAAGTCTGAGATCTGGCCTTCAACACACGACTTTAATTTCTAGTGTGGGTCCTGCCAAGTCATTCTCTCTTCCTTGTGATCCTGGTGGGCATAGTTACTCTGGCATGGCTCACTTCTTATCCTTTTCTTTACCTTCACCATGTTCATAGATGATATTTTTCACAGGCTGCTCAACATCTTTGCCATCCATGGCCTTCCCTCAGTTGCTATGACCTGGCTGCTGTTGCATTTTGCTTGAGCTATTTCAGTGCTGTTCTGCAGGTGTCTTGTTCCTCCGTTCATTCCTGGTACCCAGCCTTGACCCACATCAGAAGGCAATCTCTCTTTGCACAGAGTATCAGTAGTTCTTCTGTCTGAATAATGTGGATGTACTAGCCCCTAAGGCTTAGGGAAAACTTCTCAGGCTCCATAAGGGAACAGTCAATGCCTTCTAGCACTGGGCCTCAGGCCTCCTGTGTGTATTGCAGGCAGATGAACCCTTACTGGTTACTGGAGAACCTCCTGTCCCATTCCTTTGCTTCTGCTGTTTGCCAGATGTGAAAACACACCGACTCTACAGCTGTTGAAATCTTGCTCAGTTCTCATCAACTCAGCTAAACTGTTACTTCTTTGGAACACTTCCTCAATTGCTCTCCCCCAGAGGCCCTCCTCATTAAAAGATTCTCATGTCTGAGGGTACACTTTTCACCTTGTACCACAGTGGCATCCATGTCCTTTCAGGGAAGTTCTTAGATGGCAGAGGTCATCACTGTCAACGACCAGAGCAGTGTTTTGTATAGAGAGAAACTTCAGAAGTTACTTAGTGAAAGGTAATTCCATACAGATCAAGAGAACACCCCTCTAAAGGCAACAATAAATTGGTCAGGTCTCCATTCATACATAGGTGGTGGATGAAATACGTTTTATGCTATTAAAACGTATATGTACCGTACCTGTCTGGTGTACCTGACTTTTCTCCCAAACACCATTCTTTATTCTTACATGAGTTGACTGGTTAACTGTGTGTATGGTGCACACACAGGAGTATATTGGACATGTCTATTTGCCCAGGTGGAGGCTAGAGCAGAACATTGGGTGTGTTCCTCTATTGCTTTCTGAATTATCACCTTGAGATAGGGAGTCCCATTGAACCACAAGTTTGCATTGTGGAGTAGACTGGCTGGCCAGTGAGGTCCTGGTATCCAACTGTATTCCCTCCAAAATCCTGGGGATTATAGGCACACTTGGCTTTTTCTGTGGGTGTTGGGGATTCAAAGGTCCTTGTTCAGAGTAGATGCTCTTATTTACTGAGCTAGGTCCCTAGCCGCTACATTACTTCATTCAGTAATTATTGGTATACTAGAATAGCCCAATAAAAGATTTCCCTGACCATGGTCAATAGATATCCCCTCCACCCTTTTAGGGAAATACTGGAGGAAGCTATCCTTGAAACACTTTTCAGATATTACACAATCTGTAGTTAAAAACAACAAACCACTTTCTACCAACATAAAACAGGTACAATTTAAAAACAAAACCAACACAACGAACAACAAAGCAGGCAGGACTTAGGCTCGTCGCATGGGGCAGAGTGTCTAGTTGCCTGCTGCCAAAATGCAAGATCTGAATTTGATCTCTGCCACCCGTCCACATGGTGGAAGGAGAGGCATGACCCCTAAAACGCTGTCCTTTGACAGCTACGAGTATGTCCATAGCATGCACACTACACAATAAATTAAAATGCAATACAAGGGCGATCTGTGCTATTTTTTCTTGTGGTCACTCTGTAATTACCGTGACGAGGGAGCTGTAAGACTAGACAGTCAGTCTCCCTCTCCCTCTCCCTCTCCCTCTCCCTCTCCCTCTCCCTCTCCCTCTCTCTCTCTCTCTCTCACACACACACACACACACACCCCAGTGTCTCAGCTCTCAGATGCTTAAAGCTTTGGCAGAGGGAAACCCTCAAGGCCCAGAGGATGACTCCAGACCCTCTGCCACAAGTCAGGTTAAAGGAAGTCCCACAGTGAATCAGAATTTACACATGAATAACCACCTAAAGTAGAATTGGATTTGAGCCGAGTTTTCTGAATAATACTTCATATTGTGAATTAGTAGCAGAAAGAAAATTTAACAATGGCTCATGCTCTCAGCTGCTGAAATGACACTTGCTATTCATATAACCACAAACTACACTTCTATTTATATCATGTTAGTTTTGGCATCACTAATTGATTGGGTAGAATGAGCTAATAACATCTAGAATGAGTCCACACTTAAGAACACAATTATTTTCTCTCATAAGAAGCATGTTATTGTGTGGGGCCTTGCTATGCTCCCTGCTGGCATTATGAGCTTGGTGACTTCTGTCTTCTTCCGAAAGTTCAGCTTTCTCATCTGTGAAATTGGCACATTAACTGTGTTTAACTCACAGAATTGCTGTTAAGTACCAAACAAACAAACAATTAGTAGAAGGGCAAGGAGTGGAATTCAGTAGTAAAGATCTTATGAGTATGGCCTTGTGCCTGATCTTATGCAGTGAAAAAGAAAACGAATACTCTATTTAAAAAGGCAGCTAACAGATGTTCAGCATAAAGGGCACACTAACTAGAATGCAGTGGTTTTCTAGCATACTAACTATAGACAAGAGTTTTCTACTGTTTCCTACCAGTAGTTACATAGCACAGTATTGACCCAGCATCCCCAGAGAATGTGATTCTATGGACCCATTTCCAGACTTGAGTCTAGGCATCTTCCTTCTTAATAAAAGCCTTAGCTAATTCTGGGGGCACTGCTTGCTACTTTACTGCCCCTAACCAATGAGTAGATACTTTATGGTTATTTTTCTCAAAGCCTTTCTGCGGCCCTAGGTCAGGCACTGGGAATGGACTCCTGGTCTCTATAAGGTTATCTCCTTTTGCTTCTTTTCTCCTCATTTTGATACAGATATGTTAAGTCTTCATTCTACCAAAACTCTCCACAGGCTTTCTCTGGCCTTCAAGAGTAAAGCCCTCCGTGATGTGGTTCCTAACATCTCCTTTGCTTTCTCTTTGACACTCCAGTCTTTGTGCTGAATCAGCATTAAGAATCTGTGGCTTTTGTAGACACACAGGGCCACGTCCTCTCTTAGACACTCTCATTTCCACTTCTACCATTCTTTTGCTCCTTCGTACATCTTCCTGTTCCCCCAATGCTCACCCTGACCATTCTTTCTTCAGAGCTCCAGAAGAGGTTAGTATTGTTGGGCTGAATTCACACAGTGGCCTGTGCTCACCTCTCACCCAGTGCTTACCGGATTCTACTTATTACTTGTGCACAGAATGTTTCAGGATTGTGTGCTTCCATTCCTGGAATCACGACCTGGCTTTTAGTGTACCTCCAAGACATATCTGTTACACTGAAAAGCTTAAAAATTTGCTGAGAACTAATAATATGAGAAAGGAATATAGCACAGTTAACAAATGGCTCTATGATGTTTTAATTTAGCCAACTTAAGCCAACATGAATAAAAACTTTAGTGTAATCAAGCCAATGAAAGTGCCATCAAATTTGAAGCATTTAAGATTATTTTTCACAATTTTTGTTTTACTTCAAGATGAAGTTGACCAAATGCATTCAAGTGTCAACATACATAATTACAAAAAGGGTGGAAATATAATGAAGGTTGAGATCAGATGAGAGCCACACAACTGAACTATGCTATAAAGTATGCACTGCATGTATACGTGTGTGTCTGTGCATGTGTGCAGTGGATAGAACTTTTCAATTAAATGTTTTATCACATTTGGAATATAATGTTTTAGATTAATTTGCTATTTCAATAGTAAAATTTTTTAAAAACTCAAGATCTACAGAACAATGCATATACAGAAAAATACATTAGGAACACGACTTAATTCTATTCCACTGAGCTACCAGAGGAGACACTCAGGCTGGGCATGAGTTCCAGTTTTCCATAATCTGCCATTTATGCTAAGGTGTGTTATTAGTGATGTAGCTGGCTTTGAGCCCATTTTTGCTCCTTTTTCTCTCACCCTTACCCATACTCCTGTAAGTTGCTCCAATAAAACTCATTGGTTGAACTTGTTGAAGTTGGGCTTTGGTGCTACCCTTTACTTTGGTCTGTTTTTGTTTTCCTATCCAGTGAGTAATATTTGTGCACATCTTCTCAGGAATAATGTCACACAACACTCCGAGAGCCACCTAGAGAAGCCATTATCACTCCCTTATCAGATAGTTATCTGTGTGCTACCTGGGAAGGTCTCAGTGGACAGAGGAGTTTGAGGGTTAGAAAAATGTGATTATTGTGTTCTAAAAGAGAGTGAACTAGCAACATCACTCAGACTGGACCAGTGATGCTGGAGACCTTCTTTGCGCTTCTGTAAAATGCTAAGTCTGGTTAATCTATATTCCATGCTGAGAAAGAATAGGAGAGAAACCAGAGCTAGGAAAACCAATTAGGAAGCTTCTAGAGGGCACAGATGGGAAAGCAATAATGAACAACCAAAGAAAGGCTTTTCTAAATTTTTTTTAACTTCTAGGAAAAAGCTTGCCTTCCTTCCTGCATACCCATGAGGTAGTATGACCTGTGACTTTCCTTTCACTCCTCCCCCAACCTGGATATCTAGTCCATCTTAGTGACATTTGAGCTTTTTATACCTGGTTCCTCTATCTATAGATTGACTCTACGTGGATCTATTTTTGTAGGGGTGTATGTGTGGGGGAGACACAGTCATAACTCATCTCTCAAAATGTTATTTAAAACCCGTGACAAAAACCAATTCTGCTAACTCACACTGGTAAAAACCAATATAATTCCCATTTTGCTAAGAGAACCATCAAATTGTTTTTTTGATAGCTGGTACAATGCTGGTTCTGGTACCAGCAATCTTGGGGTACACGAGAAGTTCCAAGAATCAACACAATTTATCAATGCTGACTCCAGTTTGATTCAAGGACACTGCTGTCACCGGGTCCTATGTGGTATCATTCTGCCCACTCCTTCTCCCTCACTCAGCATCTGCTCTTACAAACTATTATTAGGAAGCACAGAGCAGACATCTGCAAATGATAACCCTCTCTGATTATATTTTAGAAGTTATTTCCAAATTCCCTTTTCTATTGCTTTTGGTTCCGATTTTCAGAGTTCTGTACCCAGAATATTGCAGCTTTCTCCAACTCCTTCTGCCATCCATCTCCCTCCTGCCCTCACAGTTGACAGGTAAATGCCTCTTAAGCCCTCTGTGGATGTTCCTTTCCCATTATGTAAGCACGGTGCACCAAAGAGTCAGCATGAGTCACGTAGACATGTTCGGTGCTGAGGCATCACTACACACAGGTTTAGATCTTTGCCTAGAACACTTCAGAGCACAATCAAGCATAATCAAGACTGTAATACAGATATACTTGGCACAAGCTCAGAAAAAATACTATGAGGTCGGCTTTGGCCACAACACCCACGATTTTTCATTTTCTACAGGATAAAGTACAAGCTTCTTGGGTGATTTAAGTCATCAGAACTATCTCTCCACTTCTGAGACCTTTTATTCCCCTTAATAAATGTCCCTTGCAGTGTGGCAACTGTGTTTTATTTCTTGCCTGGCCGGTGGCCTGCTCCTGCTTGCCTCCCACATCCCATAAATTTCACCAATCCCTTTAAGACTGGCAATTCAAATCCTCTGGGTTTGTAAACCAGAATTTCCTTTTCCTTTGTCCTCTGCTCTCTGGTTCTCCTGGTGATGGTTCTGTGACTTCCTTCCTGTAGGGCCTGCGCCTCTCCCCTAGAACACTGACTTCTCCGGGTCAGCAGTGAGGGTGTAGACTTATACTTCTCTGTATTGTCCCACACTGTCTCTGTATCTGGTGACTGACGGGACATGTTACCCAATACCTGTGCCCTCATTTCTAGCTTCCAGGCTACCGTAGCAGAAGTAGGCGGCCCATAGCTCACTTCAGAAATGTGTATATCAAAGAGGAAAAGCAGCTTCCCTCTCTCTAGATTTATGTTTCTGCTTGAGTTAGTTTTTGACAAAGCTAATCTGAACTCATTTTGCTTCTTCATTTTTTCCCTGCATATGTGTGACATGTCTCAAGAGGAAAGAGATATTACTACATGCTGTAGAAAACAGATAATGTGCTTTGGAATCAGTCAGGTGTGAGTTCGATTTACTTTTCTAAACCTCACTTTAAGTCTACACATAAGTAAACGATTTCCCTTGGAATTGTGTTTAAAAATGTATAGAAACTGGAGATTTACAACTTACTATGTGTGTTATGTATATGTATGTTCATGTGCAGTTGTGTTCAAATGTCGCAGCCAGAGGTCAGCTCACTTTCCCTTTTTCATACGCTTTGTTGGGAAATATTATTTTAAGGTGTGCTTGTTTATACTGCATTTTTTTTAAACTCTGTGAAGCTGTGATTCTTTCCCTGTCTAAAACACCTGATGTGGCCAGTAGTGAGGCAGGAGAAAGGATAGGTGGGGCTGGCAGGCAGAAAGTGTAAATAGGAGGAGAAATCTTGGAAGAGACGAAGGAGCAACAAGAGAACATAGGGGGCGGGGACATTAGGGGCCAGAACCCTAGACACCCAACCCAGCCAGGGAGTAAGTACAGAATAAGAAAGGAAAAAGTCCAGAAGCAAAAGGAAGTTGGAATGGTTTAAGTTAAGAAAAGCTGACAAGAAACAAGTCAAGCTAAGGCCATGTTTTCAGAACCAAGAATAAGCCTCTGTGTGTGATTTAATCAGGAGCTGGGTGGTGGGCCCTCCAAAAAGTCAAACGAGTAAAATATCACACAACACTCCAGGATTTCCAGCCTAGGGAAGGGTGCCACCCAACCCATACAAGGCAGGATTTCCCACTTCAGTTAACCACCATCGATTTTTGAGAAAGAAATCCCTTTTTGTCTTTATGTAAAATGGTGTCAGACCAGTTATGACATATTGCACGCTGGCACTCACTCTCGCCTGCAGTCTGCCTTGGAGGCCAGACTGGTTGAGGACTAGGAATCTACTTGCCTCTGCTTTGCAAGTGCTGGGATTACAACCACATGCTGTAGTGCCCAGCTTTTTACATGGATTCTGGGATCAAACCCTGATCTTCATCTTGATGCAGCCTCCTGAAAGCAGGTTTAACGTGACCAGCCACCTCAAGCTCCCGCCATCAGACCATGGCAGAAATTGTGACTCTGAATAAGTCTTTCGTCCCTACAGTTGCTTTGGTCTGGGTGTCTAATCACAGCCATAGTAGGGAAATTAATTAAGACGTTTACCGGAAACAAATAACACAGCAATGGAAAAGACAGGCTGTTGAAATGACCTGAATTTAAACCTGATTCTTGTACGTACCCTAATTGTGTTATCTTAGACAAATTAGGCAGTCTTGCGAAGACCAAGTCTGTTGATTTTTAAAGAGAAGAACAATTCACTAAGTCATGGGCGATCCCTGTGATATTATATTCCTGCCATGTTATTTCCTTGACTCTAATTGTCTTTGGAAACTCGCTGAAAGATCCTGCCCTTTTAATTTATTGGTTGCTTCACAAGGTGACTTACACACTACCTCTGGCTTTGTAGAGCTCAATGTCATTTTAATCAATAATAGCCAGTTCTGTAAAAGTGACTTGAGTAGCGACAGGCCAATTAAAGTTCAAATTCTTTGATGACGAGTTCTCTGCTCACTCCCAGGCCTGTTAGCCCTATAGAGACTCACAGCTTGCGGAGACCTGTCAGGCTCGTCAGAGGCTGCCCCACTGACACTGACTGGTTCTAAGGCTATCCTACTGCAGCAACCATGATGTTCACCCCGAGTTGCCCAGGACACTTTGGTGCTCTGTAAATGCAAGTGACATTGTCTGTCCCTACTCTCTGGACTCTCGCATAGCTGGAAGCTTTCTCCTCTCTTCAGTGGTCCCTCCCTCCTTCCTGCTTTGTGTGTTTATATTTAAGAAGTTTCCACATTTATTGTTCTCATGGAGATTTGGGAAAAAAATGCTTTTATGTCTAATAAAATTCTAAGCAGAATTCATGGACAATTATTGATGAAAGCTACTTTAAAGATCATTGAATTTAGAGATGGCCAATAGAGGACCATTCCCAAGGTTGCGCTTGACATGACTAATCGATAGTACTTTTGATTCTGTTGAGTTTATATACACCTTTGGAACCCTTCTCAACATGAAACTGCAGATAAAACTGCTAATACCTGTCTATGAACAAATTGGAACTTGCCGTCCCTGACAGAGTCCTATTTTGGCTATAAGGTTCAAGGCTTTGGTGACTCGGCAAATTAAAGCTAGAATATAGATAATTGCTTTCCTGACCTTCAGATTTAGGATTTGCTTCCCATGTTATCCTTCTCCTCCTTAAATAGCCCATTTGAGTCCTAGAGTTTACATTTTATTTATTAGCACATAGTGTTTAACAAATACAGTTAGAAGGGTGTGGTGGTCTGAACGAGGATGGCCCCTATAGGCTCGTGTTATTTACATGCTAAGTCCTTGTTGATGAACTGTTTGGAAGGGTTAGGAGGGGTGTCCTTGTTGGAGGAGTATATCACAGGGTGAGCTTTGAGGTTTCAAAAACACATTCTAGGCCCAGTGCACTCCCCCCCTCTTTCTCTCTCTCTCTCTCTCTCTCTCTCTCTCTCTCTCTCTCTGTCTCTCTCCTGCTGGCTACCTATGAACTAGGCAGGATATAGGTCTCAGTTATTACTCCACACCATTCCTGTCTGTTTCCCACCACGATGACAATGGACTGGCCTTCTGAAAATGTAAGCAAGCCTGCATGAAATAATTTCTTTTATAATAGTTGCCTTGATCATGGCATCTCTTGACAGCAATAGAATAGCTCCTGAGATGGAAAGATAGTCCAGGTGTTCTGGCCTGTCACTGGCGTAACTTCTGGGAAGAGGGGTCCATATTACACTTTGTATGCTGCACTAGCTCACCTGTGCATCGGACACAGTTAGGTATTCAATTCAAATTCTTCAGCACATACCATCTGTAGGCATCGAATAAGTACGGCATGTATTATTAAGTTCACACCAGGAAGTAATAAAAATTTCTACTGTCTTGAGGCATGGAGAGATGGCTCAGCCATTAAGAGTACTGGCTGCTCTTCGGGAGGATCTGAGTTCAATTCCCAGCACCCACATGGCAACTCACAACTCTCTGTTAACTCCAGTTTCAGGGAATCTGAATCACACAGGTATACACATGGACAAAATACACATACAGTAAAAAAATAAAGAAATCATTAAAATTTTTTCTACTATTTTGTGTTGAAGTAGTATTTAAAGGAGTCAATTCTGTGATGTCCCAGATTCTCAGTTTTAAGAATGACACCATATGCACACAGATGAGTTCCTATTTCACTTAAATATGTTTTTGGAAATTAAAATACTGTGTCATTGACTAGACTTCTCAATGATACATCTATTTAATATACAAAGGGCAATCCGGGGGATTGGGTAACAAAAGTCTTAGCAAATGATCTATTTTCATAATGATACTATTGACCAGAACTTGTGGTGTTTTTTCCCACCCATCCACCCACAAGCCACAACTGTTAAGGGAGAAAAGTAAAGCAAAGAACATGGAGAGAAAAGGAATGGGATGTCCAAAGGTGGAAGGCGTTATTTTATAACAGGGCACAAGACCCCGGTACGGCCTCTTCGAGAACTATATTTTTAAAAGACAGTGAAGTTACAGCCAGTGTCATGCCAGAGTAAGATGAAGAGAGGTGCCTTTGACCTCCTCTCCTTTGATACATCTATCATTGTGGTAGAGGTTCTGGCCATGGGAATTAAGTAAGAAGAGCAAGTAAAAGTCATCCACATTGAAGGGAAAAAAAGAACTCTCTTTTCTCATATGGCATATCTTCTATATAAGAAAGTCTGAGAAATTTAGTAAAACTATCAAAACCATGACAGGGGTTTATAGAGGTTATAGGATATAAGATCTACATGAAATAATATAGCTCTATACATTTGCCATGAATGATCTTAAATGAAATTAAGTAAATGATTTAGATGCAAAGGAATACAGTTGGAACCCAGTGCCTCTCTGTGAACAAAACTAACTCAAAATTGGTTAATATCCTAACATAAGAATTGCACCTGTAACCTTCTTAAAGAAAGTTTGATATAAACCTTTGTGACCTTGGATTCTGTAATGTTTCTTAGACATTGCATCAAAAAGTAACAAAAGAGTAGAATTAATCAAAATAAAAATCATGGTTACATTAAAGAATACTGTCAAGAGGATAAGAAGAGAGCAAAACTCTGAAGAGGAAAAAAGTTAGAAAAAATCTGTCTGAAAAATCATTTAAAGGCAGAGTACAGGGGGAGGGAGACGGGCCAGTGGTTAAAGTGCTTGCCTCCAAAACAAGACTGGAGCTGAGAGGTTCAGAGCCCAGCTAAGTTGCCTGTGATTCCAGCCTCAGAAGGCAGAGAGGGGATCTCTGGATCAAGGTGACAGCAAGACTAGTGGGATTGGAGAGTTAGAGGTTTGATTGAAAGGTGCTGTCTCAAAGGTGAAGGAACAATATAAGATTTCTGCCTTTAACTAGCCAGCCACCCACATGTGCACCATGCCATACACATGTTCCTACACACACATGTTCACAAACAGAAACAAACATGAATAAGTGAAGAGAAAGGTTTTACCACAACCCCAGAGTATATTTAGAGACTCTATAACCCAGTTAAAATAGCAGCAGGGAAATGCCAATTTAAAAATATACCTAATTTGAGTAGACAGCTCTTAGAAAAGATATGCCAAGTACAGAATAAGATATACTAAAGGCCAGAAAAAGAAATTCGCCAGCTCCACCGATTAGGGAAATACAAATCAAAACCACAATAACACACGGCTTCATGCTAACCAAGATAGACATTATTGCAAAAAACACATAAGAAGCGTTGTTCAGCGCGTGAAGAAATTGCAGAACAATACACTGTTGATAGAAATGTGAAGTGTGTGGCCACTGTGTAACCACTGGCAGTTCCTAACATGTGCACCACAGCCATTATATTGCTGAAGGAATCAGCAATTTTGCTGCATTATTATAATCAATGAAAGTAAAAATATACACATCAAAATCTTAATACAAATTGTCCTGCTAGTATTACCCCCAGTAGCTAAAGACTGGGAATACCGCAAATGTCTGTCATCTGATGAATGGACATGCTAAATGTGGTATGGCCATACAATGGAATTTTATATGGCAATAAAAGAAATGAAGCACTTTTTTATTTATTCATGGAACAGTATAAATGCAACTTAAAAAATATTGCGGTGTGAAATCAGCAGTCACAAAAGGGCACATTCCATTTATATGAGGTATTGACAGGCAAATCTATAAAGACAAAGTAGGTTACTAACTGTGGTCGGGTGGGGAAGGAAGGCTGAGGAATGGGAAATGATTATGCTAATCGACAGGATTTCTTGATGGAGTGATAAAATTTCCCAAACCGATGGAGGTGACAGCTGCCCAACTCTAAATTTAAGTGGGAAAGTCATATGATAGCTGAATTAATTCTCTGCCAGTAAAGCCGGGGCTAAGAGGAGATGAACACATGAGTGCTAATCTTGGTAGGGTTTTGTTGTTAATTCTCTCCCATGTCTGTCACAACAATCTACATATTCACTTAACTGACCCATGTCTGTATTTCTATGACTACAGTCTTTTGTGTATAATGTGTGTCAAACTAGATACGTTATCAGATGAGTAGATACTGTCTATGAAATGTGACCTTTCAGAACATTTGAGGAAAACACCTAGACTACGTTTTACCATCTTCAGTATAGTCAACACATCACTTTCATCATCACTGGCTTTGTCCCAGGAGTTAACATCTTTATAACAAACCCACTTTATCAGAAATGGCATTCCTTTAGCGATACATTTAGGACAGTGTTCTTTTGTCTAGTGGCACTATTATTTCTTTGCTATTAAAAGCCTGAATGTTAATTGTCACTGAATCTACGGTAACTGAGAGAACTTAATCATTTTGTACCTACCCCTTTCGAGTCAATCACGCCAGGTTTCGCATTGAACTTCACTGTCTTCAACCGGGCACGCTCCTTTCTTTCCACTCTAATGAGAAAAACAAAACAAAACAAAACAGTAAGTTTCTTATTAAGTAAAGTGCTCTTCTTCCTCTTGTCCCTACAACTCAAATAAAACATGGTTGAGAATGTTTTGTTTCCTTGGGAAGGATTTAAAAACTAAAAAACTTGGTAAAAATTGTCTAAACTTCTAATATGTCCCTAGAAATTTTTGTCTTACATGCAACCAACAAGTCCTAATTTTTTGGAAGTAACATAAAATTATGGAAATGCTTATGGATCAACAAGAATCTATTTCAGGAAATCACAGCCCAGGAAAACTAATGCCTAGAGTGGAAACAAACAAGCCTCTCTTCCTCCCTCCTGCTCTCCTATTCAAGAGCAGTGTTACACTGCTAGCTTCGCTTGGCAACCAATATGTTACATGTACCCTAGAATGTTCCTTAAAGGAGTCTAATGTCCTTCCATCATTTTGGCAGCATCATTATCTTACCTGCCACTAAAGGAGCATTTGCCATGTTATTAAGCAAGGATGTAGGAATAAAGGAAGGAAACATTTCCAACAAGGCTGTAACGCACACCCATCGTGATATGCTCTCAAACACTCCTAACAGCATCACTGTGGGGAGAGAGGGGTAGTGAGTCCTGCTGCGGTACTGGAAGGGGACCACAGTTCATCTGAAGCTAGAGGGGTGAGAAAGAAAAGGTGAGCATGCATTCCAGTCTCTACCAAGATGGGAACCGGAAGGACAGTGCCACGGGGTCCACACAGGATGAGTGGAGGCTGGGTGAAGTTGTGGAGTTTCCTAGGATGTTGGGGGCCGGGCGTACTGGTACACATATGAAACCTACCACTTAGATGGTAGAGACGACAGGATGATGAATTCAAGGTCAAAATCAGATATGAGTTTAAGGCTAGCCTGACTGACCTACATGAAATCACAAAATGTCTTAAAGAAAACATATGGCTGGGGAGATAACTCAGTTGATAGTCCTTGTTTATGACAAGGACCCAAGTTTGAAGCCATGTAAAAAGCTGGGCATTGGGCGGGGCAAGAGTTTATCATCTTAGAAGAGAAAGGGATGGGTGGATTTTAGGGCAGACTGGCTAGTAAGTTCAGCCTGCTTTGTGGATTCCAGGCCAAAGAGAGGCCTGTCTTAAAAAAGGGGAGGAACCTACGAAATGAGGCTGATGGGTTTATGTATGCATGCATCCATATACAAATGAGCATCCACAAGCGAATGCAAACTCCTCCTCCTCTCCCTCTGAGCTACTCAAGGACTTGGGCAGTAGTAACAAGGCATGAATGAGGAAGGTGGTATAATCAAACTAGGGTTTTAAAGATTTATTTTTACTTATGTAGATATGTATGTGTGAGCATGTAGTTAGGCTCATGCGTATGCAGGACTTGAAGGATATTGGGTCCCATGGACGTGGGTACTGGACCCTGAATTCTGGTCCTCTGCAAAACAGCTAACACCCTTTACCATCGAGTTATCTCTCTAGCCCTTCAAGCTAGTATCTTAGGAAAAGGATCCTGGTGCAGTGGAAAAGAATTTTGGAAGGGCAGGACAAAGAAGATTGGGGTACGCTCACAAGCTCTTTCCATAACCCAGGCAATATCAGTGAAGGATGGGGAAGGATAATTCGGATATGAGAGTCAGGGCTTAAGAAATCCCAGGAAAATAAAATTTGATTAGCTCCTGTTTTAAGCTAAAGTTGAGAAAGAGGAATCTATGTGTTTCCTTGACTTTTCCAAGTCTCTGCAGTAAAGTGTTGTTTTTATTGCCTGCTCCCTATAACATCATTGAATTTTATCTCTGGAAGTTACATCTTAATTCCCTTCTTTAAACACTTTCTATTGATTTGAAAGTTTGTGTAGTTCTCTGGTCCAGGTGCATGTAACCCTCAGTAGAATATTCCAGCAGGTCTCCAGTAGAAGACCATGGTACAAAAATACTATCCGGTAGGCTGCTGTGACATGGTTTTGTTTAAATCTGGCTGGCTTTAACTCCATTTTTTTTTCTTTCTTGGGAAAGAAAAGAGCAAGTGAGAGAAAAGTAATCCCAAATCTATAGAAACTTAATGGCTGATGAAGTCTAAGCTATTCATAGCTCTGTAATTAGCAGCAGGCGACTTCCTAACCGAGAGCTCTTTTGTGTTTCCCACTGAATCACCCAGGAGCTGGGTTTCCATAGCTACAGAACGAAGACTCAGAACACATTGATTCCAGTGGCAGAGTGGAATATTTGGGTGGAAAGGGCTGGACAAAACCTTTCACATGTAACATCAGACATTAAAGCAACATATTCCCTGGGGAGAAACTGGTGTTGAGAATCTCTCCTTGCATCCACCCAACACATAACGGTTGGCAGGAGAGCCAGAAGGGCTTGGGAAAAACTGCTAGGTATAAGTAGCGGGGAAGAGACAGAAATCTTTAATAAATAAATAAAATAAAAAAAAGAAGTAGTCCATTAGGAAGAAGCCTGCTTGGAGCTAGTCTGTCTCCCTGTTAAGTTTAAGCTCAAATGGTCATTCTTATTCACCTCCTCAGATTTTCCTAAAACCGTTGTTAGAGCCTTTAATTTTATTCCGACTCCTTTGCATGAATTTGACTAATGATGGGAACCACTGCTTCCTCCCACTGTCGTGACTGCAGCATGTGGAGCATGCGCAGTGATTTGATCAGAGAATGGCGGTCAGTTCTGCACAGACCCACAGAGGCCACAGGCATGTGAGACTCAGGGTTCAATGCAGTATCCAACCTAAGGATTACTTGGGCAGAGCAGTCCACACTTCCTACCAGACTTCTGAGGTCAGCCTTTCACTATCCTTAAGTGACCTCAATAGACCAGTTTTAGTGGGGTCATCACTTAAATCTCTGTTTACAAACAATATAGCCAGACACACAAAAGTGCACACACACACTTACCTGTCAATCACTGTGGTTTCCTAATATTTTTAAATTGGAAATAGATTTTTCACACAATGTATTCTGATTATGGTTTCCCCTCTCCAAAGTCCTCCCAGATCCTCCCCACCGTCCCTCTATACCCTGAGTTCTTCCTGTATCCCAATACAGTGGCTCATTTTCCCCGTGAAACAAGAACTAAGGCAGAGAGACAGGGCTTTCAAGAACACAGCCTTCTTTCTCTTTTGGCACCCAATGCTCAAGATCTGACACCCAGAAAATAAGTCTTCATTTGAGAGTGTGCCACACATGAAAGTTGTTCCCAGCACTACCTATTTTATTTGTCTATAACCTATTCTACGGTTCATGACTTCACATGGAGCTGGGCACTTAGTACACGTGAATCAACAAAGATGTGATTTTTACTTTTCTCCTTATGTTTTTCTAAAGGTGCTTTTATACGGTGAGAAAGAACTAGCTTTATAATACATAAAACATTTCTGACATAATTACAATCCTAGGAAAATATTCGCAATATAAATTTACAATCAAATAAATACAAATATATTTTTATTTTGTATAAAATAGATCTGCAGCCAGGCAGTGGAGGCAGACGCCTTTAATCCCAGCATTCAGAAGCAGCGGTAGCCCGAGCTTGCTGACTTCGAGGCCTGCTAGGCTACAAAGTGAGTTTCAGCCAGAGCTGAAACGGAGAAACCCTGTCTTGAAAAACCAAATAAATAAATAAACAAAAATATAACTGCAATGCAGGATATCTGTGAGCAAAAGAGTGCGAGCCCACATGAACGTGGCAGCACTTGAACCGAGCACTTCCTCAGGGCAGCTGTATACGGCTGGTGACACGGTTTCCTTTAATTGAAAGGTTGCTTCTTTCAAAAGATCGAAAAAAACTAATTCAAGGATGGTCAGCGGCAAGTGGGAAATTGTTTGGGAGAGGGCAGTATCTTGGGGGAAATGATGCACACTAATTGAACGGATGACTGGCAACATGATGGTTAGCATCAACCGAGCCTGCGGCTGGGAAGCTTTGAACCATTTATCCTGGCTCCATCCTCCCATCTAAAGTCTGAGACCCTTTCATGTCGTCCTGCGTAATCTAGAGCGTCGCTGGGCGATTTCAATGAGAAGAATGCTTTCTTGAAAATTAGCTGTAATCTATTTCTGACAGAATTCGTCCCTCCACTCAACTCCTATCCCTGGGACCAACTGAACATGACAGCTCCTCAGACAGCTTTGGTAACTGAATCTGAGCAACCTGGAACACATGTCGTCCTGACTAATTTTTACATGAAGATGCACAAACACATCAATGAAGTAGTATTTAGAATCACTGTTTCAGGACTCCAGGAACTCAGTGGATCAAACAGAGCCTACACATAACTGGGAGGGAGAAGCAGTGGGAATGTGAAGAAGTGGAAACAAGGTGAGGAGTGGATTTTTTATCCGTCTTTCTCCTGGATCCTCGTTCCTCTTCCAGTTTGATGTCTGTTCTCTGTCCGCTCACCCTCTCACCCACAGAGTCTACCTAGCAATGCCCATATGTGTGGATATGGAGTCATCCACTGGAGTATAGTCAACCTGCAAGGGATGACACCTCCAATGGAAACTAACTCTCTCCCCTCACAGCCATCTTGTCCTCCTCAGCTAGGCACGGATTCTCATGGCCCCTCCCCCACCTATGCTGCAACGCTGACTGACTTTGGCTTTGATACAGTCAATGTTTGTTTCATAGACCATGTCTTGTGCCAGAAGGACATTCGTGAGAAGGGAATTCCTAACGGTGGTGATGAGTGGATGCTAGGATATATGGTTGAGTTGACTCTCGTGAGAATGATTTCTGCCTTTCAAAAACAGAACGGAGGAAGCATTTGAAAGAGGGCTTGATACACCTAAGAAATACACAGATGAAAAATCTGAGCAGCTGAAGGGAATGCTGGGAAGGGGAACAAGACTAACTGAAAGAGAATGAGGTATCTGTCCACTCAGCTGCAGGACAGTTCATGGCTCAAGCATCTGGGCCTTAGTAAATTGTTGCCTTTTATATTTGGCTTTTCTATAAACTTTCCTGGTCAATGCTGAGCCACAGAATCAGTGCATCAGGTGTGAATGGGTAGGCAGGCTCATAAGGCACAGTCTAGGAGAAGCGTGGAGGCTGCTCTTCCCCTACCCTTCCTGCCTCATCACACTCACCAATTTTGGTAAAATCCTAACACGCAGAGAATGAGAAATTTTTTATTCTTGTCACCTGTCACCACTGACAATTTTCTTGTAGAATGCCTATCACACTTAAATAGTCATTTTGTGTGCAATCTCCTCGTCCTCCCCTCCCTGCATTCACACTCCCTAGATAGCTAACACACAAACACACACACACACGGGGGGGGGGGAGAGAAAGAAGGCATCCTTACCTCCGTTTGCTGGGAATGACGCCCATCTCCTCACTGTCCCCATCTAGTATGACCCTTCTGGCTTGCCACCACTCATCATCAGAAGCGTTGATGACATGGAGGATGTCTCCGTATTTAAAACTAAGTCCTTGGCTAGGCAGCCCGCTGTCTTTGCTCTTGTCATAGTCGAACATGGCTCTGCAAGAGGACAAAAGATGGCACGGTTAGGAAGCTGATGGCGTTGATTTGAAACACGGGCTTTGGAATTTCAGCTCTTGCTGGGGGGGGGGGGGCTCCAACATCTCCTACAATGTTTTCCTGGATTGTGCTACACAGTTTTTATTTTCGGTCCTACACTGAGGTTACTTCTTGCTTTTCCTTGCTAGTTGCAGGGGTGGTCAATAGGTCCCTATAAGTAGAGTCCACTTCTCTTTTGTGGGGACCATCACATGTAACAGGCGGTAATGAGAACCTAGGCCCTCAGCTTATTATCCAATTGCAATATTTTTTCTTTCTAATAGAACCACATTGTATAAATAAAAAATAAATGAAGAAAACCATGGTTATGTTTCTTAAGTTCTCTGTGCCAGAGATAAATTTCCCTCAGCATACGAACTTATAGACACCTTCCTTTGAAATAGAGCAAAGGTGGGGAACATGAGAAATGTCTACCCAGAGTGAGCGACTCCCCCCAACAATGGAATATTGAGTCAACACTGATCCTGGGTGCCTGAAGAGTTACTGCAATGACCTGAATGAGTGCTTAAAATGTAAGAATCAGGGCAAAAGACCCGTGTTTACATGTGTACAGAACGAAATCCTTCGAACAATATCACAGCTCCTTTTGCTTCTTTGAAATCCAGGCCTGCCTCATCACCGCACTGATCACTCTGAATTGGAATCCTCTGTTGCCACGGAAGAGGCTTGGCTGAGCCCCTGCTAGAGCTGAATGCACTGCACTTTCTAAGACTGGTATGGCGCCGGAGTGAGAAGCAGCATGAACAGTCAATAGGACAGTTGAAGCCATAAGGATGTGACAATTTATTGCATGTACTGTACTGTCTATTTTTTAACATATCTCCCTTCTTAAAACCCACCACACACAGTGTCAAAGGTTTCCCTGGAGAAGACTCTACCACCTCCTCATGAATTCCTTGCATTCTGCTCTGAGACCTTCTTTACATTATAACCACCATGCATTTAAAAACAACGTAGATTTGGAGAGTGGAATTTTCTAAAATCATTAGGGCCAACCCTGGCTCTTTTCCTTCCTTCCCCCTGCCTTTTCTTCTCTGTCAAAGACATGTCGCATCTGCTGTCATGGTAACCAAAAAGCGCTGAAGATAGCACTTAACCCTCAAATATTATAGGAGCTGAATTACTTACAATACAGCCATTTCCAGTATCCCTAAGTGATGTAATTTGGAGAGAGTCTTTTGGTCTGAGTGCCTGGAATAAATGATTGCTTCCTTGACCATCTGCATCTTCCCTATCAGGGACTCACACAAAGCCCTATCCCAGAATGTGGGGGTGGGAGAGGACAGCCACCACTCTTGCTGATGGGAAGAATTGTGTGACAAGATAGAAATCAGCTCCCACTCCAGAGCCGAATGTGTTCAGTGCACAGCTACCTTCCCATAATGGGAACAACACAGGCAACATCTAGCATGTGGTAGGAGCTACCTAGGAGAAGGAATTATAATGAAGAAGAACTACTAAGGCCGTGCCCAGTTCCTATGGTGCCTTAATAGCCCCACTGGTTACCAAGGCCAACTGATTCTCTTTCATAGGCTCCAGTTGCTTCCATATGGTAGGCAATGGTGGGTACTGGCTCCATTACTGAGCTGTGTGGGTAAATCCTATGAAGCAACGTGCATAAAGCATTACTACAGTGCATTGCACACGCTGGCTAACTGAATGTATGAACTACATCCCCCTCTAGCCTAGATTCCTCTCTACCGATTGCACTTTGTAGGAAAGAAAAGAAAAATTAACATGCTTGTCTTAAAACAATTGTCCTTAAAAAGGCCCATGGCAAAGGTGTCCTTTGGTGATATTAGGGAACTTAGATTTTGAAAAGATCCCTTTTGGACATAGTACTTCACATGGTGGTTCTGTACTAACAGCATTGCTTAGGCTGGGACAGCTGTGGTGGCTCCAGGCAGATCCAGCACAAACCCTCCATGCCAAGTCTCTAACAATTCATTCTGCAGACAACACCTATGGCCTCTTGTCACAAGTGCTCAACAACATAATTCAGAGCCTCACTGCTTCCAGAACATGTCTGCCTTGCATACTGTGTGCAAAGACAACTTAAGAGCCCCTCTCTGTCTTCTGGACCCAAATCAAGTCCTCAGTACGCACTTCTAGAATGTTCCAGGTGACTACTGCATGCCCCCTTTCCTCACATCTCACTACCCTCATATGTCATAAGGGATGTGGAGATTATTTCCAGCCATTCTCTCCCAAGAGTTTCCAAAGGGCTGTAGACGCTCTGCCTGAGGAATTCAGTTATCTTGTCCAACCTGCCCACTCTAGGATCACGTCTATTCAGGACTGTCAGGTTCCTAAAAGCCAGCATCTGACACATTTCAGTTTCTGTCTCCTTCGGATATTAATGGATCCACACATCTGGGGAAAATGCTACAGTGCCTCATCACCTAATTTAAGAAGCGATAAGCTGTTTTTAATTTGCCTCGTGTGCTAATTCATCACAATGGCTTTTATAAAACGCCATTAAGACTCACACTTGCCACTGGGGTGCTTTTAACAAGTCCATTAAGACAAGTGGAATTTGACACAAATAATGTAATGGTTTTCTCATCCCTCCTGCCCCTCCTGAAATGCAGTTCACTGTGCCTCTCTGCCAAGTGGGAAAGTCTAGGAAGGAAAGAGTGAAGCTGCTACTTTCTCATCCTTGTGGCTCTTCATGGTAGCTGCAGATTATCAGGGTAACCAATGGAGCAGTGCTTATGAAGTACCCAACTATACACTAGGCACTCCATCTTCCCTGCCTTGCTCACGTTACTAGGTAGGCAAGATAGCACATAGGTCATATGCCCATCTTCTGAGGCAGAAGAGACCTGGTTATGGTCCTGATTCTACTATTCCAATGTTATATTATTATTATTCCTGGGTGACCTGTGACATGTCCCCTAACGTCTTAGAATGATGGTCACTTAACCATAGACAACTATTTTTCCCAGTGAGTAAATGCAAATAATGATGCATTAATTTCATAGAACATTGAAGAGCTACAGCAACAGGATGGCTCACCAGGTACCCAGAAAAGACTAGGCTGCCCTTGTTAACTTCTGACAGCCGGCACACCACAAAAGCATTGTCTCATAAGGAAATAAGACACAAGGAGCTAAAATGAAAAACCTGGAGCAGAACCAGAGCTCAAATGTAGATATATTTCTGAATCAAAAGCATATGCTACCAACCTTAGAATCCAAGGGACTCCTGACAAGAATGGTGTGGAGAGCACCGTATTCCCAAGGAGCCCATGATTTGATGACAACATTTATGTTGACACCATGGATTAGATTTCAGAGGATCGTCTGCAGTCTATTGGGCACACATTCAGTTCTTTCTGCTTTATATATATTTGCTTTGATTTTTGATGAGGACATAAGGTTGTGCAATATAAGTAATACCTAATAATAATCTATTGTCAGAAGAGATATGAGCCATGTGTAGAGGGGAGATGGACTTTAAAACTGAGTCTCGCACTGTACCAACCCATGTGTTCTTTCCGTTGCAAGCAGACCCCACCAAACCCAAACACATATGCTTTCTTCTAGAGCTTAGACTGTGGTCACAGCTCTCGGTCATGGCAGGGCTGATGTTTTCTACATTGTTGGGAATTTTGTCCCATCTCTTTTAGGCTAGGAAAGCAAAGAATAAGGAAACTGGTGAGATTGCCGGACACAGTGCCAGAAAAGGGAGAAACTGTGTGTTGTGTCCCCAGATGATAAAGCTTGTGGTAGCAAGAATAATGTCCCTAACAAATGCTATACCTTAATCCCCACAGGTTTGGGAATCTGTTACATGGTATGGCTGAAGATACTTGTAAAGGGGGTTAAGTTTAAGGCTGTCACTTGGTGGGGATTTCCCTGGATTACCCAAGTGTGCTTGATTTAATCACATGAGCCCTTACCAGTGGAAGAGAAGAGCCTAAGAGAGGGCCAGAGAGAGGCATTGTAAGTACAACTTGACTGTGTTAAGGAATTAGATTCTGCCAACAACCAAAACAAGTGGGGAGTAGAGTCTCTCCTCCAGCCCCACAGTGGGTACAGCCTGCAGACCGCTTCCTCTGATCCTGCAAAGACCTGCAGAACTGTAAGTCAAGGCGGTTGTGTTGCTTTAAATTATGAGATGAGAATAAATTGTGACGGCAACCACAAAACTATTTTGGCCAGACTCAGGGTACTGAATAACCCACACCTACAAACCACTCTGGGACTGAACACTGGCAAGAGGCGGGAAGAATGAGGAGGTGCACAGCAGAAAAAGCCTGCATTGCTTTCAACAAATACCAGCAGAAAGAAAGACATTAAGATGAGGCCGTGAACAGGCAGATTTCTCGCGGAATCCTGGGCTTGGGAGATGTCGGGTGTGAGAGGGTGTTACTGCAAACTAGGAAACGGTAGAAGCGTTAGTGGGATAGCGTCCTGCAGTTCTGTGGGAAAAGAATCAATGGGAGACACAAGGTTGATTGCGGTAGAAACAGAGATGGCTCCCTCCCCCCAAATGTTCCTGTAGTAGCCTCTAGAACAATGGCTCTCAACCCGTGGGTTGTGGTCCCTTGGGAGGTCCAAAAACCTTTTCATGGAGGTCATATATCACATATCTTCCATATCCAATATTGACATTACAGTTCTGAACAGTAGCAAGGTTACAGTTATGAAGTAGCAATGAAATAATCTTTTGGTTGGGGGCTACCACAAAATGAGGAACTGTACTAAAGGGTATCAACATTAGAAAGGTATGTGGCAGAAAGGACATAGAGATGTGCTACAGTCCAAGGGGACATATCAAGGTCGACTTGGCCTGATCACAGGAGTCCTTGAAAATGGAGGGAAAGCAACAAAGAGCCGAGATTGACACGAGGAAGAGGAGAGTTTGTTACAGCAGCCATGTGGAACTAATACGAGGTACTAAAACCAGCATCATTTTTAGATGAAGATGAGGAGCAGGGAGTAAAGACGAGCTGCCTGTCTGATGGCCCTCTCGTCCATTACTGATTCTTTGGAATAAAAACAAATATTAAGCCATGCTGATGACACTCTGAATGCCTAATATCAATTGGTCATACGCAGCATACTTTTATATCATTTCATCTCCACTAACATCCAGATGGCTATTTCTACTCTTGATCGAGTTCTCATGAAGTCTCATGAAAGCAACATGTGTTTGGCTTCATTTTAGCAAGCCGAAGCACAGAGGTAGCAGACTTTTTCTCCTCTAATGTTGCCAAGCGCTCTGCCCTTGATCCCTTTGGGGCGGACTGCATTAAAAATCTACATGTGAGCCGGGCGGTGGTGGCGCACGCCTTTAATCCCAGCACTCGGGAGGCAGAGGCAGGTGGATATCTGTGAGTTCGAGACCAGCCTGGTCTACAAGAGCTAGTTCCAGGACAGGCTCTAAAACCACAGAGAAACCCTGTCTCGAAAAACCAAAAAAACAAAAAACAAAAAAAAAATCTACATGTGGAATGACTTTTGCCTCCTGCCCTGGGTCAGTAGTGATTGCAAATCTGTTTCTCTCAGATCCAGCCTGAGCAGAGTCCCTGCAAAAGAAGCCTTTACAAAGGAAGGAGTGACTCTGCAGTATTCCCTTCTGTGCTATGAACTTGTTTGGACCTGAGAAGCTGTTGTTTCCATGACAACTTTAGGGCTCGAGAAACAGGGTGTTTCAACTCAATTTCCTGAGTCCTTTGAAAGGGAGGCCTCTGCTTGATTAGAGGAGACCCGTCTCTCACCCTTCTGTGGAACAAGAGAAAGAACCAAAACAACAAAACGGATAAAGTCTGCTGTCTGCCCAGTCCTTCCCACACTGCCTGTTATGAATGGAGAGGTTCCATTTTAACACGAGGGAAGTTGCTGTGGACAGGGCAAAGCGGCACAGATGTTCTACTAAAGTGACATGCTCACACCAGGTCACCTCTTTCTCAAAGTCTGTCGCTGAGGGAATTATCAGGTGAGTTGGGTCTCAACGAGATTACACAGGGTCCTTCAGGACCACCTTTAGCCAAGAGTTCCTTTACCTCTCTCACCTCCTTCCTCCCTGTGGAGAGGAGTGGATGGCTGTTCCATAACTGCATCAAGAGCAATGGGTGACGGTGTCTTTCATGTGTGATATAAAAATGCATACATACTAAACCGTTCTCCAAATGCTTTCCCGCTGGAGTGGTGTGGGGGGAGAATAGCTTGAGGCAGGGAGATTTGATCTTTAGTTGCTTATTTTAAAAATCAGAAATTACCATCTGCTTCCCCATCTTAAAAACAATCATTACTTACTCATGCAGATAATTAAGAGTGTTTCGCCAGGTGGTGGCGCACGCCTTTAATCCCAGCACTCAGGAGGCAGAGGCAGGCGGACCTCTGTGAGTTCGAGGTCAGCCTGGTCTACAAGAGTAAGTTCCAGGATAGGCACCAAAGCTACATGGAGAAAACCTGTCTCGAAAAACCAAAAAACAAATAAATAGTGTTTCAAAAACATAGAGGGAATAATGAATGGAAGCAGAAATGAATTGAGTAGAGAGAGAAGGGAACAGGGTTCATTACAGTCCCACCTTGTAAGCTTGCTATCCTGACTTCCTTGTGCTATAGCTTGCATATAATAAAGGAGGAGGAGGAGAAACCAGTAACTCCATGTATATGTCATTTTTAAAGCCTTCGTCCTGCAAGACTAGGTGCATGTGTTCATGTGCATCTCACAAGGCCGTGTTTGCATTACAGGAATCAATTAGCTTCCTTCTCTGAGCTAGCTTTCTATCACCAGGTGACATACCCAGGAAAAACAGCATAAAGAGGGAACGGTAGTGTCACTAAGAGCCTCTAAGGTTTTAGTCTACAGTATTTGGTTGCATCACGGTGGGCTTGTCTACAAGAGAATATCAACACTGAGAGCAAACGGTGAAGAAAACTCAGTCCACCGCATGGTGGCCAGGAAACAGAGACCAACTGAAGGAGGGACCAGAGGTAATACATACCATTTTAGGGTACTATACTAGTGACTTCTGCTTCCTGGAATGTCCACCGCTTACCAATAATGCATTTCCATTATGATTCCATTGATGTATTCATCCATTAGTGATATCAGAGCTCTCGTGATCTAAATGCCACACCTCTAAGTCCTACTATGTAGAGGGTCAAGAATTCCTTTGATGCATGAGCTTTTGGGATCTTTCAGATCCCAACTCTACTATCTGTCAGCCTCACATCTTCTCATTGCATTCTTTTTTTTTTTTTTTTTTTTTTTTTGGTTTTTCGAGACAGGGTTTCTCTGTGGTTTTTTTGGAGCCTGTCCTGGAACTAGCTCTTGTAGACCAGGCTGGTCTCGAACTCACAGAGATCCGCCTGCCTCTGCCTCCCAAGTGCTGGGATTAAAGGCGTGCGCCACCACCGCCTGGCTTTCTCATTGCATTCTTACCCTTTGCATGTGCTTGCTTATGCAAACTCAGGTAACGGGGAATTTTACATCATCTAAGCTGTTTTCAGCATCACTTTTCACAGAGAAATTCCCGGAATTCTACAGTTTTCCCTGCAACAGCACAGCCAGCTAAAAACAGCAGAAAGGAGGACCTGTCTTTTTAAAGAAACCATGAGCAAGCATGCACCATGAGTCCCTTCTGAGTAAACACATGGTCTCATGGTCAAGAGAGGCACATGGTCCTTACTTCAAACATCCTGGGGAACAGTGATCTATGCAGTCTTGTGGGTGATTTGCTCTGGGTAGCCTCTTATTTCCTCATCCACTTTCATATCCACAAGCATTTTGTGAAGAAGGTGGTAGGAGCCACAAGCGAATCAGCCTTCTTGTTGGGAACAAATTCATCTGTCAACCCTTACAAAGGGTGCATTGCCTAAAATGACAGTGCTTATTAAGTTATGGCCAAGTCCTGTGGTAAGCCTTATGCCATGACAGGCCCGGGCATTTCACTGTCTGCGACTCAAAATGAAGGCATTGTTCCGCTGGTGCAAAAGGGAAATTTCATGATGTGTCAGACTATGGTACTAAGCAGCCCCATGCCATGTAATCTTTGGGGCCTTACAAGCGGTTTATACTCATTAGAGACAGATATTCCCATCTCACCAGACTATTTCTAGGCTTTGAACAGATTGGGAAAACATCAATTTCTGCTGTGCCTAGGAATCAAGCAGCCATGGTCATGACTGAAGATAGATCTAAGGGGGCTCTGAAGTCCTTACAGGCGAGCCCTCCCTGGAATCGTCACATTTTGATTATAATTTGGACACCATCATTGCTTCCAGGGGTGACAACTATTTATTTATCTTCCCTCCCTTGGATCTCCAGTGCTACTGATTTCCTTAGGGACTCGGTGTGAATGTAGTTCCCATGCATGGCTCCCTTTGTCAATCATCTCTCTCCTTTCTTGAATCTCCTGTGAATTGATTTCCGCAGAGACCTGGTGTGAATATAGTTCTCGCGCATGGGGTCCTGCTTGTCGATCATTTCAGACAACTTTCTTATTAGCAGAATCTTTGGGGACTGGGCCCCCTTCAGCCTGCTTTCTCTCTCGAGGTGTCCTGGAACCTGTCAGATTAGTTTACACTCCAGGCCTGAATGACAAGTCTCCAAAGCATAAACAGACCCGAATCTGCCCAAGGGTAGAGCTCGTTAGACCATGGCGATGGTGCTCCGGTTTTCAGGGTTGTACAGCTCAGTTGTCTTAAAACCACTTTCATTGTCTCCCAAATATTCATTAACTAAAGCGTGGGAAAGGGGAACATGAATTCTCATCTGGGCTTCTGTGTTGGGGGATGGAGGTACTCACAGTGACGAAATTACTTCAAGGGGCTGACAGAGCCCCATTTGCAGCCCTTTACCTCTGACCCGAGCTAAAAAGGGAGGCCAACTTCTGTCAGGGTATCGCTGTGACTAACTTAAAAGTTTGGAATGGAGAAAGAAAAATGTTCCTGGAAGAGAGGTCAGCACTGCTGACTGAACCACGAACACTCAAACATCTCAGTCAATATCTGGACCATTTATTATGAAACAGGGACATCAGAGCCTTGGATTCAAATGTTTCCTTTGCTCCTTAATGTAGCTGTGCAGTTTTTAGCCAATCACTGAAACCTATACTTGATCTTATGAAAATAAACGGCAAAGGACAGACACCTGTGTTCAAGGGACCCTAAAGGTATGTAACAGCTTACAGATGTGTGTATACAAAGGCTCGACTCTAGACTGCCTCTGCCTTGTGAATCCCAGTCCCAGCTAAGCAAGTTTCAGCCAGTTCAAACATCCATAACTTTTCTAGAAACCCTCCTGGGTCTGCCTGTCTAGAAACCATTTCTTTTCCGCTCTCTGTTAGCGGGCTCCTTTGCACCTGATTTTATTCTTGCTCTCAGGGGTTGCGCTTTAGTTTCCTTGCTACTAAGTGTGTTTTCCCTTCTAGATTCTCCACAGGAGTCTGGGGAGCAGTACCCTCATTTCTGTAGTCTTCCACCAAAGGAGGGCTGAGCTGAATTGAAATAAGAGCCCAACCCAGGTGACCTCGGGAAAAGTGCTTCATTTCCCTGAGTCTCCTGTGGTTCTCTCATCGGTAAAGTGAAATTAAAAGCCACCAGTATTTTTACATTCATTTTCCTGCCTGCTTTCATGTTAACACCTAAAGGGAGGTTGTTTAACCATCAATACCCTCTCGTAATTTAACTGACAGAATTTTACTTTCTTGCTGACACAGAAGGTGGGTATTGCTATCCGGGACCACTGACATCTAGTGAGCACAAAAGAAAACATCTCACAGTTTAGAATGCTTAATGAGACGTGGGAGGAGAGCCCGCAGCGGCGTCTAAAACAATGCGTATGCCTGTGCCGGTGCTCGCTGCTGCTGCTGTTGGGTTGTGGATGGCGTAGATCACTTCATTATCTCTTCTTTGTATGCATAATTGTTTTCAAGACTCTGGGTCCTTTTCTCAGTGACTTCAAAAGTGCAGAAGAGCCAAGAGGCTCAGGGCTGTGTGGTGGTCTGACTTTTGCTTGGTATCAACTTTATGCAACAACTCCAGTTAATTGGATGCAGTTTCTTTAATAAACGTCTTGAGATTTCCAAATATCTCAGAAATTTAAAAGCAAATAAAGACTAACAAAATTCAGAAAATTAGCATACATACATTTATTAATTGTGTATGTCAACATTATTAGTATTTTTCCAATAGCAGAATATTTTAACGTTGGTACTAAAGGGTGAGACCATGTGCCCAGTGTCAATCACCCACCCAATCCTTCAGTAAACTCATTGATCAACTACTACTCTGTGCTCTGGGACACAGTAACGAGAAATGCCAGCTGTGACGAGGGACACTTCCCAGTTCTGTCATCTGCCACTCACCTGCTCTGCAGCTGGGACAAAGGTCTTAAATTCTGTTTCCTATTTTGCAAATCACAGGCTAATCCTGCTTGCTAGACAATGGTGGTGCTGAGGCAACTTGTGTAAAACTCACGCGAGGGGCTTGGTGTACAGACACACGATAAGCTGCAATAACAACGTGTACCTGCCTGCACAGGCAAATCTACTAAAATCGACTATTGGGGAACATAACAGTGATTCCTTCCTGTTTTTCACTGTTTAAATATTGATTTATGGGCTATTCACCTGCCTCTGATTAAGTGTCAGGTCTGGTGCTCATGGTTCTCCTAGCAGGAAAAGCCAGGGGAACTCAGGACAGAGGGTCGGATGGTGTTTTATTTCCTGGGGAGAAAGTGATCAGACCGCCCAGTGTGGGGGCTGTGAAGGCAGCTAGTGTTGCTTCACTTTTTGATGTGGGAAGTCACATGATCATGCTTTCAAATTTATCTGGCTAACATCCATTGTGTGTCAAGTACAATGCTAGGTGTTGCGGGGGCAGGGGGATATGAAGGTGAATACAAAAAACAATGCCATTATGGATTTTACAGGGATGGCAGTTGCAGAAGAGATAATTACCGGTATAATGCCTCATAAAACTCAGATGGATAAGTAATGCACGAACATATATGGCGGAGAAAAATGAACCCTACTCTGGGCTGGGGT
Organism: Microtus pennsylvanicus; assembly: GCF_037038515.1. Lineage (NCBI taxonomy): Eukaryota > Metazoa > Chordata > Mammalia > Rodentia > Cricetidae > Microtus > Microtus pennsylvanicus. The sequence continues at coordinate 34,646,390 of NC_134596.1, forward strand.
GGGGCAGGTTCAGAGGGCCAGACCAGTGGAAGTTCAGAAACTTGCTTTGGCACGCTACAAAAGTTCATGTGCAAGTTTCAAAACTTCGCTGACAGAATAAACCACTGCTTCTTCAAAAAATATTTCTAGGAAAATATCTAAAGTACTGACTGGACAGAGTGAAAGATAGCTCCTGGCTTGTTCTCGCTCCTGGTGCTCAGTATCCCTAAGGCCCCTGTGAGGAATTCTGGTTGTCATCAAATCAAAGCCCAGACACTTTCATGCCAGAGCGTCTGTTTCCAGAAACTTGAAATGATGAACACTTCCTTTTATTGATACCGTGTCATCTCCAAGTCTTTTGGAATCTCACAGATGTCCACTTGGCTTTCAAAATGAAATCTTGACGGGAATTCTCCTTGGAGCATTTTTTGGGAGAATTTAACAAGGGCTTCTTGAGACAGAAAAACTGTGGCATGTCCAGGGTTTTATTACAGGAACAAAGAAGGGCGGAATGTGATTAGCCATCACTAGGAGAGCTCGCAACCACTCAACAGACATCAATTCAGTAGGCATCTGCTGCGTGTGGTCTGAGAAGGGTCCTTTCTGTTGAGAGGCTCTGTGTTGACAAGCAGGAGGAAGAAGAAGAGAAATCATGCTATAAAACTGTCACACTCCTAGGGAAGAAGGGATGGGTTCAGAGAGGAAACCACAGGCATATCAGCTGCTGAATCATGCGTAAGGGCTGACAGCAATTTGACAGATGAACGGTTCTACCAGAGAGGCAAGGAATGAGAGGATTCTGCTTAGACTTTTCCCATGTTACTCAAGGCGCAGACGTGAATAAGACACACCTGGGAAAACCACCATGAAGTTGGCCCATCAGCTCTGACAGATGTGAGAAAATTGGACAGAAAAACGTGAGAGGAACTGGACTATGTTAGGTGTTCCTAGAAAAGTCCACAGCTAGTGGTAGGCAAGCTGAGATGGTGCTAGAGGCGATGTCTAGATGAGAAGGCAGAGGTGAGAAGAATTCGGGCTGTTGAACTGACCCCCGGCTGGTGGCCTTTTGAACTAGAAAGATCCACAACTCTGATCATCAGTTCTTAGAGTGAAGCCACGATTTCCATTCTTCGCTTTGCAGTCTGCTTTCACACAGCGACTATAACACCTGTCTGGGAACTACTGCAGAGTTGGCCTGGGCCCATTCCCCATTCTCTGTGGGCTCTGTATTTTCATCTTGCTCCCAGGAGTTAGTAAGGGCTTCTTGCTTATCTTAAAGTGTGCCCAGTGTTAAAGATAAAGACAGCAGATAGCAGTTTGTCTATACTCAATTTAGGAATCTAGTTGGCAAGACAGTACTGCAGGCAGATCAATTAATTATATTTAAAGTCTGTTAAATACAACAGTAGACACTTGGAGGATCTATAGAGGAAACTAAGGCTTGCCTATTCTGAATGCTGAGGGTGACCAACCCCTGTGACTGTCTACTTTTCCTGGGTTAGCCATATTTCCTTCTCTGCAAGATCCCAAGCCGCTTCCAGTGATACAGGATATTAAGCATAGTAAAAGGGAAATAATTTACATGCCAAGCACAGGAGGATAAATAATAGAGTTTCACCTGTCTTAGAAATTCCTTAATTATTTTTAATTTTACAGGAATTATTTGGTAAATGTTGCAAAGAAAGGTTAAGCCAGAGTCTCAGATCTGCATCCTCATCCCCGCTGGAACATGCACTTCTTGTCATGAAGCAGGGTCTCACCACTGAGTTCATGTATACCGGTAGCAAGCTATAGAGAAGATAGGAAAGACGAATTCCAGCTTCTCATTAAATTTTCCAAAAAGAAAGCTAGTACTGCATTTTAAAGAAGCGCTCTTTATGGGGCTGGGTATGGTGGGGCAGTACCTGGGAGGCAGAAGGAAGTGGAACTCTATAAGGTCCAGCCTGGTCTACACAAGTGAGTACCCGTCTCAGAAATAATTAGAGAGATAGAGCGATAATAAAATGTTTAGATGTGTTACACACACACACACACACTCCTGCCTTTATGGACTGGTAATTTGGGGGAAGGGAGAACTCTACTTTGCAGACCAATGAACGTCTGAAGAGAAGGACCTGTTGCTAAGGTAATCAAGGCAGCCAGTTCAGCAAGCAAAAAGCTCTTGCCTATGGGCGGAGATCAACTCTGACAAGAAGCGATATTCACGAGGGGCCTTTTTCAATTTCATTTAATCAGTTAGAGAAGATGGAGTTACCAACTCTGAGTGGGAAAGGATATCTACAAGATAGCCTGAGAAATATGTATCTGGAAAGTAATTTACTTACTAATCCACAGAGATACAGGTTTATGATCTCTCTAAATCATATCCGGCTGTGGTCTTTTCCTTGTACAAATCTCCCACTGGGATCCATTACATGTATCTTTGAATCTCTCTCTTATTCTTCTAATATCCGAAATATTTAAGAAATATGGTGGATTTAGTTTCAATCCTGTTTTTACTTCCTTTCAATCTTTTTATATATATATATATGTGAAAACATGCAACCCCCCCCCCCCTTTTTCCTTTTTCAGGGAAAGAAGCCCCAGTGTGATTACTGGTAGCACGGGATTAAGAAGTGGAGGGAGTGAGGAGGGAAGCAGTTACTGGAAACAGCATTGGCTGGCACTAGAATAGGTGTTTCACAGATGTTAGCACAGAATAGTAAGAGCTCTGTGCAACTGATGCCAGTCTCCTCATTTAGCAAACAGGGCGAGAGTCCCAGACATTAAGACACGAGGTCATCTGAGCACAGGCACATACCATGTACGTTGCAGAATTGTACCCTAGGTCTGCTTTTCTGTTGTCTTTCTCCATTGTAATGGTCTCTATGGAGTATTCTATTTCTTCAAGAGAGGAGAATCATCACATCCTCAACCTTCATGAAGCGGCTGATGAATCACAAAACTCCTTCTTTCAAGTCAGCATTCATTTGTTGAGAATACACAAATTGGCCACCTTCTAACATGCAAAAGACAGGTGCTGAGGTATGAGAGTGAAACCTGGCCGGCTGTGTCCATCGGTACGAGTTAGTCCAGAGTGGCGGATACCATACAAATTACAGGACAGGACACACTGTGAAGTGTGTATAAGACAGTGAACCACACACAAAGAGCGAACTGACAGAGGAACTCTAATTCCAGCTGTGGAGAAGCAGAGGATGTTGGAGAAGAGGCGGCCTTTGTGGGAAGTCTTGAGGAATGCCTCCCACTTGGCCATAGAAATTAAGTAAACAAAGAGCCTCAGAGGTTAATAAAATAAAAGACAATGGTATCTAGCTATGAAAGAATGCTTCGGGACTAAGGGCGTGTGCTGTGTCTAGAGTGGTTGAAAGTATGGCTGCCAAAGCAGATGGAAGCCAGCATACACAGGGACTGAAAACCATGGACACCAATTGGACATTAATTTTACAACTTCAATGGTCCTGTGTGTGTCTGGGCAGAGTTGCCATTTCTTTATGTATGGGACTCATTAAATGCCCTCTGATTTGGGTGGGGTGTTGCTCGCTAATTCTAGAAATTAAAGCCTGTCTAACTGGCATGTCATAGCTAGAGACAGGCTTACATTATTAGCCCAGTGGCAAAGCCATAATTTACCTTCTATCCACTGTCAAAGGGACGCCAAATGTTGGGTATTGTTATGGCATCCATACTTCATGCGGAGGCCACAGAGCCCGCTCTAGGAAAGGCAGATCTATGTGCCTAGAGAGTCTAAGGGTCCGGATGGATCTGTCACACCCACACTAGCTATGAGCAGCAGCTCACCAGTAAGTATAGAAAGAGAAAGGACCTTCATGTTTAAGGTGTTGTTTTAGGTTTTTCTTCCACAACTTAACATAATCATTTTAGTTACCAGATGAGATCAGATTGCCCAGGCAAAGTAGAATGGAGAGCCCCATTATAGATGGTTTTAAGCCACCATGTGGTTGCTGGGAATTGAACTCAGGACCTTTGGAAGAGCAGGCAATGCTCTGAGCCATCTCTCCAGCCCCCCATAAGCCTGGTTCTTAAGGGGAAAGTTAAACCGCAGAGAAATAGCTTGACATGATTTTGGAGGAATAATGATTTTAACAGCATCCTAGTTTAATAAAGAAGCTGTTTTGGGCATTTGATAGGGTAGAGCAGAGCTAGGCGGGGGAAAACTAAACTGAACGCTGGGAGAAAGAAGGCGGAGCAGGGAGAAGCCATGTAGCCCCACCAGAAACAGACGCTGGAACTTCACCCAGTAAGCCACAGCCACATGGTGATAAACAGATTAAAAGAAATGGGTTAAATTAAGATGTAAGAGTCAGCCAATAAGAAGCTAGAGCTAATGGGCCAAACAGTGATTTAATAATTACAGTTTCTGTGTGGTTATTTCGAGGCTGAGCAGTCGGGAACCAACAAAGCGGCTCTCCTTACAACAGTTGACCATCAGACTCCTTCAGGGATCTGAAATTCAGGGCTTTCTGCCTTTGAACAGCTGTAGTCCTGACAAGTCTTTTACAAATTCACTTTTAAAACAGCAATCACCACCTTTTCCTTGGGTTTTAATAACAAATTGTTATTGAAAGATTTCTGCTTGTTTTATTATTGTTTTGCCCCGAGTTTGATTTTTTTTAAAAAGCAAAGAAAGAAAGCAACAAGTGACCTCCACACCCTTAATGCTGAGCCTGAAGGCCACTGTCAATCATAATGCAATTTCTTTCTAAAATCTTAGTCCAGAAACTTATTATGGCAAGAATAACAGCCCACAAAGGTGGCCTGAGAATTTGATCACTAATGGCCACCTCACCGAGTTCACGCTGTGTGTCAGGTCCTTTACCCCACCCTGTTTTGTTTAAGTTCTTTTAGGAAACCGAGGCTTAGAATGGTGACATCATCAACTAACCCGAGAGTGGGGCTGGGGAGCCCATCTGAGATGTCAATCAAACTGTGGCTCATGTAACAACTTCCCAACATATAATGCCAACAAAGGGGACAGAGAGAGTAAAACTCCAGACATTTCCCTCTTTTTCCATGAGTCAGCTGGGGCAGAAGGATTTCGGCGCACTGGGGTGGGGAGAAGGGTGAGGGTAGTGTGCATCCCAACTACCAAAAGGAAGGCACTGTCTAGAAAGAAGGTTGGCTTAACCAGGTCCTGGGGTAGCAGGGTCTCTGGAACCCTGGGGTGGTGTGGAGGGGCTCAGACAAGCTAGTCAGAGAAGATCAGTGAAAATGTCATGCTTCAGGGGAGCAGGGACATCTATTTAAACGGGACAGCTCCCTGGGAACAGTCACTAGGACAGGGTAAGTCAGTCTTTCAAATCATAGTCCCACCCTTAAGTGATTTGCAGCAGTCACCTTCAGAGTTTGTTGTTAGAGCACCTAGGGCAGTGTTTGGGACATGGTAACTGCTTAACCTGACGTGTGACTGCATTTGCATGGACCTACAACTGTCAAGTACATGGACCTGCATAGTATCATTTAGCATTTTCGTCTGCAGCCCCTTTAAACCAAACATCAATTTTAAAAGGTCTACTGGGAAATAGGAGAAGGGAGCCTGAGATCTGTACTTTATGAGCCTATGTGAGATTAAAAAAAAAATCCCATTACATTGAAACCAGTGTGATAGATTAAACAGAATAACACAAATGTTACATGAACTGCAAATGGATTCCTGGTTGTGATGATTTCCATCCCTTAATGCTGTTATAAAGGCTTTTTGGTATTTTTAGAATCCCTACCTTTTTATACTTTCTTTATGATGTGTTTTTTAAAGAGTTTAAATCAATTTTCTTAACCATTTTCTTCTGAGAAACTTTTAGAGGTAAGTAACCATGAAGGGATCATGGAGGGGAACCCACACTTAGGTCACATGACAGGTATTTCAATAATTATAATTGTTTTGCCATTTACTGTACACCTGTGATATTTATCAGTTCTTATTTAAATCAAATAAATTTTCCAGTTAATATTTTTTCTAAACCAACGTGACATGCAAACGGCTACATGGTAATGTATTTGGAGAGTTAGAATTCTAAAGGAGAAACCTCTGGTCTGCAGTCCATCTTCTCAACTTGTAAAGATCCCAACCTTTTCTCTACGGCAGTGGTTCTCAACCTTTCTGATACTGCAACCCCTTAACACAGTTCCTCATGGTGTGGCTACCCCAACCATAAAATTATTTTCATTGCTTCTTCATAACTGTAATTTTGCTACTGTTGTGAATCATAATGTAAATATCTGATATGGAGGACCCCCTGTGAAAAGGTCATCAGTACCCAAAGTGGGTCATGAACCACAGGTTGAGAACCACTGCTCTAGGGCATTCTTCCTTCCTCCGAACCAATACCTTAATTCTAGCTACAGACAGCAAGCTACCTGCTCTTCTGCATGCACACTAACCATCCAAATACTTATGTAACACTAAGCATTTAAGCTTGACGCTTCCAATACCAAAACATTCCATGTCTCCCCACTATTCAATAATACCACAAAGGGTTTTTGGTTCTTCAAAAGTTTTCTGCCAGATGAACATTTTGTATGCCATCTACTTCTCTAATCGCAGCCTATGATTTGAAATTATATACTCTTTTGCTGCTACCTTCAAATTAAGCAACCTATAATCTAGTTAATAAGTAATTTTCCTTTTAAGGTTAAAAAAACAGCACCACAATATTAGAATCAATTTATAATCGTAAGTAATTGTGATTTATCTTATCACAGCCATTGCAAAAGGCAGTCCCAAAGTGATGACTACAGCTATAATAGATGCTAGACTCAGATCTTAGGGATCCGTGTCGTGGGATAGACAAGAGACGTGGCTACATATCTCTAAACTGAGCCCATCACCAAAGAGAGAACTACCTTATCTGGCATAAATATGACTCAGAGACTGCACTGAAGCCCATTCATTCCCATACCAAAGTCTCTGTGGACGACACAGCCTGCCTTCCCCTTTTATAGAATACTCACTGTCTCAAACCCCACAGAGACACAAACGTAATTAGTTCCTTTATTCCTTGAAACACCAACTTTTGAAAACCAAGGAAAAAAAAATCTAGTAAGTGTAACCCACTAAAGATAAAATTTTATTGAGAATAGTGGACAATTCTCACTCAATAGGAATTTTATTATGTATCACAACCTCATCCTTTGCTAAAGGGCAGGGAACCCTTTATTTGTACTAGGAAGACAGACCCTGTTACAATGCACCATTAGATGCATTTGAGCGGACCATAGATGGAGGTTTGCTCCTTGATATGTGGCTTAGTCCTGGAGAATCATAGTTTTTGGAAAATCAGTGTTTGGAAATACTGGTTCTCAACCTTCCCGACACTGAGACCCTTTAATACTGTTTGTTCCTCATGTTGTGGTGACCCCCAACCATAAAATTATTTTTGTTGCTACTTCATATCTGGTTTTGCTAATGTTATGAACTGTAATGTAAAGATCAGATACGCAGATAGTTTTAGGTGACCCCTGCGAAAGGGTCCTTCGACTCCCATAAAAGCAGTTGCGAACCACTGGTTGAGAGTCACTGTGCTAGAGCAAAATGGAAACAATAAAAGCTTTAATGCAGATTGGGTTTGTGAACCTTTGAGTATACTAAGACCTATTCATGAGTTCACCACAAAGACTAAGTCAAGTAAATCACAAAGGCATTTATCAAAGCCCAACGCATGGCGAACACGCTTGAAGCCTTCCAACTAACCTAGACGAGTCTTCCCATCACCACGTCTTTCCTAGGCAGTTAGGAAACTGAGCTCGGAGGAATGAGAAAGCTACATTAAAGCTAAGTGAAGCAAAAACTTTGTCTTTGTCTTTTGCACACGGATAGTCGCGGTTTGAATGAAAACATGTCCCCCGTAGGCTCACGTACTTGACTGATTTGTCTCTAGGTTGTGGAGCCTTTAGGGGGTGCAGCATTGCCAGAGGAAGCGTGTCATTATGGATGGGCTTTGAGTATTTCTTGCCTTTGTCTCTTACCTGTTTTCTCTTTCTGCTTCCTGAGTGTGGATAGAAACTTGATGGACAGCTTCCCGCTCAGCTGCTAGTTCATCCCGGCTCTTCCCATGCCTCCTGCGCTTTGATGGACTCCATCCCCCTCCCCTCCACCCTAAGCCAAAAAGAAGCCTTTCCTCCCTTAAGTTGCGTTTACCAGGTTCTTTCCTCACAGCAACGAAAAAGCACCTAACGTACATCTGCCGTGTCACATATGTTGATTCTAAAGGCCATCTGGATGCGTCTCAGTTCAAATTGCTCCTGTAGACAAATAGTTCGGTGTAACTTTCTTGTATGCACATACACTAAACCTATTTTGCATATATTTGACTAAACAAGTACATATGCTACTTATGAGACAAGATATTTTTGTTTTAATTAAATTTGTTCTTTGATAACTTCCTGACTGTATAAAGTATATTCTGATTATTCTCAGTCCCCGCCCTGATAGCATGGTGACCAGTGGGTCTCGTGCAGACTGACTGGATAAAGGCATCCACAGAAACACTTTTTTTTTTTTGAGACAGGGTTTCTCTGTAGCTTTGGAGCTTGTCCTGGCACTAGGTTTTATAGACCAGGCTAGCCTCGAACTCACAGCATTGGAGATCTGGAGACTGTCTAACACTCTTGGTTTGAAGACCATGACGTAGCGTTTAGATAAATAGAGAGAGAAAGAAGATCCTCTGACCAGACAATGGAACTTCTGATAGCATAACTAGGAAACCTGGGCCTCTACAGTTACTGTATGTGTCAGAGATGGGGGGGGGGATGCGGAAGAAATTAAACTTCCAACTTAGTTTTCCATCTCAAGACTGTCATAAGTGAATTTGATTAGCTAAGTGTAAATTACTCTTGCTCAAATCTGTGAAAATGGAATCAGACAAACCAAAACAGAGAGTGGCTTTCCTGGCACTGGAAATGAGGCGGTGGAAGGAAGTGACCTTGAGAGGAGAGTAGATAAATTGGGTATCTGGTGACTGCAGGGTCCGGCCTTGAGAGAGTTATAGCTTGCAGGAAGGGCTAAGGAGCAGTCTGGCTGACTCCTCAGAGATGGAACGAAGAATCTTGAAGAGATCAACTTGGCTAGTCGTATTTGTAGGCTAAAATACCAGCGAGAAGAGAGCAGCACAGAAAGAAAATTCTAGAAATATTCAGACCCTTTAATATTCAGCGGAATACTAATGGGTATGGTGTGCTGTGGTTTTGGTGTGCATTCCTGTGCATATGTGCATATTCACGTGATGTGTGTGTACACACTCACACACACCTGTCTGCCTGTCTGCAAACTACCAGAAGCTAGAAAAAAAAAGCCAGCAGTTTAAATACCTGGCATTTCCACAGTTCAGAACAATGCCAGTTCTCAGTAGCCATGCAGCAAAGACAATGACAACCAGCCCTGCTCCTGCTTTATGGGGCACCGGCAGCACTGTCGCTAAGCTCCTGCCTCAGCACTGAGACACAATTGGTGGTGGACTAAACGCTGCTCTGGTCAAAACCAAACAACAACAACAACAACCTTCAAAGGAAGACCTTGCAAGATCAAACATTTCTCAAATATTGTACAGTTCAATACAGTTCAATATTTGTGAACATAGAGTATCTAGTCTCCTCCCACAAAAGTCCCCCACCTGCACAATAGCTAGCATTAAATTGGAAATTACCAAGCATGCCCAGAAGCAGGGAAACAGAACCAATGAGAAGGAGGAAAAGTTAACTGATCAAAACCAACTTGAAACTGACGTGAATGCTAAACTTAACTAGAAAAGAACATTACGAGGCTTCTACACTCATTTCCAGAGGGCCATCAATTTAAAACAGAGATATGAAAAATTAATTTAAAACAGAAACAATGTTTTTAAGCGTCCTTCTTCAGTGAACTTATAATAATTAAAACTACACCAGCTGCAAAAATATAGACTTAATGATGAATTAGATGCTTCAGAGAAAAGATTAGGGAGTGCAAGAGAAATAGTGAGAAAATCATTTGTTAGAAAATAGCACATGCATATTAAGATGGCTGCCAATTGATGTAACAGTCTCTATACTTACATATTAGCATATAAAAAGAGGGAGATGACACAAATATCAGTGAGGTGAGACATTACAAGTAAAGGAGCATATATGTAACTGGAATAATAGGGGGGAGGTGAAAGAGAACGTGAGAAACGGTGTTTAAAGTAATCATGGCTAATAATATTTTCCTAAATTTTATTGAAAAGCATGAAAGTTTAGACTCAAGAGTCTCAATACTACAAAGGACAAGAGACATGAAGGAAAAATCATGTATCTGCACACAAATGTACCCAAAATAAAAATGGGCACTGGGCGGTGGTGGTGCACACCTTTGAACCCAGCATGTCAGAGGCAGAGACGGGTGGATCTCAGTGACTCCAAGGCCAACCTGGTCTACAAAGTGAGTTCCAGGACAACCAGTGCTGTTACGCAGAGAAACCCTGTCTCAAACCGCCCCCTCAATAATAAAATAAAAAATGAAAATGTCTGCACATGTATATGCATAGCTAAAAATGGATGAAGACATCACTAAAGCTGGAAGGACAGAAACTACTTTGCAAGGCTCTATCACAGTGCTTGGTGTTCTGCTAGACCGCGTAAGTTAAAGATGTGCGCTACTGACTGTGTAAGGGCAAAGCTTCTGCTGACACAACAAGAAACACAATCACAGTGAGTAAGTAACAGAGGAGATGAGGTCCAACTTCAATAATTACCCCCAAACAATCAGAAAGAGGGACAAAATAATAACCGCAAGGTATTACACTGAAACATCTCTGTGTGTCATATTAAGCACGCTGATTATAAACACCTCCATTACAAGGCAGAGGCTTCAGAGGGTATGATGATGATGCAGTTGCATGAGGGTATGAGAAATAGACATTAAATATTGCCACAGCTGAGTAAGCCTGAAAGGGGCGGGGAAAGATGCACCATGCTAACAGTAGTCAAAAGGAAACACAAATGGCTGCCCTGATAACAGGAAACAAAGACCAAACAAAATAAATGGCATATTTCAGAGCAGAGATTGTTTATCACCCACTTCAAGGAAGGTAATTAGATAACTATAAGAGTGAAATTTCAACAAGGGGACCTTAATTGACCGTCCTAGATTCTTCAACATGTAATAAAGTCTCCAAAGAGATGAAAAGCAATTTGTAGCTACTACCCACTAACCTGAACACACATCTAGAGCGTGCCCAGCTCTCACCAGCATGGTGCCACCCCAGTGCACACGGAACAACATGTTCTGGGGATGGAAGAATGGTCTAAGATGTTGTCAGTGTCCTCACAAAGAAGGAGAGAAGCCCAAGGTCACTCAAAGTAGGCTTGTGGACTTCACTCCTCCCTCCTGATGGGTCATTCTCATCAACCAGCAAAATAACATGTCGTTTGCATTTATTGAATTTGCAAGTCTGTCCTGAGCTTTTTCAATAAAAGCCTGGTTTGTTAACAAAGTGTAGTAGCAACAGTTCTTCACGGGGAAGATTATGTCAGGAATTCTAAGGACGCCTGCAGCTACGTTTCAGCATCAAGAGCTTTACAGATACTATATAGGCATAGGGAAATAATGTAGAGAAAGCATTGAGATCAGAGACCAGCATGGACATAACATCCTAACATTGTATATCTCTGCTTTTGGGACGTGGTCTTACTATGTATGCCCCCAGCTTCCTGGGTACTGGGAATATAGACACACAACCAGCTCATGCTAGCATTGCTGCCTAAGGTTTTAACAACCCAGCAGATGAGGTACTTTTTATTTCTACTCAACAGAGAAAGAAGTAAAGGTTCAAAGAAGCATAGTGGTTCATCTGTGTGTTGTGGCCCCAGTATGGGGGTCGAGGGCACCAAGTTGGAGATGTCTAACTCTAAAGCTCTTGCTCTTTTCACACTAATGCAGTTGGATCAGGAAGTAGTGCAGAAGCTAATTTGCATGATCCTTCAACGGAGAGTTTCATTTTAGGAAAGGCATACCAATTAAATAAGGATGACATTCCATTCTGTTCAAAAGCCATTTGTTGATTCTGTATTTGGCATGAGAGAAGAAATATTGCTTGAATGTTAAATATTCAAAAGGAAAAATCAGAAATCGCCTCTTTAATGTTTAATCGTGTCATCCAGAGTAGACCTGTCCCAGAGGGGACTGAGCAGAGTAGACCTGTCCCAGAGGGGACTGAGCAGAGTAGACCTGTCCCAGAGGGGACTGAGCAGAGTAGACCTGTCCCAGAGGGGACTGAGCAGAGTAGACCTGTCCCAGAGGGGACTGCCCTGCCTGCACTGTCTCTCTGTGCATTTGTCTTCACTCGTGCGTGCATTGCCAAAAGTCTACATTCATACAACACTTTGACAAGAGTTCAGTTTTAGGTGCAGCCTGTGCAGGGAGCAGCAGCCCCAGCTATGACTTGAGGAATCGGTTCTGGGTCTAGATCCACCCCTGACTTTCATTCTCTATGGCCCAGGCCTAGGATTAGCTCTTCAACCATTCTCTTTAATTTTTGTAATGCTGGAGATTGAATAGGGGCCTTGCTTATATTACACACTTGTTCTACCACTGAGCCACACAGCTCAATCTCTCTTTTAGCTAACCTGACACTCATCTTCTTTATCTGTGAAACAAAAGGACAAGGGGGATTGAATCCTAAGCTAACCAAGAATGGCAAAATGCCCAACTCCTTTCTTGGGTTGAAAAGGACCTTACCTTGATTTCTTTCCATAGACTTGTGATAAATGCTCTAACAGGAGAAACTTAAGGGGGAAGTGCCCCTTACCAATTTAGGGGTGTGCTTTCCATATCCTATTAAGAGCAGTAGTAATAAGTACACACTTTCAACACTATCTTCCTATTACAGCCCAATGGACCTAGTGTGGGTTTTTATTCCAGGCACCTTACAGTTTGGTATGCATACATTTCTGTGCCTTGGGTTTTTCTTATGAGGCTAACTTGCTTAAATATGACTGTGGCGTGAATCAAATGAAATAACTGTGTGTGTGTGTGCATGTACGCACACTCAGTTCTTTAATCTACTATTTCCTTCATTTTCTCTCATGTCTTCAAAGGACATTGGTCAGAATTCAAATCAACAGTTGATATTTATCTAGTACCAAACAGTTCTAAGGCCTTTACTTGTACTGACAGCTTAATCTGTTCCCGGGACTACAGGGCATACCACCATTTTCAGCCCTTTATTTCAGAAGAGAGGATCCCAGGCATGGAGCAGTTTAAAAGCACCTTGTCTGAGTTCTGTGAGTGAGGAAATCTCAGAGGCAGGACTCACATGTGTAACACAGGCAGTGAAGTGCCAAGGGCAGAGGCCAGAAGAGTTTCCCCTCATGCCCTTCTCAGAGTTGCATTTGTTGTGATTTTAGTCAGCAAGGCCTGCACAGGTTATCTTCCCTGACCTCAGTAAATGAGGCTTTAGAAGAAATGCATCCCATTTTATCCTCCTGTTTCTTCTACATCAAGCTGTGTGGTCATAAATGTATTACCTTTCTTTTTGGAGATTTAGGCAGATGACCTCTGCAAAGTATCTACTATGCAGCAGGTGTCTCTCTCTCAATCTCTCTCTCTCTCTCTCTCTCTCTGTCTCTCTGTCTCTCTCTCTCTCTCTTACACACCCCTATTGCTTATACTTAATTTTTTTGAGTATGAGGCCACTTGTTTGTTCCTGGCTGCTCAGCCCCGAAATAATCACACAGAAACCATATTATTTGCAATACTGTTTGGCCAATAGCTTAAGTGTATTTCTGGCTAACTCATATCTTAAATTAACCCATCTCCATTATCTGTGTATCGCCACAAGCTGTGGCTTACCAGGGAAATTCTGGCGTCTCTTTCTGGAGGGCCTACATGGCTTCTCACTGATTCTGCCCTCTTTCTCCCAGCATTCAGTTTAGTTTTCCCCGCCAGCTCTATTCTGCTCTATCAGGCCAAGCCAGTTTCTTTATTAACCAATGGTATTCACAGCATACAGAAAGGACTCCCACATCAATTTTTTTCTTAATGTTTGACTTAAATAGCCACTTTAGCTTTAAAGTTTCTCAAGTTTAGAATCACATTTGCTAGACTTAGAAGAAATGGTGAGTATAAATTGATTTTTAATAGAGAGAAATGATCATAAATGTCAGACAGAAACCCACTACTGCCAGGAATCAAGCTGGTATTTACCAAATTTGCCTAGCTATAAGAATAAAGATAGAAAATTGTTTAGGTCATAATGTACCCATCGCTTGGGAGAGAAATGATAAAATAATGCCATATGTGACAGTATAAAATAACCCCTTTTCTCCAGAGAGCATGAGTAAGTCCACATCTCAGCGACTTAAATATAAGTGAATCACACACATTTTTAAGCCTAAAATAAGCATAAACATCACAGTAATTCAGAATTAAAAGGGGAAGGACTGTTTGGTTTTATTTTTTAAACAAGGCTCTTTGTTTTCCTCAGCCTGAATAGAAATGAGCCATGCACAGCCCTCAAATACTCACGTGCTCTCCGGGCTTCCTGGGAAGCCTACAGCTTAGCAGGGCTGTGTGTTTGCTTTGATCATTGGTCTGTGATATTTCAACATACAGTCCCTTTCTCTTCTGGCCTACCTATCAAGGATCTCTTCTCCCTGCTGTGCAGCTGTCCCGCTAGGCATTCAGCAGACCTTTGCCTTAATGTTCATTTGTGTAGTGTGGGATGACAAGTAGCTATAGACAGTGCTAAGTGAATTTGAAGATTATTTATTACTGCAGTAGAGTCTGGCTTAGCCTGGTGAACATAGTCACGAGATGTAGTTATATACTGTTCTCTAATTTACATAGATATTTTAGATGCAGAATCTTGTTTAAGCTGACAGCATGCCTAAAGAGCATTTGATTGGTCCAAAAGGCATAAAATTAGAAGCTATGTTTCTCCAGATTGTAGCAATCAAGGTATCAAGGTTTCTATTAGATACAGAGAACAGAGAAGAATCCTAGGACAGCAACTAAGAGAAACCAAGTATAAAGGATAAGTAAGAGAGGAATTAGTTTTCATTAGTGTGTGTGTGGGGGGGATTGATGTGTGTGTAGATAGATAGATAGATAGATAGATAGATAGATAGATAGATAGATAAACTTACCCATGGAAGCATGTTTAGAAGACTGAGGTTGATGTTAAGGTTATGTCAAGATTTCTCTCTAATTTACATTTTTGAGACAGTCTCTCACTGATTGGTCAGAATAACCGGCCAGAAATCTTGAAGGACCTACCTCTTCCAGATGACTAGTACACGCCTACCAGCCCAGCTTCTGCATGAAAACTTGGGATATGAACCCACATCTTCATGCTTATACATCAATGCTTTTCCTACAGAGCCATCTCTCTGCCCTCTAGGAGGGGAATTATAACTCAGCTCAGAAGGATGAGACAGATAAAAGAAGTTGCTTCACAACTTCTCAGTCTTAAGCTTCCATCACGAGCATCCCCGGGGATCAATCCCTGGGAAGGTTGTAATCTTTTGACTCTCAAGTTCCTTAGAGTAACACTTCTTGGGATAGCATGTGCACTTCCACTGTGATTTTTATTATAACTTTGAAAATGGGCCAGATTTCGGGACAAAGATGAAGTGGGCTCAAGGCAGCCAAGCTGAATTAGAGCTAAAAAGGCAAGCCTGCCACTTGCTGAACCACAACAGTGAATGAGACTACCACAGCTTTATGTCAGACAGGAGGCAGGGGTAGAGTTCTCCTGGTTTTTGGCTCCTGGTTCCACTGTGTTCCTGGATGTATCTTGTCAGGACCCCAAGGGCAGGCCAGTACAGATGCCTAAATACTAACAGCTAGACTGAACAAGGTATTCTTTTGGCTCTAAATATCTTCTCTCTCTCTCTCTCTCTCTCTCTCTCTCTCTCTCTCTCTCTCTCTCTCTCTCTCTCTCTCCACACACACACACACACACACACACACACACACACACACCACATATAAGCCGATTTGTTTCAGGGCAAGAAAGTTTCAGTAGCAACAAGGAATCACTTCCAGGCCCTCCGGTTTTTCATTTGGCCACACTGACATGGGGTTGGTTTCTCCCCAGCTCTGTTGAGCTCTAGGAAGAAAAGGATGGATGGCTGCTCTAGGGTTTTAGTGGTTGTTGGAGAGTTAAATGCTGTTGTAGCAGTGATCTTATAAGTGTTTCATGTGCTTTTCTTTTGATTATCAAAATTGGATTGTATAGACGGTTGTCTTGCTGGCTTTCAGATGCGGAGAACTACTGATGGCCACTGTGTTCTAAACAAGGAGTAAGACAAATTTTTCTCAAGTTTAAAATCTAAGGATTAAAATTAATAACTGTGTGTAAAGTTAGTGGTGCCATTTAAAGATTTACTTTTTACTTTATGTGTATGAAAGTTTGGCCCATATGCATGTATGCCCACCACATGCATGCCTGGTTCCTATCGAGGCCAGGAGAATATGCTGGATCCCAAGAAGTGGATTTCCAGAGACTTGTGAGCCACACGAGTATCGGGAACTGAGGTGGGGTCCTCCACAAGGGCAGCAGTGCTCTGAGCTGCTGGGCCCATCTCTCCAGCCCCACGACAGAATTTTAGTATTACTATATAAGTGGTTCTGTGCCTACAGCTTGACTGATTACGCAGGCTGGCTTGCCGTAGCTCTTCTCCCAACCACCTTATTTGTGGGAGGCTGAAAATGCTATTACAAATGTGGTTCTGGGCTGAGCTCCAGCAAAGGGAATTACGTTATAAATTTTTGCTGATCCCCCTGCCTTTTAGAGATCCTATCTAACTGAAGTGCACCCCATTTTAACACATTAAATACCATTAAGAGTACTTTATAAAAGAATCTAATGAATAGACTTTTGCTAAGAGTTTCAGGGAAACCATAATCGGTTGCTGTCAAGTTACTGGGCCCTAAACTCACAGCTAAAGCCCTGTTAGGCAGAGACGATGTTGTAATATGCAAATCATGTGATAACACGCCAAAATATTATTCAGGTGGAAAGGGAATTTTCAAATGTTAAGAGAAAAAAGTTTACTAAGACTTTATAATATATCAATTTATTTGTGATACTTGTAAGAACATGGCCTGAGCACAGAAGTCTCCCACCACAGCTGCTGCTACATCTGGCATAGATCAGCTTGTGCCAGGTAATAAAGTCAAATAAAATATGCGCGCCAACAAGGCTGAAAAGAAGTGTGACCACCATGCATGGTTCACTGTGACAAAACCTTGCTGACTATGACTGTCCAAGCGGAAGAAGTCTTGTCCTCACTTAGAGGCAATACATTAAAGCTGGGAAGAGAGGGCAACTGCTTGCTGTGCAAGCGTGAGGACCTGCGTTCGATCCCCAGAGCCAGGTAAGAGTAGCTAGGAGGGGTGGCATGCTTGTTGTCTCTGTGCTGGGGAGGTAGAGAAAGGCAGATCACTGGCCCACCCAGTTGAGGCTACATGGCTAGATTTAAGGTCAGTGTGATGTCACATCTCAGATAAAACAAAACCACCGCTAAACATGCACAAAAGCATCCCAGGTTGTCCCGGGCCCCACATACATATGTACTATACCCGTCCCCCATCAAGTCAATGTATTGGGAAATCCTTTTCGGGGGAGGGTGGGTAGGGCTAGAGGAGGGCTGAGGAGGCTGAATATGTGAAAGGAACAATGACGCATACCTATGAAAAGGTTATATTGTGTACTAACTAAAAGAAAAAAAACCCTTCTGTAACATAATAGTACCTCCTGTGTCTCATTTTTGGCCATTCTGCCACCCATGCCCAACCTACAGGGTCATCTCTGACTTCCCCCTTTCCTTCTAACACACTGCAAATATTGTCTCAGTCGGTCTTACTCAGTCAACCTCATTGTCTTGGCCTTAACTCCAGTCTTTCAAATCTTTGCCAATGTTACCGCAATTCATCCTCATTGGATTCCTAACCTCAGGTCCCAGCCAGCTTTAATCCGGCCTCCCACTGCAATCGGGATGATCTCTAAGTCACCAATATGATAGCATCTTCCCACTGTGGCAACTCTTCATTGTTTGCAGGGAGTCTCAACTTACCTAAGATCCTTCACCCCTGAAACTAACCTTCTGTGGTAGAAGATTAAATCTATTGTTTCTATGTTTTAATCGTACGACATTCCTTGTCCCAATGTGTCATTTATCTACTCATCCCCACATTCTTTACCTTGTGTTCTGAGACAAAATTTTAATCTGTAGCCTAGGCTGGCTTAAAACACGTGGTCCTCTTGCCTCAATCTACAAAGTTCTAGGAGCACAGACGTGTGCAGCTACATGCAGAGCCTTCTGCATTCTCGTTTTCAATCTTATTTCTACATTGTCTTTTGTTTATGCCCTTCTTGCTGTCTGAAGCAAACACCTTTCTTTCCTCTCTGGTTTGGTTATCCTGTCCACTCAACACCTTCCGCAAATGAACCCACTCTAGAACTAGTTGCTTCATTTTCAGAGCAACATGGATTTCTATTCAAACTCTAGATCCCCCACTGGAATCAGATTTTCATCAGCACTCATTACGGGTACATGTGTTCTCTCTCCGGAGTGAGGGGGTCCTATGAGACCTGAGATTGGGGAGCTGGCATACTCAGTGTTAGTCCCATGCCAGTCACGTCCAGTACTAAACAATCAAACCTAGAAGTGGGGGATGGACAAATAGCCATCCTATCTTCAAAGACAAAAGAAGATTAAATCACAAAGATGGCAGCCTGGTTCCTATGTCACATGGATAGCAGGACCACAAACCTCACCTGGGAGCTACACCTCAATTACCTCATACCTCTGCTTGTAAAAAATGGCAGTTGAAGAAAAGAAATAGGGAAAATTTCTACTTCTATCCAAAAACTCATAAACTAAAAATAAACTCTGCAGTGGTACACAATATTTGACCTTTCAAGATACTAACATTTCTTATGCTCATCTTCATAACGTTCTCCAAAAGGCAAATATTATCACTCTCATTTTGCTGCTGATGAGTTTGAGGCAGAACACAATTAAATGGCCTGGCTAGGCTGAAGAAGCGGGGGCAAGCAAAAGACCACGTTCATTGCTCGACACTCCTTAAGCTGTTGATATTGCTTGGTATTTACATCTACTTCTCAATCATTTCGTGTTCCATGGGAACAAGACAGGGTGTTTAATTTTGCATTTCTGAGAAAGGGAAGGTAAGATGACATCACCTGATGATGGTGGGCTTGTTCGCTCTATACAAGTACTGCCTGTTCTCCGTGATTTATTTTTAAGATATTACTTACTTACTTCCCTCAAAAGCATTGACGACGACAGCAGAAAGCGAATGAGAGCGCAGACCGCAAGCACACATTGGACTTTAGTGACATGGAATGGTTCTTTACTTCAATCAGAGTGTGACTGTTCATTGTGTCAGAGCTGGCTTGTGGCTGTGCAAGAGACAGAACCTGGGCCTTGGTATCCAAATGGCTGGCGCTTCTAGGTGTGTGTCTCTCAAACATTTCTCCTGCAGCTTTAGACTGCTCATGTGCATTTGGATTCAGTGACACAGTCCCAACAGGATTACCTTGAGAGTTAAATGATGTGCAATATACACAGAGATAATTGAACACTACTTACACAACATTTACATCTTCACATATAGTGAAACTCGCTGATTAAAACTGTACACTAGGTTGAGGTAGAACTTCCTGTATGTTACAAACGTCACCGAATGAGCAGTCAGAGACCTCCAATTTGCTCTTCTGAAGAGACCTGGATATTATTCAGTATATTATTTGTGGCAATATGAATCAGGCAGTGATGTCTTCAAGGCTACTGAGGAGCATGAAGCTGCCTGCCCCTGCCCTAAATCTGCCACACATTCGAAGACCATATTACACCCTTAGGCTGTTTCCATGGGCCCCATTTCCTCCACCTTCCTCCAGGCCCTAACTCAGATCCTTAAAATTTCTGGCTGGGATGGCTACACCAGCCTAATTGGTTTCCCCATTTCTGGCATTATCTACAAGTCCTACGGAGCACTGTATTCAGCAAGAATTAGTTAATTAAAACCAGGTCTCATCCCTTTAGCCATTGAATTAAAAAGCAAGACAGAACTTCCTTTAGTGGCTCTCCAGTGGGCTTCAGCTTGTCTATACATATGATACGGGATAAGCAAAAATGCTTCCAGAGACGGCTTGGTTACCTCTAGCTTTGCACACTCTCTTCTTTAGCTCCTCCCAATTAAGCCCTGGTTGTGTGGACTGCCTCCCCATAGCATATCCTTGAAGGCACAGGGCTATTTGACACATTCTTGCTCATATGGCAACCTTAGGCCGGGATACCCAGTGCCTCCTTTCTTGTGCCTGGGTTTCTGATCAACACCAGTATTTCCAAGAATACCCAACCATCTTAGGTTTGGGAGAAAACTATCTTGCCTGTCACTAATGCACTAACCAGAAAAATGGCAACTGAACTTGAAATGACAGATCTTTTAAGGTGGTCACGTATGTACCGTCCATCTCCTATAGCCTTTGTGCCTCCTGAGGACAAGATTTGGCCTTGTTTATCAAGACCTAGACAGAACATATGTACTCTATATTCACTTCCTAATGTCATGTTGAGTCTATCAGTTTGGTGTTTTTCTGTTAAAGCTAAGTTTTGGTTGACAAGCATGCAATGTTTTTCTTGAAGACCCTTCTCTGTCTCTTCTTCTCCCATGACCACGTGACTTTCACTCATTATTGTATACAATTAAATCCCCAAATTTGGTAACCTAGAGTTAATAGTGAGTTGAGAATGAGTTCATTGTCTGCACAGAGGTGATCCAGAGGAGGTAGAGTCCTCTCAGGCCAACCAATGTTTGACTGTCCACTAGGGGGAGCCTTGCTATTGGGTCAATGACTCTGGAGCCCACCTCCACACAGTATCTTGTTCCATAAACCTTTGGTACCTCTGGAATCTCCTCCTTCCTATTTCAAGCTCAGTTACCTCCACAGGAAGAAGCCTAAAGGGGTTGTTTAGATAATGCTCTTCCACAGTGATCCCTAAGAGAGACTGCAGCAGGCTTTGCCTTGTGTGCCAAAGCAGCCTGACAGCCTACAAGGATTCTAGCTGCCTCCAGATTTGAGAGGGAGGAAAGACAGCTGAGAATAACGCTGAGCCCTGTTGGTTTGGGAATTGGGAAAAGCATATCACAGGTGTACCACACATTTGCTGTGTCCTTCAGTCCCTTCATGTGAGCCACACTGTACTGTGATTTGCCTCAGAAGTTCGTTCCTGTTCCTGATATCACCAGAGGCATACAGTGATAGAATGAGATGCTCTAGTGTCAGCAGGATGCAGCGTATAGTTAATGACTAAAAAGTGTCTCTCAAAGAAATGTTGCAAAATGGCTTCATGTTGGCAGGACATGGAGCACTCTGCTGTTACTTTGCAAAGGAGCCTGAATGCCATGGCCAAGAGTTTGGGACAGCAAGCTAGACAAATCAGTATTTTCTACAGCTGGATTTCTGCAGGTACCATGTCTACTGAACTGTTAAGTGTGCGATGGGGTGAGGGATTCTCTTGTCATTTGTCTGGGCCAACTGATAGCTTCCCAGACAATTCGGCTTACTGACTAAGTTTGCAAACTGTCGCTACAAATCAACACAGTTCAGTGACATTCTTAAGGACACTGATTTGATCCTGTTCCACCCCACTCCCGATTTCTCTGGCTCCTGGTGCCATGTATTGAGAACAGAACTGTCGCCATATTTTGTGGAGATGTCAGACCTGCCAGGATTCTTGCCGGCAAGTCAGACTCCAATCTGCAAGGAGATTTGTCACAGGGTGCTTTGTCCCGGGCAGAGAGACAAAGTCTGTGCGCAACCGCAGCACGGTAGCGGGGAGATTAATGTGCTGCCGCGGGGAAAAATCCCAGGCGGAGGAAGCAAGCAGAGTGCATTTCCGGATTTCAAATATCACTTCTGGAGATGGATTCAAATATCACTTCTGGAGATGGACGAGCCTTTCTGCTGGCCGACTTCATTCATTTTCTTACAAATATCACTTCTGGAGACGGACGAGCCTTTCTGCTGGCCGACTTCATTCATTTTCTTACAAATATCACTTCTGGAGACGGACGAGCCTTTCTGCTGGCCGACTTCATTCATTTTCTTACAAATTATCACTTCTGGAGACGGACGAGCTCTTCTGCTGGCCGACTTCATTAATTTTCCTACAAATGATTTCTCACTGCAGCCAATTATTTGACATGTCCCAGGATGAAAATCTGGTCATTATGAAAAATGTAATTGAATTGACCCACGGCCTGACACAACACGGAGTGAAATGCGTGTGCCTTCATGCCGATTAGCCCTCCTGGGTCATTATTTTCCAGGAAGGCACAGCACCATCCTATCAGCAGGAGACGCACGAAGCTCCCAGAGTCAGCTTTGCATGCTTATGGGAAGTTACAGCAGAGAAGGGACGGATGCAAGGGTGATAAAGATGCCATTCGCCCTAAAACTTTGATTAAGTTATCTCTAACACTGGTCTCTTGTAGGAGAAAGTGTTAGTTCAAGAAACAGAATGGGTGTGGCAGAAGGGAGCCAGCAAGTCCTGGGCATTGCAAACCAAATCCGAGTTGCAGAGCAATCCCTTGGCTCCTTTCTGCAAAGTTGGAAAATTGCTAACTGCCTCACAGTGTTGGGCTGGAGAGATGGCTCAGTGGTTACAAGCACTGCCTGTTCTTCCAAAGGTCCTGAGTTCAACTCCCAGCAACCTCATAGTGGCTCACAACCATCTGTATTGAGATCTGGTGCCCTCTTGAGTAAGGGACCTAGTCAGTGGTCCTCACCAACTTAGACCATGAAACCCACTATGAACAAGTTCAACAGAACCGCCATATACGGGCTGCCCATGCATGCTTCAGCATTGCCAGGGCATAAATTTCAACCCCCCCCCCCCCATAGTGTTAGAACCAGGAGCTCAGGAAGATACCCAGGGAATAGTAGCAGACATTCAGCACTGCTGACCAGGTGCCGTATTTCTAGTCCAGAGTTATTTATAATTAAGTCTCGCCTGTTTAAAGGAGGATTGAAGCAACATGATCACCCCACAAACAGTAGTCTCCTTTCTTCACATTTTACTTTCCTGTACTGCAATGCTGGGGAACAAACCCAGGGTCTCCTGCATGGCAGGCAGGTGTTTTCAGCTCTACAGCATCCCCACCCCACACTGCATTTGTTCTGGCTTCTCGTGTGGTGGTATCCAGCAGTTTCTCACTCATGCTGTTAAGTTTCTTACGTGCCATACTTTGTCTTTTCTATGTTAGGTGATCTTTAGGTTTTTATTAACTGTGTTATTAACAGTGATACTTTTACAGGTCTCTCATCAGTACATGCAAGCTGTTGGGTGGAGCGTTTGGTTTTAATAGATAATGTCATATCGACTCCACAGCAGTTGCTGCAGTACAGAAAAACCACCCCGTCTCTATCCTTTCTGGCTCTTGGATCTATTGAACTTGAAATTTTTACTGATTTAATGAATGTGAAATGGTTCCTCATTGCAGTTAAATTAACAATTTCTTGATTATTAATAATCTACAGCAATTTTCCTATGTCAGTAAGGACTTTGTATTTTTCTTCCGTATTTCTTAAAGCCTTTGTCTATTTTTCAGTAGCGCTTTGGTAATGTTTTTGGTTGCCTTACAATTCCCCACATGGAATGGTCTACATGGCACCTTTTATAATCTATGGGTGTGCTTGACATTCCCCTCCCAATTCATATCACATTCACCTCAGAAACTCCAGATACAAGATCTGAAGATTTTCAGTCCTCTATCCTGGAGGCACTAGTAGCTGCAAATACAGTTTTCAAAATAAATAATTCATGTTTGTGGCTCAGCAGAACTATATTCAAGAACATCTCAGAGCACACTTGCAGAATGTGCTGGAAGAGCTTAGGAAACTAAATTAAAAACAAAACGTCAGCACCGCGGTGATGAACACTTTCATGCCAAGACTCCAAATAGACTAAGAAATTTATTTTCAGTATTTACTATAGCCACCATGACAATACTTCAAGGTGCTTCCTTTACACAGGAAGACACACTGCACCAATGTCAAATTCTCTTTAGCCCCCAGGCAAATGACTCTCCAGGATCAGTGCTCGATTTCAAGTGTGATCTTGAGTAAACATTCCAAGAATCATTTTTTTTTTGTTTATTTAGTACAATTATTTTGAAGTCTTTTTATCCCCTTTTAACAACTCTCTTGGAATCCTAATCTGGTCAACGCAGGCTTTGTCTTCTTGAGGAACTGAACTCCCCACCGCACACACAAACCCTCTTTTCTCCTGAGCAGATGTTTCTTGGAACTGAAAAATGTATTCTCTCAAAAGCCTAGAAGCAAGGGAGATGGCCCAGTGGCTCAAGGGCTTGCTATGCAGGCACAAGGACTTGAGTTTGAACCTTTGTCAACCACAGTAGAAGCCAGGTGTGGCAGCGCAGAGACCCAGGACTGGTGGATAGACAGGAAGGATCCTAGGGACTTGTGAGGCAGCCAGTTGGGTCACGCAGTGGACTACAGGTCTAGTCAGAAACAGACTCAAATCCCGAGGTCTAGAGTGAAACTTTCCAAATGCCTCTGGTCACCACACTCTCCTGCATGTGTGAAAATATGTGCCCATATATAATACATGCATCACACATACATGCACACATACACGTGTGCACGCACACATACAGAGAGGATATTTTTGTCATCATCCATAATTTTCTCCAATCTCGTACAAAATAATCTTAATGCAGACTGTGGATGCCAACCAAGTGCACTGGTTGTGTCAATGTAGACACAGCTCCGAGGAGGATTTGATGATGACCGGAGCCTGTATGTGTGGGGACAGGAAGCAAATGGACCTGTTTTTACCTTCCTCACCATTTTGCTGTGAGCCCAAAATGGCTCTAAAAATACACTGGACTGAAAATTACAGACAAATCGATTTTTTTTTTAACTATAAGAGGTGTTAAATGAAATTTATGGGGAGCCATTGATTTGACTGAGCCCCTGCTGTAGGCCCAAGGGACCGTGCTGTGTGCCAAGCAATTGAAGGGAATTTTGAAATGGGCAGTTTTCCAAACCGACGCCAGGAGTTTCACAGCCACCAGTCGGAAGGGCCCCAGCTCAGCTGAGTTAGCACCTTTAGGAGCCTCAGCCGACTGGAAGGTAGCTCTGAAATGGCCTATCAGGTTTCACTCAGGGATCTTCTTTCTTCAGCTCTTCACTGCTTCTGCCAGGCTCGCTGGTGCAACTTACCTTGTACCTTTAGCTGGAATGCTCCCTCCCTGACAAACTGCTCATCAAAGCCAGCTTAATCTCTTAATAAAATCTGTAGCATTGTTGTCATTTAAAGAAAGAGGATGAACGTTCAAAGACACATTCAGAAATCCTACTGAAGGATGTGAGGGAAAAACAAGCCATAGCAAGCAAGAACCAAAAAACCAAACCAAACCAGAAAGGGTCTAGGCGGTTTCCACAGCAATGAGCAAAGGCTGCTGGGAAACGGCGGCTCTAGCCAAGGCAGGGGAGTGCTCACTCCGTACCATGTTGACCCCTACAGGAACCCTACGAGACCGGCATCAGCACAGGCCTTTTTCCATAGGGAGTAACTGAGACTCAGCCCTTAAGAACTACTTCAAGTTACCTGGTAACGGTAGAACTGCTGTAAGCGGTGGGAAGTCTGTCTGGGCTGCTCTGGAGGCTCTTACCAAAAGAGTTCAAAGGTCACACAGAGCTAAGCGCAGCACTGTGAGTTAAGTTCTCGTTAACGTTCAGTAATGTAAGAGTCTCACGTCTTGCCATGGCAGCCAGCGCCTCTTCTGTCAAGCCATGAAAGGGTGGCGGACCGCATAGGGCAGAGCGGTTGGCGATCACGGTGTTTTAGCTGCCTGTGAGAACGGGCTGGAAGCCGCGCACCGAGGGGTGACTCCACCCAGGGGACTCTAGCCTGGCAGAGTCATTCCACAAAAGTGCCAGTGACCAGGGTGTTTTAATTCCATTTGAACAAAGGGCCGCTCAAACTGCTTCTCCTCGTGTGCTTAAGATTTACACGAACACAAAGGGAGCCTAGGCAGTTTGGATGCTCACCTTACTAGACCTGGATGGAGGTGGGTGGTCCTTGGACTTCCCACAGGACAGAAAACCCTGATTGCTCTTTGGGCTGATGAGGGAGGGGGGCTTGTTTGGGGGAGGGGGAGGGAAATGGGAGGCGGTGGTGGGGAAGAGACAGAAATCTTTAATAAATAAATAAATTAAAAAAAAGATTTACACAAACACAAGACTGACAGTTTTAACCTCTTCACCACCCCCCCCCAAAAAAAAATCAGCCCTCAGTAGAGGAAATTTAAACCTCTGCCACATTGTTTCTTAACCTGTGGGTCTCAACCCTTCTCGGGGCTCAAATCTGATATTTACATTACAATTCATAACAGTGGAAAATTACAGTTCTCAAGTAGCAAGGAAATCATTTTCTGGATGGGGTTTCCACAGTATAAGGAACTATATTAAAGGTTTGCAGCCTGAGGAAGGTTGAGCACCACTGTGCTGTACTGAGCAGAGAGCTTGGAGCTAGTTCACACTTGATGATGGAGATCTGTAGACACTTTCCACTTAACTAAGGGCAGGGCGTAGCCAGAATTTAAAGTATAACCCGATCAGGGGGCAACAAGGTTCAGAGGTACCTAAAGGTCTTTCTGTGTCTGCCAACACCTCTCATTTTCCTCGAACTCAAAGAAAACATGGGTCAGGCCCATCAGCCCACCCCGGCCGCCTGGGCCTCTGGGCAGCTCACCGAGCTCCAGTCTCGTGGCTTCACACAGGAAACCACGGCAATAAATGCATTTAGGAAATCGTGTCATGAGCTCCCTGGTGAGGACTGTTGACCTCCACTATCTGTTCTTCTCCTTACCTGTGAGAGCAGCACGGCCACCAGAACGATTCCTACAAATGCCCTTCGAAAAAGAGTCTAGCTACTTATTCAAAGAATGTGTATCAGATTGTCTAGGGGCTTAAAGTATTTACACATAACCTCACGATACGCATCAGAAACAAGTGCGTATTTCTTCCATATGTGTACAAGAATGCTTATGGCAGCTTTATTCACAGTAGCCCCAACTGGAGATCACACACTAGCGCCTTCAATAGAGGGACACATGGCGGGAGGTGAGTACCAACTCCCGAACGTTGTCCTGTGCCGTTTCATGTGCTGGGGTGTATGTTGTGTTTATACGATAGACCGACAGGTCAAGTTGTAAACTATAACAGACCGCCGAAACACAAGAAAATATGAAAGGCTCTTAAAAACATCATAACCATATAAACCAGATATACAAGAACAAAAGCAGTACAGACTAATTCATATGAAAAGGCTAGACTAACCTATAGTGTAACGTGAGAACCGGGGTTACCCTTCAGAGCAGGGGTAAGGGCTTGGATTGGACAGAATGGCCCTGGGGTAGTGGGAAGTTCTTCACAGTGTTTTAAAATATTCAGACCCACTGAACTGTGTTTCTTTATGTAATCACACCAGCTAAACAGACCAGAGTTGCCTTCAGACGCTACGGCTGGCTCTAATGCAGCCCGACAGAGTTGGCAATGCTGTTTGTTACAACAGCAGGCTAATGGAAGGAGACTTTCTTATTTATAGCTCTGTGATTATAATTTTAAATGCAACACACCATATTGGGGTTCTGTTATACAACCAAGGGTCCCTAATTAGTTGTTTTTTTCTTCAACACAACAGATCCCCCAACAACTGCTGATAGGGTTATACACACATTCCATCCCTAAGCCCCTGGAGTCCAAGGAGCTCCTTTTCTGCCAACAGTGATAGCAGGCAGACCAACCAGCATATCCGGACAGCTCTCTTTGATGTGCATGGTGTACACACCTTAAATCCCTCTACTTGGGATGCAGAGGCAGGCATATCTCTGTGAGACAGAGGCCAGCCTTGTCTACATAGTGAGCTATAGGCTAGCCAGGCTTATGTTGTGAGACCTCTCAGAATAAACAGATAAATAATAAAAAAGATTAAGTAAAACATTAAGACAAACCACATGAGACCTTGACAAGTTCTCTCTCTCTCTCTCTACACACACACACACACACACACACACACACACACACACACACACTCATGGAAGTAAATCAGAGAAGAGAATAACCAATGAGAAGTTGGCAAGAGGGGTCCTTTCCCTCGTCCAATGTCTCCTAGGAATTCACAGACTAAATCTAAATCATAAAGAATGTAGAAAGCATCTTGATCCAGGCGATCTTGAATTTCAGGCACGCCCGATTACCCCATCTCAGATCAAAGATAACCATCACCAGCCTTGTGCCCAACATGTCCCAGCAGGGCTTCAGATCCTTCCCTGTTCTTGACCCAACAGGTTTACTGCTAATGAGGAATCTGGCTCTGTGGCTCCTTCCTGGCTCCCGGTGCCATCGGAGCAGATGGAGGAGCCTTGGGAGCTCAGGGTGAGAGAACGCTGAGCTTTTCCATTAAGCTGGCTTGGTTTCTACAGCCACACGCATGAAAGCGTACGAGAAACTGAATCCAGGAAATCATCTAAGAATTGATATTCAGACCCCAAACAGGAACACGCTTCCCATTACTGGCAACGCTGGAAGTGTCTGGGAGCGCGTGTAGCTCTTTGCATACATACTCGCTTCTTCCCATTCCTGCCTCTATTCCCTGAGCCAACCTGAGTGCAGTGCTGAAAAAGCCTGACATTTTTAGTAGTTACTGGTACTGGAGCTAACAAAGCCAAGAAGCGAAAGAGGAGAAGCTTGGGAAATAGAAGTATAACCCCTTTCTAGTCCCAAAGAGAGAAAAATCTAAATGAACTAGCTATGCTGGAGCCCCAAGGCTCTCTGATAGATTTTCCTAAGTCGGCGTGGCCTCGGAGAAGCCATGTAATTAGGCTTTAAGGGCAAGGGCTGCCACATGGTCGCAGGGAATATGGAACACTCTGAGACATGCTGTGATTTATAGATGGTGAGACCCCAGGCAAAGCTGATTCTTTTTAAGAAGCTGCTTTCCCTGACACCACAACCCCCGATGCCTTGACAAGGGGAAGTGGACGGTAGATGACAGTATCAGAATTCTCCTAATCCTGTCTGATCTTTATTTATTTTATCAGACTTGCTCTATGTGAGGGGTGCGTGTGTGTATGTCCATGTGTGTATCTAGGTGTACTTGTCCGAGAGGATGTGTGTAGAGGTCAGAGGCTGCCTCTGGGAGTGTTTATTTACTGCTTCTCAATCTTCACTTGAGACAAGGTCTCTTATTAAACCTGCTTATTATATGTTCAGCTACTCTAGGTCATAGGACCTAGAGAGCTGTCAGTCACTTTCCCTTCGCGCAGGAGCGACAGGCATGTGTTGTTTTACTCAGCCTCTATGAGCATAAATACACGAAGCCATCTCCCCAGCTCCCATGCAGACATTTAAAACTTGGGGGCAGTAGGTCCCCGAGACTTGGGTCTCTATTTTCCACGGCTCTCCTAGGCTGTCAGTTAAGAAGATCTGAGAGTTAGTAGATGTCCGACCAGACAAGATTTCAGAGATAGCCTTGACCTGCTCATGCCCTCTTCATTGAGAGCCAGAAACGGAGGCCCAGGCTCACACAGCCCATGATCACACACTGACCCACACCAGGAGAGGAAGTGGACTGTGTCTACCGTGAGGCCTGACGGGAAACAGAGCAAAAGGGAAATAGCCAAGTCATGCAGCCGACCTGCTGTTTGACTGACACGTAAGCAAATGAGGGAATTCTGGGAAATGGCAGCACTCTTTATACTAACTATGGAACAGATAGAGGGCTAGGAGCCAGTCCTAGTCATAATGGGTCTCAGTTCTTTATTGTCTAGAAAAATGTCACACAACTTAATGTCCTGTTGTCTCATTTAGTCTTCCTATCGATCTATTGAGTTAATAACTAGAGGCTGATATTTACCAGTCATCTGTTATATGAAGTGTGCCAGATGCTGCTGGTGAGCATCTTATGAAGCGTGTGATTTCACCTGAACAACATGATTAGGAGGTTGGTACTGTGGGGATCCACAAAGGAAAGAGGAGAAAACAAGGACTTGGAGAATATATACAGCTCTCCCAAGACCTCTAGAGGAAAGAAATTAGAACCTAAATTCCCTTATCAACATTTGACAATACTGTCTTTCAGTATGGGTTCCATCAAAATAAAGGAAAAGGGCTGGGGATGTGGCTCAATGGGTAAAGCCCCCGAACCACAAACATGAGACCTGAGTTCAGATTCCCAGAAACCAAATAAAAGGCAAGCGTAGGGCATAGGGACAGGTGCTTATAACCCATCCCTGGGATGGAGACAGAGATGGGTGGTTTCCTGCAGACCACTGGCCAGCCAGCCCAGTCTAATC
This sequence comes from Microtus pennsylvanicus, assembly GCF_037038515.1. Lineage (NCBI taxonomy): Eukaryota > Metazoa > Chordata > Mammalia > Rodentia > Cricetidae > Microtus > Microtus pennsylvanicus. The sequence continues at coordinate 34,676,763 of NC_134596.1, forward strand.
AGTGAGCTTCAGGATCAATGAGAGACCCTGTCTCAAAAAATGGTGAGGAGCAATTAAGGAATTAAGGAAAAACATCTTCCTCTGCCTTCACATGCACGCACGCACCTACTCTAACAAGGACATGCACCACATAAAACATACACACTTTATACACATGTACCAAAAATAATACACACATCTATTTTAACAAGTACATGTACCATACATACAACACAAAACATTTAATACTTTACACACATACACCCAAACAATATACATTATATCCATTGATATTTAGTATTCTCACTCTTTCATTTTTCTAAAAATTAACCAGAACTAAGATAAAAATAAATATTCAATAAAAGTAATTGGTCTAGTCCATTTATGTTGGTAGATGGAATGGATTATAATTTAGGCATTAGAAATTATACCTACACTTGTTTTGGGCTGTGGTATTTGTTTTCCATTCTATGTTTTAGTCCAAAATATTTATTTTGATACAGAAGGAATTGGGTTTAGTACATGAAGTGTAATGAAGGGAGAAGGAAGAGAAGAAGGGAGAAAGGGATGGGGGATGAGAAAAGAGAGGGAAGGGAAGGGAAAATGGGGAAGGGTTAACAGGCAATATTGGCCACAGGACCAAAGGGGAACACATATGCACTGCTCCTGGGGTCCTATGGAGACTGTGCTGTGTTGTAATCTCGCCACTGTAATTTAGAAATCAGTAGCCCTGGGAACCAGGTCTCCTGGTGTAGCATGCTACTTAGAAATGGGGTGCATGCCCCAGATACACTCGTACGCTTTGTTCTTTGCTTTTGAAATCCAAAGCGTTATTTACATATACTTGGCAACAGCACAGAATCTTTTCATTAAATGAGATTTTTAAAATATATTTCTCTGTGTATAAAAATAGAAGTATTTGAATAAGACCACATCTTTTATTTTTCCTGATTCTTGGCTAAATTATTGGTTAGAAAAGAAAACAGTAAAACATACTGGACAGCACCAAATAATTTCGCCAAAGATTAATGTGTGTGTGCACGCATGCAGAAATACGCCTATAAGACATGTATATGTATTTGTATATGTGCCCGTGTGTGTTGTATGCACGTGTATGGCATGTATGTGTATTTTTGTATGTGCATTTGTGAGTGTGTTTGTGTGTGAGTGTGCGTACATGCGTAAAGCTAAGAGGACAGCATTAGTTTCTGGTCTTGTTTTCCACCTTTGGAACGGAGGTTTCTTCCCGCTCTTTGTTGCGCATTCCAGGCTGACTAGCCTGCACCTTCTCCTGCCAGGTCATGGGAGCTGTGAGATGCCATTCACTTAGTGTGGGCTCCTGAGAATCTGGACTCAGGTCCAAGCGCTGGCAAATGCTTATCGATCGCCTTCGCTCTAAGTTAACTCTCAGCACTTGGATGGTGCTCATTTCGCTGTCGTCTTCAGTGCCCTGACCAGCAAGGATGGACGCGCTGCACTTTCAGCTGCACCGAAGCCAGTATCTTGGGACTCCCGGGCTTGCATCCACTCAGCATCCACCACAGTGATTCCATCGCTCTTCAGAGCCCCTTATTTCAGGCTGAGAGCAAGAGTCCAGCTATCGCTGGAAAGGAGGCACACTTTGTGGAACAACATGGAGCTCCGCGAGTTTTACATTTTTGATCTTTGCCACAAGTCTGGAGAAACTTCTACTGAAACACAGGAGGGGTCTATCTGGGTCTTTACAGAGGACAGGGCCATATCATACTCTTGCCAGGCAAGGGTTTACTGATGTACTCATCCATCCATGGCATCGGCCAGCCCTTCCTCCTCCCTGAGGGAATATAGTGTCAGGTGTTTTTCATACACACAGTCAGGTCTGGGCATAATCTTGGCTCTCCCATTTGGAAGCTGAATGATTTAGGGCCAACTCCTCGGATTTGAATCCAAATATTCTTGTAAAAGGAGATCAGTTATACCGTGCCCCCTTTTCATTTAACTGGTGGCAATTAAATGAGAAAGTGCTCAGTGTGTGGCCCACACCTGATAAATAGCATGCTAGGTTTGAGAAAAGTGAGGCCCGGTGGTGACTCACATAAAATTTCAAGTCTGGTGACTGACAGAGCCCAGACCCGCCCCAGGAGTGTGGAAACATGGGTGCTCTTCCTGCACAGTCTGCAGGGGGAGAGTCACACCACCTTCAGTTCTGTCCAGTCACGAGAAGGGAAGTACTGCAAGAGTAGGGAGGGGTATGGGTGTGACTGGGGAAAGCTTTGTGGAAGGCATGGTGACTGACTTCAAGATTCATCGTGGACCTTTTAGACAGAGAGATGGAGGAGACCAAAGAAAAAGCCCATACCATTGGAGGGAGAGGGGAAAGGGCAGGGTGCTCCCTGGGGCCCCACACAGGAGGGGGCAAAGGCAGGAAGAGGCTGAATTGAGATGGCTTCTTCACACAGCAGGTGTCTAGGAGTTACATGGAAGTTTTGAATAGAGGGATGAACGCAAGGGTTAAGACGGCTGGAAGTGAATCGCACTTGAATTTCTGCCATTTTCACTTGGAAACAGAACATCCCTCCCACCAGGCAGGCAGATCTGTTTCCATGCCAACCAATTGCTGAGGCCTGGAATAGGTGGAGAAGGGTGTCAGTGATGAAGATAGAACAGGAGAAAGGATACAGTAAGGGTCAAATGGCGGAGGTGGACAAGCAGGGCAGCAGCTGAATGCATTGCAAATGTGGTCATTGCTACACACAGATACACACACACAGGTCCTTTGGAGTTCTAGATGTTTTCAGAGACCTCGTGCAATTCAAGAACTTTTAATCGCATCATTTCGCATTCACTAGAAATCAAATTATGAAGGTCAGAACTCTGGTTCCTGAAGTCTTCACAGCTATCCGACCCTTCCGTAGTTTAGCCCCGAGCTAGGACATTGCATTTTTGCCCAATGTCAGCCAACTGGAGCACCAGGTTCAAGGATGATCTCCAAATTCTGGGACAGCTACTGCTAAATGTTGTCCAAGCTGAGTCCTGCTGGGAGTCAGCCTTGTTGCCAGCTACAGGTTTATGGCAGGCTTCCAAGAGAGAACTCTGAGATTTCCTGATGTATTGCTGTCTTAAGCATGAAATGAAGAAAAAAAAAAGAGGGAGAGGGTTGGACAGAGAGGATAAGGGAAAGAAGGAAAAAGAATAGGGTTGGTTTTGAACTTGGCTGCACGATGGGACCGCTGGGAAAGCTTTACGAAACACTCATGTCTGGAGAGCCATCAAGTTCATTCTTGATGGACACAAGATGATGGACACATAAGGTGGACACACTGGGATGAAGCAAGAAGAGTCATTGAACAGAACAGGACTGGGGTTTCTATTGGGTCCTTATCAGGAAAGAAAATCACTGAGGATTGGATAAGGCAGGGGAGAAACAGGGATATGACTGCCCCAGACAGTGGCTCTAATCTCCACTATAACATTATCCAAACTCTTGTGTAGGGAGGGAAGTGAGAGAGATTTGGACAGCCTTGTGTTGTTGCTTTACGTTTTTATTTATGACTGTGTGTGTGTGCTTATCTATATATGCACGGGTGTATGCAGGTGTCCACGGAGGCCAGAAGAGGGCGTCAGATCCCCTGGAGCAGATGGCATAGGCAGCTGTGAGCCATCCAAGGTGAGTGCTGGGAACTGAATACAGATTCTCTGAAAGAGCAAGTACAGCCAACGCTCTTGACTGCTATGCCGATTCCTCAGCTCCCATCCTTGTATTTCTGACCACCCCGCAGGCTCTTCCCCAACTTCACTTACAGCAAGGACTAAATGCTTACTCTTCAATATCTTGGGTCTGTGCTAATGTATGGCATGTATAATATCAATAACTGTTTATAAAATGAGTCAAATATTTGAGGCGAACCGTGAAATGAATGCTAGAGGGTTGGACTTTTACAAGGTTCTTTTCTTAGCACATTTTCAAGATGTCACGAGCATGGGGAACTGCAGAAATCTGAATGACATGAACACACAAAGAAACTCCCAAAGAAAAAAAACTAAAGCAACAAATGTCCTCTAATGAACTTAACACGTGTTTTAGGAACTCCTGTCTGTTCAGGCATGTGGGAGACCCTGTAAAAAAAAATAGACTGAGACTTCCAGCAGAGGATTAAGTTCTAAAAGCACCCAGTGGCGCTTCTATATTGATCTGTGCAGAGTCCAGTATTTTAAGACATCCGTATGTCTTCCTTGATATAATATGGCTGCCTCCGTGGCTTTAAAAAGTATAGGAAGAGCTATATTCTGGGTGGAGGTAGGGAAGATCATTCAGCACCACACGAACTATTCTCGCCTCGAGGTATCCACCTTTTAGATTAGGAAAGTCTGTTATTTTTCAAGATGAGATGAAATGGTTGAGGCAAGCATGTGAAATGAATTCTAGAGACTTAATTTTTGATAAGAATGGTTTATCATAAGCAGGGCTTATGTCTCACTGAATGTCTTTTCTATCATATCTAGATCATGGGAACCTGCATCTGTTGCATTAAAGCTGTGGTTTTCTAATGTTAACATAACCTTCAGCACTGGGGGTGTAGCTCAGTGGTAGAACATTGGCTTTGGAACTCTAGGTGTAATGGATCCCAGAAGGGAAAAATGCGGTATGTTATGTGATCACTATTCCTGCGATTATTTTTCTATATGTTACTGCATTAATTGGGCTAATATTTTACTTTGATTTCTTCTATTAAGTTTTAAAGAGAGATTGGGCTGTACTGAACTATAATTTTCTTTCTTATAATGGCCTCATTAAGTTTTGATATCAAGTAATATTAACATTAAAAAAGCCTACCAAATTTCCTTTCTTACTGATTTCTAGGTAATTTGTAAAAACTGTCATAACCTATGATCTTATATTTATTATTCTCGTCTTATAGACAAAGAGGCTCGGAAGGGAAGCAAGGAATTGCAGCAGAAATAAAGGCTGAGTCAGGACTGATTTCCATTTTATTGTTGTTTCTTTGAAACAGGCCATGAACTAGTGGTTCTCCCACAGGCTGCTCCCTAGACTTTGCTTTTTTCTTGCCTATCTTAAAATGTCCTGGACTAAACATGAGCGGCTATGTGACTTAGGCATTTAGATTCTAGAGGACTTATGTGTCTGCCTTCTGCAGGGAAGAAACACTGCTAAGATGACCTTTCCCCTTCCACCTGGAACCTAATTGAACAGGCCCTTCTGTGCCTGACCTTTCAAATTTCCCATTTCCTGTCCCTTTCATGATGTTAGATCTCAGGACAGAGTCTATGTTCAGAATAACAACACCATCCTAGAGGGCATATCGAATTCATCTTTTTATCCCAGACAATAGTCTGCATAACACTTTACAATTAACACCACCATGTCTGGTAAAATTTAAGTTCATACCCTGTCCACTGCATCCTATTTTCTCTGAATCAAATGGTTTTCTAGCCCAGTCTCTCTGTACACATCCTCTCAGCAGGAAACCGCACACCTCTTTGTTGTAGATGCCTGGTCAAGCCAGGGTGGAAACACTACGCTCGCTACAATTTCCACCCAAGGCAGCCTAATTCCACGTTATCTGTCATGGACACCTTCGAGGAAGCTGTAGTAACTAGCACAACGTGACCACGCATGTCTGAAATTAGGTGTAACTAGGAACATGGAAACCTGAGAATTCAGGTCGAGAGTAGAAATTCAGAGCAGATCGGAGGCGAGTTTGCGTCACTTTCTCCTTTCCCTTTGCTTACTGGCAATAATGTAAGTGCCCTAACCTTGGGTTCATTAACTGAAAAAAATGGGAATGTTTTAGTACAGTATGGAAGTGGTAGAAAGTGTGTGTGGGGGGTAGAATTTTTAGAAATTTTAGGTGTTTTTACGAATAATTATTATCCTATGAAAGGTTGGGGGAGTCATTCAACACACTGTTAGGGAGAAACACTATCCCTACCTTAGTGAGGGACCCTCGGGAAATAATGACAAATTAATTTACTAACAATATATAATTATTTTGATAATAGAAAAAAATCCATTTTACCTTTCCAAAAGCAACACTGGAACACATCAGATTATTACAGAGGAAAGGTTTGGGCTTCTGACTTAGGGCTACTATTGCTGTGATGAAATACCATGACCAAAAGCTTGATGGGGAGGAGAGGGCAGAGGGTTTATTTGGCTTACATTCCACATTATAGTCTATCATCGAAGGACTCTAGAAAGGCAGGAACATGGAGGGATGGGACTTACTGGTTAGTTCTCTACGGTGTGCTCAGTCTTGGTTATAGCACCCAGAACCACCAGCCCAGAGATGACCCCCCCCCCACACACAATGGGCCATATCAATCACAAATTAAGAAAATACCCTACAGACTTAAGTCTTATGGAGGCATTTTCTCAACTGAGACTTCCTCCACTCTGTTGATTCTAATTTGTGTCAGGCTGACATAAAACTCGTCAGTTTTCTGCTTGCAGAAAAAAAAGGGAGGGGGGATTACATATAACTAGTAAGAAAATTCAAAAGAGACAGGCTGACCAAGGTGAATCATGAAAACAAATGCCTCCCTCTACGAACCAAAGGATTCAGAGTTAAATAATCTAGCCAATACAAGGTTTACCTTTATTTCCTCAGCTCTAGCATAAGACTTTGGATATTAAAAAATGTGGAGATTTCCCACCTAGCTCCCCCAACCCGTGTGTGTGTACGTGCCTGTTCGTCTCCCTGTGGTTGCTGTTTCAACACGCATGTTCTCAGCTGCTGCTGCAGTGGCATGCCTGCCTTCCTGCTGCATTGCTCCCCCATGCTCCCTCGCCATGATTGAGTTTACCATCCTGATGGACTCAGAAAACTTAGAAGTACCAGTTTACTATCTGGCCAAGACTCCCCTCCTTGCTGATGGTTATTACATCATTGGGGTATGGCTCCCCGGGAGGGAGCAGTCATCACTAAAAATGGGGGTAACCTGGCAGACATTTGGCCTCCTGACCTTTTGAATGGGACACTCCAAATTGAGATAGATTATGACAATTGGAAGCCATCTTAAGAAGGATGACTGAAGAACTCCCGTCATCAACCCTCCCCCCATGCAGAAGGACAGACACATCTCTGCCTATGGCCCCTTTCCAGACTCCATTAGTGGTTCCTGTTCACAACAACTACACAATTTATATTGGAGTGATCACTGCTGCCGACTAGCAAGGACACAACTAGAATCAAAAACCTGCACTGGAAACGATTTTGTCAACATCTTGAAAGGGCGTTAGATTTTTGTCAAAGGCTGTTTTAGCCCAGAATCTAAGCAGTACTCGGGAGGGCACCTTAACTGCCCTTCCCCTGTAATCGGATTGAGGACTACCTTTATTTTCATCACAGAACCTACATCCAGTAACTGATTGCAGCAGGGGCAGAGACCCACAGCTAAGCTTTGGGCCCAGCTCCTGGAGTTCAGTTGTAGAGAGAGGGAGAAATGTAATATGAGCAAAGGGGTCAAGTCCATGATGGGGATACCCACAGAAACAGCTGACCCAAGCAAATGGGAGCTCATTGACTCCAGACAGAGATGGGGAAACCAGCATAGGACCAAATAGGCCCTCTGAACATGGGTGACAGTTTTGAGGCTTGAGCAGTCTGTGGGGCCACTGGCAGTGATACCAGGATATCCCTAGTGCACGAACTGGTGTTTTGGAGCCCATTTCCTACAGAGGGATGCTTTGTTGAGCCTAGATGCAGGGAGGAGGGCCTTGGTCCTGCGTCAAGTTATGTGCCAGACTTTGTTGACTCCACATAAGTGGCTTCACAAGCTTTGAGGAATGGATGAGGGTGGGGTGCAGGGAGGAAGAACGAACTGGGATTGGTACGTAAAATAAGATTGCTTTAAAAATTAAAAAAAGAATAAAAATCGCACAGCTGAGAGAAAAAAGAAAATGGTTTATTGTTAAAGAACTACATTGGAAAGAATAAGACACAAGGAAAACACTGTATATTGTTTTATAAACACTGAAGATTCCTTCCTCATTCATCTTTTCTGCCTTGGGGATGGGGAGAAGCTTATCGTTTTGCATCTTTCCCAGTTCCTGGGCCTTTGATCCTCATTAACAATCCATCCAGGCTGGAATAACCCAGATAAATGGACTGAGAGGTAAGGTAAGATATATATATATATATATATATATATATATATATATATATATATATATATATATATATATATCCCTGGGCTTTAGTCTTAGTCTCCCACGATTCCACATTAACATACCTGCTTTTCAGCTGAAGAACTGAGCAGAAAATAACAGGGTCATGCCTCAAGTTGCAGACAAGCCCAGTTAAAGAGGTCGGGGAGAGAAAGCTTCTTCTGAGGCTGGGCTATAGTTCAGTGGCAGAGAGTTTGCCTAACAAGAATGAAGCCTCAGGTTCCACCTGAAGCACCACAAAAAAAAATAAAATGAGTTTTCGCTGGGGAGTGGAGAATACTAGTCTGAATTGAATTTATTCAAAAGCTGTGCTAGTCTGATCTTTGGCCTCATATTTCCATATAGTGATATTATCATTTTTTTACAGTGTCTTTTTATTAACTCATGCACAACTTCTTGTCATGAATCAGACAACATGGGCCACAGTAAATGTTGGTCCACGTGGCTGGCCGTGGAAGACTCCAGGACCGCATTTATCAGAAGGACACTCTTGATGAAGGTGGCTAATTTTGTTCTTTTTCATCTGCCCTATACTATTTCAGCACAGCCAACTTAAGCTTCTTTTTCTTATTCTTATTCCTCTTGGGAGTGGTATAAGACTTCTTTTTCCTCTTCTAAGCACCACCAGGAAGTCTCAACACAAGATGAAGGGTAAACCCTTTTTGAATGCAGTAGTCAGACTAAGTCCAGAATCTTCCCGGTACTCACCAGCAAAGACAGGTCTGTGTTGATCAGGAGGAATTGTATCAGGAACCTGGGTTTACAGTGTCAGTACAGGGGTCACAGTTTCAAGTGTGATGATCTTCCTGTAAGGGTCTCTATGAAAATCTACATTTGGCGGTGGTTTCACCACAGGTGGTGGATCAGAAAGTGATATGCTCACTTTTTATAACCTTTTAGTGTATTTTTGAAGGAAGATGTAAACCTTATTTTTTTTTAAAAAAAATCAAATAGGTACTATCTTACTACTTTTGAAAATTATATGAAACTAAGTAATTTCCTGCCGTCATTTATCATCTGTTAATACACTATCAAAAGACGCTGTCAGGGAGAATGAACATGTTCCAGGGAAGAAAGATAGGACGCTTCAGATAGCAAAGTCTTGTAAATATAAACATAATTTGGGCAGTGGTGGTGCATATCTTTAATCCTAGCTCTCAGGAGGCAGACGATCTCTGTGAGTTTGAGGCCAGTCTGGTCAACAGAGCAAGTTCCAGGACAACCAGGTTACACAGAGAAACCCTGCCTCGAAAAATCAAGTGTGTGCCTCTATGTGTGTGCATGTGCGTGTGTGCATGTGTGTGCACACACACACACATACATATTTTCAAGGAATGTTCCTGGTGTCCAAATAACAACTTTTTAATCTCTGCACCAAACCACCTTTTCTTCCTGAAAATGATAGAATAAAAAGATTTGATTCAAGTATGCATTGTTATTGACCTATTTTTTCCAGGCCTCTTACTTTATAGAGGTGTTGATCCCATGCCAGGTCCCTGGTGTTAACTCTAGTGTTGCTGGTCAGAGAAATCCATACTAAGGCTGTGCTCAGGAGAAGTCAGGCCCCAAACCCAGAACACCCACTGGCACGAATGACTCTCAGAGTCCTCGGGAACATTTTCACAGAACCTTAGGTCTCAAGACATAGGTGGCGGTGGCGGGGTGGGGGAGGAAGGGACTGGAAAGACTGACGTGTCCTGCAGTCGTGAGATGAATATGAGATAATGATGCCAATTAAAATTTGGAAGCTTTACCTCCGTGGAGGCAGCTGACTCAAAGAGCTGTCGAAAGCTCCGAGAAGGTGGGGGTTTAACGCCTCTCAAGGACTAAGTGCTCGGAGATAGTATTCCTACAAATCATAAGACAGGCATAGGGATGATTCATAGAAAGCGCCTTTTTAGGCAAATGACAAAGCTTGAATCTTTGAAAAGTTTCCAGTCTTGGGTTTTCGCCATTGGTACCTGTTGTATCACGTGCTAAAGAGAACATACGATGCACTCGGCACTGTTTGAGCTTCCATCAGTGTGTGACCTGCGTTACATGGGGTCCCATTCTTCCTATGCCTTCACCGTCTCGCTTTTTCATTTTCTACAGGGCCGCAACAGTGACAAGGTAAGTACAGAAGTGTGGTTGCATGTCTTTCCACATCCAAGGAACTATGCGCGAGTGGTATTTCAACCCTGCCCTTTAACTGTGAGATCTCTATCCTGGCTTCCGAAGCTGGTCAGCAAAGGAGGATCAGAAGGCTAGTCTCTGCTGGACTGAGAACATGAGGGAATGAGGAATTTAACCATGAGTTCATAAACTAGAGCACGTGATGTGAGGTAACCGCATGAAGACCGATAGCCCATGTTACCTTTAACGATGCAGGGGCAGTTATATTAAAACTCACGGGTTCCCCAACAAGATGGGGGTCAGCTGGAGTGAGAGGTTAATGGTAAATGAGCAAAATGCATTATATTTGTACAAAATTGTCAAGGACTTATTAATAAATAAAAATTTTCGAAAATTCACGTACTAGGGGCTGGACAAATGGTTCAGCAGTTAACAGCACGGATTGCTCTACCAGTGGACCTGGGTTTGATTCCCAGCACTAATATGATGCTCACGACTGTCTGTATCTCTGCTCTCTTCTGGGCTTCCCAGGTACCAGGTGTGTACATGGTACACTGACCCATACAAATATAATAATAGCAATAATAATAATAATGCAAATTCACGTGCTAATATCTGGGCATGGTGACATGCATCTGTAATCTGTAATCCTAGTACTCAAGAAACAGAATTGAGAGGTGTAGTAATAAGGGCGTCGGGGCTGCGTCCCCAACACCCCGGCCGCCTGCACGGCTAGCTTTACCTGAAATAACAACACACAAACTGTATTCATTTAATCTCTGCTTGGCCCATTTCTATCTAGCCTCTTCTAGGCTAATTTTCACATATTAATTTAGCCCATTTCTAATCATCTATGTAGAGCCCCTAGGTGCGCTTACCGGGAAGATTCTAGCCTAAGTCCATCCTGGGTAGGAGCTTCATGCGTGCATCTTCCCTGGAGCGGGGAGCATGGCGTCTCTCTGAAGGCATCTGCTCCCGAGAGAAGAGCTGTGGAATCTGAGCTCACTTCCTCTTCCTCCCAGCGTTCTGTTCCGTTTACTCCACCTACCTATGTTCTAACCAATAAAATGGGCCAAGGCAGTTCCTTTATTAGCCAATGACCTTCCTCCATCAGAGAGGATTGAAAATGTGAGTCTAGCCTGGGCTATCTGTGAGAATCTGTCTGGAAGGAAGGAAGGAAGGAAGGAAGGAAGGAAGGAAGGAAAGAAGGAAGGAAGGAAACAAAAAATAAAAGTCTCCAACCTCATGTGATATGATAATATAAGCAAAACACAGGCACACATTAGAAATGGCCATGTGTTGGTGGTCAATTCGTAAACCCGAAGAGAGGGCTGACTCGGTCAAGCACTTGACCACTTGGAGAAAAAAATTCTTCATCTCTAACAGTGAGTGAAATAGCACCCATTTGCAGTCTTGCTGTTTTAAATAAAAATAAACACGTGAAAGCTGCTCATTAGAGCCATATGGCATGGTGAATAGGGACACAAGCCAGCAGGCTTGGGTTCTAATCTCAGCTCGGGCTCTTACAGGTAAAGCTGGCATCTGATCTCACTTTTCTCTTCTCTCCAGTAGGTGTAATCTCAACACCCACTTCATGACAGCTCTGTGAACAGTGAGCAAAATAACCCACCCAAAGTACTTTAGAGCCTACTGGGTATACAGCAGGCGATTTCCCCTGCTGCATTTTATTATTGTAGTTATGAATATTCATAACTGTTACTGTACTTACTGACTTGTAATAAACAGGGAAATAGACTTTATAACCAATAATAAACACAGCTTTGTCGGTTAGATTAGTTTAAAAGGTTTAATCTCAGACAATTTGAGAAGGGGGTTATTCATTTAATCAGTGGAACACGGATCATTTTAAAAGATTTTTTTTTTTAGTTTTTTTTTTTTTTAGTTTTTCGAGACAGGGTTTCTCTGAAGCTTTGGAGCCTGTCCTGGCACTAGCTCTTGTAGACCAGGCTGGCCTCGAACTCACAGAGATCCGCCTGCCTCTGCCTCCTGAGTTCTGGGATTAAAGGCGTGCGCCACCACCGCCCGGCTAAAAGAAGATTTTGTGTGTGTGTATGTGTGTGTGTGTATGTGTGTATGCACACCTGAATGTATGTATGTGCACCTTGCCATATGGGTGCTGGTGGAGACCAGAAAAGGTAGTCCCCTGAATCGGGCAGGTGAGAGTCATCCGAAGGGGGTGCTGGAAACAAAACCCGGGTCTTCTGGGAAATCAGCAAGTGTTCTGAAACTTAATGTTCCCGCCCTAGTGAGCTTTGGGGATCATCTGCAGGCTATGAGGAACTCAAGTAAAATGTTAGGTAAAGTGAACTTGTTTGCTTTAGATGCCAAACACACGAATGAACGACTCAGCAGTTTCCATGTGCAGCCCTGTAAAGATGCAGGCTAAAATTGCAGTCTGCAAGGATACTAGAGTCAGGCAGAAGAGGGTCAAAGGAGCCACAGACCGGAAAATATCAGGCAAAGACATAGGCTTGGCAGTTCACGTGGTGCAGGGAGCACTGAAAAGCAGAGGTTGGATGACTGTCCTTTTGGCTTATGTGTCTGTGTGTGCATATATGTAATTTCTATGATTATTTTTGTGTGTATGTGTGATTTACTTAAAAGTATTTCTACATACCGTATGTGTGTGCCTGCGCCTGAGGAGGTCAGAAGAAGGTGTCAGATCTTCTGGGATTAGAGTTACGGATGATGGCAAACCACTACATAAAGGATAAGATATTTCTAATATTGTGATTGTTCTGTGGTGAGAGCCCAGAAACAAAATCCCAGATTGGTAAAGTGACTTTGAGCTGCTCAAGGGCAGGAAAAAAAATGCCTTGTTAATCTTTTTAATACCAGAGCCAGAATGAGGTGGCTGGTTAATGATTCAGAAAAGCCGTAGTGGGAGGAGTCAAGGAATGTGTAAATAACAGGCCAGCCATCAGTAACAATGAGATCTGAAGTCTAGATATGCCCCAGAGGGATGGAAGGAAAATGTGACAGCCACTGGAAGGGTCACCCATGAGACTTGTGTCCCTTTCTTCTAGAAATCTCAACACTGAAACCCTTTTAAACTTAATGGCAAACTGTGATTGAGGGGAAGGTGAAAAAATGACCAAAAAATCCAGATCCCCCAATAACTCCTCCTACTTTCTATTTCAGGCATAAAATTGGCCGCTGGAAGACAAAGCCTTTTGTTCCACAATTAAGGATGCAATTAAAAATGTAAATGGCTGCAAGACTGGGCATAATACTAATGAGTCTCAAAGTCTGAATGAAGAATCAACAATCTATTCTCCTATAAGGGACGCAACCTCCACGTTCACACAGAAACAAGGGAGCCTTCTCCTTACTTAACAAGTCCCATGGGGATCCTGCCAAGACCTGCTTCAAAGTAACCCTACGGGGCCTGTGAAACCGTAGGTGCCTACTACAACCGAGACAATCAGGATTGCACCTGAGGGCTATGGTTGTAGACCCGTCTAACATACACAAAACGCCAGGTTTGATTCTCAGACCCACATAAGCTGGGCATGATGGCAGACTCCTAAATTCCAGCTCTTGAGAAGTTGAAGGTGGCTCTCAGCTATATCCTGAGCTCAAGGCCACCCTGGGCTATGAGCTTACAAAAAAAATGGGGGGCAGGTTTGCAATTGGTAAGTGTTTTCAAGTAGGGTTAATATTGCCGTGATGAAACATATGACCAAAAGCAAGTGGGGGTTGGTGTATAATATATCCTGAATCACAGAACAATGAGGGAAATCAAAGCAGGACTTGAAACTGAGCAGGAACCTGAAGGCAGGAGCTGATGCAGGGCCTGGAAGTTTCACTTACTGGTTGTTCAGTCTGCTTTCTTACAGAACCCAGGAACAGCAGCTCAGGGATGTCCTCATCCACAATGGACTGGGCCCTCCCTCTTCAATCACGAAAGAAGAAAATGCCATAGAAGTTTTCCTGCCTTGGTCTTATGAACACATTTTCTCAACTTAGGTCTCTCCTCTCAGGTAACTCTAGCCTGTGTCACGGTGACATAAAGCTAGCCAGCACAAAAAGCTACAAATTTTACCCTAGAATGCCTTTTTTGGGAAAGTCGATATAAAACATAAAGGAAACAGACGTTTTGTTACTGTGAATGTTAACAGCGCTCCGTCAGGGCCGACTTCAACATCACTGCACTACCGCCTAAACAACGGGGGTTTTCCATCAATGCTCTTGTGGGGGTAAAGGCAATGGCTTGTGTAGGTCATTTGTAAACCTCTCTGGCCTTCATGTTGCCTTGAAAGATTCTCTTTTGCAGAATGAAGGCAACAATTACAACTATGTCACAGTACAAAGTGTGAGCTTTGAAGGTGGTCAGCATTGGGGCTCCAGCACATGAGTTCCTGGGTCCTTCCTTCATTAATGTGGCATGAGCCATCATTTCCTATCTCTCCTCTGGCCTCTCAACACAGTGCTTTCTATTTCGGCCTGTTAAATTGTTTCAGGTACCTGGTCGTATCATAACGCCCGCCCTAGACATGCTTGTGTACAGGTGTGCACATATGGGTGCCATTTCCGTAGTGGGTCCGTGGGATAGGGAGTGGGAGTCTCTGCTGATAGTCAAAGGACCTCTTCTACCTATATGATACAGTAGTATTCCTCTCTCGCCATAATTAACCATAATAGAAATATTCTTTCCCCATAAAAGTCCATCAAAGCAAAGTGTTCTGGATATGTTTGTTTTTCTACACCTGCCGCGGATGGAATGCCCAGCCCTTGTCTCCTGGAATAGACAGGCCACATTTGCCGAGACTTCGACCTCGTCGCAGGCCTTCTCACTACCAAATGGCAGTCTGTGTACACACGTCTAATTCTGTTATTAATCAGGCCCTGTTGAAAGTGGAGTCAGAGTTTGTGGGACAAGTGAAGCAGGACGAAAGTCTGACAAGGTCATATCTTTCCTGGCATTCCAGAGCTAGCAGGCAGTGCTTGCATCTCCAAGACACAGATGGACATTAAGCGCTGTCCCCAGTAGGTAACTGACCACCACCAGCTTGATCAAATACCTTTGCTATCTTTGCATAGGAGAGATAGATGTAGAGTTCATTCATTTAGTAAATATTTATTAAGGGATCTGCTTTATATCAAGCATTATGTATTAAAAACTCAAAACCAGGTGGTTGTGGTGCATGCCTTTGATCCCAGCACTTGGGAGGCAGAGGCAGGTGGATTTCTGAGTTTGAGGCCAGCCTGGTGTAGAGGATGAGTTCTAGGACAGCCAGGGCTCCAGAGAGAATCCCAGTCTCAAAATCCAAAGCAAACAAACCATACCTCAATAAAATGATGACACAAAGTGGGATTTGTAGGCTGCTATTAAATGGTATGTCCATTTTGATATGCTCTCAACCCTTCCTTCAAATCTATTACAATAAGATTATAATTGTAAGGCACGTGACATATTAGTTAGCAGGAAACAATGCTTACAATAATGATCCACAGTTCATAAACTACCAACAGGTTTAGACTGTGATGGTTTAAGAGAAGGAGCCTGTGGCTCTCATTCACCTCTGCATCCTTAAGATCTACCGCCAACTGGAACACTCTGGGCAAATGCAAACAATATGCTTAATGAATAAATCCAGACATGAAGAACTCAATGTGTAATGGTTAATATTGCCAACTTGACAGGATCCAAAAATCATCTAGGAGACAAATCTCTAGGCATGTGTGTGAGGGATCATCATTAGGTTAGTCTCTGGGCATGCGTGTGAGGGATCATCATTGGTTAGTCTCTGGGCATGCATGTGAGGGATCATCATTAGGTTAGTCTCTGGGCATGCGTGCGAGGGATCATCATTAGGTTAGTCTCTGGGCATGCGTGTGAGGGATCATCATTAGGTTAGTCTCTGGGCATGCGTGTGAGGGATCATCATTAGGGAACCATGGTCTACTTTTCAGGCATTAGGGTGGGGAGGATAGAAAGGTGAAAAGGTCACCAGGAACCCCTTTCTTCTTTGCTGAAAGCAAGCAATGGCACAATGGGAGTGAGGTGGAGGGGGATTTCAACCCAGGGCTAGGAAAATGACACCTGTTCACAACCAATTCTACAGTGTCCGTCCTGCTGGGATGGGTGGCTTTTGTAATAAATAAGGATTATCAACCAAGATTTACCAATGTCTTTCCATGTGTCACACATTTAAATTCAGCAGTTGATTAAATCATCGCAGCCTTTCATCCTAGTCCCATTTTTTTTTAATAGATAGAGAATCCAAGCCAAGGGAGATGGCTCTGGCTTCTCCAAGGTCACAGAACTAGTGAATAGCAAGATCATATTACAAAAGTAATCGGATCTGAAAAATCCAAACACTGTGTCTCTAAACACTACTCTACAGCATCTCATAGGGGGACCCGGATGTCTGTGCCCATGTCTAGTCAAGCTGGGAATCTGAAGGGAACCATTTGGTAAGAACCTCTTTATCACTAAAAAGGAGGTCACACCCATGATTAGTAACTCAAAGCAATTTTATATAATAGTAAATGAAAAAAAATAGTATTTGATTAAAGGAAGTTTCATGACAGATATTTCCCTCTATTTCTGCTTCTTCCCTCATGTCAAGGATAACCCCTTTCCAACACCAGCTATGCCACCAAGCATTTGGGATCCCTGCTTTTTCCTGCTTGACTGGGTACCATGTTGTTGACCTGGAATTCTTCTGTGGATCTGTGAACTATAAATCATGACCCATTGAGGGGTTACTAAATCAAGTCAATCATTTGTGACCATCACTCAGCACAGAGAGAATCACACAGAATGGAAAAAAAATGAAGTACACTACATATAAACAAGAGTACTATTTAATGACAAAGTTCTTTCATCTTTATGCATGCTTCTATTTACAGGGCTACAAGAAAGAATGAATGCCCTTCATTCTTTGGGTCATAATACTTAAAAGTTTCTGAAATAGCAACAAAACATTGTAAATTAGGAAGCAGTCAATATTCCAGAGGTTCCTCTGGCTACCCACAGTCTTTAGATATCACAACACATTTAACTGTCTTTCCCTGGTTGCCACTAGATGGTGAGTTTCCTATTGGCAGAAAACATGGTTCCAGTTTCTCTGCTCTTTTCTCCAGGTGGTCAAGTGCTTGACCAAGTCGACCCTCTCTTCAAGTTTGTGAACTGACCACCAACACATGGCCATTTCTAATGTGTGCCTGAAGTTTTGCATGAAATAAGTGTGTGTGTGTAAAGAGAGAGAGGGAGGGAGGAAGGGAGGGAGAAGGAAAGAGAGAGCGAGAGAGTGTCTAAGATAGAGTAGAAGTTCCTAAATCAAAATTTTGTGAACTTTCTGATTTAGGTCTTTCACTTCAAGCAAATATTTAGATCATATCAGTGAAAGTGAAGTGAAAGAAACATATGTCTTGTATGACCCCAAAGCAGAATGCTTGAATTTTATTTCTCAGTTAACCAATTCACCCAGCTCAGCATCCAACACAGCACTGACAGGAACAGACTGGTTAAACGCTCAAACACTCCCAACAGCTGGAACCTCTGAGCAACCACTGAGGGAGGCGGAATAAAGTGGGGAGAGATCAGGGCGAGTGGAAAGTTGACTGTCATAGCAGCTGGAGACCCCAGGCCAATGTGTTTTCTTTTAGGTCCTCACAGCAGATCTGGTGAGGGCTGTTTCCTTCTAGCCTTCAGAGTACACAGGGGTAAGCAAGATGAGAAAAAGAATATAGATCAAGATGTTATTTCCGGATTAGAGAGACAGGCTCATCACCTTATACTCATATAGTCGAGAAACCCTGCTACTCATTTATTTTGAGAGAGTGAGTAGTTGTCGTTCTAAAATAATCACAGACAAATTTGGTACAGTTCCCGTTTGCATGCTCCAGATACAGCAAGCGTCTCTAGGGACTGTTTTTTTGGAAAGGACTCCGTTTGGGCTTTGCTGGTCCATTTTGCATCCACACTTCCTTTGTTGGTCTATTTTACCACATTGTACAAGAACAAGGCCAGGGGCTCTGACAAGGCTTGGTTCTAGGCTCTTCCTCTGTGTGTGGCCTCTATTTCTTCACCTCTCTGTCTCAGTATCATGTAGATGCTGAGGTCAGCTCTAGAGGTACTACATGACGGGAATTGGGGAGACCAAATACTACATTTGTATATTAGAGAGATTTCCTCTAGGGAATTTCATATGGGAAGTCAAATGTTCTTGGGTCAAATTTTAAAAGGTCCCCCCCCCTTGGAAACTTCCTGTCCGCTTATGTTTCCATTTTTCCTGCATGTTATACTTTGTTTACCATTTCTCAGCATGGAGATTTGATTCTAACCAATAATACTTTCAAGTATGTCTTTTGATTTTGTATTATAATCTTTTGTTTAATTTCCACAACTTAAAAACTTTTAACTTACATGTTTTCATCCAATTTTCTTACTGTGTTAATGATATTTTCATGAAACCTGTTTTTTAGTGACAACAACATGGATGATTTTTCCTTGTGGTTTGAGTCAATAAAGCCATTGACTGATCTGTCTGGGTATTGTTAGTCCAACTATTTTTTTTCCCCCAAAGTAAGATATTTCAAGGTTTTTCAAAATAATTTTGATCATGAAAACTGTTAGGAATATTTTCTAACAGAGCCTCTCCACCGGCGCAAAGAATTCCAATCAGACCAGATTAAACCAAATTAAATGCCTGTGTTTAATAGATAGTGGTCCTGGGTGGCTGGGAGCATGCTAGGGGGAAAGACATGGGGAGCGCTCATGCAAAACCAAAACCTTCTCAGGGCAGCCTCCTAAAAACCCTGTGGGAGGGGTCAGCGCTTGGCAAGCTAGGGAGTTGGGAGTCCGGACCAACAAAAACCAGTAATACAATACAAGTATGGAGAAGAGAAACAGATACAAATTGGCTTAATTTATATCACATTTGCAATGTCACTATAAGATATTTTCTAAGGTAGTTCTCCACATTTCCTTCCATGGACAACAAAGTACTTCAAAACAATCTAGAATACAGTTGGCTAATTATAGAAGATTAATAGTCTACTAGATATCTATCTATCTATCTATCTATCTATCTATCTATCTATCTATCTATCTATCTATCTATCTACCTAATCTATCATCTATCATGTGTTTTTAAGTCTCAAAAGGCCCGAGGCATGGAAACTCCCCTAAACAAGCTGGGATTCTATTATGGCCAGAGTATCTAGCAAATTAAGGCGCCTGAGAAGCTGCCTCCTTCTGAAACTGGTCTTCTGTTTTCTCCCTGCATGTCTAGCACACAGAAAAGAGAGCTGCACAGCCATGGAATTCAAGACAAGCCAGCTCAAATGTATCATTTAGTAGATGTATCATGGGATTCTTGCTGGAAAAGAAAGTGAAATTTTGATGAGGAGGATGTGGCCTTAGTCACATTGTCAGTCAGCTCCGGGGCCAGAGCTCACAGTGGACATGCAAAGACTGTTGGCCCGATTTCTCTACACAGGCTTCCATTCATTCTGAAGTCAGGGGACACTTTCCCTCCCAGCTGTCAGTATCTGTATTATTTGTTAGATAATACAAAATGGCTCAGTGGATAAACGAGTTTATGGTCTCGCCTAAAGGCCATAGTTAAGTTCCCAGAGCCCACATGATAGAAGGGCACGCACATACATACACACACGTGTGTATACACACATAAATAGATGATATTGAGATGCAATCCAGGAGCAGGAACTAGTAAGTGGATCGTGTTAAACTTGAGTGTCTATATATCACACTCAAGAAGTTTCCATTGGGATAAAATACTGGCAGGTATTTTGAATTCACTCACTCTGTAGCCAAAATTGGATTGAACTTACTATATATCTCCAGGCTGGTCTTGAGCTTGTGGTGGTCTCCTGGCCTCCATCTAAGTACTGAGATTACAGGTGTGAGTCACTCCTGGCTAATTAATGGGTTTCAGGCAAGGAACTATGAATTTGTGTAGACTGAGAATCAACTGATATTGACATTCTACTGAAGAAAGTATTTCTGCCAAAACTTTCAGAAAAACAGCCAATGCACATTACTGTTTGACAGAACAGCCAATTTCCAGTAAATGAACAAAAGCTAGCACACTCAACATCTGGAGGTCAGGAAGTCATAGGGAACATTCTCTCCCAAGACTGACCGCAAGTCAATGTCCAGAGCTGCAGTCTGTACAGCCAAGCTTTGCCATAAGTGAAACCAATGGTATACTTTAATATTTTTAATATTATAAAGGAATAATTTGTTAGCTGGGTATGATGATGTGTACCTGTGTGTCCAGCATGAATAACTAGCATTTGTCAACTTGAGCTACACAGACAGACCACCTTTTCTTTTTTTAACAGGAGGAAAAAAAGCTAAAACTCGGAAAACACTTTAGCCTAATAACATTTCAAAAATTACTTCAAAATGGTAAAATTCAAGACATTATAAGCAGAAGTACACTGACAAGCCCAGGCTAGCTGGAACACAGGCGTGGCCCTTTTGTCCCTATGCCAGTCGCTCCGGGGCAAGTACATCCGAGTCAGGAGTGCTCCGATGCCTACCTGACATACAGGGAGCGTTTCTGATTGGTGCGAAGGGACCCGGACCCGGAGCTCATGCTGTGGTTCATCATCTGCTCGCGTAGGTCATGGATTTTGGCCTCAAATCGGGCGTAATCTGGGAAAGGAGGAAGCAAATGGTTAAGTCTGGCTCTGCAGCTTCTGAAAATTGAACATGCTCTGTAGACAGGGGCGACTGCTCCCCGCTGTTGTTCCTCTTCCAGGCACCAGGCAGGAACTCAACTTCAGAAGAGCATGTCTGTTTACCAGAGCTCTGTACTCCCAAATTCCCAGGAAGAAAGGGAGAGAGTTCAATTACTTTCTAAAGATTACCCAGGAAACATAAAACCATGGCATTCCCAACTTGTTTGAGAGAAGTTTAAGATTGCATACAACCTTTAAATCAGTTTCCCGCATTTCTCACAACTGTTCCGCACCATCCTAACTAGTATAGAATGGATACAATCTATGCTAATCTTACTCAGATTCTCTCAGGCTCCTTTCTATGTGTCTACTTGTGTGCAGAAGGTACGGGCACTGATTGACCTTACATGTAGCATTGACTGTCCTAAAACTTGCTATGTAAAGCAGACTGGTTTCTGCCTCCTGAGTGCTGGCATTAAGGGTGTGTGCCACCATTCCAGGCTTTCACTACCACATTTAAAAATAATTTGATTTTTTTCATTCTTTTCTTTTTCCATTCCCCGAGACAGGGTTTCTCTGTGTATCTCCGGCTGTCCTGGAACTCACTCTGGAGACCAGACTGGCCTCGAAATTGCAGAGACGTTTGCCCCGGCCTCCCTGCGTGCTGGGATTTATGTGTGTCACCACACTCATTGATTTTAAAAAGCTCCATGAAGCTGACTTTAATTTCAGATCATGTAACATGTACTGATAATTGCAAGATGGCCTTCCCTAAAAGATTTGGCAACAGCTAACAGAATACTTACGTAGTTCAGAATGTGAAATACAAAAGTTTGTACTCTTAAGACTAAAAAAGCCCATAATAGTAGGTTAGTAATTTCCAACACTGAAATATAACCTGGAATTATCAAGATTTGGCAGACTTCCTGTTAATAATTCAGCCCTAAATGGTTAAATAAGCCAAATATAGACTTAATCACATAGTTCATCTAAAATCCATTGACTTTACTCTAAAACACTGCATTTCATTGCAAGGGAAAACACTTCTGCGTGTTGGTGTGATATTGTCTGCAGATTAAAGGCACCTTGAGCAGGCTGGATTTCCTTGTTACCAGAAGGATCAGCTAACATCTATAATGGACCACATGACACCCGGAACATGTGGGGCTCTGGGGTCATCTCTTTCCTAGGTCATAAGATGAAGCCTACAGATGTCATACAAACAGATCTCAACTATATGAACATAGAAGGGAGATGGAAAGGCCCCTGCTTTCTTTCATACAGATGTGCTTCCCCAAAGCTCATCAGGGGACCAAGCTTTGTGCTGGAAATGTTAGTGGGGATGTCTGTGAGTACATGATCACAAACACACATTGAAAACTGTGCGGAAATGGTTTTTTTTTCTTCTTTTTGAATAGTATGACATGCATGGCTAGTTACTTTCTACCAAATCTATAAATATGCATTTCCTTAATACATTCTATGGTTATACATGTTTATTTAACAAACCCCATGTATTTCAGTGTTAGGCCTCTGAAGGTCTCCATGATATAAATAACTGTGTTACTGTGTGTGTGTGTGTACATTATGGGATAAGTTAGTACTAGCCAATACTGTGCACAACAACCATATAGTCTCCATTAGCACTTTGTTTTTTGTGTTTCAAAAATATGTCATGTTGTGATTCAGGCTGCTGTGTATATGCAGCACAATCTGCCTTGAACTCGTGTTCCTCCTGCCTCAGCCTTCTGAGCACTAGGGTTATAGGCACATGTTTCCACACCGTGAAGGAAAAGCTCACTGGTCTCTGTGGGGATACAGAGTAGAAACTTGGAGCTTTCTCAGATCCATGTCCTATGACCACTCTCTGAAGAGAAAGTGTGCCTGCCTGGTCTCATCTCAGTCTCATGCAGACATAGGACTCTCTGCTTCATAACCATGGGGACTGGAAGGTGAAAGAGCAAAACTCTCCCAATGTACTCTCCAACATCCGACCGGCAAGACCTCATGCTGTCTGGGCAGTGAGCCATGGTGTTGCCTCTGCTACACCATCTTGTAATTATTTGTGTAGTTTCCCATTGTCATTGGGCTGAGCCCCTTAGGGGAGAACCCACGTCTCACTATAGGGATTCCCTAATTCATGACGCCGTGTCTGATGGTCCAGAGGGAATTAACAAGCGGCACACAACACCTTTGCTGAGTGACTGACAGGTGAATGAAGAACGAGCTGAATCATTAGGTAAATTTGGTTATCAAATAATGTCAATTTCCAACATTATTTCACAAGAGAAGGAAAGCAGCACACATCTATCTCCTTTTCCCAAAGCAAACGCTCAAGTTTCAGACATTTTTGTCAAATTACAGCCACTTCCAGACCCTTTTGCTGTCTTTATTGTTCTCTAGGCAATGTCTGTTCTCTTCAGCTCAGTCATGGCTGGCGGTGGAAACCGTTCTGACACGTAACCTACACACAATTAAAAATGACGATAGGCTCTCATCAGGATCATGCTACCTCAGCGTGTATTATGACAGAAGGCTTGCCTTATTAATAAAGTTCATTTGCATTGTTATATGGCTCATTAGATACCCCCACTACCTTCTGCTGTCTTCTTATATTGTTTATCATGTAGTATCGCACAGCGTTTAAGTGCACCATGGCTGTAGCTTCTGCTGCCTCTGCCTTATCTAGCCTCCACATTATTCTTGACTTAGCATTTTGACACTCATCTCTATCACAAATCTTCTATTCAAAGGTGTTTGTCTTTTACATTTTGAAAGTGAGAGCAGAGGTTCTCATAATTTAGCCAGTTTGTAAACAATAGATTTGTAGATACAATGTGGTAGGGTGGGGGTAGTTGCACACTCACAACTGCATAGTGATAAACCAAGCTTGTGGTTAGAAATACTTTGGAAATAAAACCATCTATGTAGACTGTAAGATGCCAGTCTTTACGTCTTATCAAAGTATTGAAAATCCATTCTGCTAGCTAAAATACGAACAACTAATAGACCTCCTCTTTATTAATCCCGTTTCTTTATGGGCGTCCCTCCTGCCCGTGCTCTCCTGCTTTGGGGCATTTTTCAGTCACATTGCTAACATTCTTGCTTGATTCCAAACTTCATGAGAACATCCAACTGAGATTTCTAAAACACGTTAATCTTTACACCCTCTGGCTTGGAGCAAGACAGAACCTGAATGGACTCGCTTCTAGAATGTGACGTTACAAGGATCCTAAGCCCGACGGTGGTAAGGTGGGCAGCACAGTAGAAAGCAATCTGTCCAGCCCTGCTTGCAAAAGGCAGCTGGTGAATGCTGAAATTAAACATTATTTCATATTTCTTGGGCCTTCTATAACTACCAATAGCACACTGAAAACTAACTTCTAAGTTTGTCAGGGTGTGAAGGAACTCTTTTTCCTCTCTGTATGAGAAGCCCAGATACCTTTGTGGGTTTCCCCTCTATATTGAAAGATATCTAAGCTCAACTGCATATGGACGCAGAGGGACCGTACAAAGGGAGGAAAGGGATCACACGGAGAGGAGGCGCAAGAAAAAGCCTTAAACAGAGAACAAAGATAACCGTATACAGAAGTGCCATAATGAAACCCATTATTTTCTAGGCCAACTTAAAAAAATGAAATGAGCAAACCTATGAAGTTCGAAATGAAGTGGATAAAGCCATTAGCAGAGGGAGCAGCAATCAATGGTGCTCACTGGGACCGAAGGACATCTGTACCTTGAGCCTAGACAGGGGCTGTGAGGGTTTCAGGTTCAAACTGACCCTTTCCCGGCATACTGCTACAGCCAAATGAATCAGTATTGATGAAATGGAAGTCATGCATGGCAGCTCACCAAACTCAGATTTTACAGAAAAATGTATTCTATAGAAAATGTCCCTAGTGTAGATGACATATATTAAAAATCACTATGCATTTGAAAAAGTAATAAATCTGATTGTTTCTAACTGTAATCACTCATTTGGGGGTTTTATTTATTTTCAGTTTTGATGAGATGGTTGATAATATCAGAAAACTTAAGATTTGGAATATATAGATGATATCAACACATTAGCTACACATCATTAGAAAAGTTATTAACCTTTCTTGGCTCAATTTTCTTACAAGAGAAATGGTAATAATGATGGTGCCTTCCTCCAGAGATGTTGGGAAGAGCCGCAGAGAGCTCGCAGATCAGATGATTGGTTCTTGCTAATCACTGGCACTCTGTTTTTATGTGTAATTTACAACCTATTCTTGCTCATTATTTGCAAACATCGTAATCTCTTTGAGGATCAAGAGTAAAAATTTGTGTGTACTTCTAAGGCCCAATGATTCAGCACCTCTCTCCCTATCATGAAGTATGTCTATTAGGCCAAAGAGGAACAACTTAAAAGTGGCCTCAGATTGGGATGCATGGTCCCTTCTTGATGAACATTAAATGACCCACATGATCCTCTTCTAAATCTGTGGTTATTTGGAGCTCGGAATGACGATGTCCAATTCCATGTGGCTCCTGGTTTCTGTGGTATTAGTGGCCTCATCTGCCAGAATTGTCTCAGCACTGATGGACACTCGGGTGGGTGACGAGAAGGTGGCGTGAACGCCACACACCACACACTGAGAGGGACTTTGCCGTGCTCCACTTTTCTTTGCAGTTTGTCAGGGGTCAACAACAGAGCCCAAAGTACAAAGGAGGCGTCGCCTGCTTAATCCACTGCGCTTTAATGTGGCCCAGATGCTGTGTCTCTGACTCAGATTGTGTGCCTCCATTCTGAGGAGAGGAAATTACCTTGGCAGGAGGAACGAGCACCTCCCAGGTGAGCTTTGTGTGGAGGTGGGAAAGCATCCCTTCACAGCCCCGGCTCCGGCTCCATGTAGCTGTCTAACAACTATCAGTTACTAAAAGAAGCAGCGAGCAGACGAGAGGAGAACTAAGAGAGGAGGCCAGCCTTCGGGATTAATCACGCCTTTTACTAATAATAACAAGGCCTGGGGAAATGACTAAGGCCCAGCTTATTCACCTGTACAGCTTGCGAGTTACTTTTCAGACGGGTTTAGAGAATCAAATTGCTGTGAAAGAGCTTAAATGGTTTTCTTTTGGTGGTCCGTCAGGACAAACGCATGTGAAGTCCTTGGTGGCACTGAGGTTGATGGTAGCATCCTTTTCCCATTTCTTATTTATGAGTATGGACACCGCTCAGAGAGCCACTGAGCTGAATTCTGGGTTCTGCACATCTAAGCAACAGAGACTGCTTTCCTGCTGGGCTACCCATCCTAGCACCACCAGAGGCCACTTTGAAGAGCACTCTACGCCCCCCCACCCCCCTCCATGGGCCTAAGGGGTTTTCCACAGAGAGCTGAGATCTCTTTGGTAGTAGACAGCTAGAGGACTCACACTTTAATGCCCCTCCTGGCAGGGCTAGGATGAATGTCAGTAATGTGCAGTCTGCTGGGGTCACATTATTATTTCCTTAGACCTGCCTGCCATTGTCACCAGGATCCAGGAATGATGCACGCGAAGGATGTGGCACTAACAGTTCACACCATGTCGAAGCACAGTCTCTGATCACTGCTCCATAGGTGTGGCATTGTGAGCAACTATAAATGCTTTCACTCGTGTTTGGGGGACATCTTTCTGTCATCAATTCCTCAATGTTTCTGCATCATCAATTACAGGCTACGTACAAGACTAACAGCCAGGGTACCAAAGGCTCCTGGATGGGTCCTCACTTCAAGGCTGCTTCTAAGTTTCTTTTTCCTGTGAATTGCAAAAGAGCCACCTGCCATTTAAGCTTCCACTCCTTGCAAGGGGTACTGGAGTATTGAGTGCCTTCCAGATGGCAACTTCCTGTGGATAAGCTCTCCTTAGCCTGGAATAAGCTTACACAGTCAGGTCCAAAGACAAAGTAGGGCAAGTGAAATCTCCCTGAGAAGCTGCTGGTTATTTACAGTGTGGAAAGAGAAACTGGAATTTCAAAGCTGTGCCCTGGAGGCAGAGTATCTGAAGTCCTGGAGAGGGTAGGGAAAGCTCCCATCTGCTTAGAGGAACTTTCCCTCTTCTGTGAAATGAAGAAATTGCTGCCACGTACACTGCCATCCTGAAAATCTGACACTGCAGCTTATTTTCATCATTCTAAGCAGTACTGATTTTTTAACGCACCATCTATTGATCATTCAGTTTTACATAAGTGAACAAAGACACGGTCTGATGTCAGAGACTAAAATGCACCTCTGCACAGACCCGAATGTAAGTCGTGGAATGGAGATATGAGAATAAACGACAGACTAGAAACATCTAAATACATCACTGTGTGCTCTTTCTCTCTTCCTCCCCACTACACTCTTAAATAGTTATATACAAGGGAGTCAGCCACAGACCTCTGGTTGTACTTCACATCGAAGAAATAACGCATTGCTAAAATTCTTTCATATGATAATTCCTTTTATTTACTTGCAGCTCAGAAAATTTTCAGCAGCCTGCATGTTACCACCTTCTAGTTCCTGAGTCGTCCTGGGACCTCAGAACCAGAGAGGCATAGAAGGGACGAGCCTTGTTCTGTGAGGCTGGATACTTAACAAGTAGCTGTGCCCGGAGGGATGCTGTGCCCATGAACTGCTTTAGGAGGATGGCTTCCTTCTTAGCTAGACACTTGAACCTCTACCTGCTGTCAAGAGAGTTGACCAATGGCCACTGGCAGGATTTTGAGCATGGACTGTCCCAGGCTGGCTTCATAAAGTCTCTTTCAGCCTCTTCCTTCAAACCTCAACTTAGCTGACCCTTCAGACTGCCAACCTGATTCTGAGCTGAAGGGAGACATGGAATATTCCACTGCTGCTCCATGTGTATGTGTGTGTGTGTGTGTGTGTGTGTGTGTGTGTGTGTGTGTGTGTGTGAGAGAGAGAGAGAGAGAGAGAGAGAGAGAGAGAGAGAGAGAGAGAGAGAGAGAGAGAGGTGCAGAGATAGGAGAAGTGACAGAAACAAAAAGAGACACATAGATGCAAAGAGATAACAAACCAAGTTTGTCAGAATCTAGGTTTAGTCAGAAATTCCAGTCAGTCAGATGATGTATATGCATCTCTTGTAAGTCTCTAGTACTGAGCAATTTTGTCAGGGGCACCATGAGGACAAGAACGAAGTCCTTTCTTTCTCTGTCCCTAACACTGGGCACAGAGGGTCGCACCCAGTTACTGCTTTGAAAACACTAACATGCTTATTGATCATAAGCTGAATGAAGACTTCAGGGAAAGAAAACTGATCACCTAGCTTGCCTACTACCGAATGGATCAGCCTTTTAGAAGAAATTTCAACAACACACTCAACCAAGGCTGTGTCTGCTAACACCACCGCTCATTTCCAAGCAGAACTGGGTTCATTTATTTGGACTAGAATAATTTTCTCAGGAAAAGCTGGAGAACTTTGAAGAGATTTTGGGCAACTACTCAGGAACTTAATGTGTGAAATGAAGCAGATTTTATACGCAAACAACAGTCTGAACCCCCAACCGTTTATTTCCTACAATACGGGTGTCGACTCTGAAAACCAGATTCATCAGATGTCATGTTGACAAAAATGCAGGTTCCGCTTCATAGAGTCATGAAGGCAGAGTACCAGGCTTCTTAGAAAACAGAATCTACACACAAACTTCCCGGAATTAGCGAACTCTATTGGCTCTAGGAATTGGGAATCCAGTTTGGCATAGGGTTTTGTTGTAAAAACAGGCTCTATGATAAAACTGACTTGAGTCTGAATCTTAAGTTGACTACTGAGATTCACAGTGGAGATTTTGCCACCTGGAGACAGCATGGTTTTCTGGTCTGTATAATGGGAAAGCAACACCTGCCCAATCAGGTTGTCTGGAAAGGAAGTGATTGTATTCGTGCCTGGCATAGGCAGAGCAGGCTTCTGATAATGGAAAGGAAACACATTGATTTAAGAGGACGTCATTATGACCTAGGGATCTTGTGTCAAGCTTTCAGAATTCCAATGACAGGTAGTATATAAGATACAGCCTAAGCAACTGAAGAAACTAGGAGACTAGAGATTTCTCCAGTCTAAAGGATAACTTGTCCCACAGTGATAGTTAGGAATGCATAAAACACACTAATGGATTGTCCTATCCTCTAGATTCATTGAGTGGTAATGAGGAAATAATAAAAGCAAGCAGACAATAAAGTTTACTGTTATCTACAAGCAAATAAAAATATGTTAGGGGATACTGATCCCTGTGGAACTGAATCAGGTAAATATATCTTTGCTCTCAATTAATAATTTAAAAAGGAATCCCCAGCAGGCTGCCTCTGCAGGTGTAGGAGGAGCTTCTATGATGGGATCCATGAGGGTGAGGACCGGAGAGCGAGTCAGAGCCTAGTGCCGATTATTTGCAAACTGTTCAATGAGGAGCTAAAAATTCAGAAGATGTAGGATGACTGAAGCTCGACTCTAGAGGCCATTTTAGCGCAGTCACAGCTTACATTTCTTTATCAGTTGTTTTCTCTTCTTTGTTGTTCTTGTTTTCAAGACAGGGTTTCTCTGTCTGTAGACCTGGCCAGTCTGGAACTCTCTGTAGACCAGACTGGCCTCCAACTCACAGAGATCTAGCTGTCTCTGCCTCCCAAGTGCTGGCCATTTAAATTGTTTGCTTTAGGTTGGGATGGGAAAGTAGGACTTCCTGGTGAATCAGTACAGTCTACAATTCCTTATTTAATCCACCAGTGAGCTGGATTTTAGAGATTAATGCACAAGACTATCCTTTGAAGACAGTCTGCAATGATCACCCTGATTTAGTGTGTGTGTATATATGTGTGTGTGTATTATATATATATATAAAATATATATAGTGTATATATATTTAGTGTGTGTGTGTGTGTGTGTATATATATATATATATATATATATATATATATATATCCACAAAATAACTATAAAAACAAACAAACCACACCAAATCGAAACTTCATCTCACTGCCCTGTTCTGCTCAAGAGTGGACTGTAACTAGACATAGACGTTCTCTAGTTGGCTTGTTGTTCGATTCAGCAGGATAAGAGATAGTGTAAAAAAATACTTTCAAATAAAAGCCAGTTTTCAACAAAACCTTAGCATTTGTTTCCTGACCTTAAATTCCCCATTTGAGCTTTTATCTGAATCCCTTGTCATATTGCCCATGAAGCATAAGTCATTTCTTCTTATATAACAGACACCTTTAAAAGAACAGAAAAGAGAGTGGAGAGAGAGCCTGTGTCCCCTGCTCTTCTTGTCCTCAAGGGACGCACATCCTCTCCTCTTCTACCACCTGCATCTCTGCCCTTCGGTTCCCATTTCCTCTCCTCTCCCTTGTCTGTAGTTTAACTTTTTCCCTGCTGACTGTTTCCATCCTACCCCAGATGCTGATGGCTCAACCGGTTTCACTCATTTCTGGTTCCCAACTCTTCCCTTCCCTGCTGGAGGTGCAGGTGATGTCTGTTGTGATCACAGATATGAGCAAGCTGAATGTGTCCAGGTGTCTTCTACTTTCTTGGGGCCACCCATACAAGATCTCTTTAGAAGTGACCCTGATGGCCTAGGGATAATCTGAAACACCCCAATGTTCAGGAGCTCTTTCTTTCCTGCCAGCTCCCATTTAACCTATCCAGCCCCTATTTCATGAATCTCTTATTGCACATTAGTTCCAGGGAACATGAGGTTTCCCTTAATTCCCTGCATTGTCTTTGCTTTCTTAGTATTCCTTTTGATTCTTCTTTGATGGGAGGATATCCTCAGATGTCTGGTGATTTTTACTTATATAACCAAATTACAAATGAGGTGCTTGGGCTAGGGTTATAGCTTGCTGGTAGAGTGCTTTGCTAGCACCTATGAAATCTAGGGTTCCCCAACCCCTGATTCAAAAAAAGAAAGGAAGAGACGAGAAGAAGAAAAAAAGAATGAGATGATAAAATGTGAACTGGCAGCTTTGTGTGCCTGGGGAAGATGACTGGTTAGCTTTGGCCCTGGCAGCCAGCCATTGGAGACATGCCCATTTGGACATGCCTACATATTCAGTTCTGTCTGTATGATTAGGTTAACTTCTCCAGCATCTCTCAATAGTGTTTGTTTATTTCATAGTAGAAGTCTAAGTATTGCGTTATGAAGAAAAAGGTGTAATAAGGATGGAGAAGTGGGCGGGGCTGTGTGTTTATATAACCTCACACAGTACCCCTGTTCTCTATGCACGGTTTGACTCTACGTGTGAGGTCCCATGTGCAGAAATTCCTCCCTTAGCTCGCTGGAGGTGGGAATGACTGGCAAGATGAAAACGGAATTGAGGCTGCATTTGTTCCTTATAAGGTATCTAACCAATCATTTATTTTTAGCCATCACTTACTGTTTGTCTTCAGACATGCAAGGCCTTCAATACTAGGATTCGGCAGTTCTCACGAGCCTCATGCTCCTGGAGACACGTGGGCTTCTGCCCAATCAGCATGGCTGTGCCATCTTCTAGTCACCTAGCTCTACCACAGTTTTCTCCTATCCGGTGTGTGTGCTGTGCTGACCCAAATCTTTTCTGAACTCAAATTTTTGCCTATTTAAATTCTTTACTTGCTAATATGGGTGAAATCTTAAGACAGAACAGAAATATAACCAGGAACTTAACTATCACATTTAAGAATAAATTCAAAATTCATGTTAAACTCTTCTTATCTTTAATCTTGGGGTTCCTGGTCATTGATATATCATGTCAAGGTCAAATAAACCTCCGTTCTGGTATGTGTTCTATATTGTCAAGCTTGTCAATGGCCGCAAAGGGTAAGGGTGACCACAAGAGACGATAAGCTAGGATTCATTGATTTGCAAAGATTTCACTGTGGTTTCACTAGAGCTGTCCCGGGAAAGCATTGCTCATTGACTCCATCTAATCAGCTACTTTACATATGCTGGGAATAGAAATAAAAGCTTATCCTATTTCATTTCTGACTGCAAAGAGCTTACTGTTTCTTTTTTTTTAGGGACCGTAGGCCAGAAGAGGCTTGTTCGGATATAAACAAGGCACCATGTGAGCACAGAAAGTACACGGCAGTGGCAACCATGGGAACCTAAGAAGTACAGAGGAGGTGTACTGTGGAGAGGAGCCGACACCTAGACTCAACGGGAGAAAATTAGGAAGCAGTGGGCGGGCAAAGGAGACTAGGCCCAGGGTGACGAAGCCGAGGAAAGGGAGAGAAGAGCATGGAGGGACTAAGGCTGGGGCCCTTAGGTCTCTGAACAGAAGAAATTCATTTCCGCCAAGAGGAAGTACGGAGCACAGGGGACTGAGTCATCTCTTGACAGTACAGCTGAAGGTCAGTGCATGAGAAGATGGGAAACAGACTCTTCTAATACGGCCTTTGGCTTCTGAACTGCCAAATAAAACTGGGCAACTTGTAGCAGCACGAGAGGCTCACTCATGGAACCCCTGCACTAGCTGGAAGACTTAGGGACGTGTGGAAAGCAAAGTTTGGATGTAAGCGGCTATGATATCTGCTACCACCTGACAGCCACCCACCTTCCTCGCTGCCCAGGTCTTCTCTTTAAGTTTGTGACATGGAGCTTCCCCTGGGGGCACTGATGACTGTGTTTGATACTATACACTCTAGTTATAGGATGCCATTGCTGGGGAGGCAGGGCAAACAAACAGGACCCTCTAGAGGGTCCCTCTGAATCTTTCTGTACAGCTTTTAACAGTTGAGTAGGGATAAGTGAGGAGGGAAGGAAGAGCAAGAGCAGAGGATGAGGAGGGGAAGCAGGAGGAGATGCTCGTGAGAAGAGAGTTCCCTCTGTATCTCTATGTAGGACCACAATGGATTGAACTCAGTGTGCTCCTGGAGAGTATAATGAAATTAAAATTCAATTCGGATGGTCCCTTGGGCCAGGCACAACACTGACTGGATGGAAGAAGAGCTAGTAGGATGTTTAAAGAAAAGGCCTGTGCACTCAGGAAACAGGGTGAACTTTGAAAAGGCGCTCTGGAGAGTTAGCCTTTGATCAAAACCCACCAAGCAGCCAGGGATTTTTCCACTCGGCGTTTTGTTTCCTAGTTCCGTTCCCTGATCTAATCACCAGTGAACATAATATTTCACCACAGCGTCCAGCTTCTCCTAGGCTCTATTTGGTCCTGTGCTGGAAGGAGAATGGCTAAGACATTCCCAAGGCTCGGGTAGGAGCACAATCCTGAAATCACGCCATGGGTAGATAGCATCATCACTTATAACTCAGGATGCAGCAGTGTCCAGGTAGAGGAACTAGATATGCTGGCAAGGAATAACTGTACATTTTAGCAATATTAAAGGGGTGAGGCAGGAAAAACAGGCGCAAAGGTACTTGGCAAGATCTTTGGCCCTTACAGGGATATTTTGGGTTTGGGGTTAGATTTAGAGTGTGTGTGCCAAATCATTTTATGTTCATTTCTTACACTTTTTTTTGCCCTAGTAATTAACACACACACACACACACACACACACACACACACACACACACACACTGCAAAAATGTCTTCTACCAGGTCCAGCCAATGGAAGACATTGACAGAAGCAGAAAAGGAAGAGGTAGGAGCAAGCACTTCCTCCCTGCTTCTATCTTAGATGTTATTTCAAGACTTCCTGGCTTTCATCCATAATTTCTATAGATTGAATTTATTTTCTATCTGTTTTGCTTCCTGTGCTAGGAATGCAAATAAGGTCTCGGTGCCTGTTACACAACTCTTCCACCAAAAGTCATATCCCCAGCCCTTGGTTTAATAGAGGATCTTTTGCCTAGCCCAGGCTAGCCTCAAATTCTTCATTATCTTGCCTTACCTTTCCAAGTGCTGGGAGTACAGGCAAGTGTCAACACACCTGGATTTGAAGGCTCCTTAATTTGTGCTCTTGCTCTGGATTTCTTTAACCAGAAAAGAGAGGCTAAATGTCCTGACTGTAGTGACTGCTGCGGTATCAACTATTTGCCCCAGTAATCTTGATGTTATGAAGGAAGACAGACAAGAGTAGGTTAGCACTGACATCTTAATAATGACTAAATATGCCCAAGAGGCAGCATCAGTGTACATAGGGTTTGATGCCAATGCTGTGTATGCTGAATAATACCCCCTCCCCAGCCACTGCCAAGACTGTCCGTATCCTAATCCCAGAACCGTGAACTTGATATGGCAGAAGGAATTCTGAAGGTAGGATTGTGTTAAAGATGCTGAGATGGGGAGACTATGGGTCTATAATATCAACTATAACTATAGTTAAACAGTTCATACTGGGAAGTCAATGGATAAAATGAGAGATGAGACAACGGGAGGAAGAACTTGGAGGGATGTGAGGAAGGGTGTGATGTCAGAAGCCAAAAAGTCAAGCAGGCTCCAGAGGCTTAAAAAGAGGGTGGGCAGAGAAATGATCTCCCTCTTGTTGTAGAATACTATTTTAAGATGTGTTACATTTGTTGATGCTGTGGAACGTTTATTTTAATGATGCAAAGATGCGTTGCTCTTTTTATGTTGCATTTGTTTAACTCTGTGAAGCTGTGTTACTCAGTCTGCCCAAAACACCTGATTGGTCTAATAAAGAGCTGAACAGCCAGTGGCTAGTCAGAAGCAAGGATGGGTGGGGCTGGCATGCAGTAGGAGAAGTCTGGGAAGAAAATGGAAGGAATGAGAAAAGAAGGGGCCAGTCACACAGCCACACAGCAGACATGGCCAAAGAAGGAAGACAATATACAAAAAGAGAGAAAGATAAAAGCCCGGAGGCAAAAGTTAGAGGGGAAATTTTAAGAAAAGCTGGCTAGAAACAAGACAAGCTAAGCCTGGGTATTTCTAAGTAAGAATAAGCCTATCTTTATTTATTTGGGAGCTAGGTGGTGGTCCCCAAAGAATAAAGAGCCAAGACTAGAAACAAACAATAACACCCCCTAGTCTTCAGGGAAAGTAGTCTCTGCTGAGACCCTAACTTCAGTTTACTGATTTAAAACTCCTGATTTCCAGGACTGTGAAAGACAATGTATTGCCTCGGGTTGTTAGATTTTGCATATTCATTAGAGCAGCAGTGGGAAACTAATACAATGGAAATTATATTTTGGGCTTTGAAAATTCCATTATCTGGGCGGTGAACAAAATCTATGGCCTGAAATGAAGTAATCTTTTAGAGATACTGCTTCTTTGCTTCAGATCCATCAGGGCTTCCCATCTCTTTTCCAGGCCAAATGGTCTCGACTTCTCTTAGCTTCGGAGGTCTGCATTGCCCTGGGTGTCCCTAGCAGCCTGTGGTCATGAGTGATCACCAGAAGGATGCGATGTCATCAGCTCTCCACCCCAAATTCAGAGTGACTTTCCCTGACCTTTCCTTAGAAGTGCTCCTTGGGATGACATCAACACTCAAACGTTTCTTCTGCCCCATCCCTTTTGCTGCACGCACGTTGATTCTGAATCCTTACCAAGTAAACTGCACATCTGCCAATCACCTTCTGAATACGCGTTTCTCAGGAACCCAACCAGTAAAAGTGATTTGTCTCTACTTAGGCAAAGACTCTGCATTGGTTGGCTTCCCTATGTCTTTGTTAACAATTGCTCAAGCTGCTCTTCTACAATATATGGAAATTAAAAACAAAACCAAAAGCAGAGTGCAAGGGCCTTTCCTAAAAGAGTGAGACTACACAGAGTCTGCCTTTCAGCTGAGGTCTTGGGGACAAGATGAAGCAGCGATTGAGGTAAAAAGGAAGCATCAGGGCTGCAGTTAACATTAGAAAACTGAACAGAGGGGAACGGAGAAAAAATATATAGCTCAATAAAAACAATAAAAAAGAGAAAAACAACAACCCCCCTGCTCAAAAAAAAAAAAGAAAGAAAGAAAGGAAAAAGGAAGCAAGCAAGCTGAACAGTGGCCTGCATCAAGAGTGACAGAGGAAGCAGCAGCTCCAGCAGCCAATGAGAAATTGTTCCCGGAGTAGATGGCATTATTGCAGCTTTTACAGTGGAGGAATATGAAAAGCTGGAGGGAAGAGAATAAGAATATAGAGAATTTGAGGCTGAGGCTGCAGCTCAGTTAGTAGAGCGTTTACATAGCATGTGTGGGCCCTGGGATCCATCTCAGTCAGAGGCAAGAAGATTGTGGCAAATTTGAGACCAGCCTGGTCATCATAGCAAGTTATAGGCCAGTCAGTAAGAAATCCTGACATCCCCTGAAAAGAATACAGAACCCGCATGTCTCTCTTCTAGTTCAGGATCAGTTAAATGTGACCTCCTCCAAGACTCACTGATCACTATGGATAAAAGCCTATCTTTCCTGCCTCTAGATATCCCTAACATTTAATATCTGTCTTACCTCTGTAAGAGTTATCAGACCACACTTGAGAAATAATGAGGATTTTGTTTGAGGCCGGATGAGACCACATAGCAAGTTCAAAGCCACCTTGGTCTCCATTGTGAGGTCTGTCTCAAACAAGCAAACAAAAAACCAATCCCAAAACCAAATGACCATCCACCCATCCACCTATCAATGTACTGAGAACATGCAGGTAGGCCATATGCAGCACAAACTCTTTATGATTTCTCCCTTTCCTTCCTTGAATGATGAGTTCTATCTCCTTTAATAGTAAATCTTTTCTAATATCTCTCTTAAGTGGAGCTAGTCACGACCTTCTTCATCAAGCTCTATGCTTTGCAGAAATTCATGATGACATTTAGGACATGTTTCTTTTGCTTGTTTCCCCTTCTGGTCTGGAAATGCATGAAAGAAGGCAGTAAATCTTATTCGACAATTGTGCATGTTCAGCTCTTAGTATAAGCACAAGTACATAACACCTAAAGCTCAGAAGATATAACTGAATTGAACAAGACTAAGGTGGAAAGAAATCATAGCAGGCACACCAGAGGCACATTTCTTAATGTGGAGAAGCAGGGGAACTTGCTTAGCCTTTATGAACTGGAAACAATGCCAAGTACAATCCCAAGATTACTGGGAGGGGAAGTAAAATGATACATACAAAAATGCTCCACAAAGTCTGGGTCCAAAGGAGGCCCAACCTCATTAAACTGAAAATAGTTAAATAAATTCTTCATGTCTTTCTAGTTACCTAGGCGTTTTGTTTGTTTTATGGAGGCACTGGGGAATCAACCCTAGGGCATGCCAGGCACATGTTCTACCATTACACGTCCATCCTTTTTGTTTTTAACTTGAGGCTGACAGGACCCTCAAAACTCATTCAGGATAACGTTTATAACTCTTTTGGAGAGTTGGTTTACTATCTGTAGCTGGCTATACCAATAGCGGCAAAGATGTATAAAGAAGAGTTAACCGAAGGAAAGAGGAAAAGGAAAGAAAATATTTCCATTGCATTCACTTTACCCAAAACCAAATTACTACTTTTAAAGAGAATGCACCAGGTAGTAAAAATCAGATGTTGTCGGGTTTGAAATAAAGGGCACCTGAAAGTGAAAGATATACATCTTCCTTCCCAAAACATTTAAAGGATTAGATTATTGAGGGACTTACCCCTATAGGGCTGGAGACGCCATTGCTACACTGGCTACTGATGGCCATGCCTTCTGCCTGGTGGGAGCGCTAGGAAACTATGAAGTCAGTAGTATTTCAGAAAGCAAAAAACCAAGCCACCTGAAGTTAATCTCTTATCAAATTCAACTTGTGTTGAAGCAAATGTGGCCTTGTTTATGATCTCATTCCATTGTGAGACAGAAATTTCACTGAGATAAATGCAGAATCATTAGACTTTACCACAGGATGCTAAAAGCTTTTCAGACATGGTGCTGTAAGCCTGGGTTGAAATCTCCTTAGCTTGGATCTACAAAGCAGGGACTGCAGATGCTGTAGGAGGGTGTGGATCTGGCAACACGATGCACTTGTTTGTCCCTGTCTATTCTGGGAAAGAAGAGAACTAGGCTCTGAGAAGATACTCACTTAGGGACAGGATTAGGAGGGACAGAGCAAGCGTACAGCGGAAGCGCAGTGGCATGCCTTCTGAGTGCGCTGTCTGTGCGTCTGGTCATGGCGTGAGCATTCAGATGTGCTTCAGACCACACTAGCCACTCCACGCCTCTCAACTCTCTATGCACGTTCTTTAAATCCTTCCAAAAGCTCTGTGCACGCCTTTAATCTCAGAACATGGGAGGCAGAGGCAGGTGGATCTCTATGGATTTGAGGACAGCTTGGTCTACATTGTGAGTTCTAGGACAGCCTGAGCTACATGGGGAGACCCTGTCTTGAAAACAAAACAAAACAAAACAAACAAACAAACAGCTCTGTGCAGATGAGAATACCTCTATGGACATGGGTAAGTATGGCTGAAGTCCTAGTACTAGAAGTTGATGGTGGCAGAAACAGAACCTTGATGGATTGGCACTACAGTGTTATATACCACTTTTACTCAAGAGCCTGACCAATGAACAGAAGACCAGGATTTGACACCTACTATGGGCTACATCATATGCAAATGTGACATCTAAAAGGTGAAATAAGCAGATAGCGGGTGTGCAGTGAAATCTTCTTCTTTCCGTGTCATTCGCACAAATACAAGACATTGCCCCCAATGGGCCATCTTCCAGATACCAGGGGCGGCGCGCATCCTTGCCTCCCCAATAATTAATTAATTAATAGCATTAATACCTAATGCTATTAATTGGTATGCATCCCTTTTCATGTATTATTCCTGGACCTAAATGAAGTATATCTTATCTGCAAATCGAAGCAGACTGCTTTAGCACCCCTGAGCATTGTTGAGTGTATGGCTGTTATCATTCATAACATGACCTCCCTTAAAATCCCGCACGATGCGCGCCACCCTTCTCATTCCTAGCAGAAGCAAGATTTTTTTTGGAAGCAGTCTTTAGAAAGAAACAAACATGTTTTGTATGTTGGTGATGGTGGGCATTGCACATGCAGGGATAAGGAAATAAATCATGCAGAGGTGGAGGTTGAGGTATTTTCATCTGATGACATTAAACTTCAGAATTCCCTGGGCATGGTAGGGATTCAATGTCATCCTCAGCTACATGGCGAGTTTGTGAGCAGCCTGGACAATGCAAGACTCTCTTTAAAGAAAAAAGACAATAATAAATGAATGAGAGAATGATCAAACAAAAAATACATTTCCTAATGTCCGACTCACAGGGTTCCATGGATATGACTGGTTGGCCAGCAAAACGGGAGTCCTCAAAGTGGAGATGGGCTCTGTGCCCTCACATGAAACCGATGCTTAATCAGCTAATCTAGGGAGCCAGTGTCGACTCTGTCATGTACTGAGATTAGAATCGGGATCTGAGAGTAAATGCTCCAAACCCTTACCCTGGCGTGCGAGGCTGTGGAGACCTGCTATCAGCCCCCACCTCAAGTCCTGTGCTCAACTCCCCTTAGAGAGCATCAGTGCACCAAGAGGTATAGACCAGACGCTCGGCTTTCCTGTCACATTTCTCTTGTGACTATTCCCTTTTCTGTCTCTCACAATGATGTCCTTTTCTCCTTGTCTCGACATCTGAACCAATCTTTATGTTACAGAAACTGCCATTTCCTCCCAACCCTTCCTTAGTCTGCTGCTCAGTGAAGTCATGGCGTTGGTGCTGCATATTCACTAAACAGGCCATGACAGCTATGCCCTGTTTTGTACTTTGACAGTAATGCGTTCTGAAAGACACATTTTGGAAGGATGTGAGACATTTCGTACTTATTCCTTTAAAATGTCTAGTATAGGCTCTTGAATGTAGTTAGTGTTGAAAATTTCTGGGGCAATGGAAATAAATAATTGAATACATGGCAGGTTTTCCTTAGGGCATTGAGAATGAGGCTAGGGTACACTACAAACTAATTACAGCATTTATGACAGGGCAAGGCTTTGGTCCCAGAGTTTGGAAGCACCTGGAGATAAGAACATGGGTAAGATAGCCCAGGGGCTGGCTAGGATTGGCACAGCAAACAAACCAACAACAACCCAACAACCACAAGCAACCACACAGATGTTCTGTGGCAGGTCTCTGCGACATGGGTGGTGATCTGTATCATGAGGTGATCTGATTTACATTAGATACTGAATAAAGACGTGCCCCTCTGTGCCCCAGCCCTCGACCCAGTGCTTCTCTTTCTCTTATCATCTGTCATTAAACAGTACTGTAATGAGTAACTTCTCTATCCCTTGCCACCGAGGACTAGAATATTAGAACCTTCCTCCATGACATATCCAGCTCTAGATCGATGATAAATGTTTGCTGAACAAACAGAGGAAGTTAAAAGATGAAAAAAGTGAAGACAGTCATCACAAATATGGAGGCCCTCTGCTGAGCTTTGAGTTGGGGTCCCAGTGGTGACTATGTGTGTTGTGGCATAGATATTACCATTGGCTTGATGACAGTTTTATGTCTTCCATGTTTTATTCCTAGAAAGCTTAGCTTCGTTGTGGTAGGAGGGTTTGTCGGAGTGAGTGTTCTAGGTCAGCTGGGACATGCTATAAGAGCAGGTGGTTGAATCCCATGTCTCTGCCCAAACCTCAGGAGCAATTGCTCTGTAACCCTGGAAATTTATGGGTATGTACCCAAGTCATGTGAGTGTAAAAGCAGCAATACCTTATATCCTCAGGAAAGTCTTGAGAGGTTTGATTTTATCATTCAATGCCTTGAAAAAAGTAATTTTAGATGTTTGTAGAATGGAAAGTACAAACAGTTCCCCGCGCTCATGTGCTCTGGCCCATCATCAATCACACTACCAATTTTATTGCTAAAGCATCATTCCTTAAATTCAGATCCTAGAGGATCGAGTAACTGGCCTGATACAGTGTTTATTTCGATAGCTTTACTGTTTCAGTGGTGAGCTACTGACGTGTACTGATTGACTGGGGGCAGCTGTGCTGATTCAAGCCTTGGCATCTCATCACACGTACCAGAACAGAGGGAATGCATGGAGATTCTATAGATACCATCTGAATCCTAAGAGGCTGTCACAGATGCACCCTGCTCTGGCGAGACCACACAGGTCAGGGACTATCTTACACTGTTTGCTCCAGGGAGCGCCGCACTGCTGACAGATGGCAAGCAGAACACAGCCCCAA
The DNA here is from genome assembly GCF_037038515.1 of Microtus pennsylvanicus. Taxonomy (NCBI): domain Eukaryota; kingdom Metazoa; phylum Chordata; class Mammalia; order Rodentia; family Cricetidae; genus Microtus; species Microtus pennsylvanicus. Next base: position 34,717,739 of record NC_134596.1, read on the forward strand.
TCCAGTCGGCAGGGTGACACTCATTAAGAGACATCACTGAATCCATTTCCGGCAAAATCCCATTCTGATGAAATATCACTTTCAAGAAAGTGTCAATCTGCGTGAATGAAAGTTATTCCAGGGGACTCTAATGCCGAGCCTGCTGGAAGCTCAGCAGATAATAAGGACTCTCTGCAGGCCTCGGGGTCTTTCCGCCCGTCATTTTCTGGATGGGTCCTAATCAATCTCCCTTTCAGATTTCTTAGCGGCCATGGATGGCTAGGTGGCGCAGGACGCAAGGTCATTGACATCCCTCCCAGAACCTGGCGTTCCCTCCCTTGGCTACATTCCTCCCCAACCAACACCTGGGGGAGAGAAACTGAAGGAGAGGGGGTGATGGGAGGACATAGGTCCCTTGCTCTTTCCCTGCTGAGAACCCCTCCAACGGGGGTCATCTATTCATCCTGCTGCTTCTTCGAGTACATTAACCATTTGTTTATTCAGGGAAAAAAAATCAATCTCTCCCTGTCTCTCATCCCCCCTTCCCTCTACTCCTCAATGGAACACATTGATCTTTGAATGCAGTCTATTAAAACTGCATTTTATTGTATTTTAGATGCTATTAGTGAATTAAAATAACACTGTTTGAACAGAGGGTCAAATGTACACAACACCAACCCCAGATAATGATGCTCAGGTCACCAAACCAGACTGCCAACTTGGCCTCAAAGTCCCCCTCTCTCCCTCCACCACTGGATCCTCATTTACCCCATCAACAGGTAAAATTTTAATAGCTCACGCCTCCAGATCTCATTACAAGGCTCCTCACCATGCGTTGCCTCCTTGAGAACTTTCTGCAGCCATACTTATTCCCCAAACCCAGTGCACACGCCTCCTCTTCTACTTGGCGCTCCAGGAAACCTCAGTTGACGAGGGCCGCTCTTTCACCTGCATGCCTGCAGCCCTTTGTTGGAACACCTGCAATGCAATTTGTCCTGTTCTCGCGGTGATCTCCCGCTGGTACAATTGCAATGAAGATGTGTTAAATCTTACATTTATTGCCTGATATGAAGAGTCACTTGGAAGGCTGAATAAAGAGACCTCTTAGCTTGATTTCCCCAGCTCACTCAGCCCATTATTAGGGATGATGAGAGCAAGCATCTGAGAGAGACCATTGTCTGGATGAAAGGCTGATACCCACTAGCTGGTGGCAGCCTGACAGCAAGGAGACCTTAGTTTTAATTTCTCCGGTATCACCATCATTGACCCAAAAGTGAAGCTCCCCATTTCCCAGGGGTCTATTCTTTGCTCATCAGTGATTTACTTTGTAAACCTAAAGAGTAAACTGTAGCTGAGTTCCACTGCTGTTTATAACAGTCCACGCTTAGTTCTCTCTTCTTTCTTTTTCCTTCCATTCTTCTCACGAAAGAAAAAATACCAGGTCCAGAGAACACCCATAGCTGCCCATGTAACATAAGCTCTGATTTTGTTCATGAACACACACACCAAGGGCACAGGGCCCTGGAAGAAAGACGAGGCTCTGCTGTGTGGCCTCTGTCAAGCTAATTAACCTCTCGGCGAAGCACCAACATTAACCATGTCAGAACGCAAGGATAAAGGAGTGCAAGACCTGGTGCCTGGGAGACACTTCTCGGGAAATACCCTAAACATAAGTGCTAAGATAATGTCTGTACTGCCTCTTAGTTATGGTTCAGCCTTAGCCTGTTTTCCTATTATGGAGACAGTTCACACAAAGTCCTCACAGGTTTCCAACCGGGTACTTCTTAAAGGGATGTTTTGAAAATTTACATTGAAATTTTTTTAAAAAATTTATTTGCGTGCACACACACATGTGTGAGTGTGTATATTAGTGTAAGGTGTGAGTGTATGCCCTTCTGTGCATGTGGGTACCCACAGAGGCTAGTACAGGGTGTCTGATCACTTGGCCTTGGAGATACGGGCTGCTCTGTGATGTCCAAGGTGGGTGCTGGGATCTTAACTCTGGTCCTCATGGTTGAACAGCAAATGCTCTCACTGCTGAGCTATCTTGCCAACCCAACAGGGAAATTACATGTTTATAGCTTCTATTTTCTTACTAAGGATGCCGACAAATACATTGAAAGCACTCTTATTTTTTTTTAACAAAATACAATTTAATATGCATCCTACAGATATATGGGAGGAGAAAAATTATTCTTGCAAGAAATGACCAGGCCAGCCAACCATAATCATGTTAATTATATTCAGCAGTCGGTTCTGCAAAACAGTCAAAGGTGTGGTCTGCTCTCTGCTTCGGAGCGTACTGATAGCGCTACTCTTTAGTAGCAACCTGGTGCTTTGCAGTTCTGAAGGCACCGTTTGACTTCGGTGGTAATTTTTGTGGGCTACATGATTTGCACCGTACCAGCGTACTGCCTTGTTTGACACAAAAGATGAGTTAGCTTTGTGAAATTTACCTTTGCCCAATGTGACCCATCCTCCTCCTCACAATGTGATGCATTACTTGAGGGCTTCTTTTAACAATGGCTTCTTAGGAAGCCCCGAAATTGCACAGAATTCTCCAGCTTCCCATGCTTTAAACATCTTTCAGGGGGAGAAAGAGAGAGAGGAAGGGGAGGAAAAGGAGAAAGAGACAGAGAAATACACACACACACACACACACAGAGAGAGAGAGAGAGAGAGAGAGAGAGAGAGAGAGAGAGAGAGAGAGAGAGAGAGAGAGAGAGCTAACTCACTTGAGTCCATACCAATTTACAGGGTATTCAGGAATCCTAGCATTCTCTCTGCTTTAAGCATATATACAAACCCACCTCCTTTGTTTTTGTTTTGTGTTGCTATTGTTGTTGTTGTTTTGTTTTGTTTTTTTGGTCCTTCTTTACCCTACTTTCCAAGTCTTTCATCCAGGAGATGCTTTCTCTCATGGGCTCCTTTTTTCGAGCAAGCAATAGGTCTGGATCCTCTCACAATCATATCCATTGAGGACCACGTGCCATCGAGGACCTTTGTGAACAACAACCCTATGGAATAAGCGTCACCCTCTTTAATAGGTGAGGAAGCTGGAGAGAGAAGAGGGTGAGTGGCTCCGGGTTCAATCAGAGACTGACTCTAGGCATCAGCCTTTATTTAATTCAATCAACACAACGCCATTGCTTTCACACCCACCCCGCCATCTTTGTGTGTGATCCACACGAAAGTTGTGCTGTATTACACTGCATCCTAGCACAGCGAACTTGTCTCTTTCTACCCTGTGTTCTTAGATAAATACTTCCTAGTTATGTGGCTTACTTGGTTGTATGGTGTTTAAGGGAACATATCATATTGCACCATGACATATGACTTCCAGCATACATATTTCAATATTATGCGTATTTGTTGAATCCTAAAGTATAAGCTACATCTATCTCATATTGAAACATCAGCTTAAACAGAGTCAGAAATCTTATTTCCAGGCTGCTAGACGAGTTTTCCAAGAGCAAACTCAGGTCTCCTGTCACCCTCTTCTCTCCCTGAGCTCTCCCCTAGTCACTCAGCTATCACCTCCAATGGGCATCTGTCTTCGCAGCTTAGTTCACAGGACTCAATAATGCCTTCCTTCTGATGATCCTCAGACATGTCAGCCCATTAGGACAGCTGTCACTCCCTGTTCTTCATTCAGCAGATACTGCGAGCCACCAAGTTTCCAAACTCAAAAATGCCAGCCAGAATCAGCTGGTGAGACCCGTGCCAAAGGTCCAGTATTAAAGATAACGATCACTGTCCACCGCCCATTTAACCCTGGAGTGTTGCTGTGTGGTCTCTAAGTGCAGAAAACACTTTTCCCTCTTTGGAAGCTCTGGGCCTTCCAAAACTTTCCCAACTTTTCCACTTTTTAAAGCACTTATCAGTTTTGGAGAAGGGGGGAGAGAGAGAGACAGAGAGAGACAGAGAGAGAGAGACAGAGAGACAGAGAGAGAGACAGAGAGAGACAGAGACAGAGAGAGAGAAGGGTATCAGAGCTGTGGGGTAGGGGGCAGGGCTTCCTAGTCCTTCGAGGCCTGAAGAATTCCATCACGAGCCTCAAATGCCTGACATGAAGTTGCAGCATTTGATTTTTACCTGCTGTGCTGTGGTTGGATCGTTGCTTTGTCTACTCTCTCTCTGTTTTGAAATGGGGGCCACTGTGAGTTGAATGTGTGTAATGTATTTTCCCTTGTTATAGGGGCTCACAGTTAAGGTGTTGCTGGAGTTTCAGAAGCCACTCTGCACTTAGGCTTCTGACCAGTGCTAGAGTTGTTGAAAAGCACGGGAGAATTTTACAGTTGTACTGGATGCCTGTCACATTACGAGACACAACAAGCTCACAAGGAAAAGGGGCGGAAGACGCTGTTTTAAAATGTGCTTGGCAGTGGGACTGAATCACAGGTCCTTTTCCCACTACCTTGTGCCAGGTTATGCCAGTAGGAGGGGCTCTTGGGGTCTTCAGCTTTCGAAGGTGTACTGGCTAGTTTCATGTCAACTTGACACAAGCTAAAGTTATCAGAGAGGAAGGACCCTCAATTGAGAAAATGCCTCCATAACACCAGGCTGTTGGCAGATATGTAGGGATTTTCTTAACTAGTGCTTGATGGGGGAGGGCCCAGCCCATTGTGGGTGGTGCCATTCTTGGGCAGGTGGTCCTGGGTTCTGTACAAAAGTGGGCTGAGCAAGCCACGAGGAGCAAGCCACTAAGCAGCACTCCTCCATGGCCTCTGCACCATCAGCTCCTACTTACAGGTCCCTATCCTTCTAGAGTTCCTGTACTGATTTCCTTTGATGATGAATTGTGATGTGGATGTGTAAGCCAAATAAATCATTTCCTCTTTAAAAAAAATAAATAAATAAAATGTGCTTGGATGCCGGGCGGTGGTGGTGCACTCCTTTAATCCCAGCACTCGGGAGACAGAGGCAGGCGAATCTCTGTGAGTTTGAGACCAGCCTGGACTATAGAGCAAGTTCCAGGACAGGTTTTGAAGCTACAGAGAAACTCTGTCTCAGAAAAAAAAAAATATTTGCTTGAATGTTGGGTTGAGAACAAGTAGGCTTGTCATGGTTCATGCTGTTTGTTAATTTGACAAAACATAGAATCCCACAGGGGACCAAGCCCTGAGCGTGTCTCTAGGGAACGGGCTGAATTGGGAAGAGATCAATCCTCAGCGCCATTCTTCTTTCTTCTGTTGCATTTTTAAAGATCTATTTTACTGATTTTTTTTTGTGTGTGTGTATGAGTATTTTTCTGCATGGATGTGTGGTGTGCTGTGTGTGTGTGCCAGAGGAGGGCCTTGTATCTCTGGAACTGGAGTTACAGATGGTTGTGAGCCACCACATGGGAGCTGGGAACCAAACCTGGGTCCTTTCGAAGAGCAGCAAGCACTTCTAAGTATTGGGCCATCTCTCCAGTCCCCAAGTAATCCTTTCAGCTGTCTTGTGACAAAGGCATGGCTATCCTCATTTAATAAACAAGACCAGTAGAGCTGCAGCCCCAAGTCTGCTTGGCTAACAAATGACAGTGACAGAATTTAAACCTTTATCTGCCCCGCGTCATAAATGCCCCCTTTTACTTATACAGCCTCCAAAACCACACAAACCTTAAAACAAGACAAACCTGATAATGAACTTTATATTTCTTATATCAAGTTGACCAGAAGAGTATTAACTATCTAATCTAAAATAGCTATGCAAATGTCAGTTATTATTGTGATACGTGGTGACATGCCCTAAAGTTTACAAATAAATTATACACACCTGAAAACATGGAAAGCAAAGGTTTTGTCTAGAAGAGAAAAGTCTCTTGCACTTTTAACAAAAACTAAAACCATAGCGGTATACCATAGTTTCCGGATCATGAATCACGTGTTAGGTCAATATGATACAGCCTACCCTTGCGGGGCTGCAGCATTATGGGCTAACTTTGTGGCCACTGTTGATGTGAGAGATTACCGAGCTACAACCTAGCCCCCAGGAGCTCTTTGTCCGTATGGAGAACATAGAAACAAGAATGTATCATCATGAAGTCCATATTCTATAGTGCAAGATGCTATGCAGGCCATGAACCAGCAGCCTGCCAATCATCTGGCCCACAGCTACTTCCTTTGGCTTTGTGGTGTTCTCAAAAACACAAATAAAGGTTAATATTTAGAAATTGAGAAATATCACATAAAATTTTATCTATTTGTAGCTACCCAAGAAGTTTTTTTTTTTAAGTGTGATGACAAAGAGCCCCAGAATATTTCTGAGCGGACATCACCAACCTGAGAAACACAGCTGCTGTTTTCATATGTATGTACGTATTTATATAAAAGGGCTTTTGCTCCTTCAACAATTCTATCAGGGAGTCACTTAAAAACCACCTCGTACTACCAGAAGCTTATTTGATATAATGACTGCCCTTGTTAATAAAGCCTACATGACTAGATAAGTTCCATTTACTGACATTTAAGATGGCAGGCATAAAAATTCCTGAGGCAGTATTTCCAGGAGCAGAAAGGACGGAAGGAAATAAATCACTAGGATGCTGGTTAGTATGATGAAAAGACAGACGGAAAGTGATGCACTAGACCATCTTCTTCCTTCCACTGTATCCCAGCCTCCATTCCTGCCTTCTCTCTACATAAACTTCCTTTCCTAGCTCTCCAGTGCAACCCGCAGCTTTATAGAAAGTACCTGCTGGGTGTCAGAGACTACACAAATTTTATGAGCAACAACCCTGCATATTGATATTATTTTACTAGAAAGATGTCGATCAAAGATTCTAGTCAATACATTCTTTTTTTCCTGCACTTAATAACAAAACAAATACAAATATCTCTGTGCTTTGCACAAAGTTCATGTCTAGTGCAAGAGAGTCTTGAAGATGTGCCAGCTCTAAGGCGTTTGTCCGCTTAAATGCTACTCGTGACATTTAAATTGTACGGTGACCTTGAACAAGTTATTCAAATTCTCTTGTGCTTAGGGCACAGATGTATTAATTGAAACTAACATGGTCATTAATCATATAGCCATTCACAATGCCACAACCATTTATATATTATTCATACAACTCTCAGTAGAGTTATTACAGAGGTTAAATACAATGCCCACATGAAACATAAATATCCAGTTATTATTCAGAATGATCACAAGAACAAACTTAAGCCACTGAAAAGGAAGCATGCTACAGCATATCACTAGTGGGCAAATAAGTCCGTGTTTGTGGAACAAACACCGTGTGCTAGACAAGCTGGATCTGTGTCTCCACCCTCCTGATACTGTAGCACGTTAGCGTGCGTTATTCAAAGTTTCAGGAGAGGAAATGTGCAGAAGAGAAAGCACGTTGACATTTACAGCTCTATTAGGAGGCCCAGACTCGTTTGGCGACAAAGCTGTGTCCACCTCCTGTGGCTCACAGCTTGGGGTACGGACAAAGACAACTCCAAGTGCTCAAGACAACTTCCAGTCCAGACTCCCATGGGCGCTGTGGAGCTGCCTTGGTGCAGGGGTCCCATGAATCCGGTGCCCCTTGACTTCTGACTCACAGCCCAAGCAAAGCTGAGGGACCTTCCTTTGGAGGCAGATGCAAGAGATGGGACAAAGCCAATGAGTATTCTGAGAAGTAAACCTACTAAGGCATGCATATCTTCCCTTACTCTGCGCAGGTAATGATCATATCCCTATCCGACATCAGTACTCCAATGCACATGGAAAAGAGTCAACACACACACAGCCACTGCGAAGTGTCTTCAAAGACGGCCCACGTTACTTTGAAGTAGGTCCAAAGAATTCAAGTTCAGTGTGGATTGAAATGCGGCTCTATCTGCCAGGCAAGTTCTGTCAATTGAAGCCACTCACTTGAGCTCTTTGCTCTTTAATCCCTGAGAGCTTCCTCTGTTCAGAAATCTCCCAGAAGAGAGGCAGGGCTGCGGTCTCTCAGGCAGACATTAAAGAAGGGAATGGCTATTTCTAAGGACTCTGCTCGGCACCTGGCTCTACTGGGTGTCTTAGTGCATTAACTTAGTACATTTTCCACAGCTAAGTGTGAGCCACGAGAAGCAGAGTTTCTTCTTCTAGTTCCCCTGTTCTTCCAGAACTCTTCCTGGCACACAGGCGGTGATTGCTCTGGCTGCTGTCCCCGGGTTCTTGGGGCCATGCCTTAACACTGCACCCTCATGTTTCCCTTGGATCGTAGGAGATGAAATCCTCAGAATCTCATGTCAGCAGAGTTGCAGCCTATGCCCCTGGAACCAGAGTAACCCACGCTGGGGCTGTGAAAGGCATGGCTGGCTGACAGACACAAGATTTTGGGGTTGTCCAGTGTTACCATTTCTTACATTGTTTCAGACACCACCGGTCTGCCACTGGTCCCATGTTTCCTGAGTGGTTCAATGCTCAATAAATATTTGTTAAACTGAGTGGATGAGCAGTCCCAATAAAGGGCATTATTGGGGCTGGAGAGATGGTTCAGTGGTTAAGAGCATTTCCTGTTCTTCCAAAGGTCCTGAGTTCAATTCCCAGCAACCACATGGTGGCTCACAACCATCTGTAATAAGGTCTGGTGCCCTCTTGCGGCCTGCAGGCGTACACACAGAATACTGTATAAATAATAAATAAATAAATATTTTTTTTTAGAAAAGGGGCATTATCATCCCTTGCCCATGGTTATAGAACTCAGTCTCTCAGAGGAGAGGCAGCAGGATCTCTCCTCTACAGCTACCGGCTGTCAGGGCTGCGTGCTGAGGCCTGTGCTGTTTCACGTCAGTGTGCATTTGCTTCTTCCTCTCAGGCTCTGCCCCCAGGGGACATATTCCTCTCCACAGCTGCCCCAATCTTATCTCAGGGAGTAAGCACTGTTTTCAGCCTTCCTCCTGCTGGTGCACCAAACTGCACCTGGAACCTTTCCCCTAAACTGGAAGCACACATTAATTGTCAAGATAAGCAGCGTATTAAATAGCTATTAGACCGGGTGAGACTCCCTGTCAAAAATGCAAATTGTGTTTGCAGTGCCATTGAAGAAGTGGTGTGTGAATGGCACAGAGCTGAAGCTTGCAGATGCAGGACTGACGGAAGAACTCAATGAAAGTTCACTGGTCATGCTTGGCCAGGAGCTCATTTCCTGATCAAATGCCCAAAGTCTACCCGTCATTTCTAATGCCTTCAGGTTTTGGTATAGGGCTATTTCTTGTCCTTGAGATACCTCACTGTCAAGGGCACTGCAAATTGAGGGGTAGACAGAGATAAAATCTACCCCCACTTTTCAAATGATAAGACAGAGGCACTAAAAGTTAGTGTATTTCCCCTGAGGTAAAGGAGAAAGCACATGACATTAGAACGAGATAGATCTGTGTTTTCAATCTGACTTTGCTTTAAATCGCAGGAAACTGGTTCCTGTGGCTTCCATTTTCTCATGTATATGAAGACAGCTCTATTTCGGCTATGATCTACATCCTACAAAGATCACGTGTTGGAAGTTTGGTCCTAGTGTGTAACGTTCAGAGGTGGCAAGACCTTAAAGAGACAGAAAGGACTTAGTGGGAAGTTTTGATGTCACTGAAGGAATGTGCTTTGAAGAGATTTAAATTAGTTCTGTTGCTGGGACCCCAGTCACGTTGTGGCGTCTGTGTCATGCTGGAGTTCCACACCCCCACCTTGAATCCTTGACCCTCTTCTGCCATGAAATCAAACGCCACAAGGCAACCACAGCAGCCTCACCGATGCTAGTGGTGTGTGCTGGAGCCTCCAGAACCATGAGCTAAACAAATTTTCTTTATGAAATTACCTGGCTATTGAGTTTCATTTTAGTAACAGAAACTAGATTAGCGCAATGGTGTGTGTGTTGGTAACTCTTCTGACAGAGTCTACTGCATAGCTGGGCTAGAGTAGACAGAAGGTTTCCAGTTCGGCATTTGGCCTGTGGCATGAGCTCTCCAGATGAAAGCAGGGTTGCCAGCATAAACACCAAGTCACGGGGTGTTTACACAGACTGTCATCCTGCAGGCAGGACCACACTAGTAAACAATGTTCTCCGGGTCCAGATCTGCAACAGTGCTACGGAACAATGCCGGAAGCACGTTTTCTCACTTGCAGCTGGGCTACACAGAGAGCATCTGCAGTCGTAAGTGTGTGTCTGCTGCAGAGTTCATGGGCTTCCCGGTGCCTGGACCTTTGAGGGTGCGGGTCTGTGTCAGGGTGAGGAGTGAGGACAACGGGGACAGAGAGGGCACTGCAGAACCGTCACAGCTCATGTTCCCTAGAGAAGAGAACCAAAATTAAACCAACTAGAGGAATCTGGGGGTGGACAAGCAGAGCTGGGTGCTCTCTGCCTGTGACGGAAGGTAGTAGTTAAAGCTGCAGGCACGAAGGAGGTCACGGTTAGTTCAGGATGAAAAAGGAAAAAACTGAACTGCACTTGACCCTAGAAAACTCAGGACTCAGCTCAGTGCGTGGCACAAAGAAGATGTCCAGCGAATACTTGTTGAATTAACAAAGCAGCACCAGATGGAAGAGTACATTACCTTTCTTGAAAAAGCTTGTGTGTTCTACTTGTCTTATAATATAGATTTGTTTCAGTGATAACTGAAATCTCTCAATTTCTGGAAGAATCTGAGTTTCTCAGTGTTGAGAAATCTTGCCTTAAATGCTTATCAAACCACCACCTATGGTTGTGTGTGTGTCTGTGTGTGCATGCACATGTGTGTGCATGTGTGTACAGGAACATGTGCAGGCCAGATGGTAATGCTGGATGATTCTTCCAATTGCTCCTGATCTCAGTTTTGGAGACAGAGTCTCAGTGAACCTGATATTCATTGATTGAGCAGCAATGGTTGAACCCTTAGCCTCTAGTTCCCTTTTATTTTCTATGTAGGTATTGGGGCTGCCACTCAGGCTATTGTGCTTGTCATCTCCCCAACCCCCCAACACCAGTATCTATCTGGCATGGAATGGCGTTCTGGCTGGCTCTTTGAATTTTCCCATCCTTGTGATATATCTCAGCTCCTCATAGACTTGGAAATTAGGGAACATGTTTCTCTTGTGCCTGAGAATTCTCAGTATCTATCAGGGTTCTTGACTGTAGCAAGATCTCAATAAATAGAAGTCTTAATGAACTTGTATAAAATATTGTCAAGAATGTAGAAAAATGGAACGCACTGGGACCCTTGTGCTGAAACACGAATTGTAAATTTTGAAAGCAATAACTGGTACTTGAAGAAAACAATACTCAAGGAGTCAGGATAAGGGGACTGAGCTGGTGAAAGGGTTTTACTGGTGCGAGGGGGAGTCGGATTGGGGAGACGGCAGGCAGAGTTGGTTATAGGACCACCAGAAATGCGTTTTCCTTCGTTCCTCAGCCATGCGTGCACTGCCGTCCTATGCCAGTGCTGCTCTAAGTAATGGGGACAGAATGGTGAAAGTCACTCCAACTGAGCAGAAGGGCCTGATGTTATGCTGTAAAGCCCTTTAGAGCAGACACGCCCAAGGAAAACACCCAACTACCACAGAGAGCTCTGGCTTACAGCGAGGCGGGGACAAACAGCAAGTGAACTTTTGAGGGCTAGAGCATATCTTGGGTGTTCTGACACCACCGATGATAACCTGAGGGGTAAAATGGATGTCACCCAGGGCTTAAACAAGCTTACAGGAAGTGATCTGAGAGAAACAATTGCAGGGGTGCAAAGCCTACCATTTCCTGTTATCTTTTCAAATGTAATTATTGGATAAACTATAATAAAAGCATTCACACCATTATGTGCCCTAGAAAAGGGGCCGGCAGATTTAATGTGCATTTCTGTCTGTCATTAGGGAACCTGCCTAAAAGAAAGCTAACGACTGCCATTGCCCTTCCACCGCGGTCCTGTGGAAGTTCCGAGAGAATACAACAGCATTTCCACAGGACCAGGAGCTCTGGAGTTCTTTACCAATTGTGGTGATGTTTGGAGTCAAAAGCCAATAATGTGGCACTTACAAAGATGCAAGGGAGTTCAAAGACATTGGAGAATTATTTATCCCCAGTTATTTGTCTGGGGTTTTCTTAGGGATCCTCCCAAACTCAAGCCAGAGCTCCTAAATGATTTTAGAAACATTTGTGTTGGAACCACGTCTTACTTTCCTTAATACGTTTTCAGACCAGCCCCACACTGCTAGGTGAGGAAGTCCTGCTTAAAGGTTTTCTTCTTTTCTTAACACCGAATAGACCTACATTACATTTCCCCCCATGAGACTTCTCTGCCCTTTGCAGTTATATAAAATACTTCTCCAAAGGCCTTCCCACACTTGAATGATATCCCTTTGACTGCTA